>NC_088681.1:67046632-67682132 GCF_950023065.1 Planococcus citri
GTATCAATTGGCCAAAATTGATGATTTTCTACCACATCAATCCACAAATTTTCATTCAACATACCCCCTCACAAAAACCTAAAAATAGCTTTTATTTTAGAAATGGGCCCAACATGATATCTGTCTTTAATCCGCATCAGCTCTGCTATTTTTCATACTTCTGTCAAGAACAATAAATTATTCTCCATTTTTAGTTTTTCATTCAGAGTTTCATATTTTTTTCTAATGAAAACAGTTGATTAAAGTATAAGTAGCGGTTTTTTTTGTCCGAAGAAGTATCCAGTTTGAAGAGAAACTTATGAAAAAAATTACCCCCCCCCCAAAAAAAAAAAAAAAAACTTCCTGAATTAAAGCATGGGATACGTATAGATAATTGGAAAACCTAGTCTGGAAAACTTGGAAAATTGGTCTGGAAAACCTGGAAAAGTCAGGGAAAATGTCTTGCCAATTGTGGACACCCTGATATTGCTTTTTCAAGAATTTTGTCAGTTAATGAGCGTAAGGGATAGAGGAGACTCAAATCTGTATTAAGACTACTCGAACGCATTTTTAAAGTGTGTGTTGCAGGACTCTTTCAATTAAAGAAATAAAAAAACATAAGTAGGTAACTGACCTGTCTAACGTAAGATGTGGATGTCTGTATGTATTTTTGAATATTTCGTAAGTTATTTACGGTTTTTATGGCAGGTTTCTTAAAATAGGTAGATACTCGTACCTATTGATAAAATACATCATATTGCAAACAATGTATGCATTACCTATCTCTTGTCTAAATTATCACTATCGATGCATCCACTATTTTATGTGGAGAAAAATGTCGTGTCTGATAACACTATTTTTTGCGGTTTGTACAACCGGAAAAATAATCGTCGAAATTTTTTGGCGTCGTTTGCACGTGGAAATTCGACCAATGCTGTAGTGTCCAGGTCCGTGTGTTGTTGTAAAAATCCGCGTATGAGATATTGTTTTCACGCCGATGACCATGAGATGATGGATGATGGGTGATGGCTTGATGAGGTTCCTATAAAAATAACACGAATACCATACTCGTAATAGTGAATCCGTAATACAATTCTCACTACTCAACTACCTATATCGATTCGGTACTATGATATTATTTTTATGAATCGTCTAAGGTACCATACCTTACCTACGCTAGTATGAGCCTGATGACGATTTTATTTGGGGGAAGTCAGAAAGAAATGACTGAGCGGTCCACATGATGTGGTCGAAGATCAATTTAGACTTCTCTGTTTATATTTGTGGGAGAAGTCTGATCCTCAGATTTTGAAACCAACTACCGAAAATTATTTCTTATGGTTCAAAACCACAGTGATTGAATTTTTGATCGTCATCCCATCCTCCTTCCCTCCTAAAAAAGTGAAATTGAAATCTCACAATCAGTTGAAAACTAGCACCTCGGACAATTTCCTACACCAATTTTTTTCAAACCAACAGGAATATTGGCCAAATTCCGACAAATCATTCTAGAATATTCGTACCGTCGATAAATAATCTCGAGCTTGGAAAAATTTTTATTTTTCAAAATCTGCGAAGCGAATCTGAGCGAATTTTCTGGACCAAAGATCACGTGTGAAAAATAATCTCAGAGTAGGTAAATTCCTTATTTAATCGTCGAGCTCGGGACTCGGAAAATTGAAATTTGTCCGAATTTTAATTTTAAAAAGAGTGGTATTTTTCGCTGCTCGTTGCGGTCGAGTTATTTGCCAATTTGACGATGATGTGCTTAGTAGGTTTAGGTATGTAGGTATACGATACATGGTTCTTGGAAATGAGAAATACAGAGGCAATACATTACACGCAATTTTATTGATAACACATAGACGTATGACCGAACGTTTCAGCAAAACTTGTTGCCTTCTTCAGCGGTAACACGATACTAAAATACACAACGAAAAGCGAAATACAAAGTCGAGAATAGATAAGAGTAGGTAGGTCGAAGATGAACCAAGAAATAGGTTTCACTGGTGCACTTATTTTTTAAAAAAGGTAAAAATCGCATTTCGTGAGTTAAAGCAAATAAGTATAAAAGAACTGGAATTGTAACGCGTGTTTTTTGAGTTTTAATAAAAATACTGAGGCAATACATTACACGCAATTTTATTGATAACACATAGACGTATGACCGAACGTTTCAGCAAAACTTGTTGCCTTCTTCAGCGGTAACACGATACTAAAATACACAACGAAAAGCGAAATACAAAGTCGAGAATAGATAAGAGTAGGTAGGTCAAAGATGAACCAAGAAATAGGTTTCACTGGTGCACTTATTTTTTAAAAAAGGTAAAAATCGCATTTCGTGAGTTAAAGCAAATAAGTATAAAAGAACTGGAATTGTAACGCGTGTTTTTTTTGAGTTTTAATAAAAATACTGAGGCAATACATTACACGCAATTTTATTGATAACACATAGACGTATGACCGAACGTTTCAGCAAAACTTGTTGCCTTCTTCAGCGGTAACATTTGCTTTAACTCACGAAATGCGATTTTTACCTTTTTTAAAAAATAAGTGCACCAGTGAAACCTATTTCTTGGTTCATCTTCGACCTACCTACTCTTATCTATTCTCGACTTTGTATTTCGCTTTTCGTTGTGTATTTTAGTATCGTGTTACCGCTGAAGAAGGCAACAAGTTTTGCTGAAACGTTCGGTCATACGTCTATGTGTTATCAATAAAATTGCGTGTAATGTATTGCCTCAGTATTTTTATTAAAACTCAAAAAACACGCGTTACAATTCCAGTTCTTTTATACTTATTTGCTTTAACTCACGAAATGCGATTTTTACCTTTTTTAAAAAATAAGTGCACCAGTGAAACCTATTTCTTGGTTCATCTTCGACCTACCTACTCTTATCTATTCTCGACTTTGTATTTCGCTTTTCGTTGTGTATTTTAGTATCGTGTTACCGCTGAAGAAGGCAACAAGTTTTGCTGAAACGTTCGGTCATACGTCTATGTGTTATCAATAAAATTGCGTGTAATGTATTGCCTCAGTATTTTTATTAAAACTCAAAAAACACGCGTTACAATTCCAGTTCTTTTATAATGAGAAATACGTCCAACGCGACGGTGTCAAAATACGCGTTAATGAAATTTTAACGACGAATGTCTAATTTATCGTACACGTAGGTACCTTTACCTATCGTGTAATCTTATATAATTTCATAGCCCGTTGACTTAGTCGTCTCGTGTGAAAATATTTGGAAATATATAGAATAAGCTACGACTGACTTAAAGACGTTTCAGCAGTCTTGAATCGAAGTGCTGATTAATGCAGGGTGAAGGGGGCACGATGTCAAGTTGAAAAATTAACGCGAATCCGATTCGGAATTTCGAGTAAGTTATTGTACTAGATCAAGGTCAAGTTGTAATTTCACAGCGGACGAGCAGAGGATCACTCATCGGTGTAAATTTTTTTTCTTTTGGGCGAATTGGCCTCGAGTACGTATAGCTGAGCACTGAGCAGGGAGGTTTATTTTGAAAACAGGCTTCATCGACCAGTAGACCATACGGAACGTTAGCGTAGGGTAAATAATAGCAGGTATAATTATTATGTAAAATACGTGAGTACGTTGGCAATTTCGATAAAACATTAAATTGTGAGCTTCGTCGTCGAATATAGCGAAAAAAAGAGTCGAAAATTACGAATCCACGATAGTTATTAGTTTCGCGATTCTACTTGTCTTGTACGTATAATTACATTAGGTAGATATCGTACACGCCGAATAATCTGGAAACGAGTATTAAACGCTAGAGTATTTTTTTTTTTTTTTTTTGGTCAAATAAAAATCACAAAGTTCGAAAGCACCGAGCATAGAACCGGACAATCCCTTCTACTGTGCGAATATCGTACTCCTAGGTAGGTACTCGAGTATCTTTGCTACAACCTGTTGCGTCGAGTACTCATCGATTGTACGAGTAGGTACAAAGCTGAATGAAATAGTGAAGCCAGATACCAAAGATCACACAGCGTACAATATTCGTCACCAACGACTTGTCTTCGAAGTGAGATTCGCGATTTGAACGACGACGTGGTTTCTGAGAAAATACCTGCTTGTAGTATACTCGTACGTAGCGTTTCGTACAAAAGCACTAATTTTTTCTGCTCTCAGATTTCGTTTCGTGTGTATGTGATTTTTCAATTTTTTTCTTTTTCGGTTTTATCAGTGTCGTGAGCCGAATTTTAAGCGGTAATCATTCTGTCGACGTGTTATTTGTGGTGTTTATTGGTCGTCGCTTTCGAACTCTATGGTTTAGTACACGATTGTGTGGTGTTTTGCAAAAACGTTTCGAGATTAGTGGTGGTGTTTTTGAATTAGAGGTGTTTTTTTTCGATTTTTTTTACAGGTAAGAAGGTGTTGATTTTTTTCACTATTTAGGTACCAGACCTAGACCTACGTCTTTTTTTGTCTTTTTACTCAGGTCAAATCACAATGATAAACATTTTGAGTTGTTTTTTTTTGAAATTATTTTTGTTGATTAGTGAGGGTAAGGCTGAAAAAAATTCGAAAAAATGGTCTGAACTGTAGCACATTTGGTCCTTCGGAAATAATTTGAAATTCCTTGAAAAAATTCAAAACTTGAGGGAGGCTCTCGAATGACCCAAGAGTGGCTAACAAGTGAACCTCTTGAGGTGTCCGCCTCCGATTTG
The DNA here is from genome assembly GCF_950023065.1 of Planococcus citri. NCBI lineage: Eukaryota > Metazoa > Arthropoda > Insecta > Hemiptera > Pseudococcidae > Planococcus > Planococcus citri. The sequence goes on from NC_088681.1 coordinate 67,051,308, forward strand.
AACGGGACCGCGATTTTTGGAGAGAGCATGTTCTAAAACCCCCAAAACCAAATTTTCAGCTGCCCAAGTTCATTTTTCGATTTTTTGGCGAATTTTTGAAAATCCAAAATTGACTATTTTGGTGATTTGTGCTTTTTTTAAAAAAGTACGTACTTGATTAGTAAAAATGTTCAAAATAAGTCCTAAAACTGATATTGACCCCCCCAAATCCAAATTTCGCCATTTTCAGCCATTCTGGAGCCTCCAGTGCGATTTTTCAATTTCTCCAGAATTTTCAATTTGCTCCAGAAGGCGTGGATATGAAGCTGGGCAGCTAAAAATCGAGTTGTGTGTTATACTCGACCTTTTTAACGAATTTATCCACATTTGAGCTGATTCTGGAGTGGACATCTCAAGAGTGGTTTTTTGACCAGTTTTTTTTCAAAATAAAAATAAATATTCAAAAATCAAAAAATTTCTCGTTTGCGAGAAAATTTTCGAAATTTGCACAAATCGCAGTATTTTGTCATGAACTAACTCCAAGAGGACGAATTTCGCCATTTCCAGCTATTCTGAAGGCTCCAGCGCGATTTTTCAATTTCTCCAGAATTTTCAATTTGCTCCAGAAGGAGTGAATTTGAAGTTGGGCAGCTAAAAATCGAGTTGTGTGTTATACTCGACCTTTTTAACGAATTTATTCACATTTGAGCCGATTCTGAAGCGGACACCTCAAGAGTGGGTTTTTGACCAGCTTTTTTCATTATAAGAATATCCAAAAATTAAAGGGAAGCCTAAGAAAGGCTGGAAATGGGGAAATTTGCTCTCGTGTGGTTAATTAATGACAAAATACAGCAATTCGCGCAAATTTCAAAAATTTCCTCACAAACGGTGATCTTTTGTTTTTTTGGATTTTTTAATTTTGAAAAAAGCTGGTCAAAAAACCACTCTTGAGGTGTCCCCTCCAGAATCGACTCAAATGTTGATAAACTCGTTAAACAGATCGAGTATAACACACAACTCGATTTTTAGCTGCCCAACTAGGTACATATTCACGCCTTCTGGAGCAAATTGAAAATTCTGGAAAAATTGAAAAATTGCACTGGAGGCTCCAGAATGGCTGGAAATGGCGGAACTCGGCCTCGGGGGGTTTGATGCGGACTAAATACAGAGATTCGCGCAAATTTCAAAAATTTCCTCACAAACGGTAAAATTTTGATTTTTTTTATTTCTTATTTGTATGAGAAAAGCTGGTCAAAAACCCACTCTTGAGGTGTCCGCTCCAGAATCGACTCAAATGTGGATAAATCCGTTAAACAGGTCGAGTATAACACACAACTCGATTTTTAGCTGCCCAACTTCATATTCACGCCTTCTGGAGCAAATTCAAAATTCTGGAGAAATTGAAAAATTGCACTGGAGGCTCCAGAGTGGCTGGAAATGGCGAAACTCGGCCTCAGGGGGTTTGTTGTGTTCAAAATACAGCGATTCGCGCAAATTTCAAAAAATTTTTTGCAAACGGGAAATTTTTGATTTTTGAATATTTTTATTTTGAAAAAAAAAGCTGGTCAGAAAACCACTCTTGAGGTGTCCGCTCCAGAATCGGCTCAAATGTGGATAAATTCGTTAAAAAGGTCGAGTATAACACTCAACTCGATTTTTAGCTGCCCAACTTCATATTCACGCCTTCTGGAGCAAATTCAAAAATTCTGGAGAAATTGAAAAATCGCACTGGAGGCTCCAGAATGGCTGGAAATGGCAAAATTTGGATTTGGGGGGTTAATATCAGTTTTAGGACTTATTTTGAACATTTTTGTAGATCAAGTACGTACTTTTTAAAAAAAAAGCATAAATCACCAAAATAGTCAATTTTGAATTTTCAAAAATTCACCAAAAATCGAAAAATGAACTTGGGCAGCTGAAAATTTGAAGTTTGGGGTTTCAGAACATGCTCTTTCCAAAAATCGCGGTCCTGTTTAAATCGGAGGCGGACACCTCAAGTGGTTCCCTTGTAAGATGGAATGTTTAAATGAAGCATTTAGAAAATCGTTAAATGAAGGGATGGTAGAAATCGTTGAAATTGGAAAACATATACAATCCATTCAAATTTTCAAGAAAAATTATTTAGCCAATTGATATTTTATTTTTGGCAAAATTCACGAAATTTCAAAATCGTTTCCCATATTTTGCGAGAAAAATGGAGATTTTTCATCGAAAATGTCATATTGAATGAATTTTTTCTTCTTGAAGTTGACCTCTTTTTTTTTCATCGTTGAAAAATTTATTTCATTATTTATGACTACCCTGAAATCCGGAACACCGCCTTGGATTTTCCACTTACATTTTCAAAGTACTGACTGACCAAAAATGTGAAATTTCATTTGGATCGTTGAAATGTACGAAATGCCATCCTAAATGTGACCTCTATAACTAGGTTTCACGAAGATTTTGGTGTGTAAGGTTCTTATAAAGTTCATTTTTTTGACCCTTCCGAAGTGATTTGAAATACTTACCTGCTGAAAAATGAACACCTACTGGAGGCTGTAGAATCGCTCAGAAGTGGTTATTTTTTCGTTGGTAGGATTGAAATGAAGTATGTAGTTGTTTTAAGAAGTAGTTGTAAATTCGCCATAGTAGCTTTTTTTATATTTTTTTATTTTCAAAAATCCAAAAATGGATTTCATTTTAGCCCAGACAATTAAGGTTTCAAGGGTTTTATGATTTACCTACTTATACGCTTTGAAAGGTGTCTGTTCGAGTGGACACCTAGTAAGTAGAGATATATATCTATAATTAATTGACGAGAAAAACGCATTTTAAAATACTTCATGGCGATGGAGCATGCGGCCACCTATGGGTATGTAAAAATTCTGATAAAATACGCGATAACCACTGGTGAAAAAAACAACACTGAAAAGCATGAAAATCATTTTATACGTATCACAAAACGCATCACAAAACCCAACATTTCGATTCCTTCACTTGACAATGGCTCTACAACATCAATAACAGACAAAGATGAAATCACGGTTTTTGCTGATTACTTTGAAAAAACAATGTAGTTTGGATCCTTCTTCACAGCGATTCCAACTTGCCAAAGTAGTTGGTAAGTTCAGGGTCATTGTCATAATATGGTATATTCAGCTTCTTACTATTTTGAAATTGATTGAATTCAAGGTGTCTTATTCTCTGAAAAATTTGGAAAACTGGGAAAAGTCAGAGATTTTGCAGATCTGGAAAAGGCTGGAAATTTCGTAATTTTCACGCAAAATCCGTGGATTTTTAAAAAAATACTCCTGTAATGAAATATATCTCAAAGCTTTGAGAGTTTTTTTTCATGTTCAAATTTTTCGTTTTTTTTTTAAATTAACAAAATTATTAATCAAAGTTCAGCCGATACCCTGTTGTTTGATTTTTTGCGGAAATAATGCTAATTTTTTCCTCTAATGCCTCCCTTTCCTGAGTTGAAAAAATGAGAAATGATCAACTTATCCAAAAATAAAAATTATTTGTGGGTCAGAATCCCTCTCGGTAGTCCTCTTTTTAGGAAAAACTTCTTCGTCTTGCAAGCTTTCTGATTCTTTGCATGGAGCCTTAAAGATGGTAAAAAATGTGGAACATTTTCTGTTTATGAATTCTTTTAAATAAGCTTTTTTTTCAAAGAAAAAACTCCCCATATCAAACAATATTGTTCTCCCCCCTTTAAGTAAATTACAGGCCCCTAAAGTTGGAGAATTCCCCTCCCCCACATAAAAATAATTAAAATCTTTCCCAACATTTACGAATTTTGCTAATTTGTGTTTCAAAATTTTTCTAAACGAGTCCTTCTTCAAAAAAAAATCTCTCGGTCTCGCAAACGAAGATATCCCTCTTGGAAAAAAAACCTCTAAACTTGGGGAAAATGAAATAAATTAAAGTCGATAAATTTGTGTTTCAATTCACAATTTCTGTGTCTGGATTCCACATATCCATCTTATTTCTGGAAATTTAAAAGGGTTTAAGTTTCACTGTTTCATCATCTAGAGAGAAGGTGGCTGAAAAGTCAGAACACAAATGAGTAATATATGTCCTTTTTTGATGAAAATGCATAAAATCCCAGGATTAGTTTGTAAGAACGCAAGATTTTTTATTATTTTTTGAAAGCTTGGTGGCCTTCCCGATATGACTTGATTACAAGTTGAAAGAGGTGTGAGGTTCCTAAAATTTTCAGTGAATTTTTCGTTTTCGTAAAAGTAGATTTCAAAAAATCTTAGAAAAGTTTTCACAGATGAAAAACACATTATTTAAGAGGGAAAAGCTATTCCTTCTTACCGAATATGGATAGAAAACCACTCATGTGCTCAGAGATCATCATTCGATAGTTAGTCTAGTCGAATGACGTCATCCGCTCACTCAGAATGTAAAAGTCAATGTGATGACTAGATAATTCTTAATCTCATTCGACCATCGAATTTGAAATAACCTGCTTTGTACCCTACCTTATTTCTATCAACGTTTATTTCGATTTATTCGAAAAAATACCATTTTTTTACCAAAGTAACCAGTATGAAGTGTAAATATATTCAAATTAAAAATCAAGTGGGTCTAATAGGAGGAGAGATACGTGCATTTCTAGGAAGGGAGGGGGTCTTCAGAGGGGAAAGTCTGAGGCGAGAATTGATGAGAATCTTTCTGGGTAGGAAATTTCATTCTGATTTCTTTATGTGATTATCACTTTTGCACTATTTTCAATAATTTTCGAGGTAAATACATACAAAATAATATTATTCTGAGTATTTTTTAAAGTGGATTTTTCGGATTTGAGTGGGGGGCAAGGGTTGCTCCAAATGAAATTTTTGTTGTGACCAAAAATGTAGAGAAGCCTTTAAGAAATAACTTTTTTATCCCAAAAGAAGGGAAGGGACTAGTAAAATGACACCATGTTTATTTTTTTCCGAATACCTTCTAGATTAAAAATTAGTCATCAGATCTGTTTTTACATCGAGTGGCGACATTTTCTTGAACTAATTCTAATAAACAAAAAAATCAGAATTTGATTCGAAGGTCAAAAAACATTCTCAAGGTAACATGTTGGAATTTGCTAGATCGGTGGATTTTTCAACTGAAGAGTGAAAGAGAAGACTCGTTGATGATGAGTTGGTTGAACTAGAATCAAGTACACGTCAATTGGACCAAGAAGTGGTGGGGGGGGGGGGGTGGTCAGCGATTTTTTTGAAATTTTTCCTGTGGAAATACCTTCCGAAGAGATGACCAATGGCGCGAATCGCAGCCCTCTAGCCTATTTTTAAATGCAGCCAGGGGGTGTCAAAGTTTTCAGTGATCCTAAAATACCATCCATTTCAGCAGTGGATTACTCGACATCCGCGATACCTACCAAAATGGAACATTTTCTCACAGTTAGGGGTTTTAAAAGGCTTTTTGGTGATATCATAAAAATCAGTGTTGCCACTTTTTTTCGTACAAAAAATTAGCTCAAAATGTTTCGAAATGTAGTTTTCATATCGTTCCGACTCTCAAAAATTCTAAAAAAAATATATTATGGACAACTTTTCATGCTGAACAATGTATAAAAAAATTAGGATGGCACTATGTCGCAAAGTCGATTTAAAAAAATTTAAAGTTTGCGAAAAAATGCGATTTTTTGATTTAAAACATGAAAAAAAGTTTTGATAGGTGAAGTTGACCCATTTGACCCCTATTTTTACGTATCTGTTGAAAAAATCGAAAAAACCCTTTTACTCGATGAAATGAACTTTTCACAAAAAAATCAAAATTCGAAAAAAATTAATTTTCAATTCCAAACATCAAAAAAATTTTTAATTCATTCAGTTGTCTTTTTTTGACCTCTTCCTGGCGTATTTCATGAAAAACTTGATAAAAATTACACTCACAACAAAAAAATGAAAATTCATTCATTTTTTGAATTTTTTCGAATTTTGATTTGTTTGTGAGAAGTTCATTTCATCAAGTGAAAGGGTTTTTTCAACTTTTTCAACAGATACGTGAAAATAGGGGTCAAATGGGTCAGCTTCACCTATCAAAACTTTTTTTCATTTTTTAAATCAAAAAATCGCATTTTTACGTAAATTTAAAAATTTTTAAAATCAACTTTGCAACATGGTACTATCCTAATTTTTTTATATGTTGCTCAGCATGAAAAGTTGTCCGTAATAAATTTTTTTCAGAATTTTTGAGATACGGAACGATATGAAAACTACGTTTTAAAAAATACAAAATTTTTGTAAGATCGAATGACTCTGAGTCGATGTTTAAAATTTTTAAGAATCGTTCTGCGAAGCATATGATAATTTGGAAATACATAATTATTTACATGGTACAAATCGCTGGCGATAAAACTATCAATCATTCATCTTACGTGTACTTGGAATGTGTCACTTGGACTTTTATCATTTCACCACTTTCGTTTCAATGATTTCCCACACATTATGGAAGACGACGATACTGTACGCGATCTTTCGTCGACCTTGCTCCGAAGTTACCGTCTGATGAATTTGCAAATCGTATGGCACCCTCGCACATCGAACAAATATGTACAGAACACGATGACGAAAAGAAAAAATACAAACGCTGGCCACAAATTACGCAAATTTTGTTCAAGTTACAAGGGAAATAGCTTTCTAATATCGTCAAGACTTTATACTCTATTTGTAGTCAGTGATTCTGCTTCTAGGTACTAGGCACTTCTGTTGGTGCAAAAAACTCTCGAGTATGAATGAGAGAGAGAGAGAAAAGTACCACGTTAATTAGACGTCTATTGGTTTGGAAATGGGGCACGCGAATGTTACCAGCAGATGAAAAAAAAATTAAAGAGTGAGAATAGAGACAGAAACAGACAAACACAAGGAATAGGTACCTATACTGTAACAGACTGCATTGGTATAAGTTATTCGGATAGGTAGGACAATATCGATCTGTCATAACGCATATATCAATAATGCGGATTTCTTTGTGAGGTTTCGAATGTGTGAGCCACTCTAATCAATTAGCGTGAGTTGCAAGAAAGCAACCGAGTACAGATGCTATCTTGCATGGTGTCGAAATTGGCATACTAGGTGCTCGGCAGTCGACTCTTCAACTCGTGGCAGCAGCAGCATCTAATATATCTATGGTATGAGTTTCCTTGTTCTGGAGTTGAAAGAAAAGAAAGGAAAAGTGGATATCGAAGTGATAAGCTCGTAAGAAGATAGCAAATAACGTAGATATGTTTTTCCTCGTCTTCTTTTTTGGAGACTTGCATCAAAGAAGGACGCGAGAAAAGTGTGTTTTTTTTAGGATATTCGACGATCGTGTTACGACATAGGTATTCGAGTCGAATTTACGATTACGAGCGACGGACGAAGAAAATGATACCCAAGTTCTCATAGTGTTGACACTGCGTTGACTGTGTGGTTGACTTCTATTGCCCATGATTCCGCCTCTCGAATACATAATTCGTAAAATTTCGGGTAATTACGTTTCGAATTATAATCGACGACCAGGTTTTATTGCCTGGTTTTTATTTTTATTTTTTATTTTACTTTTTTCGCGAATTTTGATGTCGCAAAAGTAGGTACACGTGTGTGAGTGTACTCGTATGTTGATGTACATATGTGTTGTTTGACTTGTGCACAGTAAGTACATGTACATATACCTCCTACCTACTGACTCCATGAGTAATGTGCTGCAGACATTTTCGCCCGAGGTGTCTCCGGTCGCAGCTACCGAATGGAGTTATTAGTGTGAATGATGATCGTAAATCATCGTCGAGGTATGTACGAGTACTTTCGTTTGACGCGATTGTATACGTAAATCGTTTCGTTTTTGGTCGCGCAATAGCCTCTATGTCGTGATACGGGCAGATTAGGCAATAGTGGTGAACTTCTGATTGTGGAAATCCGACTTATTTGTTGAAGATGTATCGGATTTTCAAAAATGAATTTGGATGAATCAACCCCATTGGGGGGAATTTTATCGGATAAGAATAAATGAAAAAATATCTTACAGCTAGAGCTTCCTACGAAATTATTTCACATCGATATAGAGTAATTCTGACGTTTTGCCATCCTCCTCCCCTTCAGAAAAGTGTATGTTCATCAGCTAGTCATTAGTCATCAGTTCAATATATTGGACCGTCACTGGAAGAGAAGGGTCTTAAGAGAACTAGTTGAAAAAGGCGTACTAAGTATATCATTTTTAAAAGGCTCGTAAAAAATTACAAATATCAAAAAATCACATTTTTCAAGGACAAAACAGGCATACTCTGGTCAAATTTAAAGGGCAAATGTGACTTTGTCTATGTCTTAGTCCGGCATATGACAATAGGAGTAATTGCACCACCCCCCCCCCCCCCGCCGATCCACCGGGACAACTATTTTCTTGAAGGGGACATCCTAAGGAACATTTTAAAGCAAACTTGCCCAAAAAAAAGTTGGCCTTACTTACAAAATGGCGGCCATTTTGATTGACAGGTTAGCCGAAATCGCAGATTTTGCGTTTCAACGTATGACTTGCACGAAATTTTTCAAACTTTACAAAGGTAGATCGAAAGATCATGCAAAAATTTATCACCTGTCAAAATTTCAAGTGCTAAAGTGCGTTTTTCGATTTTTGGTGAATTTTTGAAAATCGAATTTAGGCCAAAAATGAGGGAAAAAATCAAAATTTTACCAAATTAACCAAGGAAGCTGAAATTTGGGATATACCCTATTTTCGACATGCCAAATCGATTGGAAACGGTTTCAAACCGTTTTGAGCAGTTCTGGAGCCTCCAGCAGATTTGTGAAACTCGAAATGTCCACAAAATTCCATCAAATTGAAGTTGTAAAGCTGAAATTTATTCTGAAAACTAATTTCAATACGCTACGAAGTACTGCAGGTGGATTTAAAAGTCGTTTTGGAGCCTCCAGCAGATTTTTGAAATTTTAAATTTTCACAAAATTTCATTAAATGGAGATGGAAAGCTGAAATTTACCCTACACTCCAATTTTAACACCCTCCGAAGACGACTTCAGGTGGGTTCGAGTCATTTTAGAGCATCTAGCGACATTTTTGAAAATTACTGGAGCCTCCAGTAGATTATTGAAACTTGAAATTTCCCCAAAATTTCATCAAACTGAGATGGAGAGTCGAAATTCATTCTGCAAACTAATTTCAATACGCTACGAAGTTGACTGCTGGTGGATTTCAAGTCGTTTTGGAGCCTCCAGCGACTTTTCGAAAGGTTGTATGGCGTTTTTTTGGAAAATTGAAATTTCCTAAAAGTAGATGGAGGCTTCAAAACCATCTGAAACCTCCATGTAGCCTGCGAAGTAAATTTCAGCTTGCCAACTACTTTTGATAAATTAATGTTGGGGAAATTTCAAGTTTCAAAAATCTACTGGAGGCTTCCGTAATTTTCAAAAAAGTCGCTGGAGGCTCGAAAATGACTTGAACATACCTAAAGTCGTCTTTAGAGGGTGTTAAAATTGGTTTGCCCAATCAATTTCGACTCTCCATCTCCATTTGATGAAATTTTGTGAAAATTTAAAGTTTCAGAAATCTGCTGGAGGCTCCAGTAATTTTCAAAAATGCTGCTGGAGGCTCTAAAATGACTTGAACCCACCTGAAGTCGTCTTCAGAGGGTGTTGAAATTAGTTTGCAGAAGGGGGAGGGAGGTTAAATCTTGGAAGTTGTAAGTCCATAATTTTTCACACCCCTTCCCCACTCCAAACCACCGAAAAAAAGTGATTTTCGTCTTATCTGTTCAAAAAGTCCGATTTTTATTTCTTAGTTTTTGCCAAACTGGCCTACAATTGGTCCTGGTTTTTCCTTCTGCCAAATTTTTCCAAGTCAAAAAGTACCTACCTATCAAAAAGTGTCAGTTTTTGATAAATTAGTCAAGAGGTGTCCATTTTTGTTAAAAGTGTCAAAAAGTGTCCATTTTTGGTAAAATTGTCAAAGAGTTCCGTTCTTGCCAAGGTTGCCCAAAAAAACCACTGCTTTTGTCAAAATTGTCAGGGAGAGTCAATTTTTGGCAAGTTGACGAAAAGTTGTAACGTTTTTTTCGTTAAAATTCTCAGAAAGTAATTTTTTGATAAAATAACCAAATGGTCGTGATTTTTGCTAAAATTATTGATCGTAAATTTTTGCTTTTTTTCAAAACGTCCAAAAAGCATTGATTTTTGCCTTGTCTGCCTAGAAAGTTTTCTTTTTGTTTCGAAATTTGCTGAAAAAAAGTCCTGTTTTTTTGCAAAATTACTTTTAAAAGCTTCTTTGTTTTGTCAAATTTCATTTTTTTTTTCAAAATCTTTCATTTTTTCAGTTTTTTTGACAATTTTTCGACATTTGTGAAGTTTTGATTAGGAGCACTGTGTGTCTCCGCGTGTCCCCATAATTCTAGATAATTTTTTTTTTCGAGAAAACTCCCAACGATGTTGGCCACCTTCGTAGAGACCTCCAGACGCTCCAGAGTTGAAAAAATTCAAAAAAATTGAACAAATTTCATTTAAAAACAAAAATTAATCTAGGAATTGTTTTTTTTCAAGTTTAGTTTCTTCAACAGAGATTTTTCGACTCACATTTGTTGAGATAAATTTTGATGGTTTTATACGTTTATTGGGCTCGTGGTTTCGTTGGAATTGAGTATGTTGAACTTATATTTTTCAGGGCAAAATTTTTGGGCTCAGGTTTGTCAAGTTTTGTGGCAGTCTATTGAGCTTAATTTTGTATAGAGTCAGTTTTTTGGGCTCAAATTCTTTGGACTTGAATTTTATTGGGTATTTTATACGTCTTTTTGTCGGAGTTGAAAGAAAATTCCCCTCTGCTCTCTCTACCCTCAAATTTCAATTTTAAATCCCCAGGAAGCTTCAAAATTTAAAAAAAAATAGGGACTTAAATTTTCGGGTTGATGTTTTTTGAGTTTGATTTTGATTGGTTCAGGTTTATTGAACCTTTTTTTTTTTTTGGAAGTAACTTGGTCTTGTTAAGCTCAATTTTTGGGGTATACAGGGTTAGGTTGAGCTGATTGAACTTGGTTTTGTTGGACGTGAATTTGTTGAGCTTAAATTATACTCAATAACCAAATCCAAAAAATGATGAAAATTCCCCTCTGCCCTCTCTACCCTCAAATTTAAATTTTAAATCCCCAGGAAGCTTCAAAATTTTTGAAAAAATAGGGGCTTAAATTTTCGGGTTGATGTTTTTTGAGTTTTATTTTGATTGGTTTATGTTTATTGGACTTTTTTTTGGAAGTAACTTGGTCTTGTTAGGCTCAGTTTTTTGTGGTTACAGGGTAAGGTTGAGCTGATTGAACTTGGTTTTGTTGGACGTGAATTTGTTGAGCTTGAATTACACTCGAAAACCAAATCCAAAAAATGAATTCATACTTGATGAGCTTAATGACTTGGGATTTTTGGAACTTATGGAACTCAACATTCCAAAATTATAGGAAGAATTCGCAGAACTGGAGGGACATTGAGGGGTCTGATTCGAAAAATAAATAGAAGATATTTGACCTGGGCGAACTCGAATCAGGTAGTGAGAGTGAATATGTCGCTCTGTATTTTCATGAATAATTTTTCGAATTTTATTTTTTTCAAAAGTGAGTGATTGGAAAGCTGGAGGGGTACTCAAGGGTTTTGATTTTTTGGTATTATTTTGATTTGAAAAGTTGGATTGAAAAAATAAACCGATATTTGAACTTGGCGTCTTTAAATCTGTACCAATCAATGTGTCGTGTCACGTGACTTGGAATTTTTTCTTAGCCCAGAACTGGAAAACTGAAAAATATCCTCCTTTCATTTTTCAAATGGTGACTTTCTGAAAATTCGGACCCAATTTGCAAGCGAGACAATATAAGCTCAGAACTGGCTCACGAACTGCTTTATAATACCCCCCCAATCCTGCTCCTCCACCTTCTCCTCATCAATCAAATTGGCAATGTTTCATGATATTTTCAACCATTCGGCGAATCTTTAGTGTTTTACAATTTAAAAAAAAAATCCATGATGAGGCTTTGATAAAACTCTTCATTTTATAAGTTTCCTAATTTTTTATTTTTCAGAACCCATCTGTGCAAAAATATCAATTTTTGAGGCAATTAGTTTGTAGCAGGGAAATGGCCATCGTTTGATTATAAGTGAGGGGGGGGGGGGGGTAGGCTGGGAAATTTCAACTTCCTTTCTCAGTTGCTGGAGCAAATTCAAGTTTTCAAAAAATTCGGAAAAATGTACAAAAATTGAGCACACGTCAGTGCCTAAAATTTTATATAATGATGTATTTTTGCATTCTCTATAATATATATTTTTGATCCAATCCAAATATCTATTTTCTTCAATCGATCCATTTACGTGTAAAAATTCATTTCCTGGAATTTTCAAAAAAAAAACACACAATTTGGGTTAAAATTTAAAAAAATTAAACCAGCCAAATATACATTGTCCTATCGTCCAGTTGCTGAAAACAAAACAAAACAAAAAAGAAAGAAAGAAATTCGCGCGATAATCATCGTAATGTACCTATAAAGACGTAGAGGATATCGTGCAAAATTATTATAGAGACTAATTAACTACATACTTTGATAACAGGCAGGGCGGGGTGGAGTACGCTGTCGGTCAATTACGACGATTGCCGAAACACGCACTCGAACTGGTACCTACTCGTACTACATACATACATAATATATGGCGATGCAAATATTTATTTAATTAACTCTATACAAATGTTATAGTACTTATATTTAGCCAGCACATACACACGTATGTACCTACTTATTATCTTACGTAAGACAGGTTTTCTGCATCGTTAAGATCGGCCGAAGATTTTTTTTCCATTCTTCTTCATTTTTCTCTGTTCTTTTCTTTTCGTAAGCATACAGCGGCGTCTCGGCGCATTAAGGGCGCATATGTAGGTATAAAATTAATCGGGTCGATGTGGACACGACGTCCAGTTCCGCAGAATAAGCGTCAATTAGCCGGAGCTGTTGACAATGGACGATGGACGAATAGACAGAGAGCAAAGTTACAGGGCTCCTACTATCATCAGTGCCAGTCATTTCCATTCTATGCCATGCCATTCCATAAGTCACGTCAGCTGATGCATAGAAGTGGGTCTGGGTTGAGATAGGTGTATTTTTAAATCATCCTAGGTACACTTACATATACTTATCTGATTACAATCAGTTCGCGAAATCTGAATAATTGTACTTACCGGTGATTAAAAAGTGAGTGTTTTTTTGTGTTGGGAGGCAAAAGTTGAATCGCGATTCGTGACATTGATGCCATCTCTGGCAAGACACAGAAAAAGACCGCAAAAAATTATCGCTTTGCGGAAACGAACGTACAACGTTTTTGTGTAAAATGTGATTCAAAAATTTGCCAAGATATTTCACATTTTTGTCTCGTCGTCGCGTACAAATATCGTGCCATGTAATGTAATAATATGCAGAAGATTTTCATCTTTCTCTCTCTCTCTCTCTCTTGCTGATGATGATGAATTTGATGATGAGTTCCATCCAGTACATTGAGATGGTTTTATCTGATTAGTGAGCGACCGAGAGAGGACCGAGCGATCGTGTAATTCTGAAGGAGCTTTATTTTATACGTACCTAATCTATCTACTCGTATGTAATGTGTGATCCACATGTGTCGGAGACAATATACCGCAGAAGATCTATAATGTCATACAGAGTCATCGTGTACATCGACATCGACATCGACGGAAATACTACTTATGACTTATACACTTGTTAAGAGTTACGGTTATGTAAACGTTTGCATAAATATTTTCTCCTTTCAGTGTCGCTTTCTATAAATATTATGTCGCCGGCGACAAAATCGTCGAAATATTTACCGGTAATTACTTTGTTTACTCGGCTAATAAGATTAAGTGCATTGGTAAACGCAGCTACGTAGGTATTTGTAGTTTGGCTAACAGGAAGTTGTATTAGGTCAAGAACTTTGTAGTTTGTTTGTGACGTATTTTTTTTTTTTTTTTTTTTTTTTATTGCTGGTTGAGAATACGAGTATTATCTCGGGGGATTTTCAAGCTGCAAATGATTTTGGTTTTGATGAGAAATTTTGGGTGCTAAAATGCTTTTTTAAATTTTTGGCGGATTTTTGAAAATTAAAGGTCCGAAAATTGGAAAAAAATCCAAATTTTTCACGAATCAACTCGGAAAGCTAGAATTTGGCACGTTTTCTATTTTTGATCGACCCCCCCCCCAATCAATTGAAAACTTTTTTTTGGGTGTTTGTAATTACTTGATTGTTACACCCGTCGTGTGAGATTTAAATCGAGTTGGTAAGGTCAAGTTTTTTTAATTAGGTCTAAGAATTTTTTAATTTCGGAAGGGTCGTCTGGTATGAATAGGGATCTTTCATCTATTTGTAGGGATAGTCTGTGCTGATGTAAGGAGGGACAGTGAAATAGTAAGTGTTGGACAGATAAGTTCTGACAAGCAGAACTGACATGTGGGTTTTGGGGCCTTTTCATGGAGGTGATTGTGTGTGATTTTTGTGTGGCCAATTCTCAATCTGGTTATTATGATTTCTTCAAGTCTGTTTAAGTGGGAGAGGTTTTTCTAAGGATGGACTGATTTTTTATGTTGAAAGAGCTTGTTTGTGGTTTGGAGGGACCAAAAGTTTTGCCATTTGTTAAGTGTGCTTTGGGTGAAGATAGATTTGAGGTCGTCAGCTGTGATAAATATAAGGGGAGAAAGGGTGGTGGCAGATTTTGCATTAATATCTACAATTTCATTTCCTAAGATTCCAACGTGGCTGGGTACATACATAAACTGTATGAAGAAGTTTGAATTTTGTAAGTCAAATAGAGTTTTATGAATATTTTGAATTAGAAGGTGATCGGAAAAAAGATTTTGGATAGCAGTTAGTGAGCTGAGGGAATCACTTTGAATTAAGAAGGAATTATTTTCTGATTCATAAGTGAGTATGTCACAGAGACAGTGGAAAATAGCTGTGAGTTCGGCAGTGTAGATTGAAGAACAGTTATGGATTTTAAAACTTGAAATTCTATCATTTATAGAGTATGCATATCCTGTGTGAAGTGTTGGTATTTTTGATCCATCTGTAAAGCAAAGATTGAATTTTTTGTATTCTGATAAGAGTTCAAGATAGTTCTGTTTTATTACTAATGGAGAGTGGCTATTTTTTGGGTAGTTAATAAGCTGTAGGTTGACTTGAGGAGGTTTTAGAAGCCAAGGGGGGTATAATATTGGTTTTTGGATGAGATTTTTGGGATTGATTTGAAGATCATTCAACATTGTGATGAAATTAGAAATGGGTCCTTCTATATGATCAAAATGTTGGGGGTTGGGTGGGTTAATTGAGTTTTGGAGTGGATGGGAAGGGTTGGTGGATGCATTTGAGATGAATTTGTTTGTTATGAGAGTTCTTCTAAAATCTGGGGGTAATTCTGCTGCTTCACAATGCTATCTATTGGAGAGGAATAGAGGCTGAGTTTTGAATTGTTTTTAGGATATTTGAAGTTTTATTTGAGATATTTGCAAAACATGGGCTTCCATACTCAATTTTACTGCGAATTAGAGATTTATACAAGTGATGTAGGAGTTTGCGAGATGGATTATACTTGGAATTTTTGATTATTTTCAACAGATTTAGGCGTTTCATGAGATCTGATTTTACTTTTAGGAAATGAGGAGTCCAATTTAGTTTTCTATCAAAAGTTAAGCCAAGAAATTTAGTAGGTAGTGGTTTTGAATTCTAAAGAGTGTCCTTTGAAGTTGAGACTGAGATCTGGAGGAATCTTATTATTTTTTTTGTTAAAAGTATACGGTGGGTTTTTGACTCTGAGAATGTTAGACCATTAGAATCTGCCCATGATTCAATTTTTTCAAGGATTTCTTGGATTACATGAAGAGCTAGATGAATATTGTTTGAACGAAATCATCATCATCATCAACGTCATAGTCGCAAGCGACTAGTGTGCCCCCAACAACAACCACCACTCCTCTCTGTCTTGAGCTAGCGTGGCCGCATTCGCAACTGAACCAGCTATTTTCCGGACTGTATTGGTCCACCTTGTTGGAGATCTTCCTCTCCCTAGTGTTCCGGGGACCTTACCAAAGAGAATTCCCTTTTCGATGTTTTCTGGTCCTCTTCTGGCTATGTGTCCAAAATAACTCATCATCCTGGTCTCACATATTTTATTCAGCCTGGTTGGTTCTTGCAGTTGTTCCACAATTGATGCATTTGTTTGGTGCGCAGTGTATGGTATCCTCAGCATCCTGCGCCATACCCACATTTCAAAAGCATCGATTCTTCTACGATCATCTTGCTTCAATGTCCAGGTCTCCGCTCCATATAAGAAAACTGGGAAAACTAGCATCCTGATTAGTCTCTTCCTTGTTTTTATGGAGATTTTCCAGTTGGTGGTGACTTTTCTCAACCGAGACATCGCTGCTTTCCCGGGAGCTATTCTTCTTCTAATTTCCTTGGCTGATCCTCCATCAGCATCCACCAGTGAGCCCAAGTAAATAAATGAGTTCACTTTTTCAAATTCATTCAAGGCTTCAGATTCTGGTAGGCGTCCAGCTCTATCAACTACCATGACCTTGGTTTTCCCCACATTTATGAGGAGTCCCATGTCTTCACTGACCATCCTCACTCGCTTGATCAGTTCTGCCAGTTCCTCTTCACTTGCGGCTGTTAAGGTGGTATCATCAGTGTAGTGGAGATTGGAGATTCTTCTTCCTCCTATCTTGATGCCGCCTTCCCAGTTCTCCAAGGCTTTCCGCATGATGTACTCGCCATAGATGTTGAACAACAGAGGCGAGAGTATGCAGCCCTGCCATACTCCTCTTTCTGACTGAAAAGTGTTTGACTCTTCTCCGCCTACTCTCACCATCATCTCGTTCTTTTCATACAGCGATTTGATCAGCTCAATTAGGTGCTCTGGAACTCCCATCTCGCGTAGTATCTCATATAGCTTTACTGCTACGCCAGTGTGTTTGCCAGCCCCCTAAGAGAAAACTAGATTTCCCTCCGAAGATCTGAATTCTCCTCATGTCTTCCAATGAGTCTCACTGAGTCCCAGCACCATCAGGTTCAGCCTCTTCATCTCCTTTTCCACAATGGTCAGCTTCCCTGTTGAGTTCAAGCCTCGCACATTCCATGTGCCTATCTTGCTGCGCATTTTCGCAATTTGAATCTGATTAGTGCAAATGGATATTCTTAGCACCCCTGCTCCATCTAAGGGGCGCCGGAACTCGGGGCCATTTGGATTTATTGGACTTGTCATCGGGGGTTTCTTGCGAATTGATTCCACTGTGGTTTCGCGTTGCCTTCAGTGGGACTATTTATCCTCTAGCCAAGAGAAGTCCATGTCTGTTCTGTTTCTGATTTACATGTAGTACAAGTAACTATTGCTTGAACGAAAGGAAATGTTTATATCATCAGCAAAGATTCTCAGAGAAATGCGTCTCAAAAGTATAAATAAAACTGTGTTAAGAACTGAACCTTGGGGGACTCCGTTTTCAATTTCAAAAAATTCTGAGTATGTATTGTTAACTCTCTCTCTAAAAGTACGATTTGTTAAGAAATTCTGAATAAAGTAGGCCAACTGTCCTCTCTAATTCCAATGGAATGTAATTTTTGGAGAATTTTATAATGCCAGGCTTTATAATTGAAAACTTTAACACTTCTGGAACCAAAATTTCGAAACGCTGAGAGTCGATTGGAGGTATGTAGTTTCAAATCATTCTGAAGCATCAAGCTACATATATTTTGAAAATTCCGATAATTCAAAAAGTGCCCTAAAAACTCTTCAAATCAACTTCAGTCTGTGTAAAAATGTGGTTGATTGAAAATCAAAGGTTCAAAAATTGAAAAAAATCTAAATTTTCCCCAAATTAACTCAGAAAGCTATAAAATTTGGTTCGTTCTATTTTTTCGACCGACCCTCCCCCCCCTCCACCGAGACAATTAAAAACTGTCTAAAATCGTTTTCAGTACTTATAGAACCAAAATTTCAAAACGCTGAGAGTCGATTGGAGATTGTTTCAAATTGTTCTAGAGCTTCCAGTCATATTTTGAAAATTTCAGTTCATACGAGTAATTCAAAAAGTGTTCTATAAACTCTAAAATTTGGTACGTACTCCTCCCCTCACCACTCGCTTCTGAATCACGTCGATTGGACGTTATTGTTTCAAATTATTCTGGAGCCTCCAGCCATACTTTAAAAATTCCAGAAGTTCAAAAAATGCCCTAAAAACTCTTTAAATTAACTTCAGACCGTATAAAAATGCGATTAATAGTTGGTGAGACTTTTTAATTTTATCACTTTGAGTACATCCGAATTTGACTTTAATGAATTTTGTTATGATTGGAGTATTTTTCTGAAATCTGCTGGAGGCTCCAAAACTGTTCAAAATGGTTCAAAATTGTTTTTCTATTGCTTGAGAAGGGATGATGAGGGGTGTCAAAAATAGGCTGCAGACAAAACTTCAGCTTTCAGGTTAATTTGGTGAAACTTTGATTTTTTTTCTCATTTTTGAGGCAAACTTTTATCTCCAAAAATTCACCGAAAATCGAAAAATGTTTTTTAGCTTCTAAAATTTTGGCTTACGATCAGTTTTTGCGAGTTTTTCCAGGTTCGAAAAATTTTCTATTTGTTGGAATATCTCAGACCAATTTGGTGCCTTTATGAATAAATTCAATGGATAAATTTCAAAATTTTTCATACTGCAAGTTGAACTAAAAAATTACACCGCGATGTCTATTTGGAGAAAATAGTTTTTTGAGTCATCACTCGTCTCTTGAAAATGCAGATTTCTCAAAATCAGTGTGTATTGTGGATTCTTTGAATCCAAATTTTAAGATGCAAAGGTATGAAATCCAAAGGAAAAATTAATATTTAGTTAAAATTTTCTACCTATGACGTGAAATTTTTTCGATTGTTTTCTGCTTAGTTTTTCATTGTACTTAAAGGACTGTTTTAATACGAGTAGGTATACCTCAAAACCCAACATCTCATTGATTTTTTTTTCAAAATTTTGACCGTTCACGAAGAAAAATTTCACATCATGACAAAATATGAATGAAATATGGCCAAAATGTCAAAAGAGTTCTCAATGTATGCAGCATAAAAATTATTTATCGAAAAAATTTATCATCGAACTTGAACGTAAAATATAAAGTTTTTAATCACTTTCAAAATTTATTTTTTTCTTTTCATTTTGTAACTTTTGGGATTTCTCATTTTTTACATGGAAATGATACCTATGCTTTCATTTGAGATTTTCTTTTTAAACCAAAAATGAAATTTCAAAAAATTTTCCAAAAATTAATTTTCGTGCTTTTGCTTTATTTTAAGTTCAAAAACATGAACATTTTGTTGATCGCAATCAAAAATTTCGAACCATCCTCCTCCCTCTAAACTCTCCATTGATCCCAAATGTCCGTACTTTGTTGACAAATTTCCTGTTTGCAAGTTTTGGTCAAAAAAATTGTACTATCGGACGAATTTTGGGCGTTATTAAAAATTCTGGGTGCAATTAAATGCCCTTAAATGAACTTTTCGCGAGGTTAAAATTTATCCTCCAAAATTTATTTTTCAATTTTTATTCCTTGGTTTTTGGACAAAAATGACTCGAATAATGGTTTTGAAAATTTTCAGGGCTTATCATCTTCCATTTCCTTTCCCTCTCTTTCCCTCAGTTTGACTCGAATGCATTCGGAATGCTTATTTCAATTTTCTCAGTAAAATGAATTCTTAATGTAAAACGTTGTAACGATTTTTGAAAAAAATAAGAAATCAAAAAATGTGATGATATTTTTTTGGAGAAATTCTCAATATTTAGGTTCATGTCAAAATTTTTTTGAATAACCATATTTTGAAGAAATCCAAAAAACAGAAACTGAAACAAAACAATCCCTGGTCTCTCGAGTAGTTTTCATCCATCTGTGTAGAGCCTGCAGAGTTAAGAAAAAAAACAAAAATAAATTTTAAGAATGTTTAAGCGGACTTTTCTTTTATTAAATTTTTTGCATTAAAAATAGGTAGATAAGTTGAAAAATAGTGATTCGATTAATGTACGGGTAGATATAATTAGTTTGTCTGTAATTGCAGTTAAATAATAGATAAATTATGTACGAATAATCATTTTGCGTTGGTCTTAACGTTGGTTTCGTGTTCGATTTCGTATCCGATGTGGAAGTGATTTCAATTGGTGGCATCGCATCTTTATGTTTTTCATGGTTACTGCAATTTTAATTTTCATGAAATTATCTTCATCACTGATTTATTTCAACAAAACAGAAACCAAAAAAAAATGAAAATTTTTCACTAATTTTGGTATTTAAATTTTCATACGTTACCTGATGATTTACTTTCTTAAATATTTGAACAATTTGAACAGAAGAAAGAGGGTGAAACCTATTAACATGGCTGAAATCAACGTAATCATGTAGTTATGTATATTTAAAAATTCAACTTCTAAAATCCACCAAATATTGGACTTAGCGGATTTTGAAAAAATTAACATGTTGAATGGACATCAAATGACCAAAAAAAAAAGAAAAATCAAGATTAGTCCAGTTGAAGAAAAAATTTATTGGTGCACTGACAAAATCTCGACTTTTATGAAATCACTGGATTTTAAATATTTTTCTCAGCAGGAGAAATCAGTCAACAACGTTGAGCACAATTAAGTATAATTTTTTCAAAAGCCGCCATATTTAATTTTAAACGCTTATTTTGAAAATATCTCTTACTTGAGCTGTGGTAATTCAGTAGGTAACTTGGATTTCGAACGAAAAAAAAAACACGAGGTGAATATTATTTGATTTTTGATGTTGTGGTTGTGGTTGCTTTAGGCTTTTTCAAGACATTATCTAGGAAAAATAAAAATTACAGATACCCTAATGAATATTTTCAGTATTCGATAACAGGTTCGGAACAGATTAGATAAATTTGTAAATTACGAATGTAAATGTTCTAATTAAGTAGACACATTCCTTATTACTTTTTAGTACCGGATCACTGACGAATTCTTGCGAAATGTATCGAGAGAACACGACTAAACACTCGAAATTAAAAAATTCAGAAATATATCTCGAGTAGGTACTTTTGATCAACTCGAAATCTTCATCGATCGATTCTCAGACAATCAGTCGAAAATGGCGTCTGAACCAAATTTAAGATTTCTAGCTGTATTATCCAGATAATTTTTTTTTTAATAATCAACATAATTGAAAAACTCCAGTCAAAAAAATTCACTCGACGTGTCCACCTGAAAATCGCTTTGAGCAAATGTACAAGTATGCTTACTTGTAGGTGTACTAAAATTTCCTTCTAGATAAAAATTTCGTCAATTTTACGAATAAGAACAGGAGCCAAGTTCCAACCATGGCTGAAATCAAGATCTAGGTGCTTTAAAATTCAATGTTCTCTTTCTTCAAAATTCCCCAAATCCGTTGCCCTCGCTGCACACTGTTTACGTTAGAGGAAGAAGAGCAATTTACGCAGAAACCATACGAACATATGTACTTATTACCATAGCTGAAATCAACCATTTCGTGTTATTATAGGTATTAATAAAAAATCATATTGTAGAATAGGCAAAAAACGCTGAAGAAAAATATCCAACCAATAATGATCAAGTTGAAAAAAATTTTATACGGCGAGAAAATTTCAACTTTGTTGGAATTAGGTACTCGATTTTTTAAATTTTTCTCTGCGGTAGAAATATCAATGTTTTTATCGTGTTCGGTCTGTGACGTAAAAAACCTACTATTTTAATATTTTCAAAAGCTGCGAAGTTCATTTTTATGCATACTTATTTTGAGAAAATACCACTTACTTGAAGTTCCGGTAGCGTGATAGCTTGGATTTCGAACGAAAAACAGTCAAGTTTGCGGTTGTAGCTTTTTCGAGAAATACTTATTTAAAAAAGAATAAAAAATAAAATTGTAAGTAGGTAACCTAATGAAAATTTTTTCATGTTCGATATCGGATGCGGAACAGATTAATCGGATTTCTACGTTAATATGTGTAATCACGCGTTTCTTTTTATTATCCGTTGATAAAATTTTTTTAAAAATGTATCGAAGATTGTACACGAATGTTATTGGCAGAATAAAAATTTGGAAATCTTCCCAAGGCTGTTGAACGACTCGAAACCCTCATCAATGTGTTCTCAAAAAATAACGTACCAATCACCTGGATTAACTGAATCGAATTTCCTCTATAAGCCTATCTTTTCAAAGATCAAATTTATGATAAAATGTTGATAAAAAATTCGTGGGTAGGAATTTAAAATTTGGCTATTTCGACGTATTTTTTAGTAGCCAGTTCGACTACTGGTTGAAATTATTGCAACGATCGGCTCCCCCTCCCCCTCTCCCCTGCGAAAGAGCACATTCGTGACTAAATGGCTGTATTTTTTGATGATCCGCAGAGATCCTCAATTTGTGTTTCGAACGAATTGTGGAACCTGGAAATCGACGTATTGAATTTATTGACGAGGAACCAAGAGAGAGAGAGAGGGGGGGGGGTAGATTTTGATCGTTGAATTTGATGATTCTTGATGAATTTTTTAAATTTCATACCCTTTTTGATCTAAATCGATGAAAAATATCAAAATTTTATCTGCAGATTGAGTGTAGATGAAGAAAGCTGAAATTTGCTCTACATCAGATTTTCTCACCCCATTTCCCTCCTAAAATCGGTTATTATAGGTTTCTGGTCGTTTTGAAATTTTTGATGGAATTCTGAATTTTTTAATTCTTGAAAAATACCATAAGAATTTAAAAATTAAAATTGGACCAGATTTTGGAAATTTGCGGAAAATGTATTTCTCACATTCGAAATGAGTATTTGGTTTACTTCTTGAATTATGAATTTTCCAACACTTTTGCCCTCTGTTTTTCTGATGTTCGAATTTTTGAAAATTTTTGAAGATAGAAAGAAAATCTCAGAAATCTAATCAAAAATCCACTAAAAAGTTCTATTATTTGGTGTCAAACTGACATTTTTAAAAAAGGCAATTGAATTATTCCACTTTTGTTTGACATCTTTGTTTCCGAATCTGACCCCCCCCCCTCCAAAAAATACTCTTTGGGAGAAAAGGATTCAATTTTCACAATTTCCCAAATGTGACATTGGTATGGAAAATGTGAAATCGATGATTTTGACTTTTTTCACTTGAGTATTGTTAAATCAATTTTATTGGCCTCAACAACCACCCCAAAGTTCATTTTGAAAACATTAAATTAATACAGGGGGGTTCCGGTACTTTTTTGCAGGGAATTTTTTTGTGGATCCAATTTTTTTAGAATTTTTCAAGGGGAGGGACTGCTGCTCCATCGTCCCAAAACTCGACAACCTTCAAAACATGGACTAATTTATGAGGAAATCTCTTGAACCAATACCCTTTGATTCCTTCAAAGAAACTGAATCAAATCAAAAAGAGCATGCCCCCCTTAAACTCATGTAACCAAAATTTTCTCCACCTAGAATCCGAATTTCAGGGGAAGGTGGGGCGCAAAATTCCATCAAAACGCATCAAAATTGAAATTAAACCTGATTTTAAGGCTCACCATGAAATTTCAAACAAATTTGATATGTGTCCTTGATAGGCCAGATCTCACTACTAGCTAGCTCCTGCTGCGTTCGGATGCTTGATCATGCAGCATTGCTTTTGCTTTGCTGGCGTGTCTTCAAGGTTAATGGTTTGCTGGTGAAGACTGAGAATGGTCTTCCTCCCTATCTGAGCAGTTTGGGCAGTTTACAGGGCCGTTTGTCCAACATCAGGGCCGTTTGTCCAACATCAGGGCCTGCTTGAGCCGGTCTCGAGCTTCAGTGTGTCTGGGACACCTCCACATGATGTGAGGAGTATCTTCAGCTTCTCCAGTGTCGCATCTCAAGCAGGTAGGGGAGTCCCCCTTCTTGGGCATTTCAAATCGGTATTGGCCTATGTCCCCAACTCCCCGTGCTTTGTCAGCAACTGCATCGGGAAGGTACTCGTAAGTGCAGCTAATTATGCCACGTTGGCAATTATGCCACTACCACAGTTCTCATGGTAAATGGGTAGATGGCGACATGTGACAATTTTTAGGTGATTGTACTGTTAAAGCCAAGGTAGGAAAACCAAAAATATCACTGGACCTGATAATTTTCTGATATGTTGCTCGCTTTTTCGTAAATTAAAAAAAAATAAAACGTCATGTTAAATTGATCACAGTTTGGAAACGTGCTGTAATTTGTAATTAGGGCGAAAAAAAATGTTGAAAATATGTTTCCTGTAGTAAATTTAATGTTGATTTCAATGTGATAAACAGTTTTTTGTTATTTCTGAAGTAAGTATCGAAATGGTGAAAAATGTACAAAAGTACCAATGTTAAAAATTACACCACTTTAACAAAACTCTTTCAAGACTTTCACAATATTTGACCAAAGTGCTAAGAAATAATTTTTAGAGATGTTTTTATCAATATCAATAAGATTAAATAATTTTTTGGGGGGGTGGGGGAGAGTGGCGGAATTACCTACATAGGTATATTGATGAATACGCCACTTTGGTGAATAATTTTCAGAAATGAAGGGGTGGGATAGGGGGAGGGGTAAAGGAAAACTTTTTTTTTGGGAAAGGTAGCCAATAAGATGGCCAAAATGTCAAATGATTGTTACCAATGTTTTCATAGATTTTTAATAGTTTTTTGGGGTGGTAGCGTAATTACCTGCACGTGTTGATAATTACGCCACTTTTGTGAATAATTTTCTGGAGGAGATGGGTGGTATTGGGGGAGGGGTAAGAAAATTTTTTTTGTGAAAGGTAGCCAAGAAGATGTACTTTGAGGTGGTGCATTCACATTTTTGCCAAAGATGCATTTTAACCCCAATAAATGACCTCAAACCTTAGCGTGGCATAATTAGCTGCACTTATCTTACGTATTAACTACTAGTCCATTACAGGGTCTATTCCTGATGATGGGTATAAATCATTTTGTCTCAAACACTTCAGAATCTGTCCAGTCCACCTGCCATTTATCGATTGCGAGGTTGAGTAAATACTCTTTCCCCTTCTTCTAAATGGCCTTTGATGTGGCAGCTGGCAGTAGTGCATACTGCCTTCACCAGTCTATTTCCAGTTTGATTGGCATGATGCCAGCGATGACGTGACAGGCTTCATGATGAGACTGCCTGTATGCACCCTTCTTCATAACTTAAACAAAAATAGGTAACTTCTTTTGACTCTCTGGTGTGCATGGGCCAGGCATGGAACCCCTGACTTGCAAATCATCGTACCATAGAAGAAGATCCCAGCAGCGAAGTGGATGAAGAGGAAGCCGAGCTTGCAGAAACACCGATCCAGTCAATCACCACCCATCGAAGCAGATCCAAGCAGCAAAGTGTACGGAGAGGAAACTGAGTTGCAAACCACCGGAGAGTTAAAAGAAGTTACCTATTTTTGTTTAAGTTACAAAGAAGATTGAAAATTTTGTTTTTGTTAGAATTAAGTCAGGTTAAATTATAAGTGGCTGGCAATGATCCACAGTTAACGATTGAAAATAAAACAAGGTGCATTACTATGGTGAGCCAAAAAAAAATGTCACTTGGGTCTTTTCAAAATGAGCGCATCTCCATGAAATTCCCTCCCCCATTTGAAATTTTAATTTGAAATCATCTTTACACCCAACAAAATCAGGCTAGTTTTTCTGCGCACAATAGTAATCCCCCCCCAATAATCCAAGTTTCAGAAGGGGGGGGACTTCTACAGAAAATAGTCAAAAATATGATACAAAATTTTAAGTAATTTTAATGTGTCACATGTGTCTTTTCAGAATCAGCACATCTCATAAAGAATTTTCAGAGAAGGGAAGGGAAGGTGGAGTTCAAATAATGCTAAAGCTGGCTCGATACGTCACATGTTTTTTTTTTTTTTTTTTTTTTTGAGAAAGAGTGCTTCTCGATAAACTTATTTTCGAGAAATTAAATTCAAAATAATTCGAGTCTCAAAGTACTGAAAATTTTTAAATTTTAGCTCTAGATTTGAAAAATTGTGTAAAAATTGCAATCAAATGCAATTATTGCATATATGGAATCAAATTTGCAAAAAATTTACAAAATGAACAGATTTTTTTTTTACAATTTTCGATTCGAACGATTTTGCCTGAATTCATCGGAGCCTCTCTCCTCCCCTTTCCCTAACCTTCTCCCACTGAAAAAATAATTTGAAATTCCCGCCGAGAATTGAAAATTTATTTGAGGCTTCAGAATGGCTCAAAAGTGCTTATTTCGTGCAGTTGGATTGTTCAAATAACTTGATTATTCCCACAGAATTGTTTAAAAAACCAGAAATTTAAAAATTACCTCTGGCTTCTAAAATATTTGTTGCTGCATTTCAGGGCATGTTCTTTGAATCTAGCTTTTACTTGTGACGAAATCAGAGGTTTCAGTTCAAGGGGCTTCCTCATTTTTGCAGACCAGATACTTGAGATATACTTACGTCGTACATCTGGAAATCAGCCACCTTCAGTAATGAACCTCGATTATCATAGAATCAAGTTCTGCAGGATATAACACTCTTGTTAAGTTTAGGAACCCCCGAACACCTGTCACCTGTCCTATGCCTAATGCTTGCTACGCATCGCCATTACCCGAACTTGTATACGTCCATCATCGAGCTACTACCGTTTTTTGCGGATCATTTGCTGTCAACTGGTTCAACCAGATTCGCTTTTAAACTCGCACTATCCGTCTACCAGGCATTCTTCTTATAAATACAGGTCTGTGGTATACATCGCGAAAAGTGGCCACTTATTAATGCGTGGAATTTACAGGACAGGTGTAGGTATATAGTGTGCGAGTGCGTGTATTCGGACGTGTCTCGTAAAATTTACTTAGATCCGAAACATAAACACAAATTCTCCGGTTAGGTTACGTAACAACCGCCTCACAGCTCTGGCGGTTCGACTCTTTAATGAATCATCTCAAGGGCATCGATGAGAAATATTTGGCAGGGTCGACCTACTTTTCAAAAAAAAAAGTGTTTTAAAACGAGAAATACTTTTCAATGAAGCATGGTACAAGGAAGAAGGGAAACCAGCACCTAGCTCACACAGCTGAGATTGCGGTTATATTTGGGAAAATAAATGCTTTTCGCTGGAGCAATATACCTGCATACATACGAGATACTCGTACGCGTTAACGACCCAATCAATCAATACTACATAATAAATATTTGCGATGATTTTATTTGTTCGCAGGTAACAAGAGGTGCCTTCGCGGCATCCAGACCGTCGGTCGTATGTTTTAGTCAGCAGAATGTCGACATTACACAATACCACGAATACAAGTCAATCGGCTATCGTTCAATATTATGATTACCTGTTCGTCGAATTGGCCGGTAAGATTGTGCGATTGATAAATACCTATAAGACCATTACCTATTTATTGTTTACGTAATTTGTGTACTTAAATCGAAATGGTCTCGGAAGCGAGCAACTTGCGACTAACTATGTTGACTTTTATCATGACCATATAAACGTTGTTGTTGATGACAGATCCACGTACCAATGACTGGTGGCTGATTGGTAATCCACTTCCTGGCATTTTTATTATGGTCAGCTACCTTTTATTCGTGTTGAAAATCGGACCGAATTACATGAAGAATAGGAAGCCGTACGAAATGAAGAATATTCTCATAGTTTATAATTTTATCCAAGTTATTGTTAGCATGTGGCTGTTCCAAGAGGTGAGTTTTCTATAATTTTCAGATGATATGAGAACTCTATATATTAAGCTAGAGAAGCATAAATAATGGTAGGAATGCGCTATACGAAAATATGGTCTTACCCAAATTGAATAAGTACATTTTCAGATTAAAGAGCGATTAAACATGCAATAATTGATTCTTAATCGATTAATACATACATACGATGTCTCAGAACTTCAGAAGTTGTGATAGCTATAACTTACGAGAGATTGTGACTTTGATTATTATAGAAGGAATGTTCAAAGCTTTTGAGGAAATTGTATTAGTCACTTTCGAAAGTGGGGTACTTTCTTCAATTGAGAAGGAGTGAGGGTGGGGGATGGGGTGTGTAAAAAATTCCGAATTCTGTAGAAATGTGGTTTTTTTGGGGGGGAATTGAGTCATTTACAGCAAGATATTGAAAGTTTCTGAAATATTCTCATTTGAATGCGCATCAAATTACTTGAAAATATTCAATCGTGGGGAGAGGGGTGGAGGAAGACGCTTCCTTTTAGAAACAATCGTGTGCTATTAAAAATGACCATTAAAAAAGCTGGCAAATTTTATAACTGGATTTTTTTCGACACCTTGTGATTTTTTTTTACAACTGTCCTCGTCCTACATATTTTATTTTTTGAGAACTTATTTTATAATGTTTTTACGAGGTATAGGTAGTAATTGTTTTGCGATTCAAATGAGAAAGATGGAAAACATGAACATGGAAAAAGGCCATTTCCGCTTGATTTTTTTTTCAAAATGTAGATGGCAGAGGAATTTATACCTATAAAATTTAGGACCTCGAAATATTTAATGTAGTTGTAAATTGTAATCAAAATTTGGATATTTTAAAACACCATTTTGGATCATACGATTGAATCATACTTTTAGTCATTTACCAAAAATTCAATTGAACGGCGTAGGTAAAAGGATTTAAATTTCTTTAGAGATTAGACCCATTAAATTACTGAAAATATTTATTAGGTATATATTTTCGAAAGCATAACTACTATCCACCAGTATTTCGGCGTTTTTACCCCAATGAGGGGGTCACCGGGGGCGTGGAAAGGTCCGAATCGAAAAAATAAGACCATACTTGTGTTCAGCACCTCCGAGAACCTAACAATCGATATGTCGCACGACATCGATATTTTTTCCTAATTTCAGCCCCAAATTAGGGAAAGCTCTCCCTCCCCCCATTTGGGGTTAAAATTTAAGGAAAAGAATAGGGTCGTGTGACATATCGATTGTTATGTTTTCGAATGCGCTGAACCCGAATATGAACTCAGTTTTTTGATTGGATACCCTCTGAAGACCCTTCCGCCAGTATTTCGGCGTTTTTAACCCAATGAGAGGTCACCGGGGTGTGTGGAAAGGTCCGAATCGAAAAAATAAGACCATATTCGTGTTCAGCACCTCCGAGAACCTAACAATCGATATGTCGCATGACATCGATATTTTTTCCTAATTTCAGCCCCAAATTAGGGAAAGCTCCCTCCCCCCATTTGGGGTAAAAATTTCAGGAAAAGAATAGGGTCGTGTGATATATCGATTGATATGTTTTCGAACGTGCTGAACCGGAATATGAACTCAGTTTTTTGATTGGATACCCTCTGAAGACCCTTCCGCCAGTATTTCGGCGCTTGTAACCCAATGAGAGGTCAACCGGGTGTGTGGAAAGGTCCAAATCGATAAAATAAGACCATATTCGTGTTCAGCACCTTCGAGAACCTAACAATCGATATGTCGCACGACATCGATATTTTTTCCTAATTTCAGCCCCAAATTAGGGAAAGCTCCCTCCCTCCATTTGGGGTAAAAATTTCAGGAAAATAATTGGGTCGTGTGTCATATCGATTGATATGTTTTCGAACGCGCTGAACCCGATGATGGATACCCTCTGAAGACCCTTCCGTCAGTATTTCGGCGTTTTCACCCCAATGAGAGGTCACCGGGGGTGTGGAAAGGTCCGAATCGAAAAAATAAGACCATATTCGTGTTCAACATCTTCGAAAACCTAGCATTCGATATGTCGCATGATTTTGACATTTTTTCTTAATTTCAGCCCCAAATTAGAGAAACCCTACCCCCCCCCCCATTTGGGGTAACATTTCAGGAAAAGAATTGGGTCGTGTGACATATCGATTGATATGTTTTCGAATGCGCTGAACTCGAATATGAACTCTGTTTTTTGATTGGATACTCTATGAAGACCCTATTACTCCCCCTCCACCTCCCATAAGAATTATCGATGCTCAGCGATCAGCATATATGCTGAACACTTTTCGTGTATGATTTTCCAGTTGGAACTAAATCTCGGTCGGGTAGATCCCAACCTTTGGAGCTCGCTTTTGTGTATTATTTTTCATTCCCCTCCCCCCCCCATGGCTCATCGTGAATTCAAAATTCTTGATTTGGGCAAATCTCTATAGTTGGCAAAATTTTTGGGGCACAAAACTTCGATCTATCAAATTTGAAATCTAAAGAAGCCGAAGCTATTGAGGAATTCGAGTTTTTCCTCCACCTCTTCTCACTCCCCCTCCCCCCAGATTTTATATCCTAAAAGTGATTAGAGTATTTATTGAAATTTTTAGTAAAAAAATTCTCCAATCGGAAAAATGTTGGTTGTTTTAAAAAATTTTGGAACATCTAACGTTGTCTCTAAATTGATCTCTGTTGAGGTCATTTTTTTATCCAAAATTAATCAGTTTGACCATTTTGGAGGAATAAAAATTCTGAAAAATTTTCCATCGAGTATAATAAATAGGATGTTGGATAAGGGGTGAATTTTTTGGATACGAATAGCTGCCCATTCTGTTATGCTTGGGACCATTCAAAAAAAAAACAAAAAACAAAAAAAAATGATAAAAAAAGAACATTTGGGTTTAACTGTTTGATAGATAGGAAATTCTCTCTCATCGACCAAATTCAAAAATTACTTTTTATGGCTGTACATTTTCCAAATAAGAAGAACCAAACTCTCAGCTGCCTAAATATAATATGTATTTCCTCATCTTCGATGGAATTTTGAAAATTCTTAAATGCAAAACGAAATCTTACGTGAGGCTTCAGTTCCACTGGAAATGAAATGGTACGTAGTAAAAATGATTTAGAACTTTTCAATTTGATCCATTCAGTTCTTCGTGATTCTCGCTGATAATTTCTCTTCATCTTTGTTTACAAATTAGACTCTTTAAGTATGTAGTACTTGACCATGTAGATAAATGGTTCACTTTCTTAACTGGGTACCCTCTCTTGTTAAAAATTAAAACGTGTATTTTGTTCCTTGATCAAATAATTTGGCCAATAATTGCATCTTTTTTCGTTGTTCGAATACTTAGAAGTTGAGCAATAAAGGAAGGTAGAGTAAATGTGAACACAATTCGTTAGCACGATTGACATTAACGTGACGTATAATGCACCTCCACCACCACCATATGATGACAGGTCATCCCATCAGTCGTCAATCGTCATCGTCGTATTCGTCGAATACATACACGATTATAAGTATACAAATTGTTAAGAAGTGTTAGAAATTAATTTCACGTCTGGCGAACTCTCTCTTTCTGTTTCTGTGTGTTTTTGTTCTTGACTTTTAAAGCTATACTTTGCTGCGCCATCACCACTCTGAGTCGTATTTAGTCATTACGTAATAACTGGGCTCGCGAATTAGCATCAATTAATACGAGAAAAAAATTTTTTGGCAGAGGGCGATTCATCATGAATATTAAGGTATCACTTCTCACAAATCGGTCGAACGACGAGTATAAGAGGTTCACTGAGGGACGAAAAGCCCGGCAGTGTTGGCGAAGTGCCAGATTCGGGTAAAAATTCTAGCCTGGCGTGAAGTAAAGAGGGTAGTAGGAAAATGATTTAGAATAAGTACTAATGGATGGTAAAAAAATAGCGACTGTTTTTCCATTTAAATCGACTCGTTAAAAACCATGTCCTCTCTCTCAAGGCTCGAGAGCAATTTTTTTCTTTTACGAAGAACTCGTATTTTTTTTACTAGCACGTAAACACGCCGATGTTGAGAAATATTACCTACGACGTTGGTACTTAACTTACACGCATTCGTTGTGCATTAAACAAGAGTGCCCATGCATGTTGTTAACCTCACTTAAATTTTAAGTACGATGTGTTACTATAAGTACTACCGGCAGGTATCAAACACCTTAATGTTTAGTTTACAATTAGCTGAAAATGTCGTGTTGTTTTTGGTTTTGTTTTTTCAGGCATTGGACGGAGCGTGGCTGAGAAGATACAGTTGGAAATGCCAACCGGTCGATTTCTCGTATTCGCCCGAAGCTATGCGAGTGGCCAGAGGATGCTATATATATTTTATCGCCAAATTAACCGAATTGTTGGATACGGTGAGCATGTTTGAGTAATTAATTGCGAATGAATTGACTGTCGAGTGTACTTATTTGATATAAACGGGTGAAGGTGAAGGGCTAGGGGAGACATTTTCTCGCAAAAAGCAACAAAATATGACAAAACGACCTCAATCCCCCCTTCTAGTTTATTCCATGTTCAAAACAGCTAAATTTCAAAATTCTCATCCGAAATGGGCCAAAGAAAAAGTTGAATGGGAAGAACAGGGCGAAAAAATGAAATCTGGTGGTGTGAAGAACTACATTGTGCCTCCATTCTCAAAATTCTTGCGCTGGAGATGTAAAATGTTCATCAAAATTGTTACTCTTGTTGTTTGAAAATACGCCCTGATTTGGATAGGTGCTCGATTTTTCAAAAGAGCATAGTCTGACCCCCTTTCCCCTCCTCTCAATCAAAATCTCAGCTACCTTAGTGGATTTTTCGATTTTCGTAGAATTTGTGAAAATTCAAAATTGACCATTTTAGACAATTTATGCTTTAAAAAATTTAAGTTGGATGAAAATAAGCTAAAACTCGACTTTAAGCTTCCCAAATTAATTTTCACGTCTTCTGGGGAAATTTTTAAATTCTGGAGAAATCTCAAATCGCGCTGGAACTTCCAGAATGGTTCAAAATTATGAAATTGTGATGGGGGGGGGAGGTTAGCTGACATGCGATTGGTACAAATTTTCCTGCGAATAGAAAACTACGTATTTTGACCTTTTTTTCTTGAAAATGTTCTGTTAAAAAAAAAATACATTTGAGATGTTCGTCTGGAAATCAACTCAATTGTAAATGAATCCTTTAAACGGGTCTCGAATAAGCCACAATTCGATTTTTAGCTGCCGAAATTGATTTCTGCGTCTCCATCAGAAATATTAAAATTCTGGAGAAATCTAAAATCACGCTATAAGCTCCAAAATGCACCAAAATAGAGAATTTCGGTGGAAGAAAGGTCGATTTAAGACAAGCTACAGACCTTCATGCGAATTTCAAAAATATCCCCTCGAGCAGGAAACTTTCAAGTTTTAGGTCCCTTGCAGAGGGGGGGGGGGACGTGATGTTGGCTGAAAATTTGTCGGCTGATGTGGGAGAAAAATATCGATTTTTCCATAATACACTATTCATATTATGACTCATGAAAATTTTCATTTTCTTTTTTGGATTTTTGGAAGTCTCAAATATGAAATTCGTTTATTTTAGAATGAGGCGAATGCTTTTGAAATTTTTTTTGTTGAGATGCCTAAACACGAGTTTTTTTTCAATGCGAGGAGTTTATTTTTTTGGTTTTCAAAATTTTGGAATTTTAATGATTTTTCCCCAGGAAATTAATTTTGAAAAAAAAACAGGTTCGGTAAAAACGATGTTTTTTTTATATGAGGACGAAGAGTTCATTTTTTGACTCTTAAAATTTTATGATGTTTTTTTTGAAGGAAGTGGATTTTGAAAAAGAAAACAGAATGTGCCTAAGGGAACGATGATTTTTGTCAAAAATTAATTGTTGGGCTTAAAAATTTGATTTTTTTTTAGAAATTTCCATCTTGATCTTGAAAAAGAAAAAAAAATAAGCTCGAGTGAAGCGAAGGAAAAGCTTTCGAAAATTAGTGTTTCAAGAAGTGATAAATCAGGTTTTTTCATCACAAACTGTCCCCTTTTGGCCCCCTCTTGGCGTCTCTTCCTCTTCCTCAATTAGGTATAAATATTTTGGTAACCAAAAAAAAAAAAAAAACAAGCTCTCGAGGTGGAAATTAGAATGTAAATATGAGCCCTTTCAAAAAGGTCGACAATAGGTCAGAACTCAATTTGGAGCAGTCAAAATTAATTTCCACACATTCTGCAGGAATTTTAAGATTCTGGAGAAATCGAAAATCACGCAGGAGGCTCCAGAATGGTTCGAAATAGTGAAATTCAGATTTTAAGGGTCGATTTTACTCAAGCTACAGACATTTGTAGAGACTTCAAAGATTTCTCTACGAGCAGAAAATTGCTGATTTCCTGATTTTCTGAATTTTTTCCCTCAGGAATATTGTAGTCAAAGATTGAAAACCCAAGGTGGTCTAAAATGAGCCACAACCCGATTTTAAGGGACTCGAAACTAATTTCCATGCTTTTTGGAGAAATTTTATAATTCTGAAGAAATTAAAAATCGCTCTGGAGGCTTCAAAATGACCAAAAATGGCAAAATTTTGATTCCAGGGAGGTGATATTAGTTCGAGAACAAATCTTCATGATTTTATCAATTTTGAAGTTTCAAAAAATGAAAAATAAATAAAATTTTAAAAAGAAAATTTTGTCAAAAAATGCCAAAAATCCAAATTTTACCACATTGACCTAGAAAGCTGAAATTTGTTGTGTACCTTACTTATTTTCAACGCCCTCTCCCCCCCCCCCAAAAAAAACGATTGTAAAAATTTTCGAACCATTTTGATTGAAATAAAAATATCTCCAATTCACTAAACACGTCAAAATTAGAATACAAAATTTTAGCTTTCCAACTTTATTATTGGGTAAAACTTTGTGGAAAGTCCAACTTTCAAAAATCTACTGAAGGCTTCAGAGCTCAGCTGCTCAAAACGGTTCGAACCCGTTTGCAATCATTTCTGGGAGTCAAAAATAGGGTACGTTCAAAATTTCAGGTTTCTTTAAGTAATTTTTATTTTCTAAAATTTTTGGAAGAAGGGGAGGGGCGTAAAAATAGGATACCAAAGAAATTTAAGCCTTTTGTGTCAATTTGATGACTGCTTCTTGGGATTTTTACCCGTTGATTTTCAATAATTAATCAAAAATATAAAAATACGATTTAGCTCCTGAAATTTTTTTCAATTTAACGTTGTCCGGTTAAAAATTGTTCTGCTGATTGAGATATCTCTCTTCAAGTGAAATCCTTCGAAGTTTTGCTAACTGGTGTGAATTTGCAGAAAATTTCTTCAGAATAATAATAAAACATTCGTGAAAATAACGAACAATTTAATTTCAAAAATTAGTTATAATAAATAAATACTGGGAAGATATCTCACTAGAAAATCGTTTTGATAGTTCTTTAAAAATATGTATAAATGCAACAATACGTACCTTTAAAACGTAGTGAAATTATACGAAACATATTTAATTAACGATTCTATCTGATTCGTTCGGTTAAAAAGACCCTGCCAATAAGGACAGTTTTCTAGAGCATTCATCAGAGCATTTGTACAAAACTGCGCTTCCGGATGTTCATCTCTTTCGCAGGAGAAAAAAGTCTGCAATGTTTCCGCGCAAGCCCGAGCTCGTAAACAATTTTCCATATTCTTGAAAACGAGCGTAGCGTCAAAAAACACCATAACGATGGCATTGGCGAAATCAACGGTGCTGGTATTTTGTCGCTTGAACGATTCATGAAACGCATACAGGATGGCATCGTTCAAATCACGCCATTCATCCATGTTCACAATCCATTCAGCGAACCAGAAGAAATACCCGGATTTTTCGGGATATTTCATCTTACTTTTGCGAAGCATGTTTTCATTCGTGTATTCGCCCATTTTTAGCGAATGTACCACGTATTTTGAGCGAATGCTAGCGAGTTGTAGATGGGTGCCTACGAATTCATCTTCTAAATACTTGTTTTCGAAATACCAAGTTGTGTTTTGATAGTAGTCGGTGCATTTGATGAGATCGGCGGTTATTTGCGTTGCGTAGAGTTCAGTTTTCGTCGCATGTGGTAAATTGGGCTGAAATTTGGTTGTGTTGAGGTCCATTTCCGCTGTGTAGAGTTTCATTTCCGGTGTATTGTGATCCATTTGGGGTGTGTTGAGAGGAGCAGAATAATCTAGAGGATCGGAAACGAGATAATCATGGTGAAATTTACCTTTATCGTTTGCCAGACTGTATTGGTACGTTACGAAATTGAGGAATAAAACCACAAACATTTTGTGAGAACGTTTTCAACTTGAATTTTTCACAGCAAACAGCACTCATCTCGTACATTATCAACTTTGAAAATGTCATTTTTAAAAAATATTGGTAACATAATTAGGTCCCCTATAGATAAACTTTATCTCGTTTAGATTTCGATCACGATTTGATTCCTTCCTCGAAACATTGAGTTATTTTATTTTTTTCCACTCAAATGAGGTCAAAATTTCGAATAATTTTGATCAAATTCAGCGGAGACTTTTATTTCGAGTTGTAAGTTGCTCAAAAAAACAGGAAGTGCCCTTGGAGGGGTAATATGAGTTCTCAAAGATGAGAAATGTCTTATAGTCCGGCATATGGCAATAGGAATAATTGCACCCCTCCCTCCACCGATCCTCTTGGATACCTCTTATCTTAAAGGGGACATAACCTAAAGAACATTTCAAAGCTAACTTATTGCCAAAAAAAGTTGACCTTACTAACAAAATGGCGGCCATTCGTAGGACTAGTACGGAATTTTTTTGAATTGGGCGAACTTAGATTGAAAGAGCAGGCAACAAAATTCGTCATCAGCCAAAATTTCAAATGCTAAAGTGCATTTTTCGATTTTTGTTTTTTTTTTTATTTCCGGCCAAAATGAGAAAAAAATAAAAAATTTTCCGAATTGACCTTGAAAGCAGAAATTTGGAATATAGCCTATTTTCGGCCTGCCAAATTGATTGAAAACGGTTTCAAACCTTTTTGAGCAGTTCTGGAGCCTCCAGTAGAGTTCTGAAAACTCATCAAATGAAGTTGGAAATGCGAAATTTACGCTCCACTCCAACTTCAACCCGTTGTTCAGTCGACTGCTGATGGGTTTAAGTCATTTTAAAGCCTCCAGCGACATTTTGAGAATTATTAGAGCCTCCAGCAGACTTTTGAAATTTGAAATTTCCTCAAAATTTCATCAAATTCAATTGGAAAGCGATTTCAATACGCTATGAAATTGATTGAAGATGGATCTCAAGTCGTTTTGGAGCTTCCAGTAACTTTTGGAAATTACTGGAGCCTCCAGCAGATTTTTGAAATCTGTAATTTCCACAAAATTTCATCAAATTCAATTGGACAGCAATTTCAATACGCTATGAAGTTGACTGCAGGTGGATCTCAAGTCGTTTTGGAGCTTCCAGTGACTTTTGAAAAATTACTGGAGCCTCCAGCAGATTTTTCAAATCTGAAATTTCCACAAAATTTCATCAAATCCAATTGGACAGCAATTTCAATACGCTATGAAGTTTACTGCAGGTGGATCTCAAGTCGTTTTGGAGCTTCCAGTGACTTTTGGAAATTACTGGAGCCTCCAGCAGATTTTTGAAATCTGAAATTTCCACAAAATTTCATCAAATCCAATTGGACAGCAATTTCAATACGCGATGAAGTTGACTGCAGGTGGATCTCAAGTCGTTTTGGAGCTTCCAGTGACTTTTGGAAATTACTGGAGCCTCCAGCAGATTTTTGAAATCTGAAATTTCCACAAAATTTCATCAAATTTAATTAGACAGCAATTTCAATACGCTATGAAGTTGACTGCAGGTGGATCTCAAGTCGTTTTGGAGCTTCCAGTGACTTTTGGAAATTACTGGAGCCTCCAGCAGATTTTTGAAATCTGAAATTTCCACAAAATTTCATCAAATTTAATTAGACAGCAATTTCAATACGCTATGAAGTTAACTGCGGGTGGATCTGAAGTCGTTTTGGAGCTTCCAGAAACTTCTGGAAATTGCTGGAGCCTCCAGTAAATTTTTCAAACTTGAAATTTCCGCATAATTTCATCAAATGGAATAGGAAAGCCGAAATTTACTCTGCACAGTTTAAAATTTTGTGAAAATTTAAAGTTTCGAAAATCTGCTGGAGACGCCCACGAATTTTTAAAAAGTCGCTGGAGGCTCCAAAATGACTCGAATTTACCTGCAGTTGACTTGATAGCGTTTTGAAATTGGAGTGCCGAGTGAATTTCGGATTTTCAATCCGGTTTGGTACAATTTTGTGGAAATTTCGAGCATTGAAAAATCTGCTGGAGGCTCCAGTAATTTTCAAAAATTCACTGGAGGTTCCAAAATAACGTGAAATTCACCTGCAGTCGATTTTGTAGCGTATTGAAATTAGTTTTCAGAATGAATTTCGACTTTTCAATAGCATTTGATGCGATTTTCTGGAAATTTCAAATTTCAAAAATCTGCTGGATGCTCCAAGAATTTTCAAAATGTCGCTGGAGGCTCCAAAATCACTCGAATCTATCAGCAGTCGACTTAATAGCGTATTGAAGTTGGAATGGAACGTAAATTTCGGATTTCCAACTCAATTTGATGAAATTTTGTGAAAATTCCAAGTTTCAAAAATCTGCTGGAGGCTCCAGAATTGCTAAAAACAGTTTCAAACCATTTTAATCGATTTAGCTGGTCGAAAATGGGGTATGTTTTCAAATTGCACCTTTCCAGATCAATTTGTGAAAATTTTGATTTTTTTCTCATTTCTGGCCAGAATTTGTCTTTCAAAATTTCTCCAAAAATTGAAAATTGAACTTTAGCACTTAAAATTTAGGCTGGTGATGAATTTTTGCATGCTCCTTCGATCTTTTTGGCAGCAGTGCATCTTAAAATATTTCCCTAGTTTTAGAAATGATATCCTTCAATGTTGTAGCTAAATTAATACGAAATATTTGAGAAGAAAAACATTTTTTTTTCGAATTACCAACTTTAATCTCAAAATGAAGGTCTTATTCTCTGATTTTAGTCAAAATCCTTCATTTTTTTTTTGTTTTACATATCCTAATGTCATTGTTTTTGATTTTTTCTTGACGTCTTGATTTTTTGTTGATTTTTGATTAATTATTCATCCTTTAATTTTGCAGGTTTTTTTCGTGTTGAGAAAAAAAGACAACCAGATTACCTTCCTGCACATGTATCACCATACCGTGATGCCGCTCATATCTTGGGGATGCACCAAGTATTACCCCGGTGGACACGGTACCTTCATCGGATTCATTAATTCGTTCGTCCATATAATAATGTACTCGTATTATTTATTAGCCGCCTTGGGACCCGAATTCCAAAAGTACCTGTGGTGGAAAAAATACATCACTACTTTACAATTAGTACGTACATATTATACCTATCTACATTTTTAGTTAACTAAAATTATGAGTAACATCCAACTTCTCTCATTTTTTATCTCTTGAGCTGAATCAGCACTTGCCATGAATATTTCAAACCGATTTTTATGATTGATTTTCGTTTGTTTGCTTTTTCACAGAGTCAATTTTGTATCGCTTTCCTGCATTCGTTCCAGTTATTGTTTTACGACTGCGATTACCCCAGATGGACGATGTATTTCATCTTACCCAACGCTATATTTTTCTACTACCTGTTCAGTGATTTTTACCGAAAAGCTTATATCGAGCAGCAAACCCAAATGAAACTTGCCCTGAAGAAGGAATAATAGGTGAGTAAACTTATTTCGTAATTTTTTCACCTCGAGTTAGACTGGATTTTCTGATCTGCTACTCTCATGATATCTTCGCAGATCGCTATGCTGTTTTCATTGGCATTTTTATTGTGTATCTACCTATTCGACGAAGTGTGCATTTATCTACCTGATGGAAAAAAGAAACGAGGCCCTCATTTTTTGTTTTTCATTGTTGTTGAAGATGCTGCCATAATAATTGTTGCATACCATAATGATGTGTATTACATATAATATCTACTTATCTGTATACTTATCTTACCACAGTTGTTGTGATCCGTTTTGGGATAAGTATGATAAATTCATAACCTATCCTAACTATTTACCTACCTACGTATACTTTATCTATACAATATGTACTCGTATGTAGTCGATGCTCAATATCCTGGTTTCCTTTTCCTTTCCCCTTCAAAACGAAGAGAATTTTGTCTCGTTATTTTTTACCCAGTTGTATTTGTAAATATTTTATTTGACGAATAGATTGTTTTTTTTTTCTTTTTTTTCTACGTGTTTTTGTTTTGATTTTTTTTTTCGTTTTTCGAAAGTAGAAGAAAGAGAGGGGAGGAATTTGATAAAAGCAGGAATTCCAATTTAGAAACCTGATGGAAGTTGAAAAAGTTAAATCAATTGAATTTTGGCGATTTGTTTGTAAGTTTTGTCTGTTGATGAAAAAAAATAATCGAATTTTATTACGTGATTTGTTGATGGAAGTGGATCAGATTGCTTGGTATGGGTTTGTCGTTGTTGATGTTTTTTTTTTTTTTTTTTGAATTTTCCAATTCTACGTAATTTTAGTAGAAAATTGTACTCGGTGATCCTACATAGTTCTTGACATTACCATGGAGGCGATTTTTTTTTTGCAAATTTTAAAATTTACCTCGAGATTTTGACTTAATAAAACCCAAGATCGTTAAGAGAAGAAGGGAAAGGGGTCAGTTTGCTCCCAGTTTTGATTTTCTGGAGTGTTCGAGTAATGAAAGACAAACAGAAAATTCTATGAATTAGAATTTTTTCATTCTTTTTCATTTTTTTGTTTTTCGTAAATGGACGAATAATTTTGAAAATTTCAAGTTTATTTAGTCTTAAATTTGAAAGAAATTTTGCAAGTGCAGTGACAGATTTTTCCGCAGATTTAATTTTTTTTAGAAGGGTCACTTCTTTTAAATACTGTAATTTTTTTGAAACGTATTTTTCTTTTCGTTTCTTTTTATTTCTATCCATTTTTTCATGTTAGGTATTCAAAAACTGTCGTTTTATAGGATGCACTTGTCAAGAAGTGGCATTTTTTTTAAAGTAGCTAATTCATTTTTTTCAAAGAGTGTAATTTATTTTTAAAAGTTCAGCGTTTTGAGAAAGTGTTATTTTTTTCAAGTGTTTTACCTCGCTTGTAGTCTGGCATATGACAGTAGGAGTAATTGCACCCCCCCCCCACCGATCCTCCGGAACAACTTTTTTCTTAAAGGGGACATCCTAAGGAACATTTTAAAGCAAACTTGCCCGAAAAAAAGTTTGTCTTACTTACAAAATGGCGGCTATTTTGATTGACAGGTCAGCCGAAATCGCAGATTTTGCGTCTCAACATAGGACTTGCACGAAATTTTTCAAATTTTACAAACGTAGATCAAAAAATCTTGCAAAAATTCATCACCTGTCAAAATTTCAAGTGCTAAAGTGCGTTTTTCGATTTTTGGTGAATTTTTAAAAATTGAATTTAGGCCAAACATGAGGCAAAAATCAAAATTTTACCAAATTGACCAAGAAAGCTGAAATTTGGGATATACCCTATGTTCGACATGCCAAATCCATTGAAAACGGTTTCAACCCGTTTTGAGCAGTTCTGGAGCCTCCAGAAGATTTTTGAAACTCGAAATTCCCATAAAATTCCATCAAATTGGAGTTGGAAAGCTGAAACTTATTCTAAAAACTAATTTCAATACGCTACGAAGTAATGCAGGTGAATTTCAAGTTGTTTTGGAGCCTCCAGCGACTTTTTGAAAATTCCAGAAGCCTCCAGCAGATTTTTGAAACTTTGAATTTTCACAAAATTTCATCAAGTGGAGATGGAAAGCTGAAATTTACTCTACACTCAAATTTTATCACCTTCTGAAGACGACTTCAGGTGGGTTCAAGTCATTTTAGAGCCTCTAGCGACTTTTTTGAAAATTACTGGAGCCTCCAGTAGATTTTTGAAAATTGAAATTCCCCCAACATTAATTTATCAAATGGAGTTGTCAAGCTGAAATTTACTTCGCAGACTATATGGTGGTTTCAAATGGTTTTAAAGCTTCCAGCTACTTTTAGGAAAATTCAATTTTCCAAAAAAACGTCATACAACCTTTCAAAAAGTCGCTGGAGGCTCCAAAACGACTTGAAATCCACCAGCAGTCCACTTCGTAGCGTATTGAAATTAGTTTGAAGAATGAATTTCGACTCTCCACCTCAGTTTGATGAAATTTTCTGGAAATTTCAAGTTTCAAAAATCTACTGGAGGCTCCAGTAATTTTCAAAAAAGTCGCTGGAGGCTCTAAAATGACTTGAACACACCTGAAGTCGTTTTCAGAGGGTATTAAAATGGGAGTGCAGAGTAATTTTCAGCTTTCCATCTCCATCTGATGAAATTTTGTGAAAATTTAAAGTTTCAAAAATCTTCTGGAGGCTTTAGGAGTTTTCAAAAAGTCGCTGGAGGCTCCAAAACGACTTGAAATTTACCTGCAGTACTTCGTAGCGTATTGAAATTAGTTTTTAGAATAAATTTCAGCTTTACAACTCCAATTTGATAGAATTTTATGGGAATTTCGAGTTTCAAAAATCTGTTGGAGGCTCCAGAACTGCTCAAAACGGGTTGAAACCGTTTTCAATGGATTTGGCATGTCGAACATAGGGTATATCCCAAATTTCAGCTTTCTTGGTCAATTTGGTAAAATTTTGATTTTTGCCTCATGTTTGGCCTAAATTCAATTTTTAAAAATTCACCAAAAATCGAAAAACGCACTTTAGCACTCGAAATTTTGACTTTTTCGATCTACCTTTGTAAAGCTTGAAAATTTTCGTGCTAGTCCTATGTTGAGACGCAAAATCTGCGATTTCGGCTGACCTGTCAATCAAAATGGCCGCCATTTTGTGAGTAAGGCAACTTTTTTTTGGGCAAGTTTGCTTTAAAATGTTCCTTAGGATGTCCCGTTCAAGAAAAAAGTTGGGGGGTGCAATTACTCCTATTGTCATATGCCGGACTATTGATTTTTGGAAATTGTCATTTTAAAAAAGAATAGCAATTTTATTTAAAAATTTGTGTTTTATAAAAGTGCAATGTCATTTGATCTACATTTTTTTTTTAAAAAAACCATTCTTTAAAAAGAGTGTCACTTTTTAAAAAAAGTTTTATTTGTTTCAAAGAGTCTATTTTTTGAAAAAATGAGGTATAATTTTTCTCAAATTGTTTCATTTTTTCAAAAACAATTGCAATTTCTTTTGTGCATTTTTGCGATTCATGTGTCATTTGTACCTTTGTGTCTTTTTTTAAAAATTGAAATTTTCTTTACAAATTTTACATCATAAAAATGCCCTTTTTTTTAGGGAAAAAAGTTGTTTACGAGTAAATATTTCGAAAAGAGTCATTTTTTGTCAAAAAGTGTCATTTATTGTAGAGGGTCACTTTTTAAAAAAGTATCACCATCTGTGATTTTTTCAAAAAAAAAAAAAAAAAAATGATTTTTTTCAAGAACTGTTTATTTTTTTATAAAGGGGCCATTTTTAGAAAAAATCACATTCAAAAAAAATATTTTCACGTTTTGTACACGTGTTTATTTTTTATTTAGGCATTTTTATTATTTACTTTTACTTTTTGAAAAAAATGTGTCATTTTAAAATTTAAAGTGTCATGTCACTTGACGAGTCGTCTGCAAGGTTTCGAGACTCTTATAAGTTCGAATACCCACTTCCTTTTTGGATATGATCCCTCAGTACCTTTCCAGCTTCTGAAAAAATTGAAAAACTTATTGTAAAAATGTTGAGGGTGGCTCCTACTTTAAAGTTTCACTTTCTTCTACTGTCCGACT
Source organism: Planococcus citri (assembly GCF_950023065.1). Classification (NCBI taxonomy): domain Eukaryota; kingdom Metazoa; phylum Arthropoda; class Insecta; order Hemiptera; family Pseudococcidae; genus Planococcus; species Planococcus citri. Next base: position 67,094,814 of record NC_088681.1, read on the forward strand.
GCCCCTTCCATTCCCTTGAAATCGTTGGATTTTATGAGAAAGTAATTCGTTATGTTTGTAGTTTTACTCTAAGTTCAAAAAAGGTCGTGCCCAGAGCTCCCTTTCATTATTATCGAATAATTGTCGATAGGTATTTGCTATTCGAGTTTGCTACCTACCATAATTGATGAATATTTTTAAAGATCTCGTTTCCTGAATTTCATTTTGAATAAATACAAGTTATTACTCGAGAAAAATTATGCAGCTTTATACACGAAAATAATTATAAAATAAATACTGATTATTGAAAGCGATCATTTACTTTTGAAATCCTCATTTTTTTCATGCTTTTTTCCAAAATTTTTTGATTTTTTGGTCCCTTATGTTTTGATTTTGAAAAATGAGGCTCATAAAATTATCTCTCCCTTTAATCTACCATCTCGAAGTAAAAACAATGATTTTTTTAGACTTGTGAAATTGTTACCACCTGCCTCCCCCTTCTCGTTTTCCTTCGTCTTCTCATTTATTTTCAAAAGAAAAATTCAGTTATTTTTTGCATTAGCTCGCTCATTCGATTTTTTTTTTTGATTTTGAATAAATATTTTTATTAGACCCATTCGAAGGAATTTCGGAGTACCACTGTCAGACTTTGCAACAAGTTTTGGAATTTCTTCGATCATTTCAGCTCGATATCCGGGTCGTAATATTGATTAGGCTGAGATTCAACTTTGATCTGCACCTGTTTTCTCGGATTCAGATTAATCCCGACGTATTTGACTGTTTGAATATTACGAACATTTTGCAAAACATGTTCGTAAATTTTCGCCTCAGCCAGAGCAATAAGAGCTGAGGAAGCATCGACAGTACACTTGAATATAATAGCTTCGTCCCGATCGAGTAAAATTAAATCAGGCAAGTCGTCCGATTGCTGGGAAAACCTATCGCACGAGTCGATATAAATCGCGAGGTAATTGATAGTCTGACGCAGCAATAATTGATCAACTTTACGAGGAGATCTCGGAGCCAGAAACCTGGTCAACGTTACAGCTAATTCGTTCGTATTGTTTTGATCGTACAAGACGAATCTTCGGAATTGCTCTATTAATGGTTTGGCTTTATGGGCTTCGGCGACTCCCAACTTGAGTCTGTAGTTTCGAGACAGGATGACCCTTATTTCTTGGGCGATTTGTCTGTTAGGGAATCTCAAATAGACTGTTTCATCTTGAGTATAGTCTGTGGTCAAGTACCCAGTGCTGAATAAGTAAGATAAAGCCAGAGCTGGGAAATTTTCGGGCACCTTGTTGTAATCGTTCATGAAATTCTGTAATCTGAGGAAATCGGTGGCGTTGAATCGGAGATCTGCCTTATGAATGGAGATTTCGTTACCGTAAGTTAGAGCTGTGCATGTTTCCTTGAACGAGGCTGCTTTGAGGAATTGGCTTAAGTATGATTCGAGTAAGTCGCTCTGGGACCAGTAGTTTTTGTATTTTTTCTCGTCCAAGAAACTGGAGAACGAGTGGACGTTGTAGATTTTTAGAGAAGGGTTGTTGGTAGGTTGATAACCGAAGTAGAGGTTTCGTACTTTACCTCGGATGTCTTTCGAAACATTACGATAGTCGAATAACCAACCAGCTTCGATGGCTGTGAACCCGAAGTATTCGTAGAATTGGTCGTCGACGCAGGTCCTAGGGTAAGGTATTTTATACTCGTAGAATAACTCTTCTTTGTATAGTCTCAGGTTGCCTGCCAGAACACCTTTTTTAATATGAGGATTCAATTTGAACGTATCGTGCAGAAAGTTCTGATAAAACTGGATAAATTTCTGTTTTTCAACATTCGGTGCATCTTTGTTACGTAATACGTATTGCAAAGGAGCATCGTAATCGTCCATCAAGATGACGACAGGTTTACCGAAATGATCGTGGAGCATTTTCGACAACAGAACGAAACTCGAATGCAGTTTATCCAGCGCCATGTAATCTTTGGCGGTCATTTTCTTAAACCAGAGTAAAAATTTGGCGTATTTTTTCATCTGCGATTTACTATGTCGAGTATCATTACGAGCTTTTTCGAAGATATGCTTGAGGTAATCGTGCGAACGAAACGTGCCACTTATAATGGCTCGAATGCTTTTTAAAAAATTGGTAAACGTGCACCCTCGACTGAGAGTGAGCTCCATTTTCACGTGTATCATGGGGTATTGACCCTGGTGCTCTTGGATGAATTCGGGGTAATTGGAGATGAGCAATGGTTGCTGTAATCGACCTTTAGTGTAATGCAAAGTGTACTCTCCGGATTCGAAGAGGATTCGTTGTTTGGTTTTGTTCTTCTTCGACAAAGGTCGGCCTCGTTTGTCTAGTTTCATTTGAAGGAATAACTTGAGCATGTCCATGTTGACGGATTTGGCCCATTTGTGAGGTCGAGTAATCAGGATGACCTTTTCTTTGTGATCCATGATTTCTTTAATCAGCATTGTTTTGTCGATGAATGCGTCGCTGTTTTTCACCAGTCCGAGGAAGTCGCTGGCGTCGGTGATTTTCACGCTGCGTCGTTTTGTCTGTTTGCTGAGTGCGGTTTTGTATTCGGTCGAAATGCTGGGGTCGTTGGCGCAGCATGATACGTGGAGTGTGATCGAGTATTCCAAAATGAATATCAATAATAACAGATATGGAGCCCTGCAATTCGAGTAAAAATATATTATCACAGATGTGGAAGGGTTCTTGAATTTTAATGAAAAATAGTATAAATCGATGTCGGAATGTTTAATTAGTAGTATTCGCTCGTAGGCTTGTGTTCATGTAGATATTTTAACGTTGAAGTTGATGTGAAACGGCAGGCAGAGGTTATCGATTTTGAAACTACATAGAGAGAAGCACTGTAATAAAACTTACTTTGGCATACTGAGGTGATCATATGATCCAGGTAAAAATGAACCACCTAAAGAAAATATATTCGTCGAAAGAACGTCATCAATCGTACTCGTAGGAAGTGACGCTAATCTGATCGCGTATCTACTACTTCAACTGATAAAAATACGATTTTTGTAACGAGTTGATAGGTTGATTAAAGACTGTACGTCTTTTAGGTACTCTTTCGTAACAGGAAGATAAGGGAAATTTTAGAATTTGAACAGCGAAGTGATCCAGTTTGGTCAGGAATAATTCTATCCAAGATATTCGAAGATTTGATCAGTTCTGATCAGAACTATTCAGATCTTATTATTACGTACTAGATTCAATTTCAACAGGTCAAATTTTTTTTTTTTTTTTTTGACATTTTTTTATACTGGGCGTGTATAATTGCCAGGATTTTTACGCCCAGTTTCGAGGGGTTAGTCTAGATTTGGTTTGAAAGATTGATTTCTTTGATGTATTTAAGAATGTTTTCCATCTGTTTGATGTTGTCAGGAATTGTAGGGTTGAGTTCTGAAATGTTTAAGGATTGGCGTTTTGTTTTGAGGGAGGGACAGTAGAATAGAAGGTGTTGAGTGGAGATTATTTCAGAGTTACAGAATTGACAGGTGGGTTTAGGAGCTTTGGTGTACAAATGGCTGTGGGTTAATTTGGTATGACCAATTCGGAGGCGGGTGATTATAATTTCTTCTGATCTGTTTAGGTGACTAAGGTGCTTCCAAGGGAGGATTGATTTTTTGTGGGTAAATAGTTTGTGATTTGTTTTTGAGTTCCATAGGTTTTGCCAATTGGAGTTTTGGATGATTTTTAGAATGTTAATAACATCATCATGGGTCACAGAGAAAATTTTAGAGGGGGTAACAGCTGATTTAGCTGATTCATCTACTGCCTGATTTCCTTCAATGCCTACATGACTTGGGACAAACATAAATTTAATAATTTTGTCAGTAGTCTGAAGTTTATAGATGATTTGATGGATCTTATGAACAAGTTGATGTTCAGAAGATTTGTTTTGAATTGATAAAAGAGCAGAGAGTGAGTCTGACTGAATCAGGAATTTTTTGTTCGGGCTTTTTGAAGTAGAGATCTTTTGTAGGCAATGGAGTATAGCAGAAACTTCTAAATTGAAAATTGAAGAATATTTATGAGCTGTGAAGTTGGTAATTTTACCATCAATAGAAAAAGCATAGCCTGCATATTCAAACTCATTTTTAGAACCATCTGTGAAGCATAAAATAAATTCATGATATTCTGCTATGATCTCAGTATATTTTTCTTTGATGAAACTAGATGGGTACTCATTTTTTTTGTATTGGGATAAGGATAGATTGATTTCTGGTAAAATTAATTCCCAGGGAGGAAATTCATTGTACTCGGAAGTGAGGTCTAATAGGTTTACATGGTAATTTCCTAAAGAATTTTGGAGAATACAGGAGTGATTTTCAGAATGGTTTGAAATATTTTGAATTTGTTTTTTGATTAAAGTTCTGACTGGGTTTGTTGGATTTGTTGTTGCTGATACAATGAATTTATTAGTAATATAGAAATTCCTGAAGTTTGGAGGGGGTTCACTAGCCTCACAGTAGATGCTGTCTATAGGAGAGGATGGTAATGCTCCAATACATAGGCGTAAGGCAGCATTTTGTATTACTTTAAGGATTGATAGGTTTTTATCTGATGCACTGATATAGGCTGGACAGCCATATTCTATTTTGCTTCTAATTAGAGATCTATATAACTGAAGTAAAAGGGATCTTGAAGGGTTGTATTTTGGATTTTTAATCACTTTCAATAGATTTAGGGTTTTCATTAAGTTCTGTTTAATGGATAAAAAGTGAGGTGTCCATTTGAGCTTGCAATCGAAAATCAATCCAAGGAATTTTGTATTTGATTTGAATTCTAGTTTTTTACCTTTGAGGGTTAGGGAAGGAAGTTCAATTTTGTTTTTTCTAGAAAAAAGAATGCAATGGGTTTTAGACTGTGAGAATGAAAGACCATTTGAATCTGCCCATTCTTGAATTTTATCAAGGGTTTCTTGGATAAAGAGCTGTGCTATTTGTAAGTCTTTGAAACATAGGGAGATGTTCATATCATCTGCAAATAATCTTAGTGACATTGGAGGAGGGATAATGCTATGAATACTATCAATAAGGAGAATAAAAAGAGTTGTACTCAATACAGAGCCTTGTGGAACACCATTTTGAATTTCATATACTTGTGATAAGGTATTATTTATTCTAACTTGAAATTTACGATCAGAAAGAAAATTTGCAATGAAGAGAGCAAGATGTCCTCGAATTCCAATTGAGTGGATTTTTTCAAGAATTTTGTACCTCCATGCTCTATCATAAGCCTTCTCTAAGTCAAAGAAAATTGAAATAACACTTTCCTTATTTTCAAAGGCAGTGGAAACCTCTTGTTGAAGAGAAAAAAGATGATCAGTGGTGGACCTTTTCTTACGAAAACCACTCTGGCTATTATTGAGAGAGTTTGTAGATTCAATGAACCATACAAGTCGTTTACTCACCATTTTTTCTAAAATTTTGCAAGGTACAGAAGTAAGAGAAATTGGTCTATAACTAGAAGGGGACGAATTTTCTTTATTTGGTTTTAGGATTGGAATTATTACAGCATTTTTCCATGAGTTAGGGAAAGAGTCTGAAAGCCAGATTCTATTAAAGAGATTTAAAAGCTGTAACTTTGCCTGCTCTGGAAGGTATTTTAGCATAAAAGGATGAATATTGTCAGGACCAGGGGAGGAATTTTTAATGTTGTGATTCAGAACATAATCAAGTTCATCCATATTAAAAGGTAGGTTGTAGTTTTCAAAGTTATCTGAGTTGAAATTTAAAGTTGATTTTTCAGTTTCTACTTTAAAGTTTTGGAAATTAAGGTCATATGATTCATCTGCTGAAACATTGGCAAAGCATGTAGCAAAAATATTAGCAATATCTTCATCTGAGGTGATCACTGTGTCATTGTGTAGAAGGAATGGGATATGAGAAGGAGTATAAGAACCTTTCAAAATTTTAATACTCTGCCACATTTTTTGAATGGATATATTTTGGGTAATAGATAGCATAAATTTATTCCAGCTTTCTCTCTGTTTTGACAGATTGATCTGGCGTGCAATAGCTCTCTTCTTTTTGAAGTTTATTAGGTTTTCTAAAGTAGAATTATTCTTATATTTTCTGAGTGCTTTTTTTCTATCTTGAATGGCAACTTTTAGATCATCACACCACCATGGTACTACTTTTTTAAATGGTTTGTTGGATGTTTTAGGAATGCTTAAAGTAGCTGCTTGAATTATAGATTCAGTGAAAAGTTGGACAAAGGAATCCAAGTCATGATTTTCATCATCAACTAATGAAATTAAATGATTAAATAGAGACCAGTTAGCTTTCCCTACTATCCATTTTGGGAACCTTTCTGGGGGAGGCCTCCCTTTTGAAATCTAATCAAGCCAGAACAGATCAAATCCGATGCAAACTTTGAGTTAACTTCAGATCTGAATCTGATGAGGTGAAATCGAATCCAGAAAATTCCGAGATCTAATCAGATCTGGAGTCTGATCAATTCTAATCAGGTTAGATTGGGATTGGATTCTAAAAAATTTCATTATTTTTTGGTGTTTTTCGACGATTCTAATGTTTTTGTTATTTGGGGGGGAGGGGGGAGGGGGTGTGTTTTTACATCTCGAGTCGTTCACAACCAATTGGCGATTGAACAAACTGATTGGTTTCTAAATGATTCATTCGGTCGCGAACGAGTTGATCAATAGTTACTGAATCATTCGCGAACGAATCGATTCGTTCAAGTGACTCGTTCGCGAACGAATCGATTCATTTACTCAATTTTTGATGAATCATTCGCGAACGCATTGGTTCATTTACTCAATTTTTGATGAATCATTCGCGAACGAATCGATTCGTATAATTGACTCGTTCGCGAACGAATCGATTCGTATAATTGACTCGTTCGCGAACGAATCGATTCATTTACTCAATTTTCGGTGAATCATTCGTGAACGAATTGAATCATTTGTTGTGAATCATTCGCGAACGAATTGCACTTTCGGTAACTACTATGAGCGATTCTCTTATTCTCTTTTTCACAGGTGAAAATCATACAAAATATTATACTTAGGTACAATTTGAAAAAAAATTAGTTGACAATTGACTTTTTGATATTATGTCAGATTTTTGAAACCTTGAAAGAAAATCATTATACTTTTAGGACTTTGATTGCAATACATGATTATTTTGTCTGACTTTTATGTACCTAATGCTCATCTTTTTCATCTATTTAAGGGCGCTTTTTTTTGGCGAATATCTCTAGTACAAATATTTTACTACTTTTTAGTGGTTTTCATGATTCTAATGCTTTTTGAGTGTTACCTTTACTTTTTTTATACCGGTTCCTATTTAGGGTATTATTCTAACGTTGGTTATACATTTTTTGTAGAACACTTTTTTTAATTTTTTCTTTCCTACAGTAGTCCAATTAGGACATTAATATCTAAAGAATTATCAACATCTTATCACTGTTCAAATTAATATGTTTGAAAATCCTAAGGATAGTTACATTTTTTTACTTGCCCTTCCTCTACTTTACCAACCTATCACAAAATTATCATCTAAAGATTTTTATTCTGACTGAATACCTCCTACATGACTGAATACCTCCTACATTAACATGACGATGAATTATAGTTTAAATAAGAATCTGTTTGTTTGCGCTCAACATTGTTGTAGCACACATCTTATCCACATGGTTTAGTAGTTACTTAATATTTGAAAAAAAAAGAATCATGTTTTCAAACTATTTTTTATTTTTTTTCTCAATTCTTTTGTGTGTTTTATGTATTGAAAGCTCACCAACAAAATCTGAAATTGATTTAGTAAGTGTACTCTTACTTCTAATTTTTTTTTAATATTGAGGTGCCTAATTGGTAACGTTGCCTTGATATGTACTTGTTGTCTAAACTACAGAAATGTAACTTCTTAGCTGTAGAATACTTATTAATGTTAATTTTCAAGGCGCAAGAGTCCATTGAAGAACGTTTAAAGGCATATTCCAATGATAGCGATAAAATAAGATATTTAATTCAGAAGATGGCCAAAGATCGTGTATCACATAAGCAAGAGCTCATTGATGTCGTTGCAAAAGTATGTCGGCAAGGAGCTAAAGAAACAGTTCGCAAAGAAGTAAGTTGTAGTAACCTATAACACAAATACCAGATTTCCTTGCATGTAGCCTATTGAGGTTGCAACCTTCGGAACTAATACCCCTATTTCAACTAAAGGACACTAGCGCGGCACCTGAATTTGCATTTAATTGAGGTAGCAACTTTTGGAACTATACCCCTATTTCAACTCTTATCCTTTGTTATCATGCAAAACGACACTAGCACGGCATCAGAGGTTGCAGCCTCAATAGACCTGTGTAAGTCAACAAATGTCCTATGAGTTTAGTTTCATGTTCATGTGTTAACTTAGCACACTGTTGGGCTTAGTCTGAAAGAAGCTTTGGATCCTGTACTCCGCGCATGTTTAACCAGCAAAGCATTGGATGTCCTGGAGAGGTTTGCATTCATTTATGACCTGTACAAAAGTACTGACATGGATTGGTACGAGAAATGGGCGTTTGCGCTCCTTATGTTCAACAATACAATATTGGAGAACATCCGTGCAGATCTTCAACGGTCAAACTTGAGCTATGAACAATTTGCTGGTGCTGCATATGAAATACATTCCTTGATCCCTGAAGAATATGTTAAACCAGTCCTGCAAACGTGTACTTCATATCCATTACCAACGAAGAAGGAAGATATTGAAACCTTCTGCAGCTTCCTAGACATGTATCTAGCAAATAAATATAATGAAACCGTAGCCAGTTCACTCAAACAAGCTGCAGATTTGGTCTGTTTGAGCACCTTCAAGTACCACAAAGAGATTGAGCACACTAAAGCAGCTGAGAAAGGTATGTAAACATTGTAAAATGCCAAATTGTATGGGTATTGTTTTTTCTTTGGTTCTCAGTACTTTTAATTTATATCAACAGTCCTTCCTATTTTCATTTTTCAAATTAACTTATTCATCTGTATGTTTTGAAATATTATGTGTTACAGCGAGGCGGTACGCAGCGACTATCATCATTGAAGATGGTATGTAAAGTATGTAAATTGTTTACAAAGTGTGGTATATAGAGGTGAAAAATGGCTTGGTACATATGTATTTTGATAGAAGGGTTGCAAACAAAATTCAGTTACTATAGGATAGGTACTTACAGAGGGGAGAAACAAGTTTTTTCATTTTTTTGCCCTTGAATAACATACCTATTTCCACTCCCTTTTCTCTTGACTGACCTAGGAATCTGCAGTTTTACATGTATGTACAACTAAAGGGTGCCCTGCCCTAGATGTGCATTTTGGCTGTTTAAACCTCTCCTGCCTTTTTTTCAGCTGCAAAGAGTGAACTTTTGTACATTTTAGAACAGTTTTTAAATTTTGTGTGTGTCGTTGCTGAAGCCTCTCCAAATCAGTGTAGGAGACTTCTCATTCCTTGGTGAATATTTTGCAAATCAATTCCAATTACTGTACTTACTTGTCTGTAATATAACATGTTGCAGATTATCAAAGGGGAAACTTATAAAGATCTTGTAACAAAGTTAAAATCAAAGCGTATATTACCAGCAAAGACATGGGATACACAAAGCTCAGATGAAATGGACATAGTGTTTCTCCTCATTTGTAAACCACCCTTGTCAATGGTGCATGACCTAGCAACACAAGTACCTACCTACATAAATAATAAAACCACAGCAACAGCAGAAATTATATTTTTAGTTTTCTTAATGCAGTTGCTATTGTTTTCAGATAAAACACGAATTGAGTGTACAGTTCCCTGGAAAAGTGGTGAGGTTGATAAAAACACCCACATCACAAGTTCTTGGGGCAGAGGAGTAACATTCCTCAGTAAATTAATTAGGAACCAGTAAAAGCTAAAATTGAATTTTTTAAAGTAATAATTGTAAGCATACAATTTTTTCTTTTAAAATTGGTTGATCAATTATTATTCTTTTAATAAGTTTGAATTTTAGATGATATTTTCTACTCTAATCCATTTTATTTTAAACTATTCTTTTAATTATATTGTAATTTAATTTGTACTTTATACATTGAAAAAAAAATTATAGAAGTTTTAGTAATGGCTAGTAGATGATAATCAAATGATTACTCATTTTAAAAATTGAGACAAAAAACTTGTGATTTTATGTAAAGTTTTTTTACACTGTTATAACACATTTCTAACTCATTTCATGCCTGCTTAGTAAATTTCTTTTGAAACATCAATTCTTTTTGATAATATTTTTACAATGTAATTTCATTTAGGTTTTAGATACCTACAGCTGATCATTTACTTTCTTTCTCAGTTTTTGAAGTTTGTGGGTTTGTTTTTTTTTTAATTTTTAGTTTTCAAGTTTAGGTGTTGGATTGCTGCTGAAAAAGTTATTGCATATTGTAATGAAGAGGACTCAGTGTGGTCTAATGAATGTATTGGACAGTATATTCATACATTATATTGCCTTATGGCGTGTGCCTACGTGCTGATTAGCACTGTAGGTGCATGCCTATTTTGTTTATAAATATTCCTACTACAAATTGGTTACGCCCGCAGGTTATCAGAATTTGTCACACAGCTGTTGAAGGTTTATAGTGTGAAGCAAGGTCTGCTCTATTTTGTGATGTGATGAGGCCAAGTTTATACCTTGTAATTTTGTCTAGTCCACACCTGCAGTTTGTGGAGTGTAGATGTGTTTCATTCACTTTTGCCTTGATTATTTGGTTTTATTGTTGAATTTCAGATCTTAATATCAGTTAGTAGATGTGTTCCCATTCTACAATTATTACTTATCAAATATGAAATGCATGGTGTGGATGTTTCCAAATGTGATATCTACTAATGCAAATAATGTGCTTTTCCTGCATGCTGAGGGTAAGTGATTTCCAAAATGCATGTTCATTTAAGTATGTAGTTTGATTTGTTTTATGGGATCCTGCAACCATGTTTACTTGTATGTTTTAAGGGGTTTAATTTCACTATAGTAATTAGTATATTGCTTATTCAGTTATCTTTCTCTTTGAAGTGTTTTGTGTTGAAGCAATTTCCTGTTGTTCAGTTTAAAATTACCTCATTTGATTCAAAGGTTGTGACATTGTGAGGTGACACTACAAAGCATAGCATAGCATTATTCTAAAATGTGGTGTCTCAAATTCTAATTTCTGATTCAGTTGATGAGCATGGGAAGGGTGGGCATAGACCACCTCTCCCTGTCTTAGCCAGTGTTTAGTTAGTATGTATTGATTTAGTTTTCTATTTTAGGTTATAGTTTCCAATGCAAGAATGAATCTCACTATAAAGTTTTATTTTGTGGAAATTGGATTGTAACTTATGAGAATCTCACACGCATTAAGCTGTTTTGCCCGTAGTCTCCAGAGTGTTAAAATCTGTAAGTAAGTAAGTAATGTTTTTAAACTTCATAGTCATCTATACCTACTTAGATGATCTCATTTCATTTTTGTGGTATCATTTGTTTCATTGATTCATGGGTGTTTTTTTCAGGTTTTTGTTGAGCAAGAAGATCCAGAATGCTTTGTTGAAGAATTTCTCTACTTTTTATTGTGGTGAAGCAAATGCAAAAGAATGTTGCAAAACTTGGAGCTTTGGGGTAAGTAAGTTACACATTCCTTCATGACTTTTTTCAACTTCAAAGTTTATTTGTACCCAAATGATTTCCTTTCATTTTTTTGTGTCATTTGTCTCATTGATTATGTGATTTTTCAGGTTTTTGTTAATGTTAATCAAGAAGATCTAGAAATGCTCAAGGAGTTTCCCTACTTTTTATTGTAGTGAAGCAAATGTGAAAGACTGTTGCTAAACTTGGAGCTTCAGGCCTCAGGGTAAGTAACTCATTTCCTTGTTTCTTGGTAATTTTGAGTGATTTTAAATGTGCTAATTTTTTAAGCAATTTTATTATTCTTGTTTTTCTGTAATTTTAATACTTGGGAGTTTAAAAGCTGCTTGGTGCAAATTATGTTCTAATTCTAGCAGTTATTAAATGGGTTTTGATTATTTCAGGGAAAAGCTGCTTGGTGCAAATCATGCTTTAACTTCAGTTATATGTAGTTACCTTCTTAGATGGTTTTTAATCATTTCAATGGTTTTTCTTTTTGGTCAATTCTCAGCACATTTCAGCAAAAATTTCATCAACTCTCATATAATTAATAATCTAGTGATGCCTTAATTTAATACCTACTTTCACATTTATTCCTTTTTGTAATCTTTATTTTCCTTTTTTTTCCCAGTACATGGGTTGTAGGAGTTTTACTATCTTGGCAGATCCATCAAAAAACATGTGGGGAGTGATTTCCATACACAATGGGTAGAATTATTTTTCTAGGATCAAAGGAAGGTGTTTTGTTTCAATCTGAGTGAGGCAAGTTTCTTGTAATTTTGAAAATTCTTCAAACTTCAGAAGTTTTATTTTCCATTTTAAAATCACTGGTATTTTGTTTACTTATCTCACTGGTTTTTCATTTTCAGGTTGTAGTACTTAGCCAATTTGGCTAGCTAGCCAAATTAGCACCTTGACCACGCCTATTGTTACCAGATTGGTAAAGGGTTGACATACGAGTATACTTATATTGACTAATATTAGCAGTGGCTTAAAGGCATATACTTCCTACTCTTACAATTTTATGTCATTTAAGATGTTTTCAACACTTTTTGCAAATTTCACTTTTCTTCTAATGTTTTTGTACCTATTATAACGTGTTTCCTCAAAATTTTCATGCATGCTCAGTAAATTTTTTTGAAAATTCTATTTTTTGGTAATTTTTCAATATTTTTCAACACTTAAAGTTGAAAATTTATAGGTATTTCATCAGTTTTGGTGCTTTATTTACTTTCCAAAGTAATTTAAACAATGTTTCCTGCATTTTTTAAAATTTTCTTGAAATTTTATCAATTTTTCATGATTCTTAGGCATATATATTGGCGTTTTCACTTTGGTTATTCAGGTTCCAACAACTTTTCCTCGCATTTTTGCCGAATTTTATTTTTCACTGTTTTTTGATGGTTTACATTATTTTACTGAAAGTTTGTCACATGTGATTAATTTGCTTCCTTTTTTTCTGTTGCAAATTTCAGCATTTTCAATATTCATGTTTTGTTTTGTCCATTTTTTCTCTGTGCATTTCGTTGTATGTAATTGGTTTTCCTATTAAGTACTTATTCAGTATGCATTTTGTTGTAAGGTGCACCGGGGTAAGTTGGAATTCGGGGTAAGTTAGAAAACTTGCTCTAGCGCCTAGAGGTTTATATCTGGCGAAGTGCCACTAAAGGTGACTTGAGGGTACTACCCCTACTTCATCACGGCATAAAAATTTTCGCAATTCAGTTTCATTTTAGATGTCTTTGGTTCAATTGTATTTTGTTGTTGTTTTGAACTTATTTTGAATTTGGTCTAAAATACAGACTTTCTATTTCTTAGTTTTTCGCATATAGCGGACGAACCGTGCGTCCTAGTGAAAATCTGATGAGAGTAATCTCAAAGAGAATTAAATTCTCTACAATTTTGTTTTCATGCAATTTTTCTAGGACGCTCGGTTTGTGATCTACGCCTCTGCAAAGTTTAGCCTGTTCTGACTTCCCCCAATTGGGGTAAGTCAGGACAGTTTATATTTTATTCCACTGAGCGAAAGCTTCTGTGTTAATCGCGCTCAAATTTTTACCATAGGTTAAGAACTCTTATGGGAACCTACATAATAAATTTCATCCATATTGGTTCATTAGAAGGGGAGTAACAGCTGGTCAAAGTTGAAATTGTGAAAAATAATTCTGACTTGCCCCGGTGCACCTTAATTGGTACATTACATTTATTCAGTAATCATTTTAAGTGACTGCTTGACTTAAGAATGTGGTGCTTTATTTATCCTGATTGTTCTACACTTTTTTTCTGGTTAGGTATGCATGTACTAATTAAATTTTTTACTTCAGGTAAGTAATATTTTGTACATAATGCATGCTCATTGTTCATATAGGTATTTAATCTGATGAAAACCTTAAAATAACTGAGGTCTGATCAAATGTCCAGATACATTTACATAGATCCAATCAGGTATGGATCTAATCAGATTGAACTTCACCAAGCCATCAGAAAAGTGAGAAAATTAATAATTAATTATCAACATCTTATCACTGCGCAAAATCAATATCTTTGAAAGTTCTACTGATAGAGTTAAGTACATTATGTACTCGCCTTTCCTCTACTTCACCAACCTAGGTATCATAAAATTTATATCTACAGATTAATGTTTTGACTAAATGTAAATACCTTCTATATTAACATGAAGATGAATCTTATTTAAATAAGAATTTATTTTCACTGAACATAGTTGTAGCATACAATAATATGCTTACTTAATTAGTGGTCTAGTACATATAGACAATCTAATCTAAAAGAACAGGGAATCATGGTTCTATTAAGAACATTTGGTTTCTTTTTCTCAATTCATTTTTATGTCTTAAGGATTGAGAGTGCATCAGTGAAATCTGAAATTGATTTGGTAAGTGTACTCATACTTCTAATTTTTTTTGAATATTGAGGTGCCTCATTGGTAACATTGCCTTGATTATGCACTAAACTGCAGAAATGTAACTTCTTAGCTGTAGAATACTTATTAATGTTAATTTTCAAGGCGCAAGAGTCCATTGAAGAACGTTTAAAGGCATATTCCAATGATAGCGATAAAATAAGATATTTAATTCAGAAGATGGTCAAAGATCGTGTATCACATAAGCAAGAGCTTATTGATGTAGTTGCAAAAGTATGTAGGCAAGGAGCTAATGAAACAGTTCGCAAAGAAGTAAGTTCTAGTAACCTATAACAGAAATAGGTACCAGATTTCCTTGTGTGTAGTTTACAGACCTATTTAAGTCAAAAAATGTCCTACGAGTTTAGTTTCATGTGTTTACTTAGCACACTGTTGGGCTTAGTCTGAAACAAGCTTTGGATCCAGTACTCCGCGCATGTTTAACCAGCAAAGCATTGCATGTCCTGGAGAGGTTTGCATTCTTTTCTGGCCTATACAAACGTACGGACATGGATTGGTATGTGAAATGGGTGTTTGTGCTCAAACTGGTCAGCACTCCAATATTGGATAAAATCCGTGCAGATCTTCAACAGTCAAACCTGAGCTGTGAAGAATTTGCCAGTGCTGCATATATGGTACATTCCTTGATCCCTGAAGAATATGTTGAACCAGTTCTGCAAACATGCACTTCATATCATCTACCAACCAAGAAGAAAGATGTTGAAACCTTCTGCAGCTTCCTAGACATGTATTTGGCAGATAAATATAATGGAACCATAACCAGTTCACTCAAACGAGCCGCTGATTTGGTCTGTTTGAGTGCCTTCAAGTACCTCAAAGGGTTTGAGCGCACTAAAGCAGCTGAGAAAGGTATGTAAACATTGTAAAATGCCAAATTGAATGGGTATTGTTTTTTCTTTGGTTCTCAGAGGTTCTTTTAATTTATATCAACAGTCTGTTCCTTTCTTCATTCTTTAACCTACTTATCTGTGTGTTTTGGAATATTGTGTGTTACAGCAAGGAGGTGAGGTTGATAAAAACACCCACATCATAAGTTCTTGGGGCAGAGGAATAACATTCCTCAGGAAATTAATTAGGAACCAGCAAAGGCTAAAATTGAATTTTTTTAAAGTAATTGTAAGCATAAAATTTTTTCTCTAAAATTGGTTGATCAATTTTTATTCTTTCAATAAGTTTGGATTGTAAATGATATTTTGTACTTTAGACCATTTTATTTTAAAGTATTCTTTGAATTATACCTATTGTAATTTCATTTGTGCTTTATATATTGAATTGTGATTTTATGTAATTTTTAATATTTTTTTATTAGTTTTTTTATACTGCTACTACGCATTTTCAACTCATTTCATGCCTGCTTAGTAAATTTTTTTTGAAAAATCAATTCTTTTTGGTAATATATTTACAGTGTAATTTCATGTAGCGTTTTGGGTAAAGCTGATCATTTACTTACTTTCTTTCCAGTTTTTGAAGTTTCTTGTATGTAGGTTTGTTTTTTTTTCAAAATTTTTTGTTCTCAAGTTTAGGTGTTGGTTTTTGGTGTTCCATGTTTTTTTTTATCTTTGCTGAAAAAGTTGTTGCATATGAGTTACCCCACAGGTCATCAGGCAATTTGTCACACAGCTGTTGAAGGTTTATTGGTGGAGTGTGAAGCAAGGTCTGCTCTATTTTGTGTTGTGATATGGCCAGTTTATACCTGTGGTTAGTGGAGTGCAATTGTGTTTCACTTCACAGTTGATTATTGGTGGGGCATAAAACAGGGTTAGCTTTGTTGTGGCTGTGATTTTGTCGGGTGTGATTTAATACCACGACAAAAAAGGGCGTCAGCACGCCAAGCATAGGCACTTTCACGCCAGAAAAGTCATTACCACGACTAAATTGGAAATTCCCGACAATAAAGAGCTTACCCCGACATAAAAGGTACTCCAACGACAAAATAATGTATCAAACGACGAATAAAAAAATTCACGACATTTTATTGCTTTTAACTGCTATATAAGGCAATGCCCGACGACATTTTTCTATCAAAAACAGGCATTTCACCGACAGAAATAAAATTTTGAAAAATATAAATATTACACAAAAAAATGTACAAAGTTTTTATAAAAGTAAAGCTTTCGTTGATTTCGTTGGGCGACCCCTCTTCCTCTTTTGACCTAACGGGATACATTTGGCAGCTGCTGGCGGATTCACTAATTTCAATCGAATTTGCATTCCCAGAGCGTGTTTACAAATCAAGTGTTTCATGTAGTGGGGGCAAGTACATTCCTTTTCCAAAGTTTCTTTATTTATGTTGATCTTCCAAGTACCATACTGGACTCGATGAAATTCATCAAAGGTGTCCCACTGTTTTAACGATTCCTGGTATGTTGTTACTGTTTTTGGACGTCTCTCAGAACGAGAGAGCGATGAATTTACAAAAAACGTAATACTGTTCGGTTCACTGTTCGGAGTTTGAAGGACCTTGACATTTTTTAATGCCCATTGGTAGGCAGCGGTCCACTGAGCCAATGGAATCGAACGAATTTCGTTGAAATGAATGCAGTTTGGAGATGTGGGATTTCGCACCTTTGACCACTTGGCAACTAATTCGACGACGTTGTTCAAAAATTGACCCACTGGTAGGCGTTCTCGTAGCGTGTGCTCGTTTTTGATAACGGCGTTGGTTGCCTCAATACCATTATTCGTCGAGGGGTATCCTGGAGCAGCTCCTTCGAACCAATACATACGTTTTTTAATCCATTGGTCTTCAAAGTATTGAAGGAAGTCGTCCACTTTACGGTCATGTTTGCCTCTCCATTTCAGGAAGAACAGCTCAGTTGCTTTTAAGAATGAAGTCTCATCGGTGCATGTTTGCAGGGAATGGATGTCTAGCTTCAATTGCACACATTCCTTTCCTTTCTTGAGTCCCTTGAAATACGGTTCTAAATTCTTCAAGACGTGAAAGAAACACATAATGCGGACTACTGGCTCACCAAAGACACAACGAAACCCTCCTGTAATGGCTTCACTCTAGTACCGCACGCCGACGAGCTTTTTGTAGGCGGCGGCGTTTTGTAATTTTTCATCGGCGGCCGGCGGCGCGCCGACAAAAAATTCAATTTTTGGCGGCGTCTTAAATCTCCTCAAATTTGTCGGCGGCGGCGGCGCCCTCGGCGCGAGAGCAAAATTGAATACAAAAATTACCCATTTTTTTGTACTTTTAAGTTTTAAATGAAAATGTTACCTTTAAATTTTTACTTTTTTAGTTTTTTCTTGGACCCTGAGGAGGATCAAAAGGAAATTTCATGACCATAAAAATTTTATATGTGCTTTTAGAAGTTTAGAAGCAGGATAGAATCCCAAAAATTTCAGGAATGAGATTTTTTATCTCTGAGGTGAATGTCAGAAAGTTGAAAAATACAAAGGATGATAAATTTCCAGAAATTTATATTTTGAAAACTTGCAGAAACTGCAGAAAGTTTTCAGAAAGTTACTGGAAATTTTTATTTCTTCAAAGTATGAAGCAGGCGTTGAAAAAAATGTCAGTTTGAAAATGCCATTTTATCAACTACGTATGAATAACTAATAAATTTCCAATCATTTACAAGCTATTTTTCTTTCTTTCATTTTGAACAATTTTATCAATATTTTGCAGAAATTGAACGGTTTTTTTTGCCATTTTCTTTCTCTCCATTTCTAACAATTTTTCTTCATGGATTTGAAACTTTTCAGAAATAAATTTCAAAGAGCTTTCCTTGGAAAATTCTTTTGTCATCTATAAAAAAAATACCACTCATTCATTTTTGCCCCCCCCCCTCCCCATAGAATATGAAAATATTATATTACAATTTTTGAGATTCTATCCTGCATTATTTTAATGACCACATTTTTGAATTTTTGTAAAAATAACATTTCATGTTGGCTACTTCTAGAAAAAAGTAAAAGTAGAATACCTAGGTAAGCAATGTAAGCATGTCTTTTTGTCATTTTAACTGATATGATTGAATTTTTTTGAATTTTTACGCTATAAAGCAGAGAAGAAAAATCGAAAAATTTTCCAAAAGCTTTCAAAAATTTGTATTTCGAGAGATGAAAAAACAATGTTTTTTTAGAAATTTGTTTATTTTTTTAGATCAAAATTTCAGAATTTGAATGACAGGTTTTTAATATTATAGGCCCTCATAGGCCAGTTTACCACAGCTATAATTAGATCAGACAACAGAAGTTCAAAGTTGTAGCTTGAGCAAAACGAGGGCGAAACTTTCTTGAAGATTTTTTGTACTTGAATCCCCGAAAACTTCATTTCTGGGTGGATCAAAATTGAAATTTTCTATACTCAAGGACTGAAAATATTCGCCACGCCGATTAACGCCGCCGCACAAAATCGGCGGCGGCGGCGGCCGGCGTGGTTGAGAAAATCATCGGCGGCGGCGGCCGGCGTGGTTGAGAAAATCATCGGCGGCGACGGCGCGCATTATTTGACGGCGGCGGCGGCGGCTCGGCGCGGCGGCGTGCGGTACTACTTCACTCCCATCGGCCAATAGAATTGTTGGTTTCCAGTTTGGATCATATTTATTGAGAGCTTGAAATATAAAGGCAAAGTGTTCCGTCGTCTCATCTTTGCACACCGCTAGGCCAAATGGGTGGAAAATTTGGTTCTTATCACTTGTACCAAATATCATGACAGGGTACCCCTGCCAAATCAGCTTATAAGTCGCGTCTATTTGAACCATTTCTGACTTCTTAAGGTTACCCAATAAACGCACCGTTGAAATTACAATTCTGACATCTTGGTCATCGATGTCTAATGAATCGGCACATATCAAATGATCGATAACAAATGGTTCATCTTCATCACTCGGTACTTGTGTTCTGTTGCCACACCATGTACGTAACTCTTCAGCTGATATAGTTGGCTTCCCATATTTGTCGTATCGTAGTCGTTTCAAGTACGCGATCAATTTAGGTTTGGTAGGTTCGGGAAGTTTTTTTCGTCGAATCGCAGTAAGTATAGCATTGGGTTTTTGAATTCCTTCTTCAAACTTCTCTTTAACGAAGGTTTTGAGTTCAAGCGATAAACCTCTCTGTGGATCTGAATCGTGGTCACCATGACCGCAAACCGTTTCAAACAAAGTAACTTTCATGCTAGTGGAATGGTATAACAGATACACACCAGCTGGACAATCATTATTTCTGTACTTGCCACCGACGCACCGATAATCTATTCTAGTACCTTCTACCGAGGCCTTTGTCGACGATTTACTCCAAATCTTTTTATCATTTACATAAGTTTCCGCCTCTTCTGAAGCAAAAAATATTACGAGCTAGGTAAGTTGAAGTTGAATGAGAAAGCCTACCTACTGTAGCAGAAAAAAAAACCAACCTGATGATTCGAATTCCATCATCTTGGACCATTCTCGAAGTGAACGTTTTTGTCTTTTTGCAGTTGGTTCGGCAAAATCTTCGTCTGAATCACTGTTATTTTCATAAAATTCGTCTACGTACGTTAAATCCATCACAATATTACACAAAAACAACTGTAAAGTTGTCGGTACACGAACAGTAATTGAACTGATAATGGTTCGTCGTGTATGAAATTATTTCGGCGTGAATACTGCTTATCTCGTTAGTAAATCGTTGTCGTTCATAAACACTTTATTGTCGGGCTTCATCTGGCGTGCAACGTTATCTTTATTCGTCGTTCATTCATCTTTTATGAACGAAAAAATGCTCGTCGTGATGACGCCCTATTTCGGCGTGCAAAAAATATTTCCCCGATTTTGTCTAGTTCACACCTGCAGTTTGTGGAGTGCAGATGTGTTTCACTTTTGCCTTGATTATTTGATTTTATTGTTCTATTATAGATCTCAATATCAGTAAGTAGATGTTTCCATTGTGCAATTATTGAATATTGAAATGTGTGATGGTGTGGATGTTTCCAAATGTGATATCTACCAATACAAACAACGTGATTTTTCTACATGCTGAGGGTAAGTGATTTCCAAAATGCATGTTCATTTAATTAGTTTGATTTTCAATCTTCTCAACATTTTCTTGCTAACTTTTACACTCTTAGGCTATATGGTTAATTTATGGGATCATGCAACCATGTTTTTTTTAAGGAGTTTAATTTTACTATGGTAATTGGTATGTTGCTTATTCAGCTATATTTCTCTTTCCTGTTCAGTTTAAAATTACCTCATTTGATTTAAAAATTGTGAGGTGACACTGCAAAGCATAGCATTATACTAAAATGTGGTGCCTCAAATTTTAATTTCTGATTCAGTTGAAGAGAATGAGAAGGGTGGGCATAGGCCACCTCTTCCTGTTTTAGTCTGCGTTTAGTTAGTATGTATTGATTTAGTTTCTTATTTTAGGTTCTAGTTTCCTATGCAAGAATGTATCTCACTGTAATAGCTTTAACTTATGAGGATCTCATACCCAGTGATCTGCTTTGCCCTTAGTCTTGAGAATATTTAAATCTGTAAGTAAGTCATGTAAGTTCAAAGTTAGCTGTACCCATCTATATCTCATTTCATTTTTGGTGTGTTATTTGGCTCATTGATTTATATGATTTTTTCAGATTTTTGTTGAGCAAGAAGATCCAGAAATTCAGGTTTTTGTTGAACAAGAAAATCCAGAATGCTTTGTTGCAAAACTTGGAGCTTTGGGGTAAGTTACTCCTTATTTCTTAGTAATTTTTTTACTTTCATAGTTTATCTGTACCTAGATGATTTCATTCATTTTTTTGTGTGTGTCATTTGTCTCATTGATTTGGGTGATTTTTCAGGTTTTTGTTGAGCAAGAAGATCTAGAAATGCTTTGTTAAGCACTTGCCCTAATACTTTTTATCATAGTGAAGCAAATGGGAAAGATTGTTGCAAAACATGGAGCTTTAGGGTAAGTAACTCATTTCCTTATTTCTTTGTAATTTTGAGTGATTTTAAATGTGCTAACTTTTTAAGCAATAATTTTATTATTCTTGTTTTTCTGCAATTTTAATACTTGGATTTTAAAAGCTGGGTATTTCAAATCATGCTGGAATTTCAGCAGTTATTAGATGGCTTTTATTAATTATATCAGTAGTTTTTCTTTTTGGTCATTTTTGAGCACATTTCATGTTTTATTCAACAAGTTTTTTTGGTGTTTATTTAGCTTATTTAAATTTCATCAACTTTTATTTAATTAATAATCTAAATCTATTGATGTCTTAATACCTACTTTCACATTTATTTCTTTGTAATCTTTCCTTTTTTTTTTCAGTACAGTGGTTGTAGGAGTATTACTATCTTGGCAGATCCATTAAAACTCATGTGAGGAGTGATTACCATACACAATGGGTAGAATTATTTTTTTTGGGATCAATGGAAGGTGTTTCAATCTGAATGAGGTTAGTTTTTTGTATGTAATTTTCAAAATTCTTCAAAAGTTATCATTTTCCATTTGAAATCTGGTATTTTGTTTATGTACTTATCATTATTGTATGTATTTCCTCATCTACCATTCTATTTTCAGTTTTATGAATTCTTACCTACTATTCTTGTTCAAATGAAATTTGGTTACCCCATAAACATTTTTTATCTCTTGGTTTTGTATAATTTTAATTATTCTCCCCTCCACCTTGTTCTTTTTTCTATTATTGTATTGTGAGTTTGAACTTTTCTGATGGTTTTGTTTGCATGAATTTAATTCCCCCTCCACCTTGTTTTTCTGTCATTGTGAGTTTTAATTAGGTTTTAATTAGTACCCAATTTTCCATAATTTCTGAGAGTTTTCCCTTGCAACTTTTGCTAAATACTGCCAACTTTTACTAGGTTTACTACTTAGTTCTTGAAAATTTTTGATTTAAGCGCTTTAGACGTTTTTGGGTTTGTTGAAAGTTTAAACTTATTTTAGTTTTTGGGTGTGTTCATTGATATTATTCTATGCAATAATCTTTCTTTACTGTTAATGAGTTTTTACTGAGGTTCGAAGCAACATCCAAATTTCGATCAATTTTCTGCATTTTTTTTGTTTTTATTTTTTGCGAGTCCTACGAAAAAATGATTAGAAAAAATTTACCATATGAAGAGTGATATTCCAAAACTCGCTTTGTCCATTTTCACAACTTTTCAGGAAAGAGGAAAAACAGTTTCCCTTTAAAGGGATAAATTGGCTTTTTAGGCGAGTTTAGCACTTAATTTGGGTGGATTTATGATGTAGGAGTGTAGGTATACATTTCATCCACTAAATACTACAGAAAAAAAGTTCAATAAAAATGGACAAAGTGCGTTTTGGAACATTATTTTTTTTTTCAATTTTTAGTGAATTGGCTATTTAGGTGAGTTTAACACCTCATTTTGGTAGGTTGATGATGTAGGAATGTGAGTTAATACTTCATCTACCAGGTACTGCTGAAAACCCAACTTCGATAAAAATGGACAAAGCGAGTTTTGGAATATCACTCTTCATATGTGATGTGCTCTGACCAAAGGGACCTAGTGTGCGAAAAAAAAAATTTCAAGAAAAATGCGTTTAAAGTTTTACTACTGTGAATACATGTTTCTTCATGTTTTGTGTTGGTTTTTAGTTATCATTTGGCGACCTTGACATTTTTTAAACTTTTTTTTTTAGTAGTTTCAACAATGTTCTCCTTATACATTTTTGCAAGTTTTTCCATATTTTAATGAAACTTCAGCAGTGTTTGTATTTTTCAATAATTTTAATGTTTTAATGTTACCAACATTTTTTTCACAACTTTATGCAACTTTTGTCATTTTTTCCTCAGTTTTCAATATCTTAAATGATTTTAATTGTTTTCATATCATCAATGTGATTTCTTGCAGTTTTTTATACAACTTTTGCCATTTTGTCCTCAGTTTTGGACACTTTAAAAATGATTTTTTTTGGTATTTTATTTATTTTATTAGATCTTGAACATAATTTTAAGCTTTCTTTCAAATCTTATGCTTTTTTATGATGTTTGATGAATTTAATGTTCATAAATGTTCAGTTAATTTTAATAATTCTTTTGCTTCTTTCAAATTTCATGCTGTTTTTTGCATTTTATGCTATTTTTTTCAGACATTCAGTTGATTTTTCACAATTTTTGATGATTTTGGCACTTGCTTTCAATTTTTTTGCCATTCCAATGGGTTGTAAGATTTGTTTTATGTAGTATTTGTAAATTCTACCTGACATTGATGAAATTTCTTTGTTTGTGATGATTTTTAAGGATTTTAATGCTTTTAAGTGTTTTTTTTTCCATCATTTTACAATTTTTCTATAATTTTTTTAGTTCTAATACTTTTTAAAATTTATGTTGACAGTTTTAAAATTTGTTTTGAAAAATATTTATTATTCTAATCAGAAGTTCTTGTTGCCAGGTATCAATTTTTTTGAGGGTCATTCGTTTTCGAGTTGGCAGCTGCGGAGGAGGTGAACCTGAAGATAAGAACATCTTAAAAACCTCAATTTGTAGTAGTTTTATGGTACTTACGTGCATAGTTTATAACGATAGGTACTTACATTGTTGTTTGTTTCAAATTCTCAATTCCATTCTTTTATTGTGTAATTGTTATTTTAACTAATCAACTCGCCAGTGTAATCAATAAAATACAGTTCCAGGCCTAGAATTTATTTATGTACTTTGTATCAATTTTCAGCCGAATTCCAGCGATTAATTTACGAACAATGTTGTTTGCTTCATTTTTTGGCTTTAATTTGGTGATAACACTCGTATGCGATGAAATACGAATATTAGCGCCATCTGTAAACAAATTAGTGCAACTGAACAATAAAATGCCTAATCAGAGAACGAAATTGGCACATTTTTGACAAAGTTAGCCACATGATTTGCTGTTCAATAGCCAATCAGAATCGTCCAAAAAGCATGTGTTATATGAGTTGCATAAGTACTTTTTTGTAGGAATTTCTAAAATTGATTTCAAATAAATCAACAATATCGATTATCGAATCGACAAAATCGATTATCGAATCGACAAAATCGATTATCGAATCGACAAAATCGATTATCGAATTATGAAGCGGTTCGGATCGTTGCCCGGATGGTTCGGATCGATGCCCGGACTGTCCGGATCGTAGCCCGGATGGTCCGCATCGTGCCCGGAGGCTACGTGTTGTTTTTGGGCTAAAGCCAAGCTAACTCGCGAAAACAGCTGATTTAGCTCGCTAATCGCACGCTAATGGCGTCCAAGATGGCCACCGCGCGAAATTTTAACCTGAAGTCCGCTAGGACCACGCTAATTTGCGAAATCAGCTGATCTAGCTCGCTAATCGCGCGCTAATGGCGTCCAAAATGGCGGCCGTGCGAAAGTTTAACTTAAAATCTGCTAGGACCATGTTTTTTTAGCTAATCAGCTGATCTAGCTCGCTAACCGCGCGCTAATGGCGTCCAAGATGGCCGCCACACGCTAATGGCTTCCAAAATGGCCGCCGCTAAGGTTAAGCTTGCCCTTGAAATCAGCTGATCGAAAAATCAGCTGATCGAAGCCCCCAGGATAAATTAATAGTGCCTGGTGTATTTTGAGTTGCATATTCGATACCTATGAAGGCATTTTTATTTTTTTTAGGAGGGTTGTTCTTGTGATCAGCTGATCGAGACCTCCAGGATAAATTTTAGGTGCCTGGTGTATTGTAAGTTGCATATTCAGCCATTTAAAGGGGGTTTTGTTGTTTTTTTTTGACAAACATTTCTCGATAAAATGGGGGAATTATTTGAAATTCGACTTTTTCAGGCGTACAGGTCGATTACGAGGTTTTCGACGTCGTAGATTTCAATTCTAGCATCCATTCGCAAAAAAACACGACGCGTTTCATGAAAATAATTTTCTTTATCATTTTAAAGCATACATTTATCTTACAACCATCAAAATATACAGAAAAATTAGAAAAAAAAAGAAAAAAGAGATACATATAAACAGAATTTACACAAAACTACGTACATCATCTTAATAAAACCAAAAAAAAAAAAAAAAAAAACACATTGAAACAAAAACAAAAAAAAACAAATCTAAAAACATCGAAAATATGTCTAAGCTATTCCATTAAAATTCGTATAATCATATTACAAATAAGCGTAGAAAAAAATTCTTTCCATAGTACATAATTCATTAAAATACAAGAAAAACCAAAAAATTCAGATTTTTTTTAGAAATGAGAAATTGGTAGGTAAGTAAAATCTTAAAATTTCATAAAAGTCAGAAAAATTTAAAATTTTCATCAAACTAAAAAAAAAACAATCATAAAAGCCAAAATTTTTTTAAATGTTCATCAAAACAAAGAAAAAATGATAAAAGTCAAAAAAAGTCAAAATCTTCATCAAAACCAAAAAAAAATTTTAAAAGTCAAAAAAATTAAAATTTTTCATCAAAACCAAAAAAAAAAAAACAATCATAAAAGTCAAAAAAATTGAAAATTTTTCATCAAAACAAAAAAAAACAAATGTAACTTTCATTAAAACCAAAAAAGAACGATGGGACGATCGAAACAATGCAATGAAATTCATAATAACTCGCATCAGTCTTTCAAAAACAAAAACAAGTGAAAAGAATTTCTTAAAGTAGGAGGAAAAAACAATTTTTCGACTAGGTCACATTCAAAAAATACATATACACTACACATATTCAGGGGTCCACAATACACGTAAATTATTTGAAAATCAAATCTTTTAAATTTCTTCTTCTTCTTTTTTGGTCCAACGACCTCAATATTTATCTTCTAAATTTTAACAATAACACCCTATACAACTTACACAATACAATAAGAAATCACAGGAATATTTGCGTGCTCCCCTGCATCTCGTTCATCGCATTAATAACATTACAAAGAAAAAGAAAAAACATTACTAAATCTAAGGATGAGAAGAAAAAACATAACGATTCAAGAGACCTTTCATCTGTATAATGTCGCCAATTGCGTGTGTATTGTGTCTGTGTAAGCTACAAACTACTCTATTATAACAGATAAATGCTTTTTCTATTGAATGGGGTAAGGAGGAGGAGGGATGAAAGTGAGAAAATCGCGACAATAAGGAGTAATTTCGTCGTATGTCGACGACAAAGGAAGGAAATCATTGGAGATATGAATCAATTTACTCTTCTTTTTAACACGTAAGTATGCCTGTCTATTTATTTGAAAATGTGGTAAAACGCCAGTAAAACTCTGCAGTGGATTCCAAAATAATGATAAAATTTACAAAAAAAATTAATTTATCCCCCCCTCCTCCCTAAGCCAAAACATCTTAGCAAAAACAAATTTCTGAAGCCCCTCGACTTTAAAAAAATGTATGAAAAATTCCCACACGTTCTAAGAAATTCCAAAGCCACTGAAAAATTTCAAAAAGCATAAAAAAAAGTTATTCCAACCTTTGCATCATTTTACTGGCACTTTACCTCACCTATCCTGACTATTGCGCACTCTGGTGACTTTTAGGAACCTAATTTAGCCATTTTTTTTTCAAACCTGGAATGCAACATTTTACTGGGCAAGGCCTCAAACACGAAAAACGAAACATAAGAAAATAACGACGACGAAACATACAAACAAAAAGTTAAAAAGCACCACATTGAAAAAAAAAATTAAGACTAGGCGTGGTAAAATGATGAGTCACATAAAGAAAAATAAAAAAACAATCCGCCAAAAGTGTAGTAAAGAGGGTCGGGGCGGCATCGCACAAACACACATTACAAAATTCATCATAATTACTACCCTTATGTGTAGTATAGGCAAGATAAATAATAATCCAAAGTACACGTAACTTATATACAATAAAATAATTACACGACGTAACAAACCGATAAAATCAAATTAATTCAGCTAAACATCACAATCGTTTACATTTAAAATGAAAATACATTTCGATGACGCTGATTTTTGGTAAAGAAAAAGGGTATCACAGGTCATCTCGACAAAGTTGGTCAAAGCAACAGGTATTTATCATCATATAAATAATAAAGTAAGTATTATAATGAATATAAATCGACGAAAAAAAAAAATATTCGAAATCGAAATCATCAAATTAAAATTAAAAACACATAAAAATATTACACAACTTTTTCCATCAATAATATGTAGTATGTAGTATCGAATGTAATAAAAATCATTGAATAGTAAAAAAAAAAGAGTTAAAATTAGAAAAAAAAATGAAATAAAATAAACGCAGAGGGCGCGCGCTTTGGCCATTTTAATTAATACGAAGGGCTAGTGCGTCGCGTTGGCATCATCTGCTAATATGTTCGGGTTTATTTAGAGCAGCAGTAGCCAGCGTAATTACCAGCATAGGTACTAGTATGCTCATTAAAAATGAGATATGGTTTCTACTTAACGGCGAACTACCTCCGTTTACTAATCCATCACAGTCAGCTGCAACAAAAACCGGACAAACGAAAAAAATTAATAGCTAGAATTAGGTAAAATAACAGCAACAACGGTAAGAAGGGCCAGAGCTTGATGAGAAACGTGAAAAATCATCAGCTGTTTGGAGCAAGAATGAAAAAGAAAAATGCCCAACGAAAAAGTGCAGAAGAAGCAGCAGGAGGTAAGTAATGAATAATTTGGAACGTTTATTTGGACAGAAACTAAGGGGAGGGAGGCGATGCAAAAGGCAAGATGGGCCACACATGTTTTTGAAAATTTCAAAACTAGCAACGAGGAGAAAGTGACGAAAATTTGAAAGCCTTATTCAGAAAAAAAATGGTGGAGAGGAAGTTGCAAAAGACATTTGAAAATTCATTTGGACAAACACAGCACAGGGGAAAGGAGATTTAACACGTTTATTCAGACAAAAATGATGGAAGAGGGAGGGGTGCTAAAGTCAAATTTGAAAATCTGTTACTCAAAATTCAAAAGCCAATTAGATAAACAACGAAGAAAAAATAACAAAAGGTACAAAAGTTGAAAATTTTTTCAAAAATTATTTCAAAAATTTCAATTTGAGAAGTTTTTGAGAAATTTAAACGTGAAAAATTGTCCTGTTTTCAAAAGAATGGCGAAACAGAAAAACGCACAGAAGAATAAAAATGGAGTCAAACGTTTCGTTTACAAAAATTTATGTTCAAAAGTTATTGAAAAATTAAAATATGAAAAATCATCCTAGAGAAAAATGCTTAAAAAACAAAGGAGAAAAAGGTAAGTAATGAAATGCTTATTTGGACGCAAACACAGGGCAAAGGAGAAGATGCAGAAGACAGATGGACCAAATGAGAGAAAGGTAAGTAATGAAAATTTAAAACGTTTATAGAGACTAAAATGGTGGAATGAGGGGGGGGGGGCTGTGCTGAAGTAAAATTTGAAAATCTAAATTTTAGAGATTTTTGAAAAATTCAAACCAAAATCAAATTATTTTGAGACGATGAGAAAAAAGGTAAGTAATGAAAATTTAAAACTTTTTATTCAGACAAAAATTGAGGAATTGGGGGGGGGGTACCTGAAGTAAAATTTAAGAATCGTGTTCAAAATTCAAAAGCCAAATAGCTTGGAAGGGGGGTGGAGGTAAGGTAACAAAAGTGAAATTAAAAACTCGTATTTCGAAATTCAAAAGCCAAATAGATTTGATGGGGGGGGGGGAGTCAAATTTGAAAACTCGTGTGACAAAAATGGTAGACTGGGGGGTGGGGGTGTGCTGAAGTAAAATTTTAAAATCTAAATTTTAGATATTTTTAAAAAATTCAAACCAAAATCAAATTATTTTGAGACGATGAGAAAAAAGGTGAGTAATGAAAATTTAAAACTTTTTATTCAGACAAAAATTGAGGAATGGGAGGGGGGAGGTAACAGAAGTAAAATTTAGGACTAGTGTTCAAAATTCAAAAGCCAAATAGATTGGGGGGGGTAAGGGGGTAAAGTCAAATTTGAAAACTCGTGTGACAAAAATGGTGGAATGGGGGGGGGGGTGGTGTACTGAAATAAAATTTGAAAATTTAAATGGTGGAATGGGGGGGTGGTGTACTGAAGTAAAATTTGAAAATCTAAATTTTAGATATTTTTGGAAAATTCAAACCAAAACCAAATTATTTTGAGACGATGAGAAAAAAGGTAAGTAATGAAAATTTAAAACTTTTTATTCAGACAAAAATTGAGAAATGGGGGAGGGGAGGTAACAAGTGTTTCAAATTTCAAAAGCCAAATAGATTGGAAGTGGGGAGGTAAACTCAAAAGAATACTGGGGAAGAGGTCACAAAAGTGAAATTAAAAACTTGTTTCAAAATTCAAAAGCCAAATACATTGGAAGGGGAAGGGGGTAAAGTCAAATTTGAAAACTCGTGTTTCAAATTTGCAAAAGCCAAATAGAAGAACAACAAAACAAAAATAGAAAACAGCAATTGAGTTGGAAGAAATAATTGATAAATTAGTTTACAAAATTTTGATATTAGAAATAAAAAGAACACTGCGCAAAAAAGTAAAAGTGGAGAAATTTTCAAGAATTTTGTTTTCAAAAATTTTAATTTCAGATTTTTTGAAAAATTTAAACGTGAAAACGAGGAAATTGAAATTGAAAATGTTTATTAGGACAAAAACAAACACGGGGGAAGGGAGAAGATGCACCCCTGAAGACAGATGGACCATAAGAGACGAAGAGAAGAAAGGAAAGCAATGAAAATTTGAAACGTTTATTCAGACAAAAATTGTGGAGGAGGGGGCGGGGTTACTAGTCAAATTTGAAAATCTGTTTCAAAATTCGAAAGCCAAACAGGTAAACAACGAAGAAAAAATAGAATATATGTAGCAGAAAGAGCTAGGCAAATGAGCTGTAGAAATTTTTGAAAATTGGAAAGTTTTCAAAAATTCTGGAAGAAGTGACAATCCTTTCATCCCTCGTTCTCCTACTGAGGCTTTGTAAAATTTTCTCATAAAATTTTGAAATTTGATGGATCGTGCCGAAATTGAGAGCTTTCCGAACAAAGAAAATCATGCTTTTACTGTATTTCCCTCTACTTACTTTTTTTTCGAAAAATTGAAAATTCGGAGGAGGGGGAAAGGGAGGTGATGGAAATTGTAGCCACCTGCTGAAAAAATTTGTTCCACAATTCTTCACAAAACCTTTAGGTGTACGAAAAAAATCAGATGATTCAGAAAAAAGCCTTCTTAAAAAATATTTAGCCTCGCGATTGCAAAATTAAAAATTAAAAAAATCAAAACAAAATTGAAGGTGATTCAGAAAGAAAGTGAATCAGTAAACAAACAATTAAATATACTGAAAAAATACCATAATTTAATTAAAATTATGTTGCCCAAAATCCACATTTTGCTAAGAGGGGGGGGGTTACATTCCACCAAATCCTCGCCATATGCACGTGAAAAAAATGAAAAAAATCAGAAATTGAAAGTGAGAAATCAAAAAACCCACGATTAAAAAAATTGAGCCCCCATATTTTAAAAAATATGCAGCCACCTGCACGAAAAAAGCCAACTGAGAACTTACTGAAATATCAAAAATAAACCTGAACTATTTAAGTAGGTACCTAAGGAATTTTGAAAAAAAATTCACTCAAATTCCATCAACTTCCATAAAATTTCCCTGGCTCAAAAAATTGCAAAAAAAATCACAAATGGACATCAGTTGTGCAGTTGAAAAGAACGAGGAATAAGGAGAGACAAAAGCCACAGCAGGGGAAAAACATAAATCACAAGGGATGTGAAAATTAGAAAAGTAACCTTACAACTACTATCTAAAGAACGAGAAGCAAAAAAACATGAGGGAGCGAAAGAAAAAAAAAAGTTTGTGCCCTAAAAAACTGGTTTCCCTCTTAGACCACTTCTCCAACACCGAATATTATAATAATTTGCATGCAAACATAAAACATTCAACAATTTGCATGCAAAAATAATGATTTGGAACCCTGAAAACATGTGCTTTTTGTGCAGGTACTTCACCTCTCTCCTTCAATCGTCTACTGGTCTACTCGCCTGCTCGCCTGCTCACCCAAAAAAAAAAAACTATTCAGTATAGAAAAAAATATCATAACGTGAGAAATTGAAAGCCCACTCCCTTAAAGCATTAAAATAGAATTTTGATATCTCTTACCAATTTTTCCAGCTCACTCAAACAATGCGCTCAAGCCTCAGGGCAACCGCGATCGCCAAACGAATTCTTAAAACCGCGACCGAAAAATTTCTAAAACCGCGAATCGATTTAAATTTACAATCTTTAAAATTTGCACAAAGAACCGCGACCGACGCGACCACTATCTAAAATTTCAAACAACATTACTTCTTGAAAACTTTTTAAAAATAAAAAACACGAAGTATCTTTAAATCCGCAAAAAAAGTATGAAACGGACACGCGACGCGAGCGAAAAATGATGGCCAATTAAAAATTTAGAAACCTTAACAAATTTTTAAAATCGCGAAAACACAATCTGAATACTCGATCGAACACACTAACGCGGATGGTTGCTAATACAAGTAGGCAGGTACTGGCCCCTCCTCCTCCTCCTCCTCCTCCTCCTCAAAAAGTCAAATAGGTTTACCACACTGCTTTCTCTCAGGTATAAAATACACAGACCTCGTTTTCACCTGTCATGAAATTTTAAAACTGTCCACTTTGTAAAAGAAAAAAAAACAACCTCCTGCTGGTCTATTGTAAACAATTTTCAAAATTTTTACGACCCCCCCCTCCCCTCAATCACGTACCTATTTAGATCAATAAAAGACCACCTGCCGGCTATTGTGCGGTGTAAAACATTTCTAATCTGTTGTTTAGTTTATGAAAAGACAGACAGGTGTAAATAGAGATGCCCCATGCTGGTGAATTTGGAATGAATTTGCAAAATTTTTATTGTTTTGAATTTATTATCTTGAATCAGATAAGAGGTTTATTTCAATAATTTAATAATATTTTGATTTATTTCAACCCAGTTATAAAAACATTGAAAAATTCATAAGAGAGAGAGGGGGGGGGTAATTGTCAATTTCTCTCAAAATCTGAACACCAAAAAAACAACTCATGAAACTACCCCTTCCATTACCTTACATTTTATAAGACTTCTACAGCAATATTTTCAAACTCGATCGATTACCTGCCACCAGTAAACATCACCCCCCCACTCCAACCCCCCGTCTGGCTATTTTTAAATTTGAAAAATCATTAATTCAGGTTCAGCTGATAGGGGCATGAAGGCGAATACCAGCCAAGGCACGCTCGTAATTCCCCAGACAATAGCTCGGCTGCTCGGTGGCTCAGGGCACACACAGCACACGCAAACGCTTCCGTTCGATTTGGTTTAGGTAGTAGTAAAATATCGGGTAAAAATTCATATCGCGATATTCTACTCGAACCCAAAGCAACCGTAGCAATTCTATAAATTGCAAATTGATTTCGAAAACCTCGTCTCTCGTACCTCTGCCTATATACCTGTCTGCCATTTCGTTCAGGTTAGGTTATGTATCGTGTAGTAATTGTAATGTATAGTGCAGTACGTGTTGCCTGACACACTCGTTGTGTTATGTATTTGCCACTTATATTATACTCTCGTACTATACAATACACGAATTACTACCGAGCAACTTTCCAGACAGCCAAAAAATTTACAACACTATAGCAATTTACTAATATTACCTACGTGGGAGTAGGTAGGGTAGCTCTGATCGACTTATGTCGTTTCCTCAATAGTCCAAAGTACCTAAGGTATTCGTGATACAGACGTATATTTTTCTTTGTCTGGTATCGTTCACAATATTTTCATTCTGTCCAGCCATAGCCCTATCTGACGAATTGAGGAGGAGAGGGGACCTACCCACACAAAGTATTAAAATAATTTATTAACCCTTTGGGGAACAGCGAATAGCAAATTGCGAATGGCGAAAAAAAAAAAAAAGGTAGTGAGGTACCATATCGTGTAACACGCACACGCTCTATCCGCCGCGTCGCTTTTAAAAGACATTTCTCGACCCGATTCGATTTATCGGTCGCTAATTTGATTTAAAAGTTTACTATTTTCAAATGTTGAGCGTGAAAAAAAGGCCAAAAAATTCCATTAATAACTTTAATACTCTTCTACCTCACACCTCGTCTTGTTCCTTTTTTCTACTATTTCTTACAATCGTTCTCATAAGATCGTTTCCGTCTTATTTAGCAATACTAATCCGAAGCACGAGTCTAATACCTCAGCTCATTTGTAATTAATTCTTTCGATACTCTCGGTGTTACACCAAAAGAAATAAATTAATTAAAAACAGCTTTCGAAGCAATTTTTGGAGAATCTCACAACTAATGAAAGGAGAGAGGAAGGAGTGAGACAGACATCCCAAACTAGCTTACAAAATAAAGAAAGAACCAACACCAAAGACGAGATAACTAATTGAAGCATACGTTTTCAAACTGCACTAAGTCCATTTTCAAAGATTCTGAGGTTGCAAGGCCATCTAGCATAAAGTTGCAGCCCAAAATGGCTGATTTTTTGATATGTTGTGCCCAAGGGTCTTGGCTACAGTATATCAAAAAATCAGCCAGTTTGGGCTATTTCTACGTTTCCAAATTGTACTAAGTACCTACCATGAATTTTTCAGCAATATTTTTTTGGACTTGGTGCGTTTCCTTTTGGAAACGTATGCTTCAATTAGATAACCACCACCTTTAGCCAATATAATAAAGTACCAGAAGTAAAGAAAAACTTACCATGATGTGTAATATTGAACATCAATTGTTGATCACTACTATCTTGATGCAGATCCCTTCTGCATGATTTGGTTAACGAATACAGCTGCAAACGACGCCCTCGGCGGGATCCATCGAAGGTTGACGTTTCTGGTAAATTGTATATTACAAAACAGTATTTATCCGTTGGTGCGGATACTTCGCTCAACGGTATCGCTATTAAATAGCTGGTGCCGTTGCTGTCGATCCAGTCTCCGTGGCACGAATAACCTGCAAATAGAAACAGATAGCATTAGTCTCGAGAAAAACAAAATCAAAAAGATACAGACAAAAAATCAACTTAGGTAATTACATACAAGAACTAAAAATGAAAATTAGAAATCATTTCCTAGAAAAGGGATCGACAAAGACTTAAAATTTCACAGATTAGTAAGTACATAAAATGAATTTTTAAATAAAAAAAAAATTGATAATACAGAACAGTAAACTTATGAAATGAATCATTTAATTTCCAACGTTAAAGAAAATGAAAATCAATGAATTGAACTACTGAAACTTCAGAACATGAAATCTAATTCAAGAAGAAATTTTGATTACCTAAGTAACATATTAACAAATTTCTGAATCAACTACTGAAACCATGATGTCTTTGATTAAAAAGATATTTAAACTCAAACTGGTAACTAAGTTTAATACTGGAGATCATACCAAAAAAAAACTACTAAAGTGCTTTGCAAATAGGTAACAAACTTTATGCAACCAACATTGAACACCATACCAAAAAATACTTACTTCTGAAAAAATAAGAAATAAATCCTCAACATGTTTGAGAATCTAATCAATAATATGTATTCCAAATTTCAGATTGTCCAAAAAGGATGATAAAGTCACAAAATTAACTCATTAAGTAAGTGAAGAGGGAAACCAGTGAAGATGGCACCACAAAAAAATGAATGCCAAACTTATTTATAGTCGCACACTAATTACATAATTTGAATGAAGCCTGTAAATTTTGATCACTGTATCTTGCACAAAAGTGAATAAGACCACAATTAACCCTCAAGATGATTGAGAATCTAATAAATAATCTGAATTTTGTTGTTAAAAAGTTTCAATGATTCATTGATTCAGCCACCATTCCAACATTGAAGATAATAAAATCACTAAATTAATTACTGAATGATAGGTAAGTACTAAATCCCGGAATGATGTCGTTAGTGATGTAGTTATAAAAACTATCACATCGCTTAAAAGCAATACCTGTTAGTATTTGGTATTGCCAACTGAAACCCAAACCTGTTAGTTGTTACAATCACTTTTTATAAAATGATTATCTTAGTAACGCTTTCTCATCGCCATGAAATCCTTATCTGTTATATGAATGCATGAATGGTCGCGCACACTTTCCAATAAGTTCGGTGTCCCTCCCTTCCCTAATGACCTACAACAGGTACACTGACATTCTTAACAGTACTCAGCATGTATGAGCACGGTGTGTGTGAGTCAGTATCCAAAAGCGATAGCAATAGCGATACCAAAAGCGATACTAATGACATTGCTTCAAATAAACTTTTAGAAAGTGATGTCAGTAATTCCTGATAAGAAAACCCTGTTACTAACAGTATTGTTAACATCTTCTAAGCGATGTCGTCGTAACAACTAACAACATTGTTCCGGGCTTTAGTAAGTACTAAATCCTGGAACAATGGTGTTAACTATTACAACAACATTGCCAAAAACTGTTAACAATACTGTTGGTAACAGGTTTTTCTTATCAGCGTATTATCCACATTGCTTTCTAACCATTTTATTTGAAACAATGTCGTTAATTGGGACGTAGAATAGGTATGGAGCGCTAGTGTGCATATTGTTGAGTAGGTAACGAAAAGGTGAACAACAAACGTCGACAACCAATCACAACATTGTTTCATTCAGAAATAAATGGTTCCGATTATAGATTTACTTTATTTTTTAACATTCATCAGTAGTTATCAGTGATAATAAAATTATTATCACGTATCGGAGGTTTGTTGTTCACCTTTTCATGCCTTTTCGATTTCACTGCTAGAGTTCAGCCACTCCGCGTTCTACGTTCGAATAAAACTGTTGCTGTTGGTATTGCTTTTGGATACAGACACACACTATGCTCATAATATAAGCGTGCGCAACCATTCATAGATTCATACAACAAATAAGGATTTATTCACCGATGCATAAGCGATACTGAAATAATCGTTCTATAAAAACTGATTGTAACAACTAACAGGTTTCGGTTTCATTTGGTGATACCAATTACCAACAGTTAAGTTTTAAACGATGTTGAAACTGTTACAACATCATCATCAACACCATTGTTGCGGGCTTGAGTAAGTATTATCAAGTGTAGAGAGAAGCAAGTGAAGGTGGCATGATAAAAAAATGCATACCAAAATTATATAGTTACTTACATGCTAATTACTTAATTTGGATGAAGCCTATAAATTTTGCCCACTATATCTCATGCAAAAACAAGTTGGACCACTATCTTACTCATTTAATCAACAATCACAAGTTACCAATTATTAAATACCATTAGAAGAAGTTCTTAACAAAATTTCTGATCTAAAAAAAAAGTGACACCTGACAGGGTAAATTAAAATATAACAATAGCAAAATACATTACCAATTTATGAAAACTCGAATACAGTCTCATAATTAATAAACACTCACATTGAATAAATCTAATTGATATGTAGGTAGGTATAAGTAATTTAAATTGCACGCATAAAATCATATCACATTGAGAATAAAAAAGTTAAACATTGAAAATAATATCCACAAATAAATGAAATAAATAAAACAAAAGTTATTATAACATTAACGCGAAAGAGATCAATTTTCTAATGAGAGATGTTCACACCTTGACAGTCAACAACAAACTGACTAGGTCTGGCAGAGAAACTTTCCAAGAAAATAGTAAACAAACAATATTGGTATCACCTTACATTTTTGGCCTAGTGGTTTCATTTAGTTTGAAGTATAGAGAGCGCTAGTCGACAAATAGGAACATTGGAGAGACCAATTTTGTAAGCACCTAGCGCTCTCAATGAAAAAACTGGGTTTTGCGTAGAATTGAGAATTTTGAATCTTAAATTAATTTTT
Source organism: Planococcus citri (assembly GCF_950023065.1). Classification (NCBI taxonomy): domain Eukaryota; kingdom Metazoa; phylum Arthropoda; class Insecta; order Hemiptera; family Pseudococcidae; genus Planococcus; species Planococcus citri. Next base: position 67,132,096 of record NC_088681.1, read on the forward strand.
AAATCTTTATTACAGGAAATAAAACTGAAACTGAAACAGTGAAACTGAAACTAAAATTGAAACTGGTAAACATGAAAACATCAAATTCTAACCAGAGATGTGGGGTATTTTACTTCTGTATTAATACAGCCATATTTTATGCGTACAAAATACAATTTCATGCAAAAAATAAAATACTGTATAAGTAATACAAAATATAATTTTATTCACTGAATTTCATGCGCAAGGTACACCAACACCTATTATGTCAAAAAATGAAATATCTGTATTTTTACATTTAATTCTACCATTGATCAACTTATTTTTGATTTTAGAAAAAAGTTGATGAAAACCTTGGAAACTTAACTGAAACTAAAACCATATCAAATTCCTCAATTTTAAAACCTCTAATCAATTCAAAATTCAAGAGCCAGAGCATGATTATTAAAATAAAACTGAACAAACCTATTGTTAAAAAAAAAGGAACCAAAACTCAGATTTAAGTACAAGTAGTACTCAGGATTAAAAAAGGAAAAAACTGTCGATTAACCTTGACAAATAAAAAAACTGTAAGTGGACGAATACGAGAAGACTGATGAAAAAAATTGATAAAAATGACCATTAAATTGCACAGAAGCAACAAAAAGTTCATAAAAAATTATCATTAGAAAGTATGCAGTTTTTTTATATATATATATATTTGCTAGCGACCAGACATGTCAACTATGCTTGGCATATATGCAGAAAAGTGAACAAAAGATTAAAATTGGTATAATTTCTGTTCTAAATCACTTATTGAAATTTTATTTGCAGATTCAGTCTAATATTAAAAAAATCTATGTTTTGAAAAAAATAATCAGATTTTTAGGCTAAATTTTGAAGAAAATTTTTGAAAATGGAGTTGAAGTAATTTGAATTTTGAGAAAGTTAAGACACCAAAAGAAAGCTTAAACAGCATAAAAATTTTTGATGTTTCTAAATTTTTTATAGGCCAATAAAATACTGAAAAATTTCAAGTCAAATTTGTTGTCGTGTACACTCAGGATCGATGTATTTGCATACATCTCCACCAGCACATCACATTCTACTCACTACAAATTGACTGTAGACCCTGCGTTCGTCCTCGCGCCTTGATTTCTAAGCCATGCGCCCTCTGGTGAAAGTTTCTGAAAACTCATAGTTGACTTGTATAGTAAAATTAACCCATGACTTGTCAACTATAGTTGAGAAGTTGGTCAGTCCACTTGTATAGTAAAATTAACCCATTCAATAGTTGACATGTCTGGATACTAATACCTATATATATCTATATATATATAAAAAAAAATTTCCAGAGAAAATATTGGAAACACAGAAAATAATAAAAAAAACCGAAATACCTATGTAAGTATTAGGTAGGTACCTACTTAAGACATGAAATTGAGACAAACCAAGTAATAACATGATCCAAATTTACTTAAAATTTGCTAAAATCACATGAAAGTATTTTAAATCAATTATCAAGTGCCTAAAACTATTTAAAAAGCGGTATACCAAATCCAAAAATTGTTACAAACATCAAAAAGTTGATAAAACAACATTAAAATTAGGTTAAATAGGGCACAAGTTGTTCTAAATTTTGAGAAAATTGCCAAAAATGACATGAAATTGATAAGAATTATGGTAAAAATTTAAATTGTCATCAAAGCTAAAACCAATTAAAAACAAAAGTAAGTAAATTCCAAAAAAATCTGAAATTAGAAATTTTCAAAAACTTCCGAGTTGACTCAAAAACTATTTTAAAAATTATGAAAAAAACTGATGAAATATCATCAAAATTTGATAAAATTATTGAAAAACTGCCTAGAACTTGCATAAAATTTGAAAATAGTGCATAGCTAAATTGATTTAAAATGATAGAAAAATTCCTTATTTTAAAAATTGAATGAAATATTAGCAAAATTACAAAAAAAAAATTAGTTACTAGAAAGGGAAACAATTGAAAAAATACTCAAGTAAGTAATAAAACTTAAAACAGCATCAAATTGCACAAATTATTCAAAAATTGAGATGAAATTCGCCAAATTCACTCATAAGAATTGCTTCAAAATTTGTTCAAATTATCGTACCCTAATTTTTCAAAATATATTGCAAATGATGCTGTACAGTGTACATGGCTCATAAAATAAAACGAATACATAAATTACTAAAAAACAATGAAAAATGTCGCAAATATTAACAAAATATAGGTACTCAAAATTAATTTTCAAAATCGTAAAAATTGCAAAAAAGCGATAAATAATTCCCTTATTTAGAAAAAAAGGTAGGTTCAGCGCAAGTTGTTTTAAATTTCAATAAAATCAAGAATGAAATATTGATTAAAAAAATTGGTAAGTAACAATAGCAACAAAATGATAGGTAGGTAAAATTTCCTAAAATATAGCACAAGTAGTGTGCTATAATCTTGTCAAAATTGCCAAAATCAACATAAAATTGTGATAATGATAAATAAATTATGAAAGATGATCAAAACTGCGCAAAATGACCAAAAAGCAAGTGAGATAAACTTTGGAAATTAAAAAAAAAAAAAAAAAAAAAAAAAAAAAATGGCTTGGATAAAAATTGTGAAAGTTTAGAAGGCTTGAAAAAAATTGCGACAATTTTGTCAATTATTGTGAAAATTGAATAAATATCACCAAAATATGTGAAAATATTCAAATTTTTTTGTAAATTAAAAACATTTCTTGCAAAAACTACCTAATAAATTCATATTAAAAGTGGAGAGGAGGAGAAATGAATTTTCTTACAATAAAAATGGGGAATGTTTTATCACATTGCAACCTGTTTTTCAAATTTTTATTTTCCTTTTTCTCCTGCCCTCTTCACCTTTGGGGGGGGGGGGTTGAAAAACTCGAATATCATAAAAATAAAAATCCAATCTTGAAAATTCCTACCTGCGGTAACATCCGAATTACATTCGGATTGAAATTCCATGGTTTCTGGTTTGGTACAGCCCAATGACAACATTTGCTTGCCTTTCTCACAATTCACCTTCTCTTCGGGCATATTCTCTCGCATTTGCTTCGTGCTGGCTGCGAGTCTCCACAGATCATTATTACTGACCGTGTATCGTCCCAAAAACGGGCATCTTCGTCTTCGCAAATAAGGCGCTGCACAATGAAAAAAAAAGGCAAAACAAAAACACATTAAAAACAGAAAAAAATAATAAAGAAAACATTATCCAAAGTATTATGTACGTCTTATGATATTTATGTTAGTACATGAAACGTGGCCTTATGCAAATCACAACCACCAGAATAACCTATAACCACACCGCCTCGTCTCATCATTCAGCACGCATAAAACTTTCGACACAGGAAACGTAGCATAATAATTCGCAACCTCTTCGTGGAAGAAAAAAACCCCAGCACGAGAAGAACAAAAAAGACGCACAAAAGGGAAACAAAACACAATAAACGATAAATAGACAACGATAAAGTATAATTCCATAATAAAAAAGGTTATAACACCGAGAAACCGATAAAATTTCCGTCTCTTTATTAACATGAATTAACTTTTAATCATAAAATAGTAACGAGCCAAAAAAAAACCAGAAAAGTAAAAGCACACAAGAGGAAAAAAACCAAGAAGACGAAGAAGAAGAACCCAAGCCAGCAAAGTTCGCGATGCGGCGAATTCCTTCCCGCTTTTTCAAACTCGGCTAAGCAGCAGAGATGGCCGTAAGTTGCCTTGAGATTCTCGTCGTCGTACTACACAATTTCCAATTTTATAAATTTTTCAACAACTCGCTATTAAAAAACTTAACAACGGTGTAGAAATTTAAACATACAGCGAGATGCAAAGGGGGAAACGGAGAAAGAGAAAGAGAGACACAACAGGGTGAAAAACGAAAAACAAAAAAAAAACCTATAAAACGATAAAGTTTACATAAAAATGCCATCTTTCCTCAAGTTTTTTTCCTTTTATATGGAATTCTTCGTCCTTTTCGCTTCCTTCCGTCCTTCTATCTGTACATTTTTCTCGTTGTCTTCTTCTTTTGATGCGAGAGCGGGTTATACATCGTATTACGTCGTAGTCGTCGTCGTTGAAGAATTTTTTTCCTTAGCTAACCCCCCTCTCTCTCCCCCTCCTTCCCTCCTCCAGCCACTACAACTTGGTCTTTTGTAATACTTTAAATGTAGTTTTTAAATTGTTGAGAATCGTCGAAGAATTTTCGGGGATAACTTTCACCGGAGTTGTTGCTGCCACCGCCGCCGCCACCGCTGCCTCGCAAAATCTCAACTTTACCAACTTCGCTACAACAATTTTTTCCCATCATAGCCAGAAATTACCGCTAATATTTCTTTTTAAAAGGTTTACTCTTTTTTTGCCCTTTTTTTTTTACCGGCTTTGTCTCCGCTCGTCGTCGTCGTCGTCGTCGCTTTCGCAATCGCAAAGCGAACGAAAAACTTTACGGGAAATTACGCGAACCCGCAGGAAAGTTGTCCACGAGATTTTTCCAGACTAACTTCTGCGAATACGCTTATAGTACTAGGTACTAGTAAAAAGAAATCGCTGGACTTTATTTATAGAAATTAATCTTTTACGACCTTCCATTAAAACCATTTCGGCGGTTTAGAAGCGCATCGAGAGAGTGGAGTAGGAGCAAGGAGAGGTGGGGAAAGGAGGGGAGCAGTCTTTTGAAAAAGTAATACCCTGCCGTAGGTTTCGAAGGTCCATAATATTTTAAGAACTTTGTACTTAAATACTTAAGATCAATGATGCCGAGCGATTGTGCATAGATTTTCCTCAATTTTTGAATCAAAGAATTAAAGGAGAGGGAGAGGGGAAGTCAGTGGGCCATTTTAGACATCAACATTCGGATGCTTACAATTGAGTAAGGCAAATAAAACGTTAACGAAATGAATTAAGTGAGCTGTGAATGTTGCCCGTGAACACTCGGTTCGTTTCCACGACGCTGTCGTGGGAACGTTCGAACCGACGCGCTCGCGAACGACGACGATGACGTGTTAATAAAATTGCCTACTCGGTTCGCCGTAAATACGGAATCGTACTATCAGGTGCGGTTTGGACTCGATTCACATCGTATTTTGCCTTCTTATAATAAATTTTTATGCATTTTTCAGCGTTTTAAAGATTTTTAACGTCGATTTGACCGACTAGTCGTTCACTTTGAACAATTTTTATAGATATTCAAAGTAAATTTTGGTAGATTTTAAACATTCTAATTTTTTTTCGACTATTTTTCACAATTTTCAACACTCTTTATGGCAATTTCACCAACCAGTCTGAGGAATTATTGGTCAATTTTCGAAAAATTTTGAGCAGCTGTCGTATGTTGACCAATAACTATTTTGTGCATTTTATGCAGTTTTAGTGGCATTTTGCCCAAACTTTGACAAAGTTTCACCAACATTTACTCAATAAGACGTAAATTTTGGTAGATTTTAAGCATTCTAATTTTTTTTCCGACTATTTTTCACAATTTTCAACACTCTTCATGGCAATTTAACCAACCAGTCTAAAGAATTGTTGACCACTTTTACAAAATTTTGCCATCAATTTCACCATTTTTGATTGTTTTTTTATGATTCTTGAGCACATTTGAGCCATTTTTCAATTTTACCCATTTTTGGTCGAATTTACTAATTTTTTAAATCAAATTTCTACATTTTTTCAATTCTGCAATTTCACACGTTTTTTTATCATTTTCGTAAATTTTCAACTAGACTCGTTTTGAAGTGTGTAGATAAATTTGACAAAACTTTCAGTCAATTTCATCAAATTTTTTCGTCAATTTTACCAACTTTTCAATCAGTTTTTATCATTGGGGGGGGGGGGTAATTTCACCATTTTTTTTTTTTGATTTACCAATTTTACACTTGTTTGGGGTTTGTTCAACATTATCAATTATTTTCGATCACATATTTATTTTAAAGTAAAATTGTTATCCATTTTTACAAAAATGTCATCAATTTTCAATCAATTTTTCCAATTTTCCAATTCACTTCACCATTTTTCAATTATTCAACTCAATTTCATCGGTTTTTGGTCAATTCTATGTACTATTTTTTTAATATAAATTTTACAATTTTTTGACCAATTCTTCGCATTTTTTTGATGAATTTTATCAATTTTGGCTATTTCTTCATCAATTTTACGAATTCATTATCACTTTTTACAATTTCCAAGAAAATTTTACGCTTCTTGTTTTTTTATTTCATTCATTTTAGGTTGATCTCGCCTTTTTTTCCTGTTCATTTTTACCATTTTCCCGCCAATTTTACAATTTTTTTTCAGCTCAATTTTTATTCGAGTCAATTTCATTGGTTTTTGGTCAATTCTGTGAACAATTTTTTTAAAATAAATTTTACAATTTTTCGACCAATTCTTCGGATTTTTTGATGAATTTTATCAATTTTCTTGGATTTTTCTAGTCGGTTTTGCCAACTTTTCTATCAATTTTGGTTATTTCTTTATGAATTAATTTCCATGCAAATTTGACACTTTTCGATTTTCTATTTCACTTATTTTAACGTTGATCTTGCCTTTTTTTTCCTGTTCATTTTTACCAATTTTTTTGGTCAACTTTACTATTTTCCCGCCAATTTTACATTTTTTTTTCAGCTCAATTTTTAATCAAGTCAGTTTTATCGGTTTTTGGTCAATTCTGTGTACTAATTTTTTAAAATAAATTTTACAATTTTTTTTAACCAATTCTTCGAATTTTATCATTTGGGGGGGGGGGGGGGGTTTCAAGTCGATTTTACCAACTTTTCCATCTTTGAATTAATTTCCAAGCAAATTTTACACTTTTTGATTTTCGATTTCACTTATTTTACGTTGATCTTGCCTTTTTTTCCTGTTCATTTTTACCAATATTTCTGATCAACTTTACCATTTTTCCCGCCAATTTCACACCTTTTTCAGCTATATTCACTTTTTCTTCAACCTTATCAATATTAAAGTCAAATCTTCGCCTCATTTTTGGTTAATATCACCAACTTTTTCGTCCATTTTAAATCAATTTTACTATATTTCTGTATCTTCCATGAAGGAGATAGTTTTCTTTAGCCAATTGTACTTTTTTTTTTTGGTCCAATGTTTCACCTCCTTTAAGAAAAATTTTCACTTTTTTTAACTTTCAAAAATTTTTGGTCACCTATTCATTATTTCAAAGTCAGTATTACCAATTTTTTAACGACCAATTTTCAATAATTTTCGCATCAATGTTAACAATTTTTTTCATTTTTATCTACTGATCAAGTAGGTATGTACTTTTTTTTTTTTGATAAAAAAGCATTAATCCCTAGAAATGGTCAAATTTGAATTTTCAAACATTCACTAAAAATCTAATAATGAATTTGAGCAGCTTAAATTTTCGAAGCATGTTCATTTATGAAAAAAGTGATTTTATGCTTCCAAGATGTAATTTCTATTGCATTGCTAAAAAAATGCAATAAAATTTACGAGCATTTTTTTTTTTTTTTTGCGATCTATAGATGGAGGAAATTTTCTCGTATTAAAATTTAAATTCCATGAATTGTTTTTACAAAGTTGAATTCGTGCTAAATAAATCCCAAAAATAAATTGGAGGAAGATGAGACGTCAAAAAAAGGCTACTCAGAAGTACATATCTTGGTAGAATCCCCAGAATTGGTCATATTTAAAATTCAATTTTTTTTGTACCATCAGGCAACAATGCTCCATTGCATGTTTTCAATTTTCGTACATTCGAACATTTTAATTTCAGCGAAAAATAAGATGGCAATCTTTCCCCTAAACATAATTTTCTCGAAGATGTATTTCTTTGCATAAATAAATAATAGAAAGTCACTTATAGTCCGAAATCCTGCAAAATTTCTTCGAATTTTCAACTATACGCACCAACCCCCATTGGTATTCAAAAGTAACCATCAAAAATACCCTACACAAAAAGGTTCCAAGTTGGCGCGTCGTGATGTTTACGCCGTTTACACGTTACCAACCCCTTTGTTATTCGTAAACAACATTTCCAAGCATGCAAAAAGGTCGTTCCAGGTAGGCAGGTAACCGGTTCCATGTTGAAGCGTTGCGATGTTGTTTACTTGAACTATCTCTATCACTCACGCATCCTTGAAAAAGCTATGTTATAGAGAATAATAATAAGTTTGAGTTTTTCTCAAAATCCATTTCGCGGACCCCATAATTTTTGTTTTTTTTTCAATTGCACCAAAATTTTTGAGATCCTCAATTTTTTTTTAGAAAATATACCTACATTTTGAAAAGTATAAAAATGAGAAAATGACAGGAATTCATCGATTTTTTTTTTCCATCAAAGGGCAATAAATTTTAAAAAAAATATACATAAACATTGAATCGGAAATTTACGCGAGTACATTATTAAAATGTACAGAGAAACACGTCTCAAAAAAAACGTGGCCTATTTTATTAAGAAGGTGAGCTTCTAAATGCCAGTTTAATTAAATAATTGAAACCGAAAGAAGGAAGCATAACGAGTGACTTGCATTTGTGAGCTTTTTACTCGACTTTTATCAAAATCAGCTGATCTTTGCTCCTGAATGATTTATCCAATCATAAGCGAGTATTCGCCAAATTTTGAAGACACGAGTTTCCGATTCTGTTTAATAGGAAATTTAAGTTCTTTCCAATGGTCTTAATTTCAATTTCATGGTCATTTCTTCAGCCTTTCACTGATTTTCAAATTGTTCTGGTTGAATAAAATGTTTAAAATTGAGTAAAAATAAATTTTCAAGGATACCATTCTAAGGGAAATTTCACGACCCACACAATAAAACTTGAATCATTCAAATCCGCCCAACAGTTTTTTCACAGCCACCATTTTTCTATATTCGAGCGCTGCAATGTCTCCAGAAAAACTCGCTTGAAAAAAATCCCTCATAAACATAACAACAGGTACATAGAATTGGTGTTTTAAAAAAAATATTTACGAAACTGTAGATTTTTTTAGTCATCTTTAATGCTCTTTTCGAATACGAAATTTGATTTCAATGTATTTTTGAGAAAATCCAGCACCTTTGAAGTGAAAAAAAATTGAAAAGACGAAGATATAAAATGAAATTTTCTTTGAAATAAATTGAAATGGTGTACATTATGATCATAATAGCCTAATTCTCGATAAAATTTAACGTTTTTTCAACTTGTCTCGAATTTGAGACCATCCATTGAATTTTTCATTCAGTTGTGACTGAGATGCTTTAGTTGAATAAAACGTCCGAAAATTTGAAGAAAAAAAAATTACCTTTATTATGAAGGAAATTATGTAAAATAATTTTTCATGGACACCAAAAAAAATTGCTCAATTCCTCACTGGCCACCTTTGTCTCTAAACAGTGAGCAGTTTTTAGGTGAAAAATTTCTTTTTTCAAGCAGACCCACGTGTACGGATCTTGAAAAAAATCATACAAAATATGGAAAGAGGATAAAATTTCCTTTCTTATAATCCGGCATATGACAATAGGAGTAATTGCACCCCCCCCCCGCCGATCCTCCGGGACAACTTTTTTCTTAAAGGGGACATCCTAAGGAACATTTTAAAGCAAACTTGCCAAAAAAAAAGTTGGCCTTACTTACAAAATGGCGGCCATTTTGAATGACAGGTCAGCCGAAATTGCAGATTTTGCGTTTTAACATAGGACTTGCACGAACTTTTTCAAACTTTACAAAGGTAGATCGAAAGATCATGCAAAAATTTATTACATGTCAAAATTTCAAGTGCTAAAGTGCGTTTTTCGATTTTTGGTGAATTTTTGAAAATCCAATTTAGGCCAAAAATGAGGGAAAAAATCAAAATTTTACCAAATTGACCAAGAAAGCTGAAATTTGGGATATACCCTATTTTCGACATGCCAAATGGATTGGTAACGGTTTCAACCCGTTTTGAGCAGTTCTGGAGCCTCCAGCAGATTTTTGAAACTCGAAATTCCCACAAAATTCCATCAAATTGGAGTTGTATAAAGCTGAAATATATTCTAAAAGCTAATTTCAATACGCTACGAAGTACTGCAGGTGAATTTCAAGTCGTTTTGGATCCTCCAGCGACTTTTTGAAAATTACTAAAGCCTCCAGCAGATTTTTGAAACTTTAAATTTTCACAAAATTTCATCAAATGGAGATGGAAATCTGAAATTTACTCTACACTCCAATTTTAACACCCTCTGAAGACGACTTCAGGTGGGCACAAGTAATTTTGGGGCCTCCAGCGACTTTTTTTTGAAAATTACTGGAGCCTCCAGTAGATTTTTGAAACTTTAAATTTCCCCAACATTAATTTATCAAATGGAGTTGGCAAGCTGAAATTTACTTCGCAGACTACATGGTGGTTTCAAATGGTTTTGAAGCTTCCAGCTACTTTTAGGAAATTTTAATTTTCCAAAAAAACGTCATACAACCTTTCAAAAAGTTGCTGGAGGCTCCAAAACGACTTGAAATTCACCAGCAGTTAACTTCGTAACGTATTGAAATTAGTTTGCAGAATGAATTTCGACTCTACATCTCAGTTTGATGAAATTTTGAAGAAATTTAAAGTTTCAAAAATCTACTGGAGGCTCCAGTAATTTTCAAAAAAGTCGCTGGAGACTCTAAAATGACTTGAATCCACCTGAAGTCGTCTTCAGAGGGTGTTAAAATTGGAGTGTAGAGTAAATTTCAGATTTCCATCTCCATTTGATGAAATTTTGTGAAAATTTAAAGTTTCAAAAATCTGCTGGAGGCTTTAGGAATTTTCAAAAAGTCGCTGGAGGATCCAAAACGACTTGAAATTCACGCGCAGTACTTCGTAGGGTATTGAAATCAGTTTTTAGAATATATTTCAGCTTTACAACTCCAATTTGATGGAATTTTGTGGGAATTTCGAGTTTCAAAAATCTGCTGGAGGCTCCAGAACTGCTCAAAACGGGTTGAAACCGTTACCAATCCATTTGGCATGTCGAAAATAAGGTATATCCCAAATTTCAGCTTTCTTGGTCAATTTGCTAAAATTTTGATTTTTTCCCTCATTTTTGGCCTAAATTGGATTTTCAAAAATTCACCAAAAATCGAAAAATGCACTTTAGCACTTGAAATTTTGACATGTAATAAATTTTTGCATGATCTTTCGATCTACCTTTGTAAAGTTTGAAAAAGTTCGTGCAAGTCCTATGTTAAAACGCAAAATCTGCAATTTCGGCTGACCTGTCAATCAAAATGGCCGCCATTTTGTAAGTAAGACCAACTTTTTTTTTGGCAAGTTTGCTTTAAAATATTCCTTAGGATGACCCCTTTATGATAAAGGTGTCCCGGAGGGTTGGGGGGGTGCAATTACTCCTATTGTCATATGCCGGACTATATGGTATAAAAAAATTATGGATTGGGAAATGAGACGTGAAAAAAACTTGGTGGATATCCATTTTATATACGAGATCAACAAGTCCCCAGAATTGGGTATCTTTATTTAAAATTTTAATTTTTCTAAATTGCTTCATTGCATTTTTAATAAGACGACAATCCCCCCCCCCCAACCATGATTTTCTCGACGACATATTCGTTTGCATAAATAAATAGAAAATCGTTAACGTCCGACATTCTGCAAAATTTCTTGGAATTTTCATCCTCGTGCAAACAATAGGCATTGTATACCTTAACTCCAATGTTATTGTTTACAAGCAACCCTATAGAACACCTACGCAAACCGGTTCCTAGGTGGCGAGCTAAAGATGTTGTTTACGCCGTTTACACGTTACCAACCCTATATGTTACACGTAAACAACATTACCACGTATGCAAAAGGGTCGTTCCAGGTAGGCAGGAAACCGGTTCCGCGCTAAACCGTTGCAAGTTGTTTACACCAACTACCCTTTATCCCCACCACTTACGCGCGTTAGCAAGGGCTACGTGATGTTTGGCAACTCGTTTCTCGTCCCAGTTTCTTTTTAGTCGCTCTCTCGAGTACACGTTGCTTATTGCACTCTCTAAGTTCTTGTACTTTATGCAAATTTTTATGTTGTGCTATTTTTAATCTGTATTTTTACGCATTTATTTTTACTTCGATTATTAATTATTCGTGATTTATAAGTTTATTAGTAGTCTTTTTACGTATTTATATTTTTATTTTCGTAATTTATTTTATTATTCGTGTTTTTATTCGTAATACGCGAATTTTACAAAATGGAGAATACTACTTTTTCCAGTGATTCGATTCCACGTGGTCAAAATTTCGGATCGCGTAATTCCACGCAGAATGGTTCTGATAGACGGAATTTTACCAACGATCGTTATAATAAAAACGGTGACAGGCGATCGCCTAGATTATTGTATTCCGAAGATGAAGAAGAAGAGTTGAGTTTATCTTTGGAAGATTATTACGGAAAAGACTTGGCAGCTTTACTCAAGAATAGTTTCGAGAGTAAAACTTACCATTTCGATACACGTGGCGCCAGATTACCATCCGCTGATCGATTATTTACCGAAGAAAAGTGGAATGTAAGTAGTATTCTTAATTATTTCTCGATTTGTGTGCATATTTTCAGAGACCGATTTGACACGTGGCAAAAATGGCGGGAACATGGTGGTTGTATTTTTTTCTTCCAAAATCGGATTAAATGACTGTGAAACCATTTTTTTTGTCATGAAAAATATTCCATAGATCTCGCACTCTTTTTTTTAGATATCTACGTCTTGAATTGCAATCGATTTTACTTTTCAATTCAAACGTGTTCGAAATATTTTGCGAATTAAGAAGGTGTTGAAAAGATGTGAAATCTGTCAAAAAAAAAAGCATTAAAAATCACTAATTCTGGAAATTGAGTTTTGGGGAAAATTCATTCAGGGAAATGATGAGAATAATAATTCGAAGGCTTTTTTCCTCGCTTTAGATCCCCCCCCCCACGTCACTGCTGTACTCGATGTATTTTTTCACGATTTTCTTCTAACCTTTTTCTGTGTGTTTTGTTTGCAGAATTACCAATTATCCGAATTGCAAGACATCAAACGTGATCTCAACATTGTCAAGTCCAAGTTGGACCGATACGAATTATCCCAGTGGCATAAGCATACCAAAGCCATGAATCCATCCGATAAAATCATGAGGCATTTACGACGAGACGTTAAAGTCGAATTTTTAACTCAGGTATTTATATTTCCAATTCGACGATACAATGTTTCAAAATATTATTCTCAATTTATAATTATTTGTTTCTAACCTCGACTGTTTTCTGTTCGATAGGCTTGGTGCAAATTTTACGAATTGGTCAATAAGTATCAACTGATACCATCCGAAGCTCGTTCTGCAAACACGTTGTACTCGTTCCATCTATGCGAGGCTCCAGGTGCTTTCGTAGCCTCCTTGAATCATTATTTGAAACTCAATCATCCCGATTTGAAGGTAATTATAATTCCATATTCGTGAACTTCTCTCTACATGTTATAATTTTTTATACCATTCATTGTCTAACCCATTCGTAATTTCTTTTCAACAGTGGTACTGGTTGGCCAACTCCTTGAATCCGTTTTACGAAGGAAACACCTTATCTGAAATGATCAACGATGACCGATTTATGCTGCAAACCATCGATCGTTGGGATTTTGGTCCTGATCAGACTGGCGACATCACTCATCCGGACTATCCTTCGTATCTGCGCCGAAATTTCGACGATGCTCTTCCCCATCTGGTCACCGCTGATGGTAGCTTCGATTGTCAGGATAACCCCAACGAACAGGAAAGCACTGTATCCTGGCTCCATCTCAAAGAAACTCTGATCGCTTTGAATATTTTGCGAAAAAGTACGTACCTTTCCTAATTAAGAGTCATTTTAGTTCACATAATGTATGTGTTCATTCGAATCTAACCTTATATGTTTTTGTTTGATCTTATGTAGATGGTAATTTCGTCATCAAGATGTTCACGTTTTTCGAATGCGAAAGCGTTTGCCTGCTTACACTGTTGGCTGCAGCCTTCCAAGAAATCACCGTCGAAAAACCAGCTACGAGCAAAGAGGGCAATTCCGAATGCTACATCGTTTGCCAAAAATACCGAGGCCGAGATGCCATCGCACCGTGTCTCGACCAATTACTCAAAATTGGTATGAAATATTCCTCTTAAGAACTACATCGATCGAAATCCAATTATTTTGTAATAAATCACGTATTCTAACCACTTTTTTTTCTTTCGTTTTTCACAGATTTGCAAACGTACCAGAAGTACTCCATGTTCCCACTGGTGACATGCAACCTGATGTTTTATCGTCAGATTACCAGATGCGCTTCTCTATTCGCCTCCAAGCAGATGAATGCCATCGAACGTTACATTCGGATTTATGAAAACGATCCGGAAGATCCGAAACTTCGAAAACATTGCGATTTCCTGCAGGAGAAGTTCGTTCAGCATTATATCAAGAAGAATAAACTTCGTCCGATTAAGTTGGAAGATAATATTGTGAATCTGCCGAAGCTTAAATATCAGGTAATTAAATTTCCATGTATTTTTGGCCCTTTCGAGGCAGTTTGGGATTTTGGGTGAATCTTTTAAAGATCGCTGGAGACTCCAAAAACGTTAAATTGAGATTGACTTTGTCCAAAAAAACACTGGTTTTATGTCTTTTTCTAAAATCTGATTGTTTTCATTTTTTCTATTAAAATTTACTACCGTAGTTGGTCAAAATTTCTGAACTCATCCCTCTGAAATTTCACTCTAATTACTTAAAACAGTCGAGAGGACACCTAATAAACACCTGTAAAGTTATACAACATTCCAAAGTTCATTTTTGGCCCTTCCAAAGCAATTTGAAATCTCTGGAGAAACTTAAAAAAACCACTGGAGGCTCCAAAACGGTCAAATTTCCATTGTTTTCGGATCTGGTGATCGTGTGAACATGACTGACGATGTGTTGTCAAAAAAATCACTCGTTTTATCGCTTCTTCCGAAATTTGATTTTTTATTCACTTTTTCTGGAATTTACAAATTGGTCACAGCAAATTCACTTTTGAACTTATTCTATTAAAATTTCACGAGAACTATTTAAAACAGTGGAGAGGGGGTCCAATTAGCACCTACCAAAGTTTTAGGTTCCAAAGTTAATTTTTGCCCCTTCCAGAGCAATTTGAAATTTCTGGAGAAACTTGAAAAATCGCTGGAGGCTCCAAAAATGTCAAATTGAGATTGTTTTCAAGTTTAGTGATCATGTGAACACACCTGACGATATCTTGTCAAAAAAATCACTCTTTTTATGTCTTCTTCTGAAATTATGATTTTTTCAAATTCACTTTTTTACTCACCCTCGTGGAATTTAAGGGAAACTGCCTAAAACGATCGAAAAGGAATTCAATAAGCACCCACCAAAATGATACGTTCCAAAATTCATTTTTGACCACTCCAGAGTTGATTGGAAATTTCTGGAGAAAATCAAAAAAACGCTGGAGGCTCCAAAATGGTCCAAAACTAGTGATTATTGATGCGTGGAAGTTTAATTGAAAAAATTATTCACATTGGTTCTCATTTTAGTCAACAAAAATTATAATCACGAAAAAGTTCAAAAATAGTCTTCAAAGCAGCTTTTTTGAATTTTTTGAATTTTTTCAAATTTTTCAAAAATTGATCAAAAAACCAAAAATGAACTTTTAGTCCAGTCATTTTAGCAACATTTTTAGTCGAACCCCGAAAAAATTGGGGGCAAGCTGAATTTCACATTATTTGTTCAGATTGGTCTCTAAAACAACCCATCAAAAGTTGCACCCCCCAACTTGCCGGCTACCCCCTCAAGAGGTCATTAACCTTTGCCGATACAGGTTTTTCGGCTGTATCGCCAAAATGAAGGGTCCGAGAGGAAAATTGTTCTACGCTAAATTTCCTATCAGCATGACCAGTCAAGCTTTTCCGAAAATGGCGATTTCACCCTTATTGAGGAGGGGGTGAAGTTGTCAATTTTATGAAAATTGTTTTAAAAAATGAAAATCGGCATTTTAAAACGTGCACTCGATTCATGGTAGACTTGAAAATATTTTGACCAAAGTTGCACACTGCAACGTGTCTGCAACCCCCGCAAAAGGTCATTAACCTTTGTCAATCTACGTTTTTCGGCTATATCGCCGAAATGAGGGTCGGAGGGAAAAAAGTGATTCAACTAAAATCATTCTACGTCGAATTTCCTATAAGCATGACCAGTTCAGTTGAAATATATTTTTCGATTCTTGATGAATTTTTGAAAATCAAATTTAGGCCAAAAATGAGAAAAAAATCAAAATTTCACCAAATTGAGCTATAAAGCTGAAATTTGGGACATACCTTATTTTCGACCTGCCAAATCGATTGGAAACAATTTCAACCCGTTTTGAGCAGTTCTGGAGCCTCCAAAACATTTTTGAAACTTGAAATTTCCACAAATTTTCATAAAATGAAATTGGAATGCGGATATTCACGCTGCAATCCAATTTGAACACGCTATTAAGTCAACTGCTGGTGGGTTTGAGTCATTTTGTGGCCACCAGGGACTTTTTGAAAATTCTTGGAGCCCCCAGTAGATTTTTGAAACTTGAAATTTCCATAAAATTTCATTAAAAACAGTTAGAAAGCTAAAATGTATTCTGTAAACTAATTTCAATGCGCTAGGGAGCTAGTCGACTGTAAGTACATTTCAAGTCGTTTCGGAGCATCCAGCGTTTTCTTTGGAAATTACTGGAGCCCCCAGCAGATATTTCAATGCTCGAAATTTCCATAAAAATTTACCAAACAGAGTTGGAAATCCAAAATTGACTGTGTACTCCAATTGCAATACGCTATCAAGTCGACTGCAAGTTGGTTCAAGTCATTTTGCAGCCTCAAGCGACCTTTTGAAAATTACTAGAGCCTCCAACAGATTTTAGAAACATAAAATTGCATTAAAGGCAGTTGGAAAGCAAAAATTCACTCTATAAACTAATTTCAGTATGCTATGAAGTTGACTACCGGTATATTTCAAGACGTTTTGAAGCCTCCAGCGACTTTTTGGAAATTACCGGAGCCTCCGGCAGATATTTCAATGCTCGAAATTTCCATAAAACTTCACCAAACAGAGACACCTTATTTTTGACATTATTCTGAGGTGGATCGCAGGCAGTTTCAATCCGTTTTGAAGTCTACAGCAGATTTTTAGAAACTTCTGTTTTTCAAAAAATGCCACAAAATATATTCCTTTTTATGAAATTTTGCAGAAATTACACGTACAAAAATTTACTATAGAGGCTCCAGTAATTTCCAAAAAGTCGCTGGATGCTCCGAAACGACTTGAAGTGTACTTACAGTCGACTCCCTAGCGTATTGAAATTAGTTTACAGAATACAGTTTAGCTTTCTAACTGTTTTTAATGAAATTTTATGGAAATTTCAAGTTTCAAAAATCTACTGGAGGCTCCAAGAATTTTCAAAAAGTCGCTGGTGGCCACAAATAGCGTGTTTAAATTGGATTGCAGCGTGAATTTCCGTATTCCAACTTCACTTTATGAAATTTTGTGGAAATTTCAAGTTTCAAAAATGTTCTGGAGGCTCCAGAACTGCTCAAAACGGTTTGAAATTGTTTCCAATCGATTTGGCAGGTCGAAAATAAAGTATGTCCCAAATTTCAGCTTTATAGCTCAATTTGGTGAAATTTTGATTTTTTTTCTCATTTTTGGCCTAAATTTGATTTTCAAAAATTCACCAAGAATCGAAAAATATATTTCAACTGAACTGGTCATGCTTATAGGAAATTTGACGCAGAATAATTTTAGTTCAATCACTTTTTTTTCCCTGACCCTTCATTTCGGCGATATAGCCGAAAAACGTAGATTGACAAAGGTTAATGACCTTTTGCGGGGGTAGCCGGCAAGTTGGGGGGTGCAAGTTTTGATGGGTTGTTTCAGAGACCAATCTGAACAAATAATGTAAAATTCAGCTTGCCCCCAATTTTTTCGGGGTTTGACTAAAAATTTTGCTAAAATAAGTGGATCGACTATTTATTATGTGACATTTCGGTTATAGTCCGGCATATGACAATAGGAGTAATTGCACCCCCCCGCCGATCCTCCGGGACAACATTTTTCTTAAAGGGGACATCCTAAGGAACATTTTAATGCAAAGTTGCCAAAAAAAAAGTTGGCCTTACTTACAAAATGGCGGCCATTTTGATTGACAGGTCAGCCGAAATCGCAGATTTTGCGTTACAACATAGGACTTACACAAACTTTTTCAAACTTTACAAAGGTAGATCGAAAGATCATGCAAAAATTTATCACCTGTCCAAATTTCAAGTGCTAAAGCGCGTTTTTCGATTTTTGGTGAATTTTTGAAAATCGAATTTAGGCCAAAAATGAGGGAAAAAATCAAAATTTTACCAAATTGACCAAGAAAGCTGAAATTTGGGATATACCCTATTTTCGACATGCCAAATCGATTGGAAACGGTTTCAATCCGTTTTGAGCAGTTCTGGAGCCTCCAGCAGATTTTTGAAACTCGAAATTCCCACAAATTTCCATCAAATTGGAGTTGTAAAGCTAAAATTCATTCTAAAAACTAGTTTCAATACGCTACGAAGTACTGCAGGTGAATTTCAAGTTGTTTTGGAGCCTCCAGCGACTTTTTGAAAATTCCTGAAACCTCCAGCAGATTTTTGAAACTTTAAATTTTCACAAAATTTCATCAAATAGAGATGGAAAGCTGACATTTACTCTACACTCCAATTTTAACACCCTCTCAAAACGACTTCTGGTGGATTTCAAGTCATTTTAGAGCCTTCAACGACTTTTTTGAAAATTACTGGAGCCTCCAGTAGATTTTTGAAACTTGAAATTTCCCCAAAATGTTATCAAACCAAGATGGAGAGTCGAAATTCGTTCTGCACACTAATTTCAATACGCTACGAAGTTGACTGCTGGTGAATTTCAAGTCTTTTTGGAGCCTCCAGCAACTTTTTGAAAGGTTGTATGACGTTTTTTTGGAAAATTGAAATTTCCTAAAAGTTGCTGGAAGCTTCAAAACCATTTGAAACCACCATGTAGTCTGCGAAGTAAATTTCAGCTTGCCAACTCCATTTAATAAATTAATGTTGGGAAATTTCATGTTTCAAAAATCTACTGGAGGCTCCAGTAATTTTCAAAAAAGTCGCTGGAGGCCCTAAAATGACTTGAACCCACCTGAAGTCGTCTTCTGAGGGTGTTAAAATTGGAGTGTAGAGTAAATTTCAGCTTTCCATCTCCATTTGATGAAATTTTGTGAAAATTTAAAAGATTCAAAAATCTGATCGAGGTTTCAGGAATTTTCAAAAAGTCGCTGGAGCCTCCAAAACGACTTGAAATTCACCTGCAGTACTTCGTAGCGTATTGAAACTAGTTTTTAGAATGAATTTTAGCTTTACAACTCCAATTTGATGGAATTTTGTGGGAATTTCGAGTTTCAAAAATCTGCTGGAGGCTCCAGAACTGCTCAAAACGGATTGAAACCGTTTCCAATCGATTTGGCATGTCGAAAATAGGGTATATCCCAAATTTCAGCTTTCTTGGTCAATTTGGTAAAATTTTGATTTTTTCCCTCATTTTTGGCCTAAATTCGATTTTCAAAAATTCACCAAAAATCGAAAAACGCACTTTAGCACTTGAAATTTGGACAGGTGATAAATTTTTGCATGATCTTTCGATCTACCTTTGTAAAGTTTGAAAAAGTTTGTGTAAGTCCTATGTTATAACGCAAAATCTGCGATTTCGGCTGACCTGTCAATCAAAATGGCCGCCATTTTGTAAGTAAGGCCAACTTTTTTTTTTGGCAACTTTGCATTAAAATGTTCCTTAGGATGTCCCATTTAAGAAAAATGTTGTCCCGGAGGATCGGCGGGGGGGGGGGGGGTGCAATTACTCCTATTGTCATATGCCGGACTATTATGGGGTTCTAAGACATTCAGTTACGATCTAGCTTGAATTCTCCAAATCTGAGACTTCCACTCCAAAAAATTCCTTGGCGATATGAAAGTTCAATCTTGATACCTTCTTTACCTGCAGACGTTGTATTCTAATCTATGTTGTTTTTTCTTATGTCCAGGTGGAAAGAAAACCACCTCAAGTGATCGAAAGCAAGTACCGTAAACAAGGCTCGCACGCTGACCGTATCCAAAGATCTACTCTCGTAGCCAGCGATTTACTCAAGAAAATCAACGAAGAACTGAACGACGACCTTTGCAATAATCTACAAGACCAACTCCGTTTACCAAGAGGATGCGAAATACCCGTCGACGAATTCGACATAACTTTTGGCAAACCCATCGAAGTCGTTCTCAGCTCTCAATTTTGCCACGGCCGATTTATGCGCATACGAAACGAAATGATCAAAGTCTACGGATATCGTAAATTCATGTGAGTACCGTTGCCATATTATTTCATAATTTCCATGTATGTACCTATAATAGTGATATGTACATATTTCGACGACGACTCTAACCTTTTTGTTCATATTTTACAGGATCGCTGCAACCCAACTTCCGAATACCCATCGAGATAATTATCGTAATTACTGCGATTTCTCAATCCTCTATATGCAGAAAGATTACAACACCGCGCAAAGAGAAAGCTTGTGCACGATTTACGATAAACTGTTCGACCTTCGGCAAGGAGATGACTTCAAATTGATCGGATATCCGTTATTAACCCAGTTCAATATCGATGTTTTGTGCGTCCTGCGACAAATGTTCAAACAGGTCATCTTCAACGCTCCCGATGAATTGTTATTAGTCGACATGGAACTCGATATGCTGGATTTATGGAGGGACAAGTTGGCTGATTTATGCGACGTTTATACGCCGAGACGTGCTGTGATATCGTTCCTGCCGATTAGCTTTATAACTGGTAAATACCATTCCATGAAATCAAATTTTTTGTTTTTTTCCCTTTGGCATGAAATCATCACGAAAACTTTTAAATCTTGCGGACATTTTTTTTTTACCCATTTTAACGAGTTTTGCAGTTCCAAGATGATCTTGAAAACATTTTTGTGACCAGAGTTTTTTTTTTAAATCAATCAATTTTCACTATTAGAAGATTTTCCCAATAATTTTGAATTACGAATGGCTTGAATTTTTGTAAAAATCCAAAGTAAAATTTATGAATTTATACTAACTCATTTTTTTGTTTTTTCGCAGGTTCCAATAACAGTTTCTACACATGGTTGGTCGAAGCAAATAACTCTCGTTTGTACCGTGAAATTAACCATGTGATTGAGTTAAATCCCAGAGTGTAAGTAATTATTCGACGAAGACTGGTTCTTCCTTAGTCTTATTTTTTAATTTGTTTTTTATGTCAATACCATGTATTAGTTTTTTAAATTTGTTTTAAATTATTTTAACTTTCAATTTTAAACCTATAACGAACTATAACCAAGTACCTACCTACATATTGTTTATTGATCTCAATACATTCTTGTTTTTACCTACAAACTGTTATTTTTTATACTTATTAGTTATAAGTCACTATTAGTATCGTATGAGGTAATTGATGGAAATTGTAAACGACCGAAGATGTCGTGGTTTGAAACTTTACCTACATCAAAATCGGGTTATCATTGGATGGAACATGGTTTTAAAAAAAAACTTCGATTTTTGGTTCAAATTGGGTAAAAAAATTGCAACTTCAACTTTGGGTAAGTACTAAAAACAGCAGTGATTTTCAATTTGCATTCCAAAGAGATCAAACAAATCGTACTCCAACTTCAAGCTGTTCGAATAGAGGTAAGTGAAATATGTTTCATTAATGCTTCAATGTACCTACATAAATTCTCATGTTATTTTCTAGTTCAAATTATGAATTTTGGTTTCAAAAATGATTTGATAATGCTTTGTCAGACTTTACTTTTCATTTGGAATTTCAAGCATTGAGTTATTATTCAACTCAAGTAAAAAACATACTTATCTACGACATTAGAGCGGGCAAATAGCGGTTTTAAAAAGGAAAAAATTGGCACATAAATTTTTTTCTTCGGGAATGTGTTCGGATGGACCCTCTGAACCACACAAAAAAGCGCCGACTCTCCTACCCCTGGAGGAAATTTTTTTAGGGGGCTGAAACCGGTTCCGATTCACGTTTTTTGCGTTTTACTCCGTAAATATTGAGTTTTTGAGAAAAACTACCATGACGAAAAATGTTCCCCTTCAAATTCTCGACAATTTGATACTACGCTCGATACCCATTGCTCAAGGGGGGGGGGGTGTCCAAAAAAAGGGGTGGAAAGAGTAGGTGTTTCAAAAAAGGTCAGTCCAATAAATTGATCAAAATTACCACTTAAAATCATTCGTTTTCGCTCAAATTTTTTTTACAAAGTCTACTCACCCAACTACTAATCAAACTACCATTGGTTTGTCTTCAACCCTCCTCGGGGGTTCGTGAGGGTTGCTTGATTTTTCAAGTAACACACTACTGAATCATATATTTGAAAAACAAATCTGGACGTGCGATATATCGAATAGTATGTTTTCGAGGTCTCTGAATACGAATATGAACTTATTTTTTGGTTCCCACCCCACCCCCCAATGTCTCTCTGTGCCCCAAAATGGGGGTCAAAATTTTGAAAAATCGTGAAAAGTCGAGTGATATATCGAATGGTACGTTTTCGAAGTCGCCGAGTGCGAATATGAACTTATTTCTTGGTTCCCACCCCCCAATGTCTCTCTGTGCCTCGAAATGGGGGTGAAAATTTTGAAAAATCGTGAAAAGTCGAGTGATATATCGACTTGTATGTTTTTGAGACACTGAACTGGAGTATGCACTTTTTTCCTGCTCTACTTACGATTCCTCAAAATCCCCTTACGCCCCCTAAATAGGATAAAATTTTGAAAAGTCGTCAAAAAACGTGTAATGCGTCGAATAGTATGTTTTCAAGATCGCTGAATATGACTATAGACTCATTTTTATCATTTCACTCATTTTACTATTCAAACGTCCTACTAACGCTCCAAAATTATCCTCAATGTCTTTAGTGGGTAAGATGTCAATCTTCTTGCCTATCTCCCCGGGAAAAAATGGGACAGATCTAATTGTATCTGATCATATCTAATGTGATCAAATTAGATCTAAAAATTGATCAACATAGATCAGATTTGATAAAATTATATCTGAATTGTTGATCATCTTAGATATAAATTTGTCCCATTATATCTGGTCATATATATTAAGATCCAGTTAGATCTAAAATGTTTGAATAGTATTTCTTACAAACATATCTATTCAGATCAGATTTGATCAAATTATATCTGAATTGATCTCATTATATCTGGTCAGATCTATGAAGATCCAGTTGGATCTAAAATTTTTGAATCATATTTTTTGCGGACATATCTATTCAGATCAGATTTGATCAAATTATATCTGAATAGATCTCATTATATCTGGTCAGATCTATGAAGATCCAGTTGGATCTAAAATTTTTGAATCATATTTTTTGCGGACATATCTATTCAGATCAGATTTGATCAAATTATATCTGAATAGATCTCATTATATCTGGTTAGATCTAATGAAGACCCAGTTGGATCTAAAATGTTTGAAACGCATTTCTTGCAAACATGTCTGTTCAGATCAAATTTGATAAAATTATATCTGAATGGATCTCATTATATCTGGTTAGATCTATGAAGATCAAGTTGGATCTAAAATGCTCGAAAAGTGTGTCGTTTTGGCTACTCGCAGATAAAGTCTTGAGCAGAATCCTATATAGGGTTCAAGGCTCAAATTTCCAAATTAACTTTTCATGGTTCCATCTATGTAAGTAAAATTGATCGAGTAAAACATATTCTGTTGAAAATTATAATTTTCATTATTATTATTCGATCTACCCATTTTTTGGAGACAAACTACATATTAAAGGGCGAGGATCCAAATTGGACTAAAACACTTCTATATGTAAATGAATAAAACTGAACATTGACCAATAACATGGTTAGATCTAACTAGATATAGAAAATGTCTCTATCTAGATAGATCTAACTGGATATAATTAGATCAAATTATATATAGTTAGATCTATCTAGATAGAGACATTTTCTATATCTAGTTAGATCTAACCATTTTATATATAATTAGATCTAATCCATTTTTTCCCGGGTCAGTGATTTTATTTTGATTGTTTTCCTGTAACGTTTTCGACTCATTGAGAGGTGAGATTTCATCCATATTTTGAAATTTTTTTTGGTGCAGCTGGGAGCTTTGTGGGGTTGGAAACAAAAAAATTAGTTCATATTCGCACTCAGCGACCTCGAAAACATACCATTCGATATATCACTCGACTTATCACGGTTTTTAAAATTTTAAACCCCCTTTTTGGGGCACAGAGGGGCTTTGAGGGGTTGTAGGCAAAAAATAAGTTCATATTCGTACTCAGCGATTTCAAAAACATACCATTCAATATGTCACTCGACTTTTCACATTTTTTCAAAATTTTGGCCTTTTTTGGGGCAGTCGGGAGCTGTGAGGGGTTGGGCCCGGGCCCAAAAAATAAGGTCATATTCGTGCTCAGCGACTTCGAAAACATACAAGTCGATATATCACTCAACTTTTCACGATTTTTCAAAATTTTCACCCCCATTTTGGGGCACAGAGAGATATTGGGGGGTGGGAACCAAAAAATAAGTTCATATTCGTGCTCAGCGACTTCGAAAACATACAAGTCGATATATCACTCAACTTTTCACGATTTTTCAAAATTTTCACCCCCATTTTGGGGCACAGAGAGACATTGGGGGGTGGGAACCAAAAAATAAGTTCATATTCGTATTCAGAGACCTCGAAAACATACTATTCGATATATCGCACGTCCAGATTCGTTTTTCAAATATATGATTCAGTAGTGTGTTACTTGAAAAATCAAGCAACCCTCACGAACCCCCGAGGAGGGTTGAAGACAAACCAATGGTAGTTTGATTAGTAGTTGGGTGAGTAGACTTTGTAAAAAAAATTTGAGCGAAAACGAATGACTTTAAGTGGTAATTTTGATCAAGTTATTGGACTGACCTTTTTTGAAACACCTACTCTTTCCATCCCTTTTTTTGGACACCCCCTTTGAGCAATGGGTATCGAGCGTAGTATCAAATTGTCGAGAATTTGAAGGGGAACATTTTTCGTCATGGTAGTTTTTCTCAAAAACTCAATATTTACGGAGTAAAACGCAAAAAACGTGAATCGGAACCGGTTTCAGCCCCATAAAAAAATTTCCTCCAGGGGTAGGAGAGTCGGCTTTTTTTTGGTGGTTCAGAGGGTCCATCCGAACACATTCCCGAAGAAAAAATGTATGTGCCAATTTTTTCGTTTTTGCCTCTGCTTTTTTACGTTATTTTCCCGCTTTACATACAACTCTCCTCGGAGAGAAGAATTTTTACAACCATCTTCAATTTTATCAATTACTCAAGTTCATTTTTACCAATTCCTGATAAACTCTTCCAACATTTTCTCTGTCAATTTTACAATTGTTTGGCCAATTTTTCGCTTCTTTTTTCCATTTTATCAATTTTTGAACAATTTTATAAATTTTTTGGTCACTTTTACAACGTTATAATATCGAACTGGGTTTGAATATAGGCTTATTTTTTCGATCCGACTTCTTCGAACTTCCCACCACTTCAGGTTCTCTAATCTTGAACATTATCAAAATACATTTAAAAATCGAAAATTACGACGTGTGACACGATTCCATTTATAAGATCTTTTTGAGGGGGGGGGGGAGGGGGCTCAACAGGATCTTACAATTATCAAAAACTCAAAATTTCACTCTAGAGCTATAGAAGACTCCGCCACGAAATTCGTACCATCGTGAAGACAAAGCCATGCACTCGGAAAATCAATCGAGAAACGGAAACAATAACGAAAATTACGACCACGAATATAGAAAAACTACGGCGGCGATATTTCGGTATTAAATTATTACGAGAAATCGACGAAAAAGCATAAAGAAGAGGAAACGTCGTAAAATACAAATTTCCTTCCACGTTGACTCTCATTTTCTCTTCAATATCTACGAAGAGAAATTTCCACTTTCCAATACAAGCCCACTAAAACGAATCCAACCCGCATCGAGCTACAGTATTTCCAGCTCATCTCTTTGATTAGTTACACACACATATACACTTCAACCACACGCTAATGCTGAAAGCGACCACGTTGGTAATTTTTTCTCTCGCCGAGTCGAGTCGCCCTTTGACCCAGAAATCATACGACGCATAAAGAAAAATCCACTCAACCCAGCCTATGCTAGGTAGTCAAAATCATAACCCAAATGGAACGGAAAGCTCTGGTCGTATTCCCGATGCAATCCATCAGCAAAGGCTACTCTTGGAAAACGTCGCCATGTCGTCGTATTATACGTAGTACGATGATGAAGGCAACCCCCCCCACAACACAAGTCCCAGTGCGGTATGAACAAAGGTGTGCGGCGATTGGATTACAACGACGACGACGTAAACTGCAGAACGAATATTACGGATTACACGAAAACCAATATCGAACGACTTTATGCATATTAATGCATCGTTGATATGTACACGTTTGTATCCGTTATAATGAACTAATATATATGGAAGTTAATCAGACTTGTTCGGAATATATTAACTAATATTTTGACAGTATATTATAACTATACTAGATTTAATCGAATGGAATATTATTTACGCCCGCTGCTATGCAACTCCAACTACGAGTATACCTACATGTAGCCTACTGTACCGTACCATAGTAGCCTACACTCTCTCTCATCTCTCTATACACATACAACATTCATTATTTACTCTGCAACCAGAGCTGAGTACGAAGAAGAGAGAGAGAAAGGCCAGTCGAGCCGAAGCCAAAGCCACCACCGAACCAACCGCCAATGATTCGCGCTTCGTCAACGTTTTCCCTCGAAATGCATTATGTAATATGTAATGGCTACACCGACCACCGAGCAGTTGTCTCTCGTCCATTTACATCCTCTTCCCAACCTCCCCATCTCTTACCCTAAAACAACGGCATATCGACTGGATAAAATAACCGACTAAAATACACATACCTAACACAGCGAGAGTGAGAAAAATCTACTCGAATGTACAGAACAGAGTTTAAATCAAGGTTCCAACATCGTTCGAATGATTCTAATGACACGTAAAAAAGGACAATGGCCTTATTACGAGTAACTCGCATGTGAAGGAGAACAAACTGAGCATCCAATCGTTACAAATAAATGAATAAATTCTTCACTTACTGACACAGTGTAGCGTTTTACTGAAAAATCAAAAGACATGCAAGTTCAGCCAAAAGCCATTTCAATACGTCATGAAATCACAGGAATTCGATTCTTAGTCAAAAATGACAAAAAAAACACGATAATTTTGAACAAAAGCCACAAACATTTTTTTTCAACAAACAAGAAACTATCAAAAGCCAATTTTGTGATAAAAAATTCGGTAAAAAAATGCAAAAAAAATTGTATCAGAAATGAAATTTAATGTAGAGTTGAAAGAGCAATGATTTAGATCAAAAATATAACCCCCCCTTCTTAGGTGAACAAGAAAATCACCAAAAAATCATGTTTATCAATTTTTGAATAATTATGGAGTCTAAGAAAAGTATTCGTTACAATATCAATGCGAGATGAAAAATTTCAAAAATCATAGAATTAGCACAAAAAAATTTGTAAAATTGAAAAAAAAAATCGAAATTTTTCAAAATGGTAATATCCAATTACCTAGTTTAAACTTTTTAAAAACAAAACTAGAAAATTGATGAAATATTATTCAACAAAATTTGTTTAAAATTGCTCAAAATCCGAACACTGGTAAACAAACTGAGAAATTTTTTTTTCAAAAATTGTGAATCTAGCAAAATATTTGAAAAAAATTCAAAGTTGTAAAATCAACAGAAAAACTATAAGTAAAGACCGAAAAATTGTGTAAAATCAACTATGTATGGTGTAAATTACTGCCAAACATTGTGAAACGACCGAAAAATAGTGCCATTAATGAAAAAAAATTGGTAAAATTGAGAAAAATTCTGTAAATTTGACGAAAAGTAGACTGACACTGATGAAAAAAATTTATAAAACTCTTAAAAAAAATTGCAAAACTGTCCAAAAATTGTAACATTGATAATAAGTTGATAAAACTGAGAAAAAAAAACTGTAAAATTGACTAAAAATTTGTAGATTAAAGTAAACACTCGTAAAATTAACAATAAATTGTTAAAGATGCCAAAAATTGAACAACAACTTTGTAAAATTGACCATTAATTGGGCAAACTTGAAGAAAACTTTGGTAAAACCAACGAACAAATTTATCCAACTGATAAAAATTTGGCAAAGTTTACAAAATTGAGTGACGAAAAGTACCTTATGTAAAATTGACAAGAAACCGTTAAACTGAAATCAATTTGGTGAAGACAAAAATTGTAAAAAAAATTTGTAAAAGTGATGAAAAATAGTATAAATTGACAAGAAATTATAAAACTAAAATCAATCTGGTAAAGTTGACAAAAATTGTAAAAAAATAAAATTGATGAAAAAATTTGTAAAATTGACAAGAAGTTGGTAAAACTAGAATCAATTAGGTAAAGTTGACAAAAAGTTTATACAAGTGAGAAAATAAAAAAAATAAATTGACGGATCCCAAAAGATTTTTACTCATATTGAAATAAATTCGTGAAATTGAGGAAACAGTTGTAAAAACGACCAAAAAATATAGGAAAACTGACTAATAAATTTATGAAATTGACAGTAAATTGGAGTAAAGCTGACAAACAATTGTCAAAATTCACCGAAAAATCTGTAAAATTGATTTTGGAAAACTATCAAAAGAAATTTTGTAAGATTAGCATTAAAAAATTCGTAAAATTTCGAAAAAAATCTATGTTAAATTATCGACAATAAATTAGTAAGACTTACGAAACTTTGGCAAAGTTTACCAAAAAATGAGTAGACCTGTAAAAATTTGTGAAACTGACGAAAACTATTAGTCGGGAAGCCCACTTAATGATAAATTGCACCCCCCTCCCGTCGATCTTCCAGGGCAACTTTTTTCTTAAAGGAGGAGTACTAAGGAACATTTTTAGCCCTTGTACTCAAAAAAAAAGTGGCCCTACTTACAAAATGGCGGCCATTTTGATTGACAGGTCAGCCGAAATCGCAGATTTTGCGTTCCAACATAGGACTTGCACAAAATTTTTCAAACTGTACAAGGGTAGATCGAAAGATCAAACCAAAATAGAAATATCAAACCAATATTTATCACCTGTCAAAATTTCAAGTGCTAAAGTACGTTTTTTGATTTTTGGTGAATTTTCAAAAATCAAATTTAGGTCATAAATGAGGGGAAAAAATCAAAATTTCACCAAATTGACTAAGAAAGCTGAAATTTGGGATACACCCTATTTTCGACCCACCAAATCGATTGGAAACTGTTTCAAACCGTTTTGAGCAGTTCTGGAGCCTCCAGCAGATTTTTGAAACTCGAAATTCCCACAAAATTTCACCAAAATGGAGTTGGAAAGACGAAATTTATTCTGCAAACTAATTTCAATACGCTACGAAGTACTGCAGGTGAATTTCAAGTCGTTTTGTAGCCTCCGGCAACTTTTTGATAATTCCAGGAGCCTCCAGGAGATTTTTGAATTTTTAAATTTTCTAAAAATTTCATCAAATGGCGATGAAAAACTGAAATTTACTCTACACTTCAATTTTAACATCCTCTGAAGACGACTTCGAGTGGGTTCAAATCATTTTGGAGCCTCCAGCAACTTTTTGAAAATTACTGAGCCTCCAGTACATTTTTGAAACTTGAAATTCCCACAACATTTTACCAAAATGGAGTTGGCAAGCTGAAATTTACTTCGAAAACTAATTTCAATACGATATGAAGTCGACTACATGGTGGTTTCAAATGGTTTTAAATGATTTTGAAGCTTCTAGCTACTTTTTGGAAATTTCAATTTTCTAAAAAACGCCACATGACCTCAAAAGTCGCTGGAGACACCAAAACGACTAGAAATCCCCCTGCAGACGACTTCGTAGCGTATTGAAATTAGTTTGTAGAACGAATTTTGACTTTCCATCTCCGTTTGATGACATTTTTAGGGAATTTAAGGTTTCAAAAATCTCCTGGAGACTCCAAAACAACTTGAAATCCCCCTGCAGTTGACTTCGTAGCGTATTGAAATTAGTTTGCAGAATAAATTCCGGGTTTCCCATTCCATTTTGGTGAAATTTTGTGGGAATTTCGAGTTTCAAAAATCTGCTGGAGGCCCCAGAACTGCTCAAAACGGTTTGAAACCGTTTCCAATCGATTTGGTGAGTCGAAAATAGGGTGTATCCCAAATTGCAGCTTTCTTAGTCAATTTGGTAAAATTTTGATTTTTTCCTTCATTTATGGCCTAAATTTGATTTTCAAAAATTCACCAAAAATCAAAAAACGCACTTTAGCACTTGAAATTTTGACAGGTGATAAATTTTGGTTTGATCTTTCGATCTACCCTTGTACAGTTTGAAAAATTTTGTGCAAGTCCTATGTTGGAACGCAAAATCGGTGATTTCGGCTGACCTGTCAATCAAAATGGCCGCCATTTTGTAGGTAGGGTCACTTTTTTTTTGAGTACAAGTGTTAGAAATGTTCCTTAGGACTCCCCCTTTAAGAAAAAAGTTGCCCCGGAGGATGACGGGGGGTGCAATTCATCCTTAAGTGGGCTTCCCGACTATATTGGAAAATTTGTAAAAAAAAAAAAAACAAATTCTGAAACTGAACAAAAAATTGGGCAAGCTGACAAAAACGTACTAAAATTGAGAAAAAAGATCTGTAAACTAAAGAAAAAGAGATTACTAATAATTAGGATAGCTGACAAAAAAATTAGGTAGTTAAACCAAGAAAAAAATTGCAACCCCGATGAAAAAATTTGTGAAATTTATCTTGACCTGAGAAAGAATTATTTGAAATATTGACAAAAAACTTGTAAAATTTACAAAAAAAATATATATATATTATAAAAAAGGTAAAACCGAGGAAAAATTAGTAAAATTGACAAAAAAAATTGAAAAATCACGAAAAAATTGCAAAAAAAAATGCATAAAATTAGCGAGGAAAACATTAAAAATTTCGTTATCATTGGTGGAAAAATTTCTGATAAGCAAAGTATGTACATGAGAAAAGTTTATAAAATTCGTTGAAAAATGATATAAGATTACGAAAAAAAAAAATAAGTAAAAATCCTTCAAAAAATTGCCTAAAAAACCCAAACTACGAATGAAATTGCCGAAAATTATGCAAATATGCTCTACATAATATACAACTGTTTCTACGATCAATTCGTGAATTCATCTGGATGACTGACGAAAGTTGAACCAGACAGAACGAAAGTCACAATTTCTTATACATGAATTTCCAAACTGTTTCGTAAATGGTGACGTAGGTAAGTCCAAATAGCCTCACTCAAATCACACCAGCAAAAACATCACTCACTCATACCTCTAACAGCATGCTCTATCCCATCACCAATACTGTTCAGAACAAGGCAACGAGTAATAAAGTAATAATATGTGTAGAAATTGAAAACAGGTACTCACTTATAAGTGTAATATATGGTAACGTCTGCGAATTGAAATTCTGACTGGCGCAAGCGTCTTCTGAATTTTGTACTTCTCGTGCTACAAAACATAAGTGAAAAAAGACAAAAAGTCAAACAACAGACGAATACTCAAAAAACTTATACTTATTCGAGTTAAACACGTTGGAAAATTTAGTTAATTGAAAAAGCTCGGAGCCTCGACGTTAGTCTCTTTGTTGCCTACTGCCTATTACATACAAATTAAACTCTATTCGTCTGTCGACAGGTACCTCTACCTACGTAAAGGGGGAGTTTTTCTTTTCAGAGGCAAAAATTGTACCAACTCCTCCGTATACTGCAGCATTGTACTGAAATTACGAAATGTAAAACAGGTCGAGCTGTTAAACAAGGTTGGTATAGGTAGGTACGAGTACCTCAAAATGTAAAACGCGCCCATCTGCCAAGGGTACCTATTTTTTTCGCCTCCGTATACCTACCGCGTTCGTCTCGAAGTTTAATAACTTAGCGAAGGTAATGAAATTTGAGGTAAACGTGGCAGCTCGCCCTTAAGGGTGTTTACCATCGCTCCCGTGCTCTCGCTCTCTCGTCAGAAAAAGCACAGCCAAGTACGTCACTCAAATTTATATTACAAACTTTGGCTGACTTGAGTGACGCGGTAGGTAATGTAAGCAATGCGGCTAACTTTCTACATCGAGAGCTTGGTTTAAAGTTCAACACATAATTGCCGGATGATCCGAGCTGGCCTAGGTAAGTAGGTAGTATAATTTGCACGTGACATTCGTCTTAGTGTACGAATAAGAGCGAGCTTAGATGTATTTGAGAGCTGACTGACCAACCATCATCTTGGTAGTATTTATTCGTGGTTCTTCCGTTTTCAAAAATCGATACTCTTATCCATCTCGAGTGAGGAGTCTTTTTCGAGACTCTCCACACGAGCACAGAAGAGAGAAGCTCGCCACAGATAGACTTAATCTCTCGGATAGGTACACTTTTCATCTCCATCTCTATCTACATAAACATAAACTCGGACTAACTCGCCAATATAAACATCTTCCGCAGCACGAAGTACGAGTAGGTACTCGTAAAAACCATCCCCCCTCCTCACTCCTCTCCCTTATTCCTCATAACCGCAAACGAATTATTCACGTTCCAAAAAACCACCACCACCACCACCAGCAGTCAAGCCAGCTCCTCTATTTAAATGAGAATTTTCATCCGTCGTCGTGAGCTTCCAGGTACGCGCAACAACAAAGAATTAAACAAGGAAGCGAGGCGGAGATTTGAAAAAAGCTAGAATTTTGTATCAATTAAAATAATTATACTGGCCATACATACGTACGTACGGTTAGAGGAGACTAGACCAGACCAGCTCGAGATTACCTTTTGCTGGAGTACGAGTAGATATGGCTGAGCTTTAAAAGGATTGTTATACACTGGAATGCGTTGAAGTTTAAAGGGGTTACGTGTATAGTAGCTGAAGGCTGTACTCTATACTTTTACCCACCACTCTTCGCCGTTCGCCCTTTAAAATACCTAAATTCCTCTTATACTATATACCTACCTACCTACTCTTCTGGTACTCTATATACACAATCATGCCGACGTTGTTAAGTTTCTCTCTCTCTCGCTTCCTGACAGTTATTTCCACTCTCATCCCTATATAGTTGTACATACACACACACATCGAAGAGGAAAAGAAAATACTATACGTTCGTTATTCCCCCCTCCCTGCCTCCTCTTTCATGTTTGCAGCCACCTTGTGAATCTCGACGCGCATATGCCGGCTTGGTTTCATTTTTCATTTTCTGGCCCCCTCTGTCACTCGCTCATGAGTCGCTTTCACCACCTCAGCTGCTATTTGGAAAATTTTCATTTCATAAATCAAAGGTCAGAAAACAGAAACACAAACGTCGAGGCTCGGTTGCTTAATAGGTACCTATGCAGTACGCACCTATCGCATTACGGACCTTTGTCGTATTTATGGGGTGAGGAATGAGGGGGTGGAAGAAGGGGGAAGTAAAGACCAAGTATTTAAGTACCTATGCTACTGTATAGTACATATAATGAGAAAATATATGAGGTACGCAGATATTATACTTACTCGACTGCTGGATTTCGATGACGTGTCCATCTCGTCTGTAGAATGCCATACAACGGTATCCGCTCTCGCTGAAACACGTTAATAAGCGATGTAATTTCGAGCTAATTACCCATTTCGTACCATGTTACATGGTTATACATTTATTAAGGTGAAAGCTTTCTTTAGAACTGACTATATACGAGTACAAATATGCGTAAGTATGTACTATTACATGGTTAAATGGTTAATACTGATTGTGTGAGGTGAAATGTGCATTTAAGAAGCCATCATCGTCTATCATGAACCAAAAATGAAGTCGAGTCTCGAGTCCTTCAGTTTTATGGATTTTTTTTCTCAACAGGTTCTTCTCAGATCAGTGGTGTAGTAAAATAAACCCAATTTTCCAAGGATTTCGAGGTGAGGGTAAGCCTGAGTTGGACTTTCGATATGAAAGCTCTCAACTTTTCTCAATGAATACGAAAGTAAAAGGATGGCTCTTGAAAATTTGAAAAAAAAAACACGTTTGAAACACTTTTTTATCTTCTTTCCGGAAAACTAGTTTTTAAGATAGGATCTCAACACCTTCAGAGAGTACAAAGACTCAACAATTCTGATAATTTTTTTAAAAAACCTGTAAAAATTAAGAGAAATATTATATACTCGTACTTTATGGTAGGGTAGATCGCAACAAAAAGATTGAAGGATTTCGACTGAATTCAGCAAACACCATTTTGAGTTTAATAAAGTCACTTAGAAATTTATTTTAGCTCCAAAGATCCAACACTACGGGGAGATTTGGGTCATCAAAGACGATAAATTTTCAACAAAAAATCGTAGTTTTTTCGCTTTTGGAAAAATGGACCAGTTTGAAAAGATGCTCTTATTGAGATTTTGCGTCAACCTATACCCTTTTCATCGATCCGAGACCACCTTTTAGGATTTTATTGGGGTTGGAGGAGGGGGGGGGGGGTCTGGTCAAAAATTTACAAATCGCTTATTTTTGAATGAATTCGTGTTTTAAACAATTTTTCTTCCCAAAAATTTCAGATTAATTATCCATTTTTTTAGTTTTTTGAAATTGGCAATAAATTGACATCTTCGCGACTCGAAAATATTTTCTGTTTCAAAAATTATATACCTAGCTAAGTAAATGTCTTTCTATGTTTTGATTCGTTTTTGAATATTGTTCTCGATTCTTCGAATTTGGCAATAATGACTATAAAATTGGTACCACTGCTTTTTAAGAATATTTCTTCATTTTCGTAAACCATTAATTTTTAAACAGAAAGTGTTTTCAGGTCGCGATGACGTCAATTTATTGCCAAAAAAAAAAAAAAAAAACTAAAAGTTTGATGACTTTTTGAACATTGTTCGTGATCATTTGAAATTTCGTCATAATACTTCAGCGTTTAAAATTCGCTTAAGTCCTTCAAAAATTCTTTGAATTTTGAATTTTTTTAGTTAAAAATTCATCGAATGAATATTATTTCAAAATTTATTAAATTCATTTTCAAAATTAATCAACTTTTTTTTCAAAATTCACCAACCTTTTTTTCAAAGTTCGTCAAATGTTTTCATTGGTAAATTTTGAAAAAAATAGGTGAATTTTGATTTGAAAAAACCGATAAATTTTGAAAATGAATTCGATGAATTTTGAACGAAAAGTTGATAAAAATTCATTGAAATATTTTTTAACAATTTATCAATTTTTCTTTCAAAATGCATCTACTTAATTCATTTTCAAAATTATTCGACTTTTTTTTTCAAAATTCATCAATTTTTTTTCAAAGTTCGTCGAATGTTTTCATTGGTAAATTTTGAAAAAATAGGCGAATTTTGATTTTAAAAAAGTCGATTAATTTTGAAAATGAATTTGATGAATTTTGAAAGAAAAATTACTGAAAATTCATTGAAATATTTCTTAAGAATTCATCAAAATAATTCTTCAAAATTCATCAATTTTTTTTTCAAAATGCATCAAATTCATTTTTCAACTTTTTTTCATCAAATTCACCAATTTGTTTTTCAAATTTCGTCGAATGTTTTTATTGGTAAATTTTGAAAAAAAATTAGTGAATTTTGATAAAAAAAGTCGAAAAATTTTGAAAGAAAAATTAATGAAAATTCATTGAAATAAGTATTTCTTAAGAATTCATCAAAATAATTCTTCAAAATTCATCAATTTTTTTTTCAAAGTGCATCAAATTCATTTTTAAAATTATTCGAATTTTTTAAATCAAAATTCACCAATTTGTTTTTCTAAGTTCGTCGAATGTTTTCATTGGTAAATTTTAAAAAAATAGGCGAATTTTGATTTTAAAAAGTCGAATAATTTTGAATACATATGAATTTGATGAATTTTGAAAGAAAAATTAATGAAAATTCATTGAAATATTTCTTAAAAATTCATCAATTTTTTTTTCAAAATGTACCTATCGAATTCATTTTTAAAATTATTCGACTTTTTTAAATCAAAATTCAGCAATTTGTTTTTCAAAGTTCGTCGAATGTTTTCATTGGTAAATTTTGAAAAAGTAGGTGAATTTTGATTTAAAAAAGTCGAATAATTTTGAAAATGAATTTGATGAATCTTGAAAGAAAATTTGATGAAAATTCATTGGAATATTTTTTAAAAATTCATCAATTTTTTTTTCAAAATGTACCTATCGAATTCATTTTTAAAATTATTCGACTTTTTTTTCAAAATTCACCAATTTTTTTTTCAAAGTTCTTCAAATGTTTTCAATGGTAAATTTTGAAAAAAAATCGATGAATTTTGAAAATGAATTCGATGAATTTTAAAAGAAATCATTCTATGAATTTTGAAAAAAAAAATTGGTTAATTTTGATAAAAAAGTCGAATAATTTTGAAAATGAATTCAATGAATTTTGAAAGAAAAATTGATGAAAATTCATCGAGTTCGTTTTCAAAATTCATCGACTTTTTCAAAATTCACCAATTTTTTTTCAAAGTTCATCGAATGTTTTTTTCAAAAGTCATCGAATTTGTTCTCAAAATTCATGTAATTTTTCATCAATGTTCATCGATTTTTTTTCTTTTCAAAATTGATCAAATTTTTTTCTCGATATTCATCAATTTTTTTTCAATATTCGTTAATTTTTTTTTGAAAATTCGTCGATTTTTTTCAATACTCATAATTTTTTTTCTTCAAAATTCATCAATTTCTTTTTCGAAATTCATCAAATTTTCAATTGTAAACGTTATTGGATTCCCATCAGTTTCAGAAATCATACATTTCGATGTTTTGGCATAATTATTTCGAAATCTTAAAACAGAAGAAATTTTCAAAACACGAATTTAACCAGAAATAAAATTTTCTAGTCTCGAGGAATGGGGGGGAGGGGGGGCTAAACGATTTATTATTTTTTCCCAATGTGATGAACATTGTATAAAAAATATGAGTAAATTCGGAAGACCGAGACCCAAACCCAAAATCAGACTGATTTAACGTGTAAGCTCGCCCCCCCCCCCCCCGCAAATGAACCTCTTCATTTCAACCGAGTCTTTTTAGATTGGCATTTGAAATTCAATAAAATCATCGTCAGAATATTCTTGCGAAAACAATTTCGTCAACGATACGAAACGCGCCCCGCGAACATTTGGTTCGTTTCCACGACGCTATCGTGGGAACGTTGTAATCGACGCGCTCGCGGACGACGACGAACACGTGTTAATAAAATTGCATACTCGGTTCGCCGTAAATACGAAAAACGCAATGATACGTGTTTTGTATCCGATCCACGAGCTTCAAACTTGAACCAAAAATTAATCTGAGTTCTGCAATTTTGCAACTTTTTTCTGAGGCGGTCTTATCAATGGCCAAGACCCAAGTAGTCAAGTCCCACTATTATTTCTGTTCTGAACTTACAGAGGGTGGTAGTGGTGGTGAGAAATGGGAAGAACGACTCTGAACTTTCAAGCATTTGAAATTTCTTGCAAAGTAGCGGGAATTGAAGCATATTAATTTATTGTTAGTAGAGTTGGGATAAAACTGGACATGACTTTTAAAATTCTAAACCCTCAAAATCGAACTTTCAAGGTAGAAGGTCAACTTTTCATAATTCCAACCAAAAGAAAAATTTCAAAGTCATACAAAACTGAATCAAACGAGATATCAAAAGCAAAAATTCAGACAAAATGAAGTGCATTTTTCAATTTTTTAGTTGATTTTTTTATTGAAAATCCAATGGTCAAAAATGTAAAAAAAATTAAAATTTTATAAAATTGACCCAGAAGGCTGAAATTTTCAATGTACCCTATTTGTAACCATCAGAGTTGATTGGGAACGGTTTCGAACCGTTTTGAGCAGTTTTGAAGCCTCTAGCAGATCTTAAAACGTCGAAATTTCCACAAAATGTTATCCAATGAAATCGAAAAGCTGAAGTTCCACTTTATACCCCCAATTTCAACATGCTGAGTGGGCTTGAGATGGTTTTAAGTCGATTTGGAACCGCTTGTACTCCAAAAACCGTCATATAAAAACAGTCCAAATCAACTTCGGTATGCATTCTTGTGATTGGTGCTTGTTATAGTAACTCATGTGGCCAATCACCTACAATTTATCCAAAATCAGGACATGCTAAAGTAAATTTGAGCATTTGCATGACACTTTTTCAAAATCTGAAATTCCGAAAATATGGCTCAAGACTTCAGAACGGCTTGAAACCGTCTTCCAACTGATTCAGAATCTTGAAATTAGGGTATAAACGATATTTAAATTTTTCCTGCTTTGTTGGGTTACATTTTGGGAAAATTCCAAATTTTAAAAATCTGCTGGAGGCTTCAGAGCTGCTCAAAACGGTTCAAAACCGTATACAATTGGTTTGGTGGGTCACAAATAGGGAGCAATGTCAAATTTCAGCGTTCTAGGTCAATTCTGTAAAATTTTGATTTTTTCGTATTTTTGACTCCAATTTAATTTTTTCAAAAAATCACCAAAAAACGAAAAATGCACTTCAAAAAGTGAAATTTTGAGTGGTGATGTATTCTCATATCTTCTTTTTCAATTCAGTTTTGTCCAGTTCGAAAATTTTTCAACCAGTAGGGCAACCTCTACGATTAAGAAATCGCGAATTCAAGTCACGAGCCCACCACACACTGACGCAGCAAACCACATTTCACCAACACCACATAATTATAAGTTACAGTTTTAAAATCTCCCATTCAGAGAAAATCCCATTCCCCTCCCCCTCTTCATCTTTCCTGCCTCCCAAAAAAAAACACATCAGCTAATGGAATTCCGCGCGCGCAAAGTAGCCACGCAGGTCTACGAGTAATTAGATTAGCGCAGACAAGTTGATACAATTACAGGCAAACACAACTTTACTTTACTTACCATCCTACTGTGATATGCGCGGATATAATAATTTGTCCGTCGGACGATGCTAGAATCGAATTACACACCGCTCGCATTTCTAAAACGTTTACCCCGTCTCTGACGGACGTAACTCGTATGGTGCCGTTGTGCGAAGAAAAGTGATAGGTCTTCGAATGGTCTAGCAAATGCCAAGTATGATGCTCCGTCAGCCATGGCGGAAATTTACAACTTGCTCGTTCGTGGTGCGAAAGATCGCCTGGAACAAACCAAAAAAAAAACACCAATGAAATACGTTCTTTCGTTTATTCGTATATACGAGAAAGAGAACATACAATAATAAATACATAATATCGTACACATCATGTGTGTGTGTTTGTGAAGCGAAAAATCATCGCCGTGCACGTACATAAATGCGAGAACGCGCAGAAAAATCGTCTATTTTAATAAACGCGTATCTCTTTTTCTTTGTCATTTTTAGTTGCTCGTTCTTTACAAATTTTCATTTCACATACGAGCGCCACCACCATCGTCATCCATCCATCCTTTCTTCCAACACTACTCGTATACATATACACGATACATAGTATTCCTCTGCGCCTTCACAGTATATGTATAGAGTAGAGGTACGCCCCGGTATCGTTGGTATACGTTTATATATAATAAATTTCGTCCTATATGTATGAATAATGATACGTCGTTCGTTTCGTTTTAAAACTTTAAATAGCGCGAATATTTCGAGCAACGACGACGACGACGAATGCGCCACGCCAACACCGCACCTCGCCTTGCTCCTGGCGCAGAAATATTTCTTATTTAAACTTCGGCTCGACGACGCAAAGCTAGCTACGAGTATACCTTTACCTACCTATATAGGTACATGTAGTACCGGGGTCGCGTAAACTTTCGCATATATACCTACGTGTATCATTAAAAAGCGAAAAATTTTACAACACTCTTTTCCTATAACCCCTCCCCCCTCCCTTATCCCTCACATCCCAGCACACCGTATACAACAATTTCATCGCGGATATACAGCTCTAGGTATATTACGAAATACAACTTTTTCCTCGATTTTCCGTCTGTCTGCCCCTCCTCGCCCCGCCGTGCCGTGCCATGCCCCTTGTGTTCGTCGTTCGTTTTTTCAACTATCTCTTTTACTTTTTTAAACTGTGGGAATTATTACAGATGCACACCGGTTCAATATCATTTCGCCAACGTGTATTGTCATGTATCAGTCTATCCTTCGAGTTGCCTTCTTCGCCTTATTATACTGCTCGATCACTCGTTCGTTCGTTCGTTCGTTCGTTGGCGTATCAAAATATAAACGAAACACCTTTGGATCACCCTGCTGTCCTCCTGTCTGGCGAATTTTGCTCGCGATACATGGGTAGGTATAAATGTTATGGAAGGTGTAGGTAGGTGTGTTGCGTTTATTCGTACCGAAGTTCGTTCGTTTGTACGTATTTTAAATTATCATCGCCGAGGTTGTATCATCATTTTTTTTTCTGATTTTTTATTCCGACGCCCACGATATGTATATTATTTATGTTCAGTGGTATTCAAAATGTAGGAAAACTTCGAGACTATACGTAGACTAGGGTGTACCTTATTTTCCGAAATTGCAATTTTCCACCACAGCCCATCAAAATGTTACTTAGGTGAGAAATTAATTCCCTATTTTTTATTTTCCTCCTATATCCACAAAAAAGTGGTACCGGTAGGCCTCCCCCCAGTTGGAAAAAATTTAAAATAATTGAAAAAGCTCGATTCACTAAAATTATTTGAAGACCACATGGAAAGAACCAGACAAGTCAAAAATTATCAAAACTGAGTTTATATACGAGTATGGTCGAATTAAATTCACACTGAGAAGTAAAAATATGTGAACCATTTGAATTTATAGTCCAGTCAATAGGTATGCAATTTGACCCAAACATAATTACAAACAAAGGTTTTTTTGGTGAATATTGTCTAGGGTGGTGTGCTGAATAACATACTAAAAGTCCCCGCCCCTACCCCACGAGCTAACCCCCCCACAGTGGATCAAAGCCCCCCAAAATCAGTTTTTCATCAAGAACTCCTGAAGTATTGAATTTTGAGTAAAATGAGCCTAGTGATCATTTCATCTTCTCCCCAATACCTATCAAATGATCTATCGACCAACTCCCTAGCCTCAAGGGGGGTGGCGCTACGACCCCTCAAAGTGGAGTGATCTTAATAATTTTAATTTTTATGATTTAGGACTTGTAACCTGTTCTAATCGATAAAATAAAGTCAAATTTGGGGAATGGGATTCTTTTGGGTGCTAGAGTTGACCTCTGGAGTGGGGAGGGTCAAAGTTGCAAATTACAGAAAGGTCATTTTTTTGGAGGGGCATAACATGACCCCAATTTGATGAAAAGGGTCCAAAATGATACCATCGGACAGTACCCTATCTGTGATCAACATATCCAAATTTCAGCTTCCTAGGTTATCCCCACCCCATTTAAAGCGGAATTAAGCTTAAAATCCCCTTATTTTACCCCTATTTTCGGTTTTTTCCACCTTAAAAGGAGTGGGGATAACCTAGGGAGCTGAAATTTGGATATGTTGATCATAGATAGAGTACTGTCCGATGGTATGATTTTGGACCCTTTTCATCAAATTGGGGTCATGTTATGCCCCTCCAAAAAACTGTAATTTGCAACTTTGACCCTCCCCACTCTAGAGGTCAACTCTAGCACCCAAAAGAATCCCATTCCCCAAATTTGACTTCATTTTATCAATTAGAACAGGTTACAAGTCCCAAATCATAAAAATTAAAATTATTAAGATCACTCCACCTTGAGGGGTCGTAGCGCCACCCCCCATGAGGCTAGGGAGTTGGTCGATAGCTCATTTCATAGGTATTGGGGAGGAGATGAAATGATCACAGGGCTCATTTTACTCAAAATTCAATATTTCAGGAGTTCTTGATGAAAAACTCATTTTGGGGGGCTTTGATCCACTGTGGGGGGGGGGGTTACCTCGTGGGATAGGGGCGGGGACTTTTAGTATGTTGTTCAGCACATCACCCTAGACAATATTCACCAAAAAAACCTTTCTTTGCAATTATGTTTGGGTTCGCCCATTTTTTTCTGCTATTTGACTGGGCTATTAAAAAAAAATTGATTATTTGTAGTAAAAATATCCGTTAAAAAATACGAGAGGGGGGAGAGCAATGAGCTGAGACCAAATCTGAGGCGAAAGGAAGAAAATTTCAACATTAATAAGTAGGTATGTATGTAGAATGCGACGATCCAGTTTTCGGGTCAAAATTCTTTAAAAATGAGGCAAATGAAATTTTGATGAAAATTTTTGATTTTTTTTATCAAGTTCATCCTGGAATTTGAAACATTCAAGACACTAGAAACGTTCAAATAGGTATTGTTTAAATGGTGCTCGAAAAAATTTTGATAGGAATTTTTGATTTTCTGTTGTTGGCTCAGAAATGTTCAAACACGTTTTCGTCGATATAATTTGTATTCAAATTTTTTGCGAAATTTCACTCATTTTTATAGGTTGCAATATCACTTTTGAATAATGCTACAAAAAAGCACTGGTAATACAGTACCTATTTACTTATTTTTAATAACGTGATATCATTTCATTAAATTTTTAATTTTTTGTTCATTTTATTCAATTTGCAATTTTTAAAAAAAAATAAAAGCAGACTTGTTGACAGATCTACCTGTTGTAATTTTTTTTTACAATTGTCGGGTGAATATCGTGCAAATATAGATATATATTTTGTCGTTAAATTTATTTTTCAGTCGTTTAATTTTTTTGTCCAACTTTTCTTTTATTAGGTGTTTCTGTCGCCTGCTCTGTCGTAACAATAAATCGTAAAACCCTTAAAATAAAAAAAAATTAAAAAATAGGAATAAATCAAAATTAGGGAAATCCCCCCCCCCCCAATTCAAGAAAACAGTAAAAATACAAAAAATTATGTACGTGGAAATTTTTTGAAAATACTTCAATTATGGGAAGAATTTTCTAAAATAAACACCTTTTCAAGAAAAATCTTCACCCGTCTCCCAAACGATGTTGGTTCCCTTAATAAAGTCCCAAAAAATTGAAAAAAGTCAACAAAAACATGAAAAATTGATCTGCTCAATTTTTTTTTTTGAAAATTGTTCATTTCCGGGTAGAATACTTTTTAAATACTTAACCACATTTTCAAGAAAAGCTACCCCTCCCTTGATCGACCAACTGATGTTGATCTCCTTTCATGAAGTCTCCAAAGTTGATAAATATCAAAAAAATATGAAAAATTGATGTCTGTATCGTATGTACAAGAAATTAGGTGTTTGAAAATTTCCCATTTTGAGCAGAATCTTTCTAGATTTATATTTTTTTTTTCAAGAAAACCCTTCCCCCAGTCTCACAACACTGTTGGCCACTTACATAGAGACCTTCGAAGTTGAAAAAAAAAATGAAAAAATCAGTATTTTTATTTTGTTTTTATTTTTTTCAATTCAATCTCCTTCCAGAATTTTGTTTAAAATGACTTCACTTCAAAAAATACCTTACTTGTTTTATTTGATGTTTAATTATTATTATGGCTATTGGCAATTCAGTGAGAGACAAAATTCTACTTTTTTCGTCAGAGAGGGGGGGGGGGGTCGAAAACATCAAAATAGTGCTTTTCTGATGAAGATGTACCAAATCCAAGTGTGTATCAAAATTGAAAAACAAGAACGTAAAATTATTCACTTTTTTTATTTTTTGAGGAAGCGAAAAGTTGCCTTTTTTCATCATTTAAAGAGGTCGCAAAAGTAGGTACATATTAATTATAGTGAAAATGGGCCAAATTTGAGGATTAGAGGGTAAAAAACGTAAAAATTCCAATTTTTGGATTTCTAATTATACTTATTTTGAGGACAGGAAGGTGTGAGGGAGTGAGGGAGGGAGAGAGGGGGGCTTCATGGCACGATTTATTTTCACCATCATGGGTGCAGAAATTTTTCTTGTGAAACCGAACAACATTAGGGCGTCAAAAAATATTTTTCAACAAGTATAAATAAGAGCTATCCCCCTTCTAATCCATAGGTTATTCGTGGGGACTGAAGATGGAGATGGGGAGGTGAAATTGGTACAGGGACTTGACTGTGGTGTTGGAATTAGAAAGTTCGAAATTTTTGAAATTTTGTCCAATACTTCGATTTGTTCATATTTTGTAAAATAGTGGGGGGGGGGTTTACCGGCACGGCTTATTATTCATCGGGGGGAGGGGGCTGACAATTTCATGACGTGATTTTCACACCCGAGGTTACAATTTTAGGGATGAGAGCGAGAAAAAACGAAAAAAAAAATCCACCATTTATGTAAATAAGGTACACCTTGATCGGATTTTGTAAAAATATTCACCTAACAAGGAATCTCTTTCGAGCTCAAAGTCTTCGATTTATCAAGCTAGATCAAAAAAGATTTGTCCTAAAACATCTGTAACCAGAAGTCCAGGACTTGAAGTTGAATTTTGGATTTTTGAAGAATTTTTGAAAGCATAAAAAATTCAAAAACAAGAAGAAATTTGGAATTTTTTTTGAAATGTAACTTTTTAAGCAAAGATTTATTAAAAATTTAATCTTTTATTTTTCGTATCCTTCCTTCCTTCCTTCAAATTTTCAAATTTGGTCAAACTTGTTAGTTCAAGCTTCAGTAAAAATAATATTTCTTTTCTGACCCCCCCCCCCCCCCAACATAACACAAAGT
This sequence comes from Planococcus citri, assembly GCF_950023065.1. Lineage (NCBI taxonomy): Eukaryota > Metazoa > Arthropoda > Insecta > Hemiptera > Pseudococcidae > Planococcus > Planococcus citri. The sequence continues at coordinate 67,176,774 of NC_088681.1, forward strand.
GAACTGTACTTTATAAAATATCTACCCACATCATTCTCCGATCTTCGTTTCCCTTCACAGAGCACACAATAAGGCACCAACGCGAAATATGTAGCGAAACGAGCAAAATTGTAGAAACCCCTGAATCGAGAGAAAGAGAGAACGAATCAACGAACGAACCAACTAACGCAGAAAATCTTCCAATTTTTAGATACGCCAAACATGAAACTATATACGCTTTTATGTCCGCGTAACATGCCATACGTACATAACCCTTTCACAAACAAAAGCTTCTCTCTCGCTCCCTCGTACTTCGTTCCTCTTTCTATGTATTTTTTCTTTTCCACTTTTCCGATTCTTCTTATATACTTATTCTTCTTTTACAATATAATTTTTGTTCAACTGCACGCTTTGAATGCAAAAAAAAAAGGCGAATCAAATGCGCAAATTTAATGAAACTTGACCACATACTGATATCGCAACGTAAGAAATTTTACTCGCTTGGTTGAATCTAGACCCGTTAGCAAACAAAAATTTTGATTTGTTGAATAAATTAAAAAACCACGAATTTAAAATTATTTTCAATATGCTATCAACTCGAGAATTCCCCACCTGATTGGGCCAAAGTGGTCATTTTCAACGTCCTGCTCATCCCCAAATTTCTGACTGGCAAACTTTTGAAAACTGAGCTCTCAAAAAATCTCAACTTTGAACTTTATGAAATTTTTGGAATTACTTCCAGCTACCTTTGAAAACGCAGTGGTCCCTCAGAATTTTCAGTGTGCCAAAAATCTTAAAGTTGGTGTACAGGGGTTTTCGAAGGTGCTGAATTCATTTTTGACAAAATTTCGACTCCAGACCCCCCCCCGAGGAAGGGCAAACCCAAAATTTTGGAAATTTTTGTGTAACATATCAAAATGTAGGTTTTTTGGGCCCCCCAATTCATTTTTGGCACCATTTTTCAAAAATTTGTGATATTGACCCCATGGGGAGGGGGGAACTCAAAATTTCGGAAATTTTCGTGTGACATATCAAAATGTAGGTTTTTTGAGCTCCCAAATTTTGGAATCATTTTGATATGAGGAAATATGCCTTCATCACGTAAGGGATGTTGAATAGAAGCATCGCCGTAGCGATGATTAAAATAATAATTCCCAAAGACTGCGCAAGTCTGGTAATGTGAGAACTCCTACTATTACGTTTTGGTGACATTTCAATGTCACCTATGTTCGATATGTCCGCGGCAAGCGCATCGAACGATGCACCTACGACTATAAATAGAGCAACACAGCCACGAGCCAAACTAGTTGCATTTTCGGATAAATCGTATTTCCAATCAAGTTGTACCTACGAGGTAGTCGCGAGACTACCGAGTAGTTGTATTTATTTTCATAGAAGATGCTTTCTTCTAATTAAGCTGCTCGTGCAACCGGGTTGTACTGAGTGGCCTTTAAGATGATTTGAATTTATAATCAAGTGTAGTACCTATTAGGTGCTATGCACGTAGATCTCGAATACGACCGTCGCGAAGGTAGGTTCTTGGTCTAAAAGTGTATTTATGTAAGCTAGAAGCGGATGAGTTCCCTCTACTGGGACACTCATCTCCTATTTACTCCGTTCTCGCCCACTTTATTAAGTGGATAATTCCGTTTCTTTCGTGATTAAAATTATCGTACGTAATTTATCGCGTCTACCCTCTATTGGATATGTTTCCGATCATGCCGGCCATCGGAACATACTCCTCGTCTGGAAAAGCACCCTCTGTAATACATAACCATCCCCTGCCGAAAATGTCTAGTATTAGGGACATACCGAAGAGGCAGGAAAAATGGACAGCTTGTGAACCTGATGAGTAAGTCATCAAGATTAATCACACATTTTCTAGGAAATGTGTACAGTTTCAATGGGTAAGCAATTACCACCCTCATTACCTCTTAACGAATATTAATTATTACTTAATTTACTAACTCGAGTCTAAGGTAGTAAAATCATTTTATACTCGTTTGATCTTTCAAATATGTATTTTTATATTATTTCCGAGCAACAATAAATCATATTATCTTGTATGTATGCTTTTGATTGGTGATTGGAAATTATCTCTGTGAAAAGTGAGTAGTATGACTGAGACCTCTCCGATATATTGAGCTAACCAGGCGAGGCAAATGTTCACTACCTTAGGGAATATTTCTTGATTCAACTAAGTAGGTAGTAATTCTGATAAAAACTATCTATCTCAATCATTCTTAATCTCACTATATCATATTGGCGCCAAACTTCCGCGTAATTCTTCCGAAAATTGCAAAATTTTCAGTCCGACTTACTAAAAAACCCACCCTTAAAAATTCAAATTTTTTCAAAATCTTCAAACTTTCCGATTTTTTCAAATTTTGTCAAACTCGAATTCCAAATGGTTCTCCTAAAGAACACAATTCGAGTGAAAAAACCATAATTCCAAAATATTCAATGTCAAAAATTCTAGACTCCTTGACAGAATTTTTTTTTAAACATGATTTTCCAAGATATGTTGCATGTCAAAATTGACTAATCACTTAGTCTGGCGCCTGACGTGGATGAACCTCTCTAGAAAAAATCATACATGCCACAGATCTTCGAAAACTCATAAACTTAAAAATTTAAATTTACCAAAAAATTGATTTTTGAACTTTCTTGAATCCAAAAAGCTCAAAAAAAAAAAAAAAAAAAACGAGCATAATTCAAGCTAAAAATTACGTTTCGAATTAATCTAAATTATAACCTTCCAAAATTTTTGATTTTTTTTTGATTTTTTTTATTTTTTCATTTTGATTTTTTTTTTAATTCCTATACCCCATTAAAATTGCGTTTTTTACCTCGAAGTCTCGTAGGTAGATATGCAGGCAAAATTATAGCTCATATTTCAGTAAGAAAAGTCTCAGTGAGTACAGCTTACTAACACTATGCTAAAATAATGTAGTATACTTTTAATGTACATAAATGAATTTTTTCAAATACTCTTTTCGTCCATAAATTACGAATAGGGGCAGGAAAAAATTCTAAAATACTATTCGATTCATAATTCTTAGAAATACAAGTCCGAGTCAAAATAATTTAATTCTGTTAAAAAATTAAACTTACATAAAATTTTGGCTTCGTAAAAAATCAATCTCTGACTTACATGGTGGGTAGGAGATCGCAGCTATACTGTGCCAATCGAGAAAAAACTCCTCATGAGCAAGGTGTAAAACCTGACTAGCCTCAAGGGAGATAATTATCTCGAGAATCACGGTAGAATTGTGGTACCCTGGTTACTGTGTATTTTCAGAGAATTTTAATCTTAAAATAATCACCAAAATTTCATCTAAATAAAATTTTGATATCATAAAAATTGCTAGTCTCTCACTTACATGGTGAGTAGGGGATCGCAGCCTATACTGTGCCAATTGAGAAAAAACTCCTTAATGAGCAAGGCAAAAGCCTGACTAGCCTCAAAGGAGATAATTATCTCAAGAATCACAGTAGAATTGTGCTACCTTATTCATCGTGTACTTTTGGAAAATTCCAAAATATAAAATTCTGAAATATTTGACTCATGATCTGTACTCTCATGACCTTTCGTGAAAATCATTTTACTCACAGAGAATCATGGGACTCCCCGTGAGCGATTGGTAAGCTTGTCTCCTAAAGTGAGTAATTTATCATCATGAAAGTCCATGCTTAATACAGATCAGAGTTGGATAATTTAATCAATTTTCTTGTGGTATAGTTTGCAATAATATTGACTCTCATGAAAATCATTTAACTCACAGAGAATCATGGGACTCCCCGTGAGCGATTGGTAAGCTTGTCTCCTAAAGTGAGTTCTTTATCATCATGAGAGTCTTTCGTTTTTCCTTCACTGGAAAAACTAGAAAATTGCCCACAAATACCAAATACATGAAATTCTTAAATTTTCACTAAATAATGTAAAAATTTGAAAAACGTCTATAAATTAGAACAAAAATAGAACGAATTTTTTCAGACACTCTCTTGAGCTAAAATTACAAATAGGGACATGTAAAAATTCAAATAGGCACCATTTTGACTCGCAAATTGTAGCAACACAGGTCCGAATCAAAATAGTTCAAATATTTATAAATTCAATTTAATTGCTTCTTGACCTAACTAACCCCTTTGTGGTGTATTTTCGGACATTTCTGTGAAAATTACGAAGATGAAAATCTGAAAATACAACACAAACAAGGCAGAAATTCTTCCGAGGTTAATTTTGTTCCAAATGGAACAAATTAGCCATCTGATGAATTCGGACCTAAAATTAGGGTGAAATTGCTGTTTTCTGCCAAGTCCGAAGATAAAAAATCTGACAACTTGACAGAAAAATGCAAAACTACCCTTAAAAAGCAAAGCATAAAATTTTGATCTTTTTATGCTCATAACCAAAGTGTTCAAAATTCCGAAAACGTCTGTATAAGCTAGGTTGAGAAAAAATTCACTCAAACTCATTCCTCCCCTATGGAGTACAATGACAACTTGAGTGAGGCCACCCAGTTTTAAAATCATTAAAATGTCTCATTTTGATGAAAATTTTTTGGCCACGTTAATCTAGTTATTTTCTATGTACCTAGCAATATTTTAACAATTTGGTGTATGGGTAAAATAAGCAGTTAAGCTCATTTTATTCAAGTAGGTACCTAGGAACGAATTTATTTCTTGTCTTCTACAGACGAAAATCTGTAGAAAAATAGGACAAATTCAGCTTGTAAATAGTTCGTTGAATTTTCTGTTTGTAAAAATATTTTCTCAAGTTACCAGTGAGAAAGTGATCAAATGGCCTGAATGATTTGGGCCATTTGAGCGAATTTCACACTGGTTACATTTCTCCATAAAAATGTACCTCTCTAACCACCCTATTTTGAATCTGTGTAAGTTCAAAATCTCAAAAATCCAGTCCAAAAAGATCGTTGAAAGACTTGAAATCTCCGATGAAATGTTTTTAAAATTACGAAACAAAAAATAACCAAGTTCTCAGTTAAAAAAGTGCGTGATTTTTTCGATCTATTCTGTGTATATAGCACATAAAAATCACCCCTATAAAGAATCTTCTTTGTATACAGCTCATATAGCTGCACACACGTGCCACAGCTATACAGATCATTTAATTGGCTTAAACATCCGAGCCGAAGGATTCCCACGAAATCATAGCGCCAGTAGATAGCTAATTAACATACAAACAACTTGAGTATTTTGGTTAAATGCATTGACATTTATTGCTTAGCAATAAAAACGTCACTTTCTGGTTACTTTATTACACCTATCTGCCGCACATACAAAATCGTCTCGGATACCTGAGAACATCTAATTAGTAGTATAAAACTGTCTTCATTTTGATCATTATTACACCTATTTGCTGCAGTATAATAAAAATGTCACCATTTAATTTGTACTCGTGACAAAGTAATTGGGTACAAGGCACATAGATGCTCAGCAACAAATACGTAAAAGACTACTGTATTAAGCATAGATACATACGGGCTTAGACTTTTATTTTCGTCGCATGTAAAAACTAACAGTACTAATAGCTATATAATTAGGTAATTGATTTAACATGTTAATATCTTCTGTTCTTATGTGCACGTGGGAAACTGGAGAATATTAACACGCGATATTTCAATACTATGCTTGACATTTTGACAGTTTTTTACAATTTATTACCCTTCAATAGTTTTTTGACATTTTTATTGCTTGATTTTCTTATACTTTCGAGTATGGGAAAATGAAAACGTAAATATTCACAGCAGCTAAATGCTCCGATTAATTTTCTACAATTATTTAATTCAAGTCATTAATCTGTCAGTTTTTTTTGTTTTATACCTACCAAAAATTAACAATACTAATAGCTATGCACCTCTTAAAGGTAGCATATTAATGTTTTTTGTTTTTCTATACTGATCACATAGGAAATTAGGGAACATATTCACCCATTATTCAACCATTCTGCTTGACATTTTGACAGTTTTTGACAATTTATTACCATTCAATAGTTTTCTGACAATTTTATTATTTAATTTTCTCATACTTTCGAGTATGAGAAAACCAAAATATAATGATTCTCAGCAGATAAATAGTCCGATTCACTTTCTAAAATCTATTAATTCAGGCCATTAATATGTCAGCTTTTGACAGTTTTTGACAATTTATTACCATTCAATAGTTTTCTGACGTAATTTTCTCATACTTTCGAGTGTGGGAAAACAAAAATGTAAATAATCACAGTAGCTAAATACTCCGATTAATTTTTTCAAAACTCATAAATTCAAGTCATTAATCTGTCAACCTTATTGTTCTATGCTTATGCACATGCTAACAACCCTTAAAATGCTCCAATTAATTTCCCAAAGTCATTAATTCTGTCAGTTTTATTTCGTTATTTACAAATAAGAACCAAATAAAAACGCTTATACTAACAATAGATAAATAGTTCAATTCATTTTTGTGCATTTAATTGACATTTTTCCCATACTTTTTGACAGATTTATCTATCCTGCAGTAAAGCAAACCCACATATTCACAATAGTTTCACACTAATAAATTGCAGGTACCAGGCACTAATTGATAGGATTTCCGGCGAAAATGTCACATTTTGGCAGTTTTATTGAGTGAAAATAGAAAGGATCCAATGTAAAACAATGAGCCATATGAGCAAAAGCTATAAATTTGAACTTAAAATAGACTTTTATAACCCAAAGCGGAGAAATCTAGCGTGAGAACGCACTTAGAGCTTAATTCTCATCAAATTTCATGGGAAAATTATTACAATAGAGTTCCAACCAAATCCCTACAATTTCCACCTCTTTTTATACCAAATTGAGTAGCCAAGCTCACTATATAAGCTCTCACTATCTGAGCATTTTCATTAGTTTCGACAGTACTTTTGCGCGCATCGGACCTCCGCATCGGACCTCCGTCTTGCACTTCGAGATTCTATGAACACTCCTCCAGCTTTGAATACACGCAGTAGGGTGAGTAAAAAATCTTCTAAATTTTTCGAATTTCGTAAACGTAATCGGAAATCGGGTTTAAATAGTATCAGTGAAATGGAACAAGAAAATAGCCAAGGTTCTGTTCACTCCTTCTTCAGTGATCATTCTCAGGCAAATAAAGAGCCTGTATATGAGGAAATGGATCGGCAAACGCCAAGTGACGAAGGGATAGGTACTCAACCGTACACTCGCCCCTTTGACCCTGAGCTTTTTAAGGATACTATTAACGAGAACGTATATGCAATTTTTCGAAAAACTTGGGACTGGAATGAAGAAATTCATTCAGAAGCAAAAAAGAATTTTGAAAAGCAAAAAGATGAAATTGAAAATGCAACAAAAGTAGCATGTGAGGCAAAGGGAATTGGAATTTATGTCAACTCTAAACTTTCTGAACTTGCAACCCAAGCTCATAATAATCTGAAAGAAGCTGGAGCATGGGTCGACGAGTTGAAAGAAAAATTAAGATCTACTCGCATTGCTTTGATTGAGACAAATTCTATGACAAAAGAGAACACTTCGGAAGTACAGAAAATTTCTGAAACAATTAACAAAATTTGTCAAGAAACCAAAAAACATGACGAGGGTTGTGCTTATTTTGTCGAAGAAATCAATAATATCAAGGAAAAACTCCGACGTACTTCATTGGGTGGTGGCTCAAAATTTAAATCTCTCGCGATTGATGCAGGATCTATAAAAAGTGCAGGAATCATATTCACAGACGATCAATTGCATTTTCCGCATGAATTCTTAGACGAATTTGATGCGTATTTTTCGGAAACAAATGCAGCTGAAAGGCACAAGATTTTGGCATTTAAGGGAGTGATTGATACGAAAACTCGCAAATCATTTCTCGAGACTGTACGAAACGTACAAAATTACCGTGAATTAAAAAATAAATTTCTGGACTTTTACTGGGATCGCAGAGCTCAGAATGAAGCAATGAAAGCTTACAGATATGACTTTGCATATGCGGAGGACCTTAAAGATATGGCGAATAAAATGGCCAGATGGGCCAAATCACTCCGAAACCATCGTCATAGAAGTGAGGACGAAATCATTGATATCCTCATAGGCAAAACCCCAGAAAGTCACCAACCCAGCCTAAGAGAAGAAGGACAGACAATGGACCAATTCTTAGAAAAATTGGCCAATTTGTCAAAAATGCAACATGATCCAGAGAATGAAGTACCAATCATGTTTCGACGAAATTATAAACGTAAATTTGATGATTCCCCTACTCCCACGCCTATAAACAATCCGCGATACACAAACAAGGGCACACCATCAAATGAACAATTATCAATCGATTTAGAGAAATTGCTCAAACCCACCGAAAGGCGGCTCACTGGGTAACCGTTTTAAATTGCTACGATATTATCTATGATATGAACTTTTCTAACAAGACCCTTTACAAAATAAAGGCACCTGAGCTAGAAGTCCACAATGTTGAAATTCCAGATGACTCAGATCCAACAGAGCTGGAACCATTCGAACCTCAAACTGAGCCATCAGAACCTCATTCACAAGAATTTGAGACAGGAATTGCACCCTTGGAAGTCAAATTTCTTGCTGAAAACATTCCTGAACTTCATAAACGTCTCAGAAACATTTCGTCATATCAGCAGACAGATATAACGTGCAAAAAACTCATCGAAATTCTTGAGGAAAGTATCCTGGCAAACAATAAAAAGCAAAGAGAGGCTCAGAAAAACAAACTTTCGAAATTTGAAATTTTCAAAAACGCCAAAGGGGAGAAAATTCTCATGAAAAAATTGGAAAACGGTTCAAAAGTACCATGCCTGCCTAATGAGCTTTTCTACGATACTGTTGACTACCTACACTGCGTATATGGCCATGTAGGATCTACCAAACTCGACGTAATATTTCGCAGAATATTTTACCACAACAACTCACTGGCGTATATTCGCGAAATCTGCAACGTATGCATTGTCTGTAAGGTCAATAAGAACTACGCAAACCATAAGACTATTGAATACGCTCAAGTAGAAGCTTATGCCCTTGGAGATGTTCTATCTGTTGATTTGCTTGGACCCCTTCCTGCAATGAAAGATGAACCAAAATACCTCTTGGTCGCAAAAGATGTCTTTACAAACCGAACATGGTTAAGAACATTATATAACATCAAGAAAAAGTCAGTCTGTCAGCAGATGGCTACGATAATCTTCGACATTGAAAGTCATAAAGTAAAAATCAAGAAAATAATAACAGACAATGGATCACAATTTATCTCTAGTTCTTGGTACAACTTACTCGAAGAACATCACATTCAGGCTGCTCACACTAGCGCATACAACCCACAATCTTCATCCGTGGAAAGGACGATGCGCTGGATTGGAGACAAACTACGAGTAAAAATTAATAAAAATCACAACCCATTTCGATCACATTCTGGATGGCAAGATTTAATCTCTGAAATTGAGGATGAATTGAACAATACACCAACTTCATTTGGATTCAAACCCAATGAAGCCTGGGGCATCGCAGATGTTATTGGACTACAAATACCCCAGACAAGTGTAAAGTTCAACTTCAAGAAAGAACTCATCAAAATTCACGAGAAAATGATCAAACGCGAAATCCCATCTGTCTCAACTGAAAAATGTCTTGAGGAAACGTTAAATCCTGATATTGACCTAATATTTGACACAGATGGTTACGTCCGTGTTACAGCGGATGGAGCCTGCTCAAAAAATGGTGACGCGAATGCAATTGCTGGAATAGGTATTTGTTTTGCGCCAGACTCAATTTTAAACATTTCTGAACGTATAACGAGCACTCAATACCCAATTTCGAACAACCTTGCGGAATTAATTGCAATTCGTACAGCGTTGCAAGTACTTAAAGAAAATGAGATCACAAAAGTAAAATTATTGAGTGACTCGAACTACGCTATAAAAGCGCTCAACAATACCTGCTCATTATGGCAAACCAATAATTGGAAAAATTCGCGTAATAAACCAGTCCATCATGAACACCTATTTAAAGAAATTCTCGAACTTCGTAAGGAGTTTGAAAAAGTCGAATTTATTCATGTCTTTGCAAGAAAACACGAATTTACAAACATCATCGCTGACTCGTTGGCTAAAAAGGCAGTCTATACTATTGAACAAGACACTCTAAAAATCCAAGAAATGACCCACCGTCAACTGGTTGAGACTTTTATTCGAGAGAAAAGAAGGTTGAAGAAAATTGAAGAAGAATACACCTTCAATAAAAGTCACCCAGATCCTACATTCTTCAAAAAGGGAGACTGGGTCTTAATGGCCAATCATAAACAATCATCTTTTGCCAAACAGACTTCTGGCAAACTATACGAAAAGAAAACTGGACCCTACATCGTTATCCAAAGAAATGGCCATAACTGCTATCTTTTGGAACCAACTGACGATGACGAAATTAACAGAGTAGCAAACATTCGCCAATTGACCCTTTTCATTACAAAGGAGAACATAGAAAAGTTGAGAAGCGAAGTTTGCTTTAAATCTAGCATTGACTCTCGCTCGTTAGAGCAAAGAATCAAAGAATTTCTTACTGACTATCAAAATGAATCTGAAATCGACAGTGAAGATGATGAATTATACCTCGATTCGGATCACGAGGATGACACCGAAATTGTAATCAGTAGGAAAGATTTTCGAAAAGCATCTCAAGTGGTCCTACAAGAAGTAGCAAAATCAGCTCGTGAAAAACGTGCTGAGGCACGAAATAAACGACCTGAAAAGGCGCAAGCTACAACACATGCGTCTCAAGATTCAACCCTTTCTCAATCCCAACCTTCCACTTCAGGGGCACAGGACGAACCCCCTACTACGATAAAAAGAACGAGAGGCCGTCCACGTAAGAATAGGGCAACTGAATTTTCGTCCCAAGAAACTATTTCAACCTTGGACGATAGCCAAGACAGTCAAGATAGCCAAGATTATGACGATGAAATATTTTCGGATGCTCCCATAGCACTCCAAAATTCACCCGATAATGACCTTTCCAATGTTCAAAACCCATTGGATACCCCACCTGACTCTGCAATTCCAGAATCGCAACCTAGCGAAACTCTAAACGCTCCTAGGGCAGGGGCAAGTGCTCAAAGGCCTACATCTTTGCCAACCAGGACACGATCGGAGCGAGTTCTCACTAGATTACGAACTAAACCCGCTACTCACTGGAAAAAACAACTCGAGACAAAATTCCTAAATTACGTATCCGATAGCGATCAAGAGCCTATCGCTCGGTTCTTCGAAATGGTTCCTGATGAAAAATCAGATGATGAAGGAAATCCATCATGGAAAACTTAATGCTTTGCAAAAATTCACTACTCTATTGTTGCGAATTGGAAAATGTGCGAAAAATACCCTATCATATGTCCTGACACATTTTCTGATTGCAACAATAACCACATGTTACTTCTATCACAACCGACATGCGACAAGTAAAGCATTAAGAATAAGTAAGTGTAAATATTTTCAAACCCCATAACCCCCTTCTGTCACTCTACAGTGGTATGCATACTCGTATAGCTACAAAACTACGATCTAAATCACTTGGAAATACACTGAAAATACCTCATCAGATGTCCTTGTGTATTTCCAGACAACAATGCTCCGAGTAGTATAAATTCAAAAATACGCAACCCAAACTATTTGGGAGTACACAGAAATTACCCCATCATATGTCCTTGCGTACTCCCAAGTAATCAGTATACAAAATTATCTTATCACATGTCCTCTTATATTCCCCAGCAACTACATATCCCCTTTAATGTAACGCTTAGAATTACATTTGATTAATAATTCATTTTTTTTTTGTCTTCAGTGCATTTTATACACGCAAGTATTCTAAAATACAGACGAAGAACGATGTTTTCAACTCGTAATTCTCACCCTTGGTAAAAATAGACACATAACAGGTAGACGAAACCGGAACTCCACTGTGCCATGTACGAATACAGACATCAACCCTAAGTTCGTTACTCCAGCGACACAGTAAGCGAGTGTGACATTGACCCTGCTACATCTTGTCAACACAGAGCGTAGACACCCGCATATACCAGCTGGAGAAGATGCGTAAACGAACCCGAATAAATACGTACACACATTGGTCCGAGATTCATCACAAGATGACTTGGGAAAAGGAATACGCCTCACAAGTGATAAACACGATTTACAAGTATTTCATTGCATAGTTATATTCTTTTTATTTTTTTTTATTTGTGGTTTATGTTTTGAACACCCCCTACATACTTGTTTTCTTCCTGCAAAACACGAATTCGAATACTCGCAAATATACCAAGATCTAGGTCTCAGTATATCACAAGGTAACTTTTTCGAATCGATCTGGATACGGCACCGTCATTCAGTACACTAAAAGATGCATTTTCTCACACCATTCAAAAATCATCCTCTGTCCAATTAAAAACCCTTACTCGTAATCGTAAGCATAGTATAGGTTTAATCAACACATTACTATGCGCATTTACAGTTCAACAACAGCAACAACCTGTACGTAAGAATACATATAACGTGTTTAATTTTTTCTATTATAGACAACAGTCAAACGACGAGATCTAAATATTATGCTACCATAGGATACGAAGCCACAAATCCCCCTAACAAACCCAAAATCATCATCGATACATTGTGGATAATTAAATGATTCCCAGCGCAATACAGAAGACTCAGAAAATGGTGCAAGTTATGTGACAGTTATGGGCAACTAGAAACACTGCTACATAGTACCTCATTAAGATACTACGTAAGGTACAATATTCAAGCAAGACCAGCAGCATTAGAAACGAAATAATTGCCGGCAATGCAAATGATACACATGCATTACTTCGACGATTCATAGCAATCTCTATGGATTTGCTACTTTAGAAAAGTGAACTATAGGCAAATTTTCATTCGACTCGTCTGGCGATTCTGAATTTTTTACATAGTCAGCACTTCTTGAAAATTTCATTCATAAGTCCAGACGAAATGCTACCACTTATAGAGAGACCATTCGGTAACCAGTCAAAGGCCATAAACACGTCAACTTACGAGGACATAACTGTCATTCAAATTACGTATTTTCTCTCTATCACCTATTTGATTATTTTTATTTTTCGATAATTACCTCGCCTTCTTATCGATTCTCACGCACAAGTGCTCATTACGGTCACATACACCCAAAAATTATAAACTTGGAGGTGGAAATGATTTTTTTCATATAATCTGTATCAACTGAAGAGTTTGTACAATCAAAATAAAAGCGCTACCTTTTTTCGAATCGAACTTTATTATATGTAGTGCTGGGCTCCACGCAACATCTCTTGACTTAGCTGTGGTAAGTTTTTGACTTTGCTTTACCTATTCGTTTCCAAGTTTGCTCTTTTTAATACAACTTGATCTGGTTGGCCCATATCTAAGTAGGCCAATTGGATCTCTTTTGCATCGAATTCGCGAGTGATCATTTGTGTCTTTGTACCAAACTGCTGTGCTTTTACCATTTCTCCAAACTTATTTTAAAAGTCTCGTTATTCAACCACAAGACTTCGACAAAAGCTCCAATAGATCATTCTTCGATCGATTTTTTCCAATACCTTGCCAATAATTTCATACCTCAATAGAATCTTCCGGATTTTCAAATGACATCGACTCATTTTTGAGTACTCTCCAAAACGTCGTTAATTATTTTTTTTTGAAATAATTCTCAGAACCTTTTTTCGATTTTCTCATCATTTCAATTTTCCCTCACGATTATGTCGTACTGCGAAATAATCTGTGACCAATGCAAGCTATCCTTGGCCTTGCCAGGACCATTTGCAAGAGCCATTCATGACGATATTTACATAACGGCGTGTCGTCACCTTTTTCATTTTGGGTGCCTATACCGATTGTATATACACTCCACTATGAAAACAGAACAAGGTGCACCGTGTGTCCCATGTCCCCATCCGTCATGTAACCAATTGATCCTAGGATCCGATTCTTTCTTTGTTGACCAATCTCTACGAATATTCGAAGTGCTCAATACCGACTCTAGAGTCCAGTCTCTAGTGAATCAACTAGCATTACAACGAGATTACATTACACGTATTGAGATGGTATTGGTCAATGACAATATTACCCTAACAAGTCAGGTGGAAGATTATCGAAAAGAATACGCCAAATTGACGACTCAGTATAATAGGCTCCTAGATCATCAGATAGGAAACCTATTCGCAAATCTACGTCCGAGAATGAATTCATCTACCAAGTCCCAACCTTCTTCCTCTCAAATGGAACCCGTCTTGCCACAACCTTCGATTTCCAACTCAGGAATACCTCAGTACACTTCTCCTCCACCCTTGCGGCGACGAGTCCAAGAATCATCACAATCCGCCTTTGCGAAACCACAAAATCTTTCTTGTGGCTCTGCACCAATTCCAAGACCGGAGCCAGCAGAGACCCCGATCCCATCGATCATCAATCCTCGAAACCAAGATATTCAAAATGATTCAGTGACCCAGCCCATAATATCGCAACTCAATTGCGTAAATATGAATGAGCCGATTCCGTCAACTTCGTCTGACAGCTCTAGGGCCCCAGATCCCATTTCAGACCACGTAGATGCTACGAGGTTAAGATCGAAAATTCCCCCGCCAAAACCGAAAAAGGGCACATCTGCGGACAAAAACCTTTTTCGCAAAAATTATAAAGCACGGTTCGGCTCCGATTCAGCCGAGTTAAAACCCTTTTATCCCATTAATTCCTACCCGCACGGCTTTACTGCTGCGGGATACGAAATTTTGGAAGATACATACAACGTTGCATTTTTCGCATACAATATCTTAATCATGGGGGATGGACACGCCAATGGTATTGCAAAATACCTAGGTGTGTCTAAACCCTATGAAAACCTGATTGATAATAAAATGTACCGTAGAGACATGTTAGCGTCCGGACTGCTCTCATACCTCGGGACGTTTAAAGAACTTCCAAAGAGAATAATGATTTCAATTGGAAATTTTGATGTGGAACGAAACACGTCATATGAACACTTCTTTTATGCATTCCAAGCAATCTGTCTGTTGTTGAAAAAATTACAAGTTCAACAACTCATAATCCTCCCCCTCATACCACATGAGGATATCAACCAAACGACTTTCTCAGAAATCAACCGAGCCCTAAATTTTGATTGGGAACGGACCCTCGGAGGAAGGGTTTTCCACACCTCAGATATATTCGAAGAACTCCACAGAAACAGGGCTGGAATGGACCGAAAAGGTCCCTTCTACCCATCTAACCTATATGCCAATATAATCCCGACAATGCGAGATAAATTCATTCCCGAGGTACTAAGAAAGCAAACAATAATCCTAAATCCTAGGCCCCCTACACCTGACATAGATATTTCGTCAGAATACACTCCTCAATTACTACCACTTGATTTAAAAATCCCTAGGATTTGCTTGACCCCTGTAAGGATACCTCCCCATTCGACCACAACTCCTTCCACACCCTCAACCTCTTCTCACCCAAATACGACAAAGGCAGTAGCAGTACAAAGCACACAAACTTCCTCCAATGAAAACAGTAATCTCGGAAAGATGGGTAAACTGCGTCGCCTAGAACGTCGCAAAAATGAAGATGACGACAGCTCAGTTCGACATGTACGCCGACGCACCGATCGAATCGTGCGTATGGTAGAAGCGGCTATAGAACAGGCAGAACGAGTCAGCTTGCCGTCTATTAATTTGTCACGCGAGCGCGCGACACTGCTTTATTCTGATCCTAGGTGTTCCAATAACGATCAACGGGTACCATCGCAAGATGAGGAGATAAGCAACACGGAAGCCGATGAATAAAACGACTACCTTAGCCGAAACCAGTAGAGCTCTGGATCACTGGAAGTGCCTAATAAAAGTGAAATTGAATCTTCCCTGTACATAATTAATCATTTATTTTTTTCAATTTAACCCTAGAGTTAAGTATAAAAATAGAGCATTACTAACTTTTCAGACTCCCACCTATACACAAGATACAATAAGTAAGTATTTTTCGAAAAACACACTAATAGTTTGTTTCCCCACAGAATTATTACGACTCAACAAAAACGCAGTCCTGAGTAATGATCCATATTAAATGACGATGTCGAGAGATTTCATAACTCGAAAAGCTGAGATTTGTTAATAATAATACTGTTGGCGACTAAACGACCACATCTTCCCATCACAAAATATCCGTAATTCTTCAACAATTAACTTTTTACAAATCCACATTATTCGACAGTTCAGATTTTGCATTCTACACTTTTGTATGTTATATGTATCCATACTCAATTTTTGCATCAATATTTCTACTCTCATGCGCGTATTTTTTATGCTATGTATAGATATTACTCACTTAAAATTAAGCAAAATTCTAGAATTAAGCAAAATTTCCTTTTCACGCAATCTTTTTATATCACTTTATACATTCAACTTCTTTTCTCTATAATGTTAGATCCATATTTTTCTGCGTTTATTTTTATGCCATACAATATGCTTTTAGAATTAGATAAAAATCTTAGAATTACGCAAAATTTTAGAATTAAGCCAAATTTTTTGAAACTGTATACATTCTCTAGAGAATAGGAAGGCAAGACTACACAACATTTGCAAACTTTTGAACTTTTTCAATTTTCTTCCATTTTGATGGGGGTATGAATTCAAAAATGGGGAAACAAAAACTTAAAATCTGCGATATGAACACCGTAAAATTCGTCATAAAAGATGCTGGCTTTTCGTAAATATCATATTCGCAAGAACGTTTATTAAATTTATAGGCCAAATTGACATAATACTACTAGATGACCAAGAACCACTCTCGTTGGCAGAGTACATACTTCGCGTATCTATTCCATCTAAATTGATAAAGAAAATCTTCCCATCGAACCCATTAGGACACATTTGGCTACAAAAAACAGAAGGGCTACCTTTAGAACTCAAAAATTTTAGAATTTTTCTTACTATTCTCACAAAAAACATTACCATTTTCGATCCTGTCGATTGACACTGCGATCTCTGATCATCAAGTAATTGGTGTCTTTGATTGCGGGGAAAAAGTCAATGGCATTTTTATTCAAAATTCCCACCCTCCGACCCATCTTGTGAAAACCTGTCACCTCAAAATAGTCTGCAGATCAACGCAGCAAAGTACGGAGGGGCAGGGGTGGCGCATCCTCCCTTGTTTTGGAAGGGAGGGGAAAGCGGGGTACGGCATATTTTTCCTCTTATTTTTCGTGATCCGTGCTTCCCCCCGTGACCTGCTGTAAAGGGGTCAACCCCCGGAAGGGCATATGATATGAGGAAATATGCCTTCATCACGTAAGGGATGTTGAATAGAAGCATCGCCGTAGCGATGATTAAAATAATAATTCCCAAAGACTGCGCAAGTCTGGTAATGTGAGAACTCCTACTATTACGTTTTGGTGACATTTCAATGTCACCTATGTTCGATATGTCCGCGGCAAGCGCATCGAACGATGCACCTACGACTATAAATAGAGCAACACAGCCACGAGCCAAACTAGTTGCATTTTCGGATAAATCGTATTTCCAATCAAGTTGTACCTACGAGGTAGTCGCGAGACTACCGAGTAGTTGTATTTATTTTCATAGAAGATGCTTTCTTCTAATTAAGCTGCTCGTGCAACCGGGTTGTACTGAGTGGCCTTTAAGATGATTTGAATTTATAATCAAGTGTAGTACCTATTAGGTGCTATGCACGTAGATCTCGAATACGACCGTCGCGAAGGTAGGTTCTTGGTCTAAAAGTGTATTTATGTAAGCTAGAAGCGGATGAGTTCCCTCTACTGGGACACTCATCTCCTATTTACTCCGTTCTCGCCCACTTTATTAAGTGGATAATTCCGTTTCTTTCGTGATTAAAATTATCGTACGTAATTTATCGCGTCTACCCTCTATTGGATATGTTTCCGATCATGCCGGCCATCGGAACATACTCCTCGTCTGGAAAAGCACCCTCTGTAATACATAACCATCCCCTGCCGAAAATGTCTAGTATTAGGGACATACCGAAGAGGCAGGAAAAATGGACAGCTTGTGAACCTGATGAGTAAGTCATCAAGATTAATCACACATTTTCTAGGAAATGTGTACAGTTTCAATGGGTAAGCAATTACCACCCTCATTACCTCTTAACGAATATTAATTATTACTTAATTTACTAACTCGAGTCTAAGGTAGTAAAATCATTTTATACTCGTTTGATCTTTCAAATATGTATTTTTATATTATTTCCGAGCAACAATAAATCATATTATCTTGTATGTATGCTTTTGATTGGTGATTGGAAATTATCTCTGTGAAAAGTGAGTAGTATGACTGAGACCTCTCCGATATATTGAGCTAACCAGGCGAGGCAAATGTTCACTACCTTAGGGAATATTTCTTGATTCAACTAAGTAGGTAGTAATTCTGATAAAAACTATCTATCTCAATCATTCTTAATCTCACTATATCAATTTTTCAAAAATGTGTAATATTGACCCCATGGGAAGGGGGGGGGGACTCAAAATTTTGGAAATTTTCGTGTGACATATCAAAATGTAGGTTTTTGAGCTCTCGAATTCATTTTTGGCACCATTTTTTAAAAATTTGTAATTTTGACCCCCAGAAGGAGGGGGGGAACTCAAAATTTTGTAAATTTTCGTGTGACGTATCAAAATGTAGGTTTTTTAAACGTGGAAACCGATTTTCTTCACAGTTGCAGCAATCCCAAACAAATTCAACTCAAAATGTGTACCTACGTTATGACGAAATTTCAACTGCTGAGAGAACAGAATACCACCTCACCAGTCCCAAGGTCCCAAGGCGGTTTGGGAAGCCCAATGAAGACAATTTCCCATCTCTCACGATATAAACCTACGTTCAATTTGGATTTCTCAGCAACCACAAGACATCCATCTTAGTCTACGAGAACCCCCCAAAATCCAAGATGAATTTCCCATCATCGAACTTTCGTCAATATTTGAGAAGGCGAAACGCTCCTAAACCATCTAGATATGGAATACACGAGTAAAAAGCGAAACTCCGATAGATAAGTTCTCAAGCTGCGAGTTGTGTAAGAGACGCATACGTAACTTAGATGAGAAAGTTTTCGCTTTTTGGGCAAAGTTATCGCGCTAACGTGCTGGAAAGCCAAGGCAAGCCGAGGTGAGAGGCAAATTCGACGCGAAGAAAATATTAGCACGGTGCGATACGATGCGGCGATGAGAAAATCCCGGCAGCGAGTATGCGGTAATACACACGTATAGACCTACATATCTCTACAAAGTGTAGATATGTAGGCCGAGGTGCGATGCCGGATGAGTACGGAATCGGTATTGGCATCATGCAGCTGGAAGTATGGAAGTATAAGGGGACGCTGCATACGTGAGCCGAGAAATAAAACGGTTGTTTGGTATATAGGTACGCGAATTTCAACATATAGCCAAGAGGCGAGGCGAGGAGAGCAACGCCAGAGAAGCAAAAAAAAAAAAATAAGAGAAATCTCGTACTACACTTGTACCTACTCGTGTAGTGTAGTATACCGAAGTGTACAGCATGTAATAGGAAGTTTGTTTGGATTTTTGACTGGAGAAAGGGAGACGTAGAGGGATGGAACTACTACGTATAAGATATCAATCAAATTTCAATTGGCAAACTACACACGAGTCCCGGTGGATTTTTTTATTTTTCAGCTCCACGCTGCCACCCCACCGCGCTCTACACCTCACGGTTCGGTTCGGTTTGGTATAATTTTTATTATTCTGTGCCGTAGTTGCGGTCCCAGCGCGTTGTTGTACGCCCAGGGTGTAGTAATTTATTTAACGCTGTACTCGGTACCTCTATACCTATGTTCTCGTTGGTATGGTTTTGCTTTTGCGGCCGCATATAGGTAGGCATCGGCATCGCACACAGCTGGCGTGCCAGTAGGCTAATCTAGGCTTTTGAGAAAATTTTTCAATAACGCTAACCATATTTCCGACCGAGCGACTTACGAGTACGATGGGCTCGATCGAATCGGGTGAAATTTTAATGCGACCGGAATGCTGAAAAATACCAGTAGTTGGTTTCTGGGCCAAGATTTCGCGTTGCTTTTCCAAAATCAAAGTTCAGTGAAGTGAAGAGAGTTGATGGACGAATTTAATAGTAGGTATATTAAAGGATAAATATTGCTTATTAGTTGGGCATATGACAATAGGAGTAATTGCACCCCCCCGCCGATCCTCCGGGACAACTTTTTTCTTAAAGGGGACATCCTAAGGAACATTTTAAAGCAAACTTGCCCAAAAAAAGTTGGCCTTACTTACAAAATGGCGGCCATTTTGATTGACAGGTCAGCCGAAATCGCAGATTTTGCGTTTCAACATAGGATTTGCACGAAATTTTTCAAACCTTACAAAGGTAGATCGAAAGATCATGCAAAAATTTATCATCTGCCAAAATTTCAAGTGCTGAAGTGCGTTTTTCAATTTTTGGTGAATTTCTGAAAATCCAATTTAGGCCAAAAATGAGGGGAAAAATCAAAATTTTACCAAATTGACCAAGAAAGCTGAAACTTGGGGTATACCCTATTTTCGATATGCCAAATCGATTGGAAACGGTTTCAACCCGTTTTGAGCAGTTCTGGAGCCTCCAGCAGATTTTTGAAACTCGAAATTCCCACAAAATTTTACCAAATTGGAGTTGTAAAGCTAAAATGTATTCTAGAAATTAATTTCAATACGCTACGAAGTACTGCAGGTGAATTTCAAGTCGTTTTGGATCCTCCAGAGACTGCTTGAAAATTCCTGAAGCCTCCAACAGATTTTTGAAACTTTAAACTTTCACAAAATTTCATCAAATGGAGATGGAAAGCTGAAATTTACTCTATACTCCAATTTTCACACCCTGTGAAAACGATTGTTGGTGGATTTCAAGTCAGTTTAGAGCATCCAACGACTTTTTTGAAAATTACTGGAGCCTCCAGTAGATTTTTGAAACTTGAAATTTCCCCAAAATGTCATCAAACTAAGATGGAGAGTCGAAATTCATTCTGAAAACTAATTTCAATACGCTACAAAGTTGACTGCAGGTGAATTTCAAGTCGTTTTGGATCCTCCAGCGACTGTTTGAAAATTCCTGAAGCCTCCAGCAGATTTTTGAAACTTCAAATTTTCACAAAATTTCATCAAATGGAGATGGAAAGCTGAAATTTACTCTACACTCTAATTTTATCACCCTCTGATAACGACTTCTGATAGATTTCAAGTCATTTTAGAGCCTCCAACAACTTTTTTGAAAATTACTGGAGCCTCCAGTAGATTTTTGAAACGTGAAATTTCCCCAAAATTTCATCAAACTAAGATGGAGAGTCGAAATTCATTCTGCTAACTGATTTCAATACGCTACGAAGTTGACTGCTGGTGAATATCAAGTCGTTTTGGAGACTCCAGCAACTTTTTGAAAGGTTGTAAGAGGTTTTTTTGGAAAATTGAAATTTCCTAAAAGTAGCTGGAAGCTTCAAAACCATTTGAAACCACCTTGTAGTCTGCGAAGTAAATTTCAGCGTGCCAACTCCATTTGATAAATTAATATTGGGGAAATTTCAAGTTTAAAAAATCTACTGGAGGCTCCAGTAATTTTCAAAAAATGCGCTGGAGGTCCTAAAATGACTTGAAACCCACCTGAAGTCGTCTTCAGAGGGTGTTAAAATTGGAGTGTAGAGTAAATTTCGGCTTTCCATCTCCATTTTGATGAAATTTTGTGAAAATTCAAAGTTTCAAAAATCTGCCGGAGGCTCCAGAAATTTTCAAAAAATCGCTGGAGGCTCCAAAACGACTTGAAATCCCCCTGCAGTTGACTTCGCAGCGTATTGAAATTAGTTTGCAGAATAAATTTCTGCTTTACAACTCCATTTTGGTAAAATTTTGTGGGAATTTCGAGTTTCAAAAATCTGCTGGAGGCTCCAGAACTGTTCAAAACAGGTTGAAACCATTTCCAATCGATTTGGCATGTCGAAAATAGGGTATATCCCAAATTTCAGCTTTCTTGGTCAATTCGGTAAAATTTTGATTTTTTCCCTCATTTTTGGCTCAAATTGGATTTTCAAAAATTCACCAAAAATCGAAAAACGCACTTTAGCACTTGAAATTTTGACAGATGAAATCTTGAATCAAAAAAATTCTGAGATCGGAGAATTTTGAGACAATGAAAAAATCAGGAAATCAGAAATCTGGAAGCCAAAAAAAACTGAAATCTCCAGACAAAATCAACGCAAAGACGAAGATCTTTTCAAACAAGAGTTTGTGGAAATTAGAAGACAAAATATCTTGAAACGAGAAATTTTTAAAAATTTGACTACAAAAAATCTCTGGACAAAAAATTTGACGACAAAAAAATCCGGAGAAGAAAAATCTGCAAAGAAGAAATGACAATTCAAAAAGTCAAAGAAAAAGAGCTAAGTAAAAAATCTTTAAACCAAAAAATTCTCCGATCAAAAAAAAAACCTTTTAGAAGAAAATCTGGTGCCAAAAACATCTTGGAAGAAGAAATCTTGAGACAGAAAAATCTGTGAAAGAAACACTGAAATTCGGAGACACAAAAATTCTGGAAACCAAAAAATCTGAAGAAAAAAATTCTCAAGTACGAAAAAAAATCTAGAGGTAAAAAATTCTGAAACGCAAAAATCTCCAAAAAATCTCGAAAAGAATCTCAAAATGGAAAAAACTGAGGGCAGAAAAATCTTGGGACAAAAATATGAAGACAAAACTTTCAAGACCAAAAATTTTCAAGCAAAAAAATCCGATAGTGAGATGAAAAAATTTCCACGCGAAAATTCTTTTGTAAAAAAAATGTGGAGACGAAAAAATCCGAGAAAAAAAAACTGAAATCCAGTTACAAGAAATTCCAAAGACTGAAAAATCCGGAGTCCAAAAGCTTTTCATATAAAAAAAATCTGCAGAAAAAATTTGGAAGCAAAAAATCTGAGACTGAAAAACCTTAGGAGAAATAGTAATCCGTAGAAGGATCTCTAGATGGAAAAATCTAAAAGTAAAAAAAATCAGGAAACAAGAATTTAAAGAAAAACATGCCTATTATACAACCAAAAATCCTTGAACGGAGAAATTTAGAGAAGAAAAAAATCTCCGCATAAAAGTTGGAAAACAAAAAAAAAGTAAATCAAATATGGAAAAACCCCGGGGAACAAAAGTTTCCCTGTAAAAAATCTACAGATGGAAAAATCCAAAGACATTCAGAAACTTAGACAAAAAAACCTCAAGACAAAAAATTCCTGAGAAGAATTTCCAGATGGAAAAATCTAGAGACGAGAATTTGGAGAAAAAACACATCAAAATCAGATATCCCTCAACACAGTACTCATACAAAAAAAAAAAAAAAAAAAAAAAAAAAATACACAAGAATTTGGTGATTGAAAAAATCTTAAGATGGGAATCTCCAGAATCTGGACATGAAAGAAACTTGGGATTAAAATTTTCACAGCGAAAAATCTGGTGTTGAAAAAATCTCAAGACTAAAAAAATCCGGAGAAGAATCTTTAGCTGGAAAAATCGAAAAGCAGTAAAATCTGCATACTAGAATTAGGAGAAAAAACACATTGATACCAAGAATCCTGTGACAAAGAAACTTTTAGACGAAAATTGTCGACAAATAATCTGCAGAGATGGAAAAATCTCGATGACAAAAATATCAGCAGAAAGGAACTGTTGCATTTTTTTTCGAAGGTAACAATATTTTATTCATTTTTATTTCGCCATCATTCTAACCACTTTCATGAGTTCATGACTTTTTCGTAATTATTAATTCATTTTGAACAAATCTCGACCAAAATCTATTCTCAATAATTCAACTTATCAGTCAACAATTCCTCTATAAAATCGGAAACAACTAGATAATGAGGATGGGGGAGGGAACTTCCATCCAACTCAACAATCTGCACAAAGACACAGACAACTGGTACGTGCGGGAATTTCAGTCCCAATAATAATTTACGTTCACGAAGACACTCGACTGTAAGCAATAGAACTGCCTTACTCTCTCCCATCCTTCATCCCTCCACCATCGTATCTCTCACTTCCTGCAACGACTTGTTCTCGAGCTCAGAGTGAGTGAGAGAGAGAGAGAAAAAAAGCAAAGCTGCCTCTCGCGCGTCCAACCAAAACAATAGAAAGTACAACGCAGCGCGAACAGCGGCGATAAAGCAGATTATATAAAGTTCATTGTTGAAGCTCTTAAAGTTTGAATTTTTTTTCTCCTGCGAAAGCAAACTTGGCAGTCGAGCGAAATTGAAATGAATGTACGAAGCAGCTAACATTTTGTTTTCCAACTATATAATACAATTATCGTTATCTGAAAATGGCTAGCATGATTCTCTCTGTGTTGTGTTGCTGTTGTAGCAGCAAAAGGGATGCTAAAAGTAGAGTTAACGCGATCGCAGAGAGGCAGAGGCAGCAGCATCAGCAGCGGCAAACAGAAAGTACAAAAAATCACGGTAGAAAGATATACCCGACGAACGTGTGCTGTGTTGTGCGTGTGTGTGAGTGTGAGAAAGATAGAAAAAGACCAGGAGTGGTAGGAGGAGGGGTGGAGGGCAAAAGAAACAGAGAAAGTGAGAAACAGGGATGGGGCGGGGGGAGGGGGTGGCGACGTACGCGAGTAAAAAGAAAAATCGACTAAAACGTTCTTTATTCTGCGAATAGCTTTTACAACGAATTTTTCTTTTATTAGTGAAAAGCTTTTTACATTGTTTTGGAAAAAACATCTGAGTTCCTTTTTTTTTGTGATTTTTCCTCGCTCTCCGCCCCCTCTCCTCTCTCGTATCTATACTTTGTTGTGCATTTTTCGTTTTTCGCTAGTTTTAAAAATAATTTAATTTAGTGGGTATTACGAGAGGTGGACTACGGTGGCGGTTTCTGCGCCAGGAGGAAGCTACTCGTACTTGGGAAAAAACGCGGCGAGACGATTTTTAATTCTTTTTGGTTATACTCGGTCTTTTCGTTTCCTTTTCTTTTTGGCAGATGATACGTTCGTTCGAGCGGAATATTAAAAAATTTCATAATTGAAAATTACCATAGTAGGTAGCGAGGGTGGGGCGAGGGAAGGGGAGGGGGAAGCTGCAGGCAGCCAGGTCGAAAGTCTCATCGCGATGAAGACGACGTGAAAGTGAAGAATGAAGAAAAAAAACCACTCATTCGGTATTAATATTTTAAGACACGTTTGCCCGAATCGGATATGCTGAGGTGAGATGGGAAGAGGGGCGCTTAATTAAAACGTATACGTGTCTGAAGCGTGGGCCTGGCTTTTTTTCTCCTTTTTCGTTGGCTTTTTTTTAGTATTCTCTTCCGGTCTACGGAATCGATATCTTTTGCGGCTTTTGTAGTCGAATGAATGGTATAAATTGAAACCAATACGTGCCCTAATTTTCGTCCGCACTCCATCTGTATACGATGTATATACGAGATGCGTAGATATAGCGTTCACGATCGTGTTAGTATCTCAGGTCCTCACACACGTGTACATTGTGGTGTGTTTTCTCTTTCATTCAAAGACATCGTACATTGTCTACGTTTTAGGTAAACTTAGGCTCACCGAAGACGTAGAATATGGTGTCGTTTCTACTTCTTTTTAAACGTTGTAAAAATAAAGTAATTTTTTTAAGTACTAAAGCTCGTCAGCGAGCGCAGGGTTTCAGTTTTCTGGCTGGTGCTGAGATACGAGAACGAGAAAGCTGAGCAGAAAGCTGAGTCAAGCTGAGCCGAGCTGTTTCAATCGTGTAATGCGAACTAAGTGGATTTTTTGCTAGCGTCGAGCCTTTCTCCGGCTCGGTTGAGCTTTCTATAGTACTCGTAGTATATAGGAAGATGTGACGAGACTTGGCGACGTTTTGGTCGTAAATCAATCGACGAGGGTTTTAATGGTATAGATATTCGGTTTACCGCCCTTATATAGACCTTGGACTCGTTTTAATCATCTTCCCAAAGGTTTAAGTATGCTGCGTGTGCGATTTATTGGGCCAACGCCACCACCATCATCATCGGCTCGACCGCTGCAGCTATCGTCTTATACACGAATATCTATTATGTACCTCTACCTTGTTTGGTTTAAACGCAGTTTTATAGGTTGCATATTTGTAAAATGAAAAGAGCTTATATCGTACTGAGTAAAGAGTATATAGAGCTACAGGAGTTACAGAGAGAGCTGGCTAAATTGAATAAAAGCCATATGAACGTTCGAGTTGTACGTATGTGAGGTCTTTGTCGATATTAAACGAAATCAAGATTTATGAAGCGGACCGACAATGACTGGGTGAAAAAAAAAAAACGTCGAACATGTACAGTGTAAAAGTGAAGAAGGAGAAAAAAAAGTACCAACTCTCTCGTTTGCAAACTTTTATCGCGAGCGAAATTTTTCACCATCGAATGAACCGACAGAGCCGCCCGCAGCAGCGGAAATTGCGGCATAAATAAAAACTTTTTTCCAAAATGGTGCGTTAAGCGAGCGCAGCAATCGAGCAAAACCGGAGCTCGAGCTGCGTTAATCAAACGTCATCCTACGAGTCACGAGTACGAGTACGAATACGAATAAACTCCTCGCTGCTATACGTTTTGTACGTATACGTAGTAGAGTCCGGTAATGGTGGAGTTATTTTATCGTGTGGTAGGAAAAGGTGTGGAGGAAAAGGGGGAAGAGGGGGTTAAGATGAAATCACTATTCAATTTTTTTCTCCGCTTACGTCCCTGAAAATTTATGAAACCGAAAATCCTGAAAAGAAAATTTAAAACTGGAAATGAATTCGAAAATTTGGGAAACAGTACAGAAAATGAAAAATCAAATCGAAAACAGGCTATAAAAAATTGGAAATTAAAAATGAAATTGAAAGACACAAAAATTGCGAAAATGAATTCAAAAATTCTAAAGAGAAAATTTTTTATCAAAATTAGAAGTTACAGCTATATCAGTGCATCAGATAAAAACCTATCAATCCTTAAAGTAATACAGAATGCTGCTTTATGCCTATGTATTGGAGCATTACCATCCTCTCCTATAGATAGCATCTACTGTAAAGCTAGTGAACCCCCTCCAAACTTCAGGAATTTCTATATTACTAATAAATTCATTGTATCAGCAACAACAAATCCAACAAACCCAGTTAGAACTTTAGTCAAAAAACAAATTCAAAATATTTCAAACCATTCTGAAAATCACTCCTGTATTCTCCAAAATTCTTTAGGAAATTACCATGTAAACCTATTAGACCTCACTTCCGAGTACAATAAATTTCCTCCATGGGAATTAATTTTACCAGAATTCAATCTATCCTTATCCCAATACAAAAAAAATGAGTACCCATCTGGTTTCATCAAAGAAAAATATACTGAGATCATAGCAGAATATCATGAATTTATTTTATGTTTCACAGATGGTTCTAAAAATGAGTTTGAATATGCAGGCTATGCTTTTTCTATTGATGGTAAAATTACCAACTTCACAGCTCATAAATATTCTTCAATTTTCAATTTAGAAGTTTCTGCTATACTCCATTGCCTACAAAAGATCTCTACTTCAAAAAGCCCTAACGAAAAATTCCTGATTCAGTCAGACTCACTCTCTGCTCTTTTATCAATTCAAAACAAATTTTCTGAACATCAACTTGTTCATAAGATCCATCAAATCATCTATAAACTTCAGACTACTGACAAAATTATTAAATTTATGTTTGTCCCAAGTCATGTAGGCATTGAAGGAAATCAGACAGTAGATGAATCAGCTAAATCAGCTGTTACCCCCTCTAAAATTTTCTCTGTGACCCATGATGATGTTATTAACATTCTAAAAATCATCCAAAACTCCAATTGGCAAAACCTATGGAACTCAAAAACAAATCACAAACTATTTACCCACAAAAAATCAATCCTCCCTTGGAAGCACCTTAGTCACCTAAACAGATCAGAAGAAATTATAATCACCCGCCTCCGAATTGGTCATACCAAATTAACCCACAGCCATTTGTACACCAAAACTCCTAAACCCACCTGTCGATTCTGTAATTCTGAAATAATCTCCACTCAACACCTTCTATTCTACTGTCCCTCCCTCAAAACAAAACGCCAATCCTTAAACATCTCAGACCTCAACCCTACAATTCCTGACAACATCAAACAGATGGAAAACATTCTTAAATACATCAAAGAAATCAATCTTTCAAACCAAATCTAGACTAACCCCTCGAAACTGGGCGTAAAAATCCTGGCAATTATACACGCCCAGTATAAAAAAATGTCAAAAAAAAAAAAATGAAAAAAACAGATCTCAGAAATTGTGAAAATGAATTCGAAAACTCTAAAGAGAAAAATTGAAGCTGAAAATGAATTGAAAGACTCTAAAAATTGAACTATGGAAACTAGAAATAAAACTGATAGTCCGGCATATGATAATAGGAGTAATTGCACCCCCCCCCCCCCACCGATCTTCCGGGACAACTTTTTTCTTAAAGGGGACATCCTAAGGAACATTTTAAAGCAAACTTGCCAAAAAAAAGTTGGCCTTACTTACAAAATGGCGGCCATTTTGATTGACAGGTCAGCCGAAATCGCAGATTTTGCATTTTAACATAGGACTTGCACGAAATTTTTCAAACTTTACAAAGGTAAATCGAAAGATCATGCAAAAATTTATCACCTGTCGAAATTTTAAGTGCTAAAGTGCGTTTTTCGATTTTTGGTGAATTTTTGAAAATCGAATTTAGGCCAAAAATGAGGGAAAAAATCAAAATTTTACCAAACTGACTGAGAAAGCTGAAATTTGGGATATACCCTATTTTCGACATGCCAAATCGATTGTAAACAGTTACAACCCGTTTTGAGCAGTTCTGGAGCCTCCAGCAGATTTTTAAAACTCGAAATTCCCACAAAATTCCATCAAATTGGAGTTGTAAAGCTGAAATTTATTCTAAAAACTAATTTCAATACGCTACGAAGTACTGCAGGTGAATTTCAAGTCGTTTTGGACCCTCCAGCGACTTTTTGAAAATTCCTGAAGCCTCCAGCAGATTTTTGAAACTTTAAATTTTCACAAAATTTCATCAAATGGAGATGGAAAGCTGAAATTTACTCCACACTCTAATTTTAACACCCTCTGAAAACGAGTTCTGATAGATTTCAAGTCATTTTAGAGCCTCCAACGACTTTTTTGAAAATTACTGAAGCCTCCAGTAGATTTTTTAAACTTGAAATGGACATGGAAAGCTAAAATTTACTCTACACTCCCAGATCGAGTATAACACACAACTCGATTTTTAGCTGCCCAACTTCATATTCACGCCTTCTGGAGCAAATTCAAAATTCTGGAGAAATTGATAAATAGCGCTGGAGGCTCCAGAATGGCTGGAAATAGCGAAATTTGGATGGGGGGGGGGTCAATATCAGTTTTAGGATTTATTTTGAACATTTTTACTGATCAACTACGTACTTTTTGAAAAAAAGCATAAATCACCAAAAATCGAAAAATGAACTTGGGCAGCTGAAAATTTGGATTTGGAGGTTTTAGAACATTCTCTTTCCAAAAATCGTGGTCCCGTTCAAATCGGAGGCGGACACCTCAAGAGGTTCCCTTGTAAGCATAAAATCAAAAAATGAAAGTAAACCCGAAAGCTCTGAAAAAAGCTGAAAACTGAAAATCAAATCGAAATTTATGATAATAAAATTGAAAATGAAATTATTGATTCTGAAAATGAGATTGAAAATGAATTTGAAAATTGAGACAAAAATGCCAAAAAATGGGGAAAAAATTATTGAAAATTTTGAACAAGAATCAGAATTGAAATCTCTAAAATTCAAATCAAAAACCGAAGTATAATGTAACCCAAAACTGTGAAAATGAAATTTAAAATTGGAAAAATGCACCAAAAACGGAAAATGTAAATATAAAAAATGCAAATAAACCCGAGAACTCTGAAAATAAAACCGGAAATTCTGCGAATAAAATTGAAAAAGTGAAACCCAGTAACTCGTAAATTTGAAAAATAAAACCCGGTTTCTTGGTCTTTTCTTTTACTTTTAATTTCGTAATCGAAAATTATCGTAGCAGGAGCAAAAAGCGAGGAGAAGGGGAAGCTGCAGGCAGCCAGGTGGAAAGCCTCGCAAAGACGCGAAAGTGAAAAATACATTTTTTCTATTTTTGGTGAATTTTTGAAAAAATCAAATTGGAGTTATAAAAATGTAAAAAAGTCAAAATTTTACTGAATTGAACTAGAATGCTGAAATTTGGTATTTCCCTCTATTTTTGACCTGCAAAATTGATTGGAAACAGTTTCGAACAGTTTCGAGCCCTTCAAAAGCCTCCACCAGAGTTTTGAGATTTGGAATTTCTCCAAAATGTTACCCGATCAAAACAATGAAAAGTTAAAATGGAGTTCATATACTCTAATTTCAGGACGCTAAACCAGTTGAAGACGCCTTCAAGTCGTTCTGAAGCCTCAAGTCATACTTGGGGAATTGCAGATTTTGAAAAGGTGTTATAATATACCTAATGTTCAAATTTACTTTAGCATGTCCTGATTTTGAAAAAATTGTGGGTAATCGGCCATGTGGGTCATAAACGAGCACCAATCACAAGCATATATGCCGAAGTTGATTTGAACAGATTTTATGACTTTTTTGGAGCAGGTACTGGAACCTCCGAAAAGTCGCTATCGGCTCCAAACCGACTTGAAACCATCTCCAGTCCATTCAGCATATTGAAATTGGAGTAAAAAGTGAATTTTTCGACATTTCAATTTCATTGCATAAAATTTTGAGAAAATCTCAACGTTCGAAAATCTGCCAGAGTTTCCAAAACTACTCAAAACGGTTTGAAACAGTTTAGAATCAATTCTGAGAGGTCAAAAGTAAAATTAAAAACTGAAAAAAATAAAAAATGATTGAATTTACATACTCCAGAAACTTGAACTAAAAATCAAAAAAATGAAAGTAAAATGAAAAGCTTTGAAAAAAGCTGAAAAAACTGAAAATGAAAACCGACTGGCTATAAGAAATTGAGGATTTAAAATTAGTTTGAAAATTAGAAAAAAAAATACCGAAAAATGAAAAAAATGAATCGATATTGAGAAATAATGTAACCAAAAAATCTGAAAATGAAATTGGAATTCGGAAAATTGCACCAAGAACTGAAAATGTAATCAAAGAATAAGGATAAAACCGAGATCTCTGAAAATAAAACCAAAAATGTTGCGAATAAAATCAAAAAAAATGAAACCGAGTCTATACGAAAACTCGAAAGATGAAACCCAAAACTATGAAAAATTCATCACCACGAATCGGAGTTCAAAAAATTAAGACCGATGTGTCTATGGATTTCATCCTTCCCAGTTGACCAAATGCTAGCAAATTTTGTGCTAGCGTAAATGGTGCCGGAAATTGAGACACTTTTTTAAAAAAATGCTAGCAAATCAGTTGCGATTAGGTCACATTAGAGTAGCAGAATTGCGCACAAATAGCTAGCACGTAGCTGGCACAAAGCTAGCAAAAAGCTAGCATTTTGTTGGCACTTTGCTCTGCATTCTGCTACGTACATGCGACTAAATCGCGACTGATTTGCTAGCAATTTTTGCAAAAAGTGTCTCATATTCCGGCACCATTTACGCTAGCGCAAATTATGCTAGCAAGAAGCTAGCATTTTGCTAGCGTAGAAAAACTTTGATCAGTAAAATAATTACTATTAGTTAATTTTTAAAAATTCTGGGTGTTTACCTTTAACAGGTGGTAGTTTTCCAGGAAATTCCAAAAATTAGGCGACTGTCCCAGCTCAGAGCTAGCATAACGCTAGCATCTTGGGACAGTATAAGAAGAGTGATGTCACTCTTCTTACTTTTCAACAAGATACCACCTTGAGCTTACATTCAACT
This sequence comes from Planococcus citri, assembly GCF_950023065.1. Classification (NCBI taxonomy): domain Eukaryota; kingdom Metazoa; phylum Arthropoda; class Insecta; order Hemiptera; family Pseudococcidae; genus Planococcus; species Planococcus citri. Next base: position 67,208,695 of record NC_088681.1, read on the forward strand.
TGATGACACACTTTATCTAAGAGTAGCAAACTATACCATGAGAGAGATTGACGCTAGCAATTCGCTAGCATTATGCTAGCGCTTAGGTTGAAAAATCTCTTTATTAAATAAAAAATGACGTTTTTTTTTAAATAGAAAAATTGTCAAAATTTAAAATTTGAAAATGAAGTATCAAACAAACCATGAAAATTGAAAATTTCAAAAACATTTGAACAACATTTTAGTCCACGGCAATGGGAGTAATTGCACCCCCTGCCGATCCTCCGGGACAACTTTTTCCTTAAAGGGGACATCCTAAGGAACATTTTAAAGCAAACTTGCTGAAAAAAATTGGCCTTACTTACAAAATGGCGGCCATTTTGATTGAAAGGTCAGCCGAAATCGCAGATTTTGCGTTTCAACATAGGACGTGCACGAAAATTTTCAAACCTTACAAACGTAGATCGAAAGATCATGCAAAAATTCATCACCTGTCAAAATTTCAAGTGGTAAAGTACCTTTTTCGATTTTTGGTGAATTTTCAAAAATCAAATTTTGGCCAAAATGTGAGAAAAAATCAAAATTTTACCAAATTGACCAAGAAACCTGAAATTTGGGATATACCCTATTTTCGACATGCCAAATCGATGGGAAACGGTTTCAACTTGTTTTGAGCAGTTCTGGAGCCTCCATCAGATTTTTGAAACTCAAATTGAAGTTGTAAAGCTCAAATTTATTCTGAAAACTAATTTCAATACGTTACGAAGTACTGCAGGTGAATTTCAAGTCGTTTTAGAGCCTCCAGCGACTCTTTGAAAATTCCTGAAGCCTCCAGCAGATTTTTGAAACTTTAAATTTTCACAAAATTTCATCAAACTGAGATGGAGAGTCGAAATTCATTCTGCAAACTAATTTTAATACGCTACGAAGTCGACTGCTTGTGGATTTCAAGTCGTTTTGGAGCCTCCAGCGACTTTTCGAAGGTTGTATGGCGTGTTTTGGAAAATTGGAATTTCCTAAAAGTAGCTGGAAGCTTCAAAACCATTTGAAACCTGCGAAGTAAATTTCAGCTTGCCAACTCCAATTGATAAATTAATGTTGTGGGAATTTCAAGTTTCAAAAGCCTACTGGAGGCTCTAAAATGACTTGAACCCACCTGAAGTCGTCTTCAGAGGGTGTTAAAATTGGAGTGTAGAGTAAATTACAGCTTTCCATGTCCATTTGATGAAATTTTGTTGTCCCCTTTAAGAAAAAAGTTGCCCCGGAAGATCGGGGGGGGGGGCAATTACTCCTATTGTCATATGCAGGAATATTTTTAATGATTTTTGTATGCGCGCTGAGGGATGTAAAAGATACCTGCTCGCATTTTGCTGCAATAAATAACGCAGAAAAAGGTTTATTGGTGAGAAATGCGTATAAGATCTGGTAGCACGTTCCTATCATTTGACTACAAAAAAAACGCCAAGTCACCAGATGCAGAAACTAGAGATATGCTTACATTTTTCTAGAGCCAGATGGCTAAGTAAATGCTAGCTCAGAGATGCAAGAATATTACCTAAAGTTTCCTATCATCTGTGAGCAGGTACAATGGTACATATTAGTCAGTGATACGCTGGCATTAAGCGAGCAGGTATAGAGTGAGGCAAAAGCTAGCTGAGATATGCGAGAATATTGCTTGAACTTTCTTGGCATAGAATTGCAAGCAAATATCCATCAGTAATACGCTAGCATCAGGCGAGCATGTATGAAGTGAAGTAAAAGCTAGCTGAGATATGCGAGAAAATTGCTTGAACTGTCCTAGCATAGAATTGCGAGCAAGTATCCGCCAGTAATACGCTAGCATAAGGCGAGCAAGTTAAAGTGAAGTAAAAGCTAGCTGAGAGTCGCTGGAAAACAGCTCGAAAATTGCTAGAATTGAATTTGCTAGCGAAAAACTGCAAGAAAATCGCTTACTTTTAGCGAGACAATTATTGCTGGCCACAAAAAGCGAGTAAATTGCTAGCAACTTATCAAAACGCGAATAAAACGCTAGCTTTTTGCTAGCATGTGGTCAACTGGGTTAGCTCACGTTAGTACAGCATTTTCGTTCTTCAACTCGCCCTCGTTGCAAAAAATCCACGACGACGAGTTTCGCTCAAATTTTGTATAAACTGGATAGAGAAAAATAGCACTCCGGAGATCGCAAAGAAACCCTCATGGTAGCCGGCGGCGCCTGCAGCGTGGTGTGGCGGTGACGGCAACGCACAGGCCCCACAGCCAAAGCATTCCTCCTCCTCATCTTGGTCTTTTTTCTGGCTATCTGCGGTATCGTTGCGACGCGTGCAGCTTTTTATGGACTGTTGTCAAAAGCAGGGCGTACTCGGCGATGGCGGTCTGAAGTCTGGCTCTACCGCCCAAAACAAATAATCAAATTAATGAACACGAACGGTATCGCCGTCGGCGATGCTATGGTGAAGTCCTACGTTCGTTCGGTGATGACGGTGGTTCCAAGTTCGGCTTTTATCCTTCGCAGAGATCTCGTGTGCCAAGGGCGGCAGTTGTTCAACTAATGCATATTGTTTCTCGACTTTTTTACCACTTCTTTTACAGATATATAACTAGATAAGTAGGTATATCGTTTGGAAATTTACACGAAATATGCTCTCATCAGACAGACTCGACAAGGTCGCACTTTCACCCAATGTATAATATGGGTTCAGTTTACGGGCTCGGCGGATTAAAAATTCAATCACGAGTATTATTCGCGGTAATATACTATCTACGGGTTCTGCGCCAGGAGCACCTCATGCTGAGAAACGAGCCGTTCCCATCGAACGATAACCATGATATTACGAGATTGACGCAATTTGTAAAACCTGACGTACGTGTACGAGTCACGTAAATATATACTCTTCGCTCGTTTCCTCATCATATGCCATATGCCACTATGCCAGCATCTTACTCTCTTTTTTTGCCTGTTTCTGCTGCTGCTTTACTCGAGAAGACGCCGCACCGAAGCTGCTTTCTTTTCGCATACACGCTGAATACGCGAAAATTTTACGCATTCGGGTATTTTTCATTTTACCCCACTCGTGCCCCTATCTACCTACCTAGCTGACTACTTACATATCTTCGAACAGCGAATACCACCGTACAGAACTCTTTTCGTATACCTATCTGACAATTTGTTCGATGGGAAACCTCCTCTTGTAATGCTTTACTGTCTATTATGGCCTCTATACCTTCGATTTTTTTTCTCTCTCTCGTCTGCGTCGCGCCATCTTCATCTTGAAGAAATTTTTCACTCGAAACGTACTCCTAGGTACAGGCTGTACCTCTACCTACTCGTATTTTGAAACACAACGAGAAAAAAAAAGGACAGCCTTGGAATGTCGATGATGTAATTTTTTTCCTCCAAGCTGTAGACGTCTGTTTTTTCTTCATCTGAACGGTAGAATCTCGTGGTCCTTAAAAATGCATCCAAATTTAGTCATTTTTTTTTTGCCTCAGCGACGAATGGTTGTGTCGTATAGTTGGTCAATGGGCAATTCTAACAAATGTAGCAAATCTTAGAATGAGATTTTGGTTCATTTTTACCCATATCCTCATCCCACCTTCTTCAAACTTGTCAAAAAGCCTCGTTTCTTGCTAAAAATTACTAAAAATCGTATTCTCCCAGAAAAAATTCGAAAAATGCCATTTTCCCCCAAAAATCCCAAAAGTCTCGCTTTTTCCACAGGAAATGTCAAAAATAGACAAAAGTACCTATCTATCGCTTTTTCGATAAAAACTATGAAAAAGTATTACTTTTTTGCCAATAAATGTCAACAAGTCTCGGTTTTTGGAAAAAATTGACGAAAAAATCTCGCTTTTTAGCAAAAAATGCAGAAAAAGCAAAATTTTTCATCCAAAAATTGTGCATTTCGAAGTTGAGCTTCCTTTACCAACAATTGTCGAAACGTCTTGATTTTTTTACCAAAAAGTTGCAAAAGATCAATTTTTTTTCAGAAATTTGCGAACGACTTTTTTAGAAATAATTGCCAAAATGTCTTTAAAATAATTGTCAAAATTTTCTTTACAACAAAAATTCTCGTGTTTTAGCTAAGTTGCTACTGAGGGAACCTCTTGAGGTGTCCGCCTCCGATTTGAACAGGACCGTGATTTTTAGAAAGGCCATGTTCTAAACCCCCCAACACCAAATTTTCAGCTGCCCAAGTTCATTTTTCGATTTTTGGCGAATTTTTGAAAATCCAAAATTGATTATTTTGGTGATTTATGTTTTTTTAAAAAAAGTACATACTTACTTGATCAGTAAAAATGTTCAAAATAAGTCCTAAAACTGATATTAACCCCTCAAATCCAAATTTTGCCATTTCCAGCCATTCTGGAGCCCCCAGCACGATTTTTCAATTTCTCCAGAATTGTAAATTTGCTCCAGAAGACGTGAACATGAAGTTGGGCAGCTGAAAATCGAGTTGTGTGTCATACTCGATCTGTTTAACGAATTTTTATCCACATTTCAGCCAATTCTGAAGCGGACACCTCAAGAGATGGTTTTTTGACCAGTTTTTTTTCAAAATAAAAATATACTTACAAAAACCAAAAATTTCCCGTTTACGAGAAAATTTTAGAAATTTGCGCGAATCGCAGTATTTTGTCATGAAATAACCCCACGAGGGCGAATGTCGCCATTTCTAACAATTTTGAAGCCTCCAGCGCGATTTTTCAATTTCTCCAGGGGCTCCAGAAAGGCTGGAAATTGGAAAAAATACTGCGACTCGCGCAGATTTCAAAAAAATTTTTCGCAAACGGAAAATTTTTGATTTTTGTACTTTTATTCTGAAAAAAGCTGGTCAAAAAACCACTCTTGAGGTGTCCCCTCCAGAATCGGCTCAAATGTGGATAAATTCGTTAAACAGGTCGAGTTTAACATACCACTCGATTTTTAGCTGCCCAACTTCATATTCTCGCCTTCTGGAGCAAATTCAAAATTCTGGAGAAATTGAAAAATCGCGCAGGAGCCTCCAGAATAGCTGGAAATGGCGAAATTCCCCCTCGTGGGGTTAGTTCATGACAAAATACTGCGATTCGCGCAAATTTCAAAAATTTCCTCGCAAACGGTAAAATTTTGATTTTTTTGGATTTCTTGTTATGAAAAAAGCTGGTCAAAAAACCACTCTTGAGGTTTCCGCTCCAGAATCGGCTCAAATGTGGATAAATTCGTTAAACAGGTCGAGTATAACATACAACTCGATTTTTAGCTGCCCAACTTCATATTCACGCCTTCTGAAGCAATTCGAAAATCCTGGAAAAATTGAAAAATTGCACTGGAGGCTCCAGAATGGCTGGAAATGGCGAAATTCGGATCTGGGGGGTTAATATCAATTTTAGGACTTATTTTGAACATTTTTACTGATCAAGTACGTACTTTTTGAAAAAAGCATAAATCACCAAAATAGTCAATATTGGATTTTCAAAAATTCGCCAAAAATCGAAAAATGAACTTGGGCAACTGAAAATTTGGATTTGGGGGTTTTAGAACATGCTCTTTCCAAGAATCGCGGTCCCGTTCAAATCGGAGGCGGACACCTCAAGAGGTTCCCTTGTAAGCATAAAATCATCTCGAAGTCTTGTATTGCCAAGAAGACTCACTTTTTGCCAACTATTTCTAAAAGTTGTGTTTTTTGACAAAAAATTTTAAAAAGTATCACTCTCTCCCAGAAATTTGTCCAGAAGTGTTGCTTTTTTACCAGAAATTGCTAAAAAGACCTTTCTTTTGCTGAAATTGTCTGAAATCTTGCTGTTTGTCTGAAATTGTAAAATTCTCGCTTTGTTGACCCAAATTGCCCAAAAGGTTGAAAAATCATCGTTTTTGGCAATAATTTGCGAAAAAGTATCACTTTTCTGGCACTGATTGCCAAAAAATTCTGCTTTTTGCTAAAATTGTGTTCGAGTTTTGTATCGTTTTCCATTTCAAGATTTCAATTAGAAAACGAAAGTTTTGCATTTTTTATTAATTTTTTTCCACGTTAAAATATATTTTTATCCACGTTTTGTCACTTTTTTGGTTACTTTTTCGAGTCTTTTTTCGAAATGAATCCGACCCCTGGATTTTTTGTCAAGAGATTTTTCTGTTAAGAGTTTGTCTTATTTTCGATCTTCAAACTTTTTCACCTACTGATTTTTTGTCAGACGATTTTTCCGTTTCAAAAAAATTCAGCTAGAATCGAGAAATAAACTTTGGTATCTGCAATTTTGGCTGGAGATGTATTTTTGCGTGGTCTTTTAATTCAGATTTGTTCATGAAGGGGGAGGGGGTGACATGCTTTCTTCATTGATGAGGTGATTTGATCTCGTGAAAAAATGTTTCATACTTCATCTAGTCCGAGGATACTGGCATTCAAAAAATGACCGATATGATTCACGAGATTGAGAATGGTTTCTGTAAGATTCGAATTAGATTTGAAAAAAAAAATCAGAATTCTAATCTCTAGGTGTCCGTCAACACACTTCGAAAATTCTAAACACGTCGAATGCCCTTTTTCTCTCTCGTCATCCAGGGGCACTTTTCCCTCTCTTATGCGATTACTTTCGATTGACTAAATGCGACCGAGCGTAATGTATTACTTAATACCGACAAAACAACTCCATTACTTTTTTTCTTTCTCGTTTGCGACTGTTGTATAATTTCAAGTACGCTTTGAAGTTTTTTTCTCCGGGTACTTTTTATTATACCCCTTCTTTCCGCAGCTATTCAGATTATTCCATTGAAACGCAACATTCAACAAGTACTACACTTGCATCGCTTTCTATTTTTTTTCTTTCATTTTTTTCAAAAAAAAAAAAAACTGCGGGTATTTTCTCATCTGTAGAAGGATTTTTTTCTACTGTCGGTTCTTCTCCTTCTTCACACAAACGAGAGAAGAGAGGAAAATCGTAATTATCTCGTAATCCTCGGTTAAGTTTTCATTTTAGTCGAGAAATCTTATAATTCTTTGGCCGCGCAGTTGGCGATGACGGGCAAAAAACCCGAAGGGAGGGAGGGGGCACCACCTGCAAACTTTTATTCGTTTTTAGGAGAGAAAAAAATTATATGTATAGATATATTATATATATGGCGAGCAAAATGGCATCTGCTACAATTCCTTCGAGAAAGCATCGTTGTATACAGCGAAGTTTTTTTTCCCGCATGTTCCCCCCTCCCCTCCCCCTCTGCTTGTTCTGTAGACTAGAAAACTATACATAAGTAGTAGGAGTAGGTAAGGTACCACACCTAGCACGTAAATTTCAACTCGCGATATAGATTTACGATTAAGAACCTCGCACCCTGCTTCGCTCTATCGCTGTCAGGCTATAAGGCTATGCTGGGAATACGAGGACGATGACGAACGAGGAGGGTCGAGGGTATCCATCGGTGTGTTAGAGAATAGATATTCGGCAATCTGGCAAAATGCATATCATTTACCGAGAGTCTGCGATACTGAAACTTTGCTTTTATCGTGAATTCAAATCGTGTAAACTTTCCTTTTCCATCACCGCGCTCTTTTCCCCCCTTCTCTCTCTCGTGGGCTTCTTTTTATTCGCGTATATCTCCGGTTTTTCTACGCGAGTTGCGAAAAATTTCTCTTTTTTTTGCCCTCTCTTACACATCTCGCATGGTCGAACGGTTTAACCAAAGTTTGAAAATTTATACTTAAACGAGCCAAAAGAAAAAAAAAGATGTAGGTGTACCTCGAATCTATCGGAGAAGAGGCTTTTGTGGAATTTTTCACAGAGCTGGAACAGAAGACGATGCGATGAAACTGAAGCATGAAAATTTTTTCGATAACAGCTCGAATCCGTCTAACACTGCAGCGAATTAATGCCAAGCCACGCACGTTTTCGAAACGTTTATTTTCTCGGTTTCCTCATCGTTTGTTTCCCTATCATCAAACATGTTCGACTTGGATAAAGAGAACGATGCTCGTATTGATGAAAAAATAAATAAAAGTGAAAGTTCAAGTCAGGACGTTGAAAATCAAAAAAAAAGGTACCTGGGTAAGCTCTAGCGAACGTATAGTCTTCCGAAGGGAGATTCAATCAATTTTCACAAAATATGAGAAATTCCTGTCCACATCAAACGAACCGAAAAGCTTACCAGGTTAATGGTAATTCACGATATTGAATTTTATAACCTTTTCTCTCTTTTTTTTTTTTTTGGTTTTTCATTTCTTGCTTCTCCTTTATCTTTTTTCTTCGCTGTCTTTTTTTAATAAGAGAAAAACACCTCAAAGGATCCCATCTTTTACCCTGTTTTGGTATCTTGAGCGACGACGCTACGCCAAACACGTGTCGTGTGGCCTTACTAACACGATATCACCTATGGTAAAATCGAACCAAGCTGACAAAGGGTATAAAGCAAACCGCCCGCGACCATCGTGGCGTTTTTAATTCGACTGCTGTTCGCTTTGCTGCGGTATAAAAACGCCTTTGGGCACGAGGAAATATAATTTTTTGGGTATGCTCGCCTGCTTTTGGTGTTTTGCTCGTTTGAAAACACGTGGATTTTCCTTCTCGTCTTTTCTTCCTCCTCGATCGAAGATGATTTTGTTCACCATTGAGTGGGTTACTTTTGGGGAAAAAACAAACCAGCAGCAAATCGGAAAATTCTTTTCTTACGTTGCGAAACACAATGCTCACCTACCATCCTCGTACCTGGCTTTGAAAAAGAATGGAAAAAAACTCTCATTCTGTTACCGTTGTTTTGAAAATTCTAAATCGAGTGAAAGAAAAAAACAACCCCCACGTTCGAAGACGATAGGGTGCGTTTTTTTTTGTTGAGAAACTGGAAACTGTAGAATTCTTTAAAATGTGAAGTAAAAGTAGCCATTTCTGAGCTGCTCAGCGACCTCGTCAGCAGCACCGGAGGCGTTAATAGTCATTAATGTAAAATAAATAATCCTCGGTTGTTTGGAGATGGATGAAGGATAGGGGAGCAGTGGAGCAGTCGCCGAAGCTTATTTGTTTTCTTTTTATAAATTTTCTTATTTTTATACGTTTGCACTACGTCGTCGTGATGTTTTTTTTTCTCTCGCATCGAGTCGTTTGTAATCGAATCAATCGGCGAGCTGATTAATTACATTTCTTCGTATCCCCTTCTTCGAGAAGAAGATGCCGAACTTGACAAATGATGGCTTTATTTTGTGCGGCGAATACCCTGTCTAGTGTCTACCTGTGCTCTCGATGTGACCATTCGTTCAGCGACCAAGTATTGTTAAAATGCGTGGTTCGTGATATGGGCAAATTCGTTCTTTTTTTAAAGATAGATGACTAAAAATGCTCCCATCGACAGGGAGGAGTTAATTAATTGACCGTGAATAATGCCCAAAGTTGGATACACAAATTATTATTCGCGTTTCTTCTTGCCCCTTTCTCTCTTATTCTTCTTTTATTTATATTTTATAAGGAAATTAGTAAATAATAATTCGCGTCGAGTATGATGAAGTCTACAGGAGATCTGCTGTTCGTGAAAATCAGTCGTTCAAGTCCTCAAATTGGAGGGGGAAAACTACAGTCAGGACGCGAAATTGAAAATATTCGAAAATTAGCTCAAAAAATGCTGTCAATAGAATTGAAAACTGAAAAGAAAGCCAAAAATCGTGAAATAAAATCATAAAAACAAAAATGAAAAAAATGAAAATTGAAAGAACAGTGTTTAAAACACCGAAAATAAAATTGAAAAATTAAAATGAAAATCGAAAACTATTTAAATAAAATTATAAAGCTGAAAATAGAGTTGAAACCTGTAAATGAAACTGAAAATAAAATTGAAAACCGAATGAAAAATTTCTAACTGAACATTAAATTGAAAATTTTTAACAGTAAATCAGAAAAAAAAACTTGAATAGAAAATTCCAAAAATGAATCCCAAAACTGTAACTGAAAATGAGACCGAAATTATCAAAAAATAAATTCACAATATTTTGAACACAAAAACAGAATCCAACTGAAAATTCTTGAAATAAAATCAAAAGTAAAAACAGAGTCGAAAACTCTGAAAATGAACCCGAAATCTCTAAAAAGAAAATTTAAAACTGGAAATAAAATTGAATATTCTGAAAATAGGGCAGAAACTGAAAAATAAAATCGAAAATTTGCCATAAATATATTAGTCCGGCATATGACAATAGGAGTAATTGCACCCCCCCGCCGATCCTCCGGGACAACATTTTTCTTAAAGGGGACATCCTAAGGAACATTTTAATGCAAAGTTGCCAAAAAAAAGTTGGCTTTACTTACAAAATGGCGGCCATTTTGATTGACAGGTCAGCCGAAATCGCAGATTTTGCGTTATAACATAGGACTTGCACAAACTTTTTCAAACTTTACAAAGATAGATCGAAAGATCATGCAAAAATTTATCACCTGTTCAAATTTCAAGTGCTAAAGTGCGTTTTTCGATTTTTGGTGAATTTTTGAAAATCGAATTTAGGCCAAAAAAAAGGGAAAAAATCAAAATTTTACCAAATTGACCAAGAAAGCTGAAATTTGGAATATATCCTATTTTCGACATGCCAAATCGATTGGAAACGGTTTCAACCCGTTTTGAGCAGTTCTGGAGCCTCCAGCAGATTTTTGAAACTCGAAATTCCCACAAAATTCCATCAAATTGGAGTTGTAAAGCAAAAATTCATTCTAAAAACTAATTTCAATACGCTACGAAGTACTGCAGGTGAATTTCAAGTCGTTTTGGAGCCTCCAGCGACTTTTTGAAAATTCCTGAAACCTCCATCAGATTTTTGAATCATTTAAATTTTCACAAAATTTCATCAAATGGAGATGGAAAGCTGAAATTTACTTTACACTCCAATTTTAACACCCTCAGAAGACGACTTTAGGTGGTTCAAGTAATTTTAGGGCCCCCAGCGATTTTTTTTGAAAATTACTGGAGCCTCTAGCAGATTTTTGGAACTTTAAATTTTCACAAAATTTCATCAAATGGAGAGGGAGCTTCCAGCAACTTTTAGGAAATTTCAATTTTCCAAAAAAACGTCATACAACCTTTCAAAAAGTTGCTGGAGGCTCCAAAAAGACTTGAAATTCACCAGAAGTCAACTTCGTAGCGTATTGAAATTAGTGTGCTGAACGAATTTCGACTCTCCATTTTGGTTTGATAACATTTTGGGGAAATTTCAAGTTTCAAAAATCTACTGGAGGCCCCAGTAATTTTCAAAAAAGTCGTTGAAGGCTCTAAAATGACTTGAAATCCACCAGAAGTCGTTTTCAGAGGGTGTTAAAATTGGAGTGTAGAGTAAATGTCAGCTTTCCATCTCTATTTGATGAAATTTTGTGAAAATTTAAAGTTTCAAAAATCTGCTGGAGGCTTCAGGAATTTTCAAAAAGTCGCTGGAGGCCCCAAAACAACTTGAAATTCACCTGCAGTACTTCGTAGCGTATCCAATTTGATGGAATTTTGTGGGAATTTCGAGTTTCAAAAATCTGCTGGAGGCTCCAGAACTGCTCAAAACGGGTTGAAACATTTTTCAATTCATTCGGCAGGTCGGAAACAGGGTATATCCCAAATTTCAGCTTTCTTGGTCAACTTGGTAAAATTTTGATTTTTTCCCTCATTTTTGGCCTAAATTCGATTTTCAAAAATTCACCAAAAATCGAAAATTTAGACAGGTGATAAATTTTTGCATGATCTTTCGATCTACCTTTGTAAAGTTTGAAAAAGTTTGTGTAAGTCCTATGTTATAACGCAAAATCTGCGATTTCGGCTGACCTGTCAATCAAAATGGCCGCCATTTTGTAAGTACGGCCAACTTTTTTTTTGGCAACTTTGCATTAAAATGTTCCTTAGGATGTCCCCTTTAAGAAAAATGTTGTCCCGGAGGATCGGCGGGGGGGGTGCAATTACTCCTATTGTCATATGCCGGACTATATTGAAAATGAAGTCGAAACTGAAAAGACGTACTTTGAACATTGAATCAAAATTGAAAACTCAAAAAATAAATAAAACAAATGATCTAGAAAACTGTAAAAATGAAATTAAAAACAGAAAATGAATTCAAAACTTCTTTAAAAAATTTTAAGCTGGAATGAATTTGAAATTAAAAAAAAAAATAAACTGACAATTAATTAAAAATCTCTAAAAATGAAACTAGAAACTGAAAATAAAACTGACAACTCTGAAAAAAAATTCTAAAAATAGGTCCGAAAACTAAAAATCAAATCAAAAACTTGAAATGAAGAATCAAAAATAAAAAATTGAAAATGAAAACTGAAAATTTTGGGTATTGAATTAAGAAACGTATTAAATATAAGGTTTTTTCTGATTTTAAACTGAAACTCGAAAGAAATCGAAATTAAAGGATTTTGAAATCTTATTCAGCAAGAAAAAGGCCCACACTTGTTTTTCGTACACCCGGGGGAGGGAGGGGAGCAACAATGAATGAAAGAAAATTCTTTCGTAATGAATTGAAATAAGTTACTCGCTTACCCACAAATTTCAAAATTTTTCATTTCCATTAAGAAAAACTGGTACTCACCTGAAACAGAAGAATAAAAAAAAATTGTCAATTAATCAACCAATGAGATATATGTATAATAAAACCTAACAACATTTAAATTTAAACATAATTATTCATAATTATTATCGCGATAAGATAGAAATTATTAGGTAGACTTGAGAGAAAAACAAAATTATTGTCTCAGGATGACCGTTTCAAGTATGTTGTTGAAATCGCAGCACTATGAAGTGGCTTACAAAGCGTCAGAAGGGAAGATGAGTAAGGGATATTCTCACAAAATACGTAAATAATTTTCAGATGTACTGTACAAGGTTCAAAAAGTTAAATGACGATTCAATAAAGTTGAAACTTCCAATTCGGGCTTAAAATATAACCAAAACAAAGCCTCCCCAGAAAAATTGATTTTCTGGTGTTGAAAATTTGAAGATCAAAAACTAGAAAATCTCTGAGCAGAAAAATCCCCAGACAAAAAAAATCTGGAGCTGAAAAAATTAGGGAGATCAAAAATAGGAAAAGCTCCAACAAAAACATGTTCAGACAGGAAAAATCTGCCCAAACAAAAAAAATCTGAAGCTGAAAAATTTGAAGATTGAAAAGAGGAAAATTCCTAAACAGAAAAATCTCCAGACAAAAATGTCTGGAGATCAAGAATAGGAAAATCTTCAAAACCAGAAAATTTCCAGACAAAAAAATATGATGCTGAAAAGATTTGAAGATGAAAAATAGAAAACCCAACAGCACCCCTCCCCCCCAAAAAACTAACATAAAAAGAAAAAAACCTGTGGATTTTCCAAGGACAATATTCATACTTTAAAAGCACCTTTTTGATCCACTAGCAAAAGAAAAAAAAATCAAAACCAAATTATAATTTATGGCTCTCTTCGTACATTTTTACACACATCATTACCACACAAAGCGCAATCATTTTCACTTCTTTATCTCGACTAAACTCCACACATCCATTTTGAGCAAATGTTGACATTTAATGAGAGAAAAATCCCCACGAGGAGTAAAAAAAAAAATTCGTAGACGATGAAATAAAAAAAAAAAACAAAAACCAAACACCAAACGTAACGAAACGACCCGAATAACGTGTCAAATATCGAAATAGCAGCTTTCCCGTCAATAAGAATCAGACTTGGGATAACAAACCAATCGAGCTTTTGCGGGAATACCTACCTACCTATCTCGCGTATGAAAAAAATGAATACGAACGCTTTTTCTTCGTCTTTTTTTTCCTGCTTTTTCTCTCTCTCTTCAAAAAAGGGAGCATAACTCAATTTCCATATCCTTAAGGGCATTATTTATCTTTTGCTCGGCTCAAGCGCGTGTAGCGTGTACTCGAAAGTCGAATATACTCGTATAGCTCGTGTATCCGGCGAATTGTGCTCGGTTATTATCTGACTCGGTATCATTTTCGTGTTATATCGACGCCGTCATCATTGTCGTCGTTGTCGCCGCCGCCACCACCTCCAGTACAGTTTGATGTTCTTTTCTTCCATATTATAGTTTCATCGTGTGGTTTGCCATATTTGTACTTTTTTTTCCTCTCCCTCTACACTTCCTCAGACCTCGCTTCTTCGTACATCTCCTGACACCGTTTTCGATACCTTTTTATTTCGCGTGAATCGTGTGTACATTTTTAAAAGAGAGAACATCTCTTAACATACTGTTAAAAAAGTTGGACGAACTCGAAAATTTGAATACCTACGTACATCGAAATCGATGTGTAATTTTTTTCTACATCTCGTTAGAGTGCTCCTAGTTATAATATGTATTTATTTTGTTATGATCATTATTCTTCATTTTTCGTTTTTTTGATCCGGAGGCGTAAGCGAAATAGGCTTTCATCAAATTGTACAACTCTAGTTCATTATTTTCATATGTAATTCAAAATGATGCCAAAGAATGAGTTGAAAAAACAAAAAATTCGCGATGAAGTTGACATAGCGATAGTGTACTTTATTTTTCAGATTTTTTACCCCTCCCCCCTGGTTCTCATCCCTTTCTCCCAATTTCTGTAACGAGTTCGTTATTTTTTCGAGTACATAACTAAAAATTCTGAGCGCAAATTTTCTGAAACATTATATTCCAAACGAGATATTTCAGCTTTTTTTCCTTTACACTTCGATCCTCCGGGACAACTTTTTTCTTAAAGGGAGAGTCCTAAGGAACATTTCTAGCTCTTGTCCTCAAAAAAAAAGTGGTCCTACGTACAAAATGGCGGCCATTTTGATTGACAGGTCAGCTGCAATCGCAGATTTTGTGTTCCAACATAGGACTTGCACGAAATTTTTTTAAACCGTACAAAAGTGGATCGAAAGAGCAGGCAAACATTTATCACCTGTCCAAATTTCAAGTGCTGAAGTGCCTTTTTCGATTTTTGGTGAATTTTTGAAAATCAAATTTAGGCCAAAAATGAGGGGAAAAATTAAAATTTTACCGAATTTACCTGGAAAGCAGAAATTTGGAATATACCCTATTTTCGATCTGGCAAATCGATTGAAAGCTGTTTCAATCCGTTTTGAGCAGTTCTGGAGCCTCCAGCAGATTTTTGGAACTCGAAATTTCCACAAAAATGTAGTTGGAAAGCCGAAATTAATTCTGCAAACTAATTTCAATACACTACGAAGTCAATTTCAGGTGGATTTCAAGTCGTTTTGTAGTCTCTAGCAACTTTTTGAAAATTCGTGGAGCCTCCAGTAGATTTTTGAAACTTGAAATTTCCCCAAAATTTTATCAAATGGAGATGGAAAGTCGGAATTCATTCTGCAAACTAATTTCAATACGCTACGAAGTCGACTGCTGGTGGATTTATAGTCATTTCGGAGCCTCAAGCGACTTTTTGAAAGGTTTATGGCGTTTTTTGGAAAATTGAAATTTCCAAAAAGTAAATGGAAGTTTCAAAACTATTCGAAACCACCATAGAGTCAAATTCATATCGCATTGAAATTGGTTTGAGGAGTAAATTTGGGCTCGCTAACTCCATTTGATAAAACGTTGTGAAAATTTCAAGTTTCAAAAAACTGGTAAAGACTCCAGTAATTTTCAAAAAGTAGCTGGAGGCTCCAAAATGACTTGGTAGATCAAAAGATCAGGCAAACATTTATCACAGGTCCAAATTTCAAGTGCCAAAATGCTTTTTTTGATTTTTAGTGAATTTTTAAAAATCAAATTTAGGCCAAAAATGAGGAGAAAAATCAAAATTTTACCAAATTGACCTGGAAAGCTGAAATTTGGGATATACCCTGTTTCCGACCTGCCAAATGAATTGAAAAATATTTCAAACCGTTTTGAGCAGTTCTGGAGCCTCCAGTAGATTTTTGAAACTTAAAATTTCATCAATTGAAGATGGAAAGCCGAAATTCATTCTGCAAACTAATTTCAACACGATATTAAGTCGACTGCTGGTGGATTTCAAGTCGTTTTGAAGCCTTCGGCGACTTTTTGAAAATTACTGGAGCCTCCAGTAGATTTTTGAAACTTGAAATTTCCCCAAAGTTTCATCAAATGGAGATGGAAAGCCGAAATTCATT
This sequence comes from Planococcus citri, assembly GCF_950023065.1. NCBI lineage: Eukaryota > Metazoa > Arthropoda > Insecta > Hemiptera > Pseudococcidae > Planococcus > Planococcus citri. The sequence continues at coordinate 67,224,701 of NC_088681.1, forward strand.
CTGCAAACTAATTTCAATACGCTATGAAGTCGACTGCTGGGTTTTGGAGCCTCCAGTAGTTTTTGAAACTTAAATTTCATCAAAATGGAAATAGGAAGCCGAAATTTACTCTGCACTCCAATTTTAATACCCTCTGAAGACGATTTCTGTTTTTTTTTCTTAGTTTTTTGGTTCCCCGGACACACAAGGTGCCGGGGGTTTTCTCTAATAAACATGTTTATTTACATCTTAAATCTAAGACTAAAAGAGCAGGCAAACATTTATCACCTGTCCACATTTTGAGTGCCAAAGTGTGTTTCTTGATTTTTGGTGAATTTTTGAAAATCACATTTAGGCCATAAATGAGTAAATGAGGGGAAAAAAATAAAATTTTTACAAAATTGACCTAGAAAGCTGAAATTTTTGATATACCCTATTTTCGATCTGCCAAATCGATTGAAAGCTGTTTCAATCCATTTTGAGCAGTTCTGGAGCCTCCAGCAGATTTTTGGAACTTGAAATTCCCACAAAATTTCATCAAAATATAGTTAGCAACCCCAAATTTACTCCGCAAACTAATTTCAATACGATATGGATTCGACTGTGTGGTAGTTTCAAATAATTTTGAAGCTTCCATCTACTTTTTGGAAATTTTCCAAAAAACGCCCTTTCCATCTCTATTTGATAAAATTTTGTGGATATTTCAAGTTTCAAAAACCTACTGGAGGCTCCAGGAATTTTCAAAAAGTTGCCAGGGGCTACAAAACCACTTGAAATCCACCTGCAATTGACTTCGTAGCGTATTGAAATTAGTTTGCAGAATAAATTTTGGCAACGAGTTCCAAAAATCTGCTGGAGGTTCCAGAACTGCTGAAAACGGATTGAAACAGTTTCCAATCGATTTGGCAGGTCGAAAATAGGGTATATCCCAAATTTCAGCTTTCCAGGTCAATTTGGTAAAATTTTGATTTTCCCCCTCATTTTTGGCCTAAGTTTGATTTTTAAAAATTCACTAAAAATCGAAAAAAGCATTTCAGCACTCGAAATTTGCACAGGTGATAAATGTTTGCCTGCTTTTTCGATCTACCTCTGTACGGTTTAAAAAATTTCGTGCAAGTCCTGTGTTGGAGCACAAAATCTGCAATTGCGGTTGACCTGTCAATCAAAATCACCGCCATTTCGTAAGTAGGGTCACTTTTTTTTTGAGGACAAGGGCTAGAAATGTTCCTTAGGACTCCCTCATTAATAAAAAAGTTGTCCCGCAGGATCAACTGGGTGGGGGTGGGGTACAATAGATTCTTATGCGGGCTCCCCGACTAATGAGTACGTACAAATACGTACATTTTCGCTACAGTAATCAGTCTTCTCAAGGTGGTTAACGTAGTCGTCATAGTGAGTAATTATTACGCAGCTAACACGCTCTTCTCATCTGTTAAATGGGCACGAACCTATATCATTTAGCAAAACGGCAGCTGAGTATTGGTCGGACTGTGTGGGAAGTACAACACGTGCGAACGTCGAGCAAAACTTCGGACTCGAAAGAGAGAATACGAGCCAACTCGATCGCGAAACATTTACTTGTTGTTGATTATCATCAAACGCAGGGACTCGATATTTTGAGATCGAGGAACATGGCAGCATCGATGAAGAATTTTGGCATTTTTGTGCATAATTGAGGTCAATTCTGCCTGCCCTTCTTCTTTGATTGTCTGCTTTCCCTCAGAGAAGTAATGCAGTATACGAATGATGCTAATTTACACAACCGAGTTATCTCCGCAAGGAATAGCAAAGTGTCACGATGCGACGACGACGACGACGATGCAGGTAAATCGAGCTCATTTGCTCTAGACGCTGCGGCGTTTTAATATCAGGCTCAGGCGATCATCGAGTCGAAAACACATCTCACGACGATGAAGATGGCTAAGTAATCGTACGCCCCTCTTGAAAGAACACACGTACTACAGTAGATGTACATACAAGTATTATACGAGTGTTTACTTTACCCTTAGGCGAGAGAATACACGTTGAATAAGTTGAGCAAAGTTGGCGTACGAGTATAGTAAAGTTCCACACGAGCAACCTTGATATTACTCTCGTATAAATCTCGTCTACCTACTACGAGTAGGTAAGGTACGTTGGATTAACTTCGCGAAATTCGTTCGTTCATTAAGGTGTAATTACACGCAGTTATAAGTAGTAGTTTCAGCGAGTGTCTCGTGAATTATTTTCGCAACACCGAGTCTGCAACAGGCATGACTTGGAATGGTAATGGAGGTCTGCAGCAGATTAGGTAACATATTGTATAGTATTGAGCGCGTCGATCAAATTTCACGCAGATGTTTTACTCGACAGGATGAAATAATATTTCGAATAGGTTTTTCATCTTCAAATTCGAGACATGCTCTTTCGATCTAGATTGGTTTCGTTCAAATCGGAGAGCTTGAGTTCAAAATTTCACCTTGTTAGAGGCTCAAATTGATCGTTCGTTCCAGAGCAATCTGAAAATTTTTCCCTTAATCTACGAGTAAAACTCGCTCAAGCCTCTAGAAAAGAACAACACGACGACATTTTCCGAGACGATTAGTTTTACTTTACCAACCCCATACTTCATTCTCTTCATCCCATATCTCGGTTCATGATCCAAAACACAAAAAATTGCCACTCGTAGCACACGAACCCGAAACTCAAAAGATACAACCATATGTCTCCTTAGTCGAGCTGTCTGCCATCTCTGGCTACGGGATGGTGATGGCGTGCGCAATGACACACGCAACAAGAAAGATGCTACCTGTGTGGAATTGTTAACGCTGCTAGCGTGTAACTTATCCTGCTTCTCCGACAAAAGGGTTAGCGTCCGCGGTTTGCGGCGTTGGCGCTGCGGGAGAAAGTGAAATATGTGTAAGAAACGCCACGCCGCCATACCAGCAGAGCAGCCAGGTAAATACGTACATAGTATCGTATCGTTACGTGGAAAACCTCCACCACCATCGCCATTACCGCGTCATCCTTCCTCCATCTACCTACAAATTATTCCAGCAGCGAAACACGCTCCAGAGACGAATTTTCTCTCTATCTTTCACGTTTTCTCGACGGTTTCATTCTTTCGAGAAGAGAAGTGTCTGCTGCTTCGTCGCTATGGCGTGTGAACTAACGTACTTACATATTGCCCGAAAAATACACGCCAAGTGTACAGCTAACGTAGGTAAGCAGCGCAACCAAGGTGAAATTAGTCTTCTTTCGCACCGACAGACATGAACGAGTACAGAAAAGGCAACACAGCCCAGGGAAATACTCTCAGAAAGCTTTTCTTTTTACAATATGCGAGATGAAAAAAAATTAATAACTACAGAGAGAGAAACGCTTGTCTCACGTTGGTTGAAAAATATCATCGCACACACCTGAAGCACCGACCTACCTACTGGGAAATTTTTGGTCGCAGAAACATCTGCATTTGTGTATTTTCACCCCCCCCCACACCTGACATCGCCGTATCGTCGTTTCGTGTAAAAGATATCATTTCAATCAAATGCACGAAATATTTAAACCTCCATCCCCTTCAGCATCTCACTTTCTCAAATTTTAATCCGATCTGCCAACTCATTTTCATTTCTTCGGGAGAAAAAAAAACTCAAAAAATGCGGAAGATCCTAATCAAATTCCAAGTTTTCGTTTTTTCGGCTTAAATATCTCGTAAAAACGAACCGGAAAAATTATGTAATTGTGTGAGCCCTCCTACCTCATCATCATTCATTGCCGGTCTCTTCTATTTTATATTCAACGAGGATCCCCCCCCCCCCGAACAAAAAACAATCAATGAGAAACAAAATGATCTCACTACAAGACTACATCCTCATACATATCACGATGGGTAAGAAGTGGAGAGTAAAGTTTCTCAAAATAATTTCGAAATACCGGGGCACAGCTTTTACAGCACTACCCCCTACCCTTCTTCAGGCTCCTGCTCTACTGATGAAAATGGAAATTTACTCGTCGTATACGGGATTGAATTTTTAAAATCAATTTTTCTTCAAATTCAAAATATTAGAGCAACATTTGAAATATTTTATGATCAAGTGTGCAAGTTTTAGGATGGTCTTTTGCTTTTTTTTTTTGAGGTATACCTACTCCTATCCCTTGAAGTTAATCAATTTTATGAAAAAGTAATTCCCTATTCTTTGGTGGCGAGAGCTTCATCTCAACCCCTCACCCCCCCCCCAAAAAAAAAAGAGTTGAAAAAAGTAAAAATATTATGAAGATTAATGTAATAAATCGATTTTGATGTTATTTTTTGAAATAAAACTTGACTAAATCGCTCCCACTCTCAAGACCAAACCTCGCATAATCTACCAAGAAATGTTAACCTCTTGTATAGATCTCCCCCTTCCTAATCCACAAAAAAAAAAAAACAAGAAAAAACAAAAATGAAACAGAAGGCGAGTCGGCGAAAATTTAAAAAAAATTAGATAGACTGAAGTCAGAATTTTTTCAAATGAGCTTTTTTCTGGGGAAAAACACTCACCAGTGTCCCAAAAAATAAGGTTTCCCTATGTACATTGCACAGCAACCCCCCCACAGTGGGCTGTGAGCACCCTCAAAACAGGCGTAATTCAAAAACTTACAATGAACCCTAAAAAAATGGTACAATGATATTCTCCCTTATGTTTTTGGGGTCGCAGAATACGAATTTGACAATATTTTTTTTGTAGGGGTGGGAGTGAGGGGGTGAGGGGAGCGAAAAATTCAAAATTTGACTATAATGATGTGTGATATGTCGAAATGTATGTTTTTGAGGGTGTAGATCACGAATCTGACAATATTTTTTTCGTAGGGGTCAATGGTGGGGGCTGAGGGGGTGAAAATGTTTGAAAATTCAAAATTTGACTATAATGATGTGTGATATGTCGAAATGTATGTTTTCGAGGTTGTAGATCACGAATTTGACAATATTTTTTTCGTAGGGGTGAATGGTGGGGGATGAAGGGGGTGAAAAATTCAAATTTTGACCATAATGATGTGTGATATATCGAATTGTATGTTTTTGAGGGTGTAGATCACGAATTTGACAATATTTTTTTCGTAGGGGCGAATGGTGGGGGATGAAGGGGGTAAAAACGGTGAAAAATTCAAAATTTGACCATAATTACGTGTGATATGTCAAAATGTACGTTTTCGAGGGTGTAGAAGGGATGAAGGGGTGGGGGGTGAAGAATTTTCTATTGGGGTGCCGTCAAAGTCCCTGGAAGGAAAATTTGTCACATCTTTAGGGCAAAAATTGCAATTAACATCTTGAAATACACTATCTTAAGTATTACCAGCCACTGGAATTTCCCGTGCATCTACGTGCAAAAGTTTTTTCTATTCCTATTTATGCAGCAGAGTAGGCAAAAAACGGAGTTTCAATGTACGAGTAAATTATACCTCTATAATTACTTTATAACAACTAAAATCGAGTAAATTGATGAAAATTACTCACTTTTAGTTGAATTATTCATATTCGGTACATTTCGACATATCACGCATCATTATACTAAAATTTTGAATTTTTCACCAATTTCACCCCCTTCAGCCCCCACCATTGACCCCTATGAAAAAAATATTGTCAGATTCGTGATCTACACGCTCAAAAACATACATTTCGATTTATCACACATCATTATAGTCAAATTTCGAATTTTTCGCCCCCTTCACCCCCTCACCCCCCACCGCTACAAAAAAAATATTGTCAAATTCGTATTCTGCGACCCCAAAAACATAAGGAAGGATATCATTGTACAATTGTTTTAGAGTTCATTGTAAGTTTTTGAATTACGCCCGTTTTGAGGGTTCTCACAGCCCACTGTGCCCCCCCCCCCTTCTCCAAAAATATCGGAAAAATAAAAAAATTGAAACGAGCGAATATTTTTAGAAATATTTTTGCGTACGAATTTCTCCAAAATAAATAAGTAATTTCATTCTCAGGAAAAAATCTCCCCCCCCCCTCTAATTGAAAATATTTGACAAAAAATCTAATTAATTTTTTTTCAAATCCTCAAATTTCAAGGATGAAGAAGCTCCAAAATAAGTTGTCGAAATAACTGAAATTACGTACTACAGGTTCTAGATATATGCAAGAAAAAACTATTGTTTGAATTTGTGAGACTGTTTCATATTTGAAGTTCGGCGAGGAGAAGAAAGAGGAGGAAAAAGGAGGAGAAGGTAAACATGGCTCATGAGTGACTCTTTCCGAATAATTTCACTCTGAACTCATTTTGCGAGAAAAAATTCCGCTCAATTGTTGAAACTTTTCGTTAAAGAATGAAAATACAATTTTGGTGATTTTTTAGGGGATAGTTTTCAAATTTGAGCCACTACAGTTGCTTTAAAGGAGATTTCTATAAGGACCAAAATTAAAAAGGAAAAGTTTACAAACGACTTTTGTCAGCATTTTTTTTCGGCGGCCAAAAGGGGAGACAGTACACGTGCTTAAACTTTTTAAAATTGGAAGTAAACCCTCTGAAAATTAGTAAATTTCTTCGGAATAGTATCCAGAATAAAAATTAACCATCGAAATCACGTTTAGTAGCCCAATCGAATAGTATACAAGATCAAATCCCCCCCCCCCCATTCACTAAAAAAAAACATTCAATTATTTACGGCGAATCAAGTATGCAATTTTATTGACACGAGAAGAAATTTTCGTATCGTGTCCACGAACAAGGAAAAATGAAATCGAAAGATATGCTGCAGATTAATCAAAAATTAACCATTTGTTCACAAAGTTCCCTTTAAAAAAAAAAATCGTTTCAAAAATGCTGAAGAGGATAATTTTTATATTTCTGGGTTTGAATTATTTTTATGAAGAATTTTCAAATTTAAGGTAGGGAGCAACATTGCAAAAAGACCAGATGTGTATTTTCTGAAAAAGGAGTTAGGTATTTAGCAAAATGTCGACGCATAAAGTGAGAATTTTCAATTTAATTTTTTTTTTGGGGGGGAGGGAGGAAGGGTCTTCAGCACTATATAATTTTCAGTCAGAGAGCTAATATTTTCAGTGATTTTTTTTCCCTAAATAAAAATCAACAATTTTAGGACTTGAAGTAACGTCTGCATTGCAGATATTATTTTGTTCCTGACTAATTCTGATTACATTTTTATCCAGCGAGATGATTTCAAGTAATGGAGAAATCTTCACCAAAGGCAAAACTGCGTCAAAAAAATCATTCGGTTCAAATATAAAAGGAATTCATTGCGGCCACGAGATGATTTCTCGTGCACACTTTACATGGAAACTCTTTTTACCCACGCACCACGCAGGCTGAAATTCGTAGTCATACGAATTACCATGTAAATTACGAACCTTTATACTGATGGAAACAGAGACGAAAGATGAAAAAGATAAAGAAAAAAAGTAGAAAAAAGATACATTCTCCACGGGGTAAAATTATCCTCTCGGGTTCTGGTTTTTTTAGATTCAAAAATCTGACCAAGCAAACTTCATTATATCCACAGGGTGATTCGAAACTAAGGTACTCGAAGTTCGAACTCAAAAAGGATAAAAATATCTTTCCCTACATAGCATTTATGGTAACTCGAAAAGGCTCAGAACTTTCTTTCGAATCACCCTGTCGACACATGTCTAAATATTCCATACGAAGGTAAATGAAAACACACACACCAAAAAAAAGGATGAAAAAAAATATCCAGAGAAAAAAAAGAGTGGAATCAAAAAGCAAGCTTCATACAGAGACTGGTGAAAAAAAACAAACGTTAAAAAATAAACCAAACCGCACACACACACGAGTAACAAGGCTTTCATCTCGCCATATCACATATACGTGTATATTCGCAATTCGCATATAAGCGAGCAAAATTAATCATCGGCTGCGCGAAAACACATTATTCAAATCGTCCGCCAGCGAGAGATTTGCTACCGCAAAGGCTGGTTGCTCGTGCCCTATGCCATGCCGCTTTTATCGCGCTTACGAGTAGGTATAGCTGCCCTCAGCCCTTCGTATCCGACTGGTCCCGTCCCGTCTGCCATGCCGTCGAAACAAAAACATACACCTTTGGCTGCTGCACTCGACGCGACGTTGAGAAAAAAATCCAATTTACAGATGAGATTTGAATTTCCGAAACGTCACGAATGTTCGTTCCGGTTTGATGTTCGGATCAAAAAAAAAAAAAAAAAAGAGTATTTCCTACAAATCGTCCTCGTTCGCGTCGCTCTCTCATCTTTTTTTTTTTTTGCTACTCGTGCCCTTTTTATTTCTCCTTTCCTTTCACTCTCGCAGTCTAAATAAATGGGTTTTCCTGTTTCGAAAAGTGTACCAGATTCTTCGTCGTCGCGTCAGCGTCATTCGGCTGCTGCGAAATAAATCATTGCCTATCTCTCGATACGTAATATGCGGAGTCGAATTTTACTTTTTACCTCGAAGTCAGTATAGGTATACTTACTCGAGTAAATTAAAAGTACGATGGAGCGAAATACCGCTCAAGAGCTTGAATGTGATCAGACAATATTAAATAATAAGGCAAATTTCAGAAGATCTAAAGAGCCTTTCCTATGATTCCTGTAACCAAAATTTTAAATGCCAAAGTTCATTTTGGAATTTTGGCTAATTTTTGAAAAGTTCAAAAAAGCTGTTTTAATGGCTATTTTTATACTTTTACATAAAATATAAAAATGTCCTTGGCCCAAATTGGAATGCCCCCCCCCAATTGTTACCACGGGTGTGAAAATAAATCCAGATTTTTAATTTTGTTTCCCTATCTGCAAAAAAGTGGCGTCCATAGCCCCCACCCAGTTGAAAAAAAAATCAAAAAACTGAAAAAAATTGGGTTTACCAACATTTTTTGTTTCTGTGTGAGATTTTTTCTAAATAATCCCTCTTTCAAAAAAAATTTTCCTCGGCCCTTATAATCATATTTGCTTCCCAGTAAGAAGCCCCCGAAAGTTTAAAAAAATCAAATAACATTTGAATAGGTAAATAAAAATCACAGGAAAATTTGTGAAAATATCGTATCTGATTTTCACATTTCAAAAAAAAAACCTTCATTGGACTCCTAAATGATGTTGGCTCTCTTTTATGGTGAAGGCCCCAAAAATTAGGGGAAAATAAAAAATGATCACATAAATTTGGTCTAGTTCAAAAAAAATTAGCAAAACTGAGAAAAAATTGTAGAATTGACATTTTTTGAAAAATTGCCACAAACGTTGTGAAATTGGCTAAATAAAAATGGTAAAATTGAAAAAAAAAAAAAACATTCATAAAATTAGAGACAATGGACAGAATTGAGATTAATGGGCAAAGTTCACAAAAAATTGATAAAACTATGGAAAAAGAATCAAAAAATTGTAATTTCAATGATGAGTAGGAATACCGAAAAAAAATGTAAAACTAACATTGAAGAAAAACTAGTAGAATAAATTGCTTTTTAGGAGAAAGAGGGAATTTTTTTTTATTTTCGCTCAAAATTGACAACCAAGTTTTCCAAAAACAAAAAAAACAAAAAAAAAAGACCAAAACTAAGTACCAAAATTCGTAAAATTGACGAAAAATATTGGAAAATTTGTAAAAAAAAAAAAAACAAATTTTGGAATTAATCAAAGAATTGGGCATGGTCAAGCTTACAGTACTAATATTGAGAAAAAGATCAGTAAAATTGACGAAAAACTGGTAAAACTTACGTTAAGGTTAATAAAACTGATAAAAAAATTGGTTAAACCGAGAAAAAATTTGCAAAAATGTTAGAAAAAATTTGTGAAATTTGCGTATGAACTGAGAAAGCATTTGAAACTTTGAACAAAAAAACTGGCAAAAAAGATTATAAAAACGACAAGAAATTGGTAAAACTAACATAACTTTCTAAGTTGGAAAAAAATTGGGAAGAGTGAAAAAATCGCAAAAAAAGCATTATTTTGCGAGGATGGAATTTTCCACTTCCACCTCCCAAAGATGTTACCTCGGGGGGGGGGGGATAATTCCTATTTTTCCCCACCTGTTTACCAACAAGTGGTACCGGTAGCTCCTCCACCAGTTGAAAAAAAAATTTAAATCAGTTTTTAAAAATTAGTATTTTTTACATCAGAATTTGTCTAAATCATTTTTTGAAAATAATTCATTTCTAGGTTTTAAATAACAATATTTTCAAGAAAAAGCTCCCCTAGTCCTACGAGCCCCTGAAGTTGAAAAATATACCTAGAAAAAAATGAAAAAAAAGATGTGTTTAGTTCGGTACGAATTATTTAACAATTTTTTCAATGAGCAATATACTTCTAGACAATTTTTTTTCAAGAAAGCAAGAATAACCTTTCCTCAGTACCCTAATAATAAAGTTGAAAAAAATTTTAAAAAACTAAATAAACTCGCGTTTTCATAAAAATTCAATATTCTTAGTCTTTTTAGACTTTTTAAAAAAATGATTTCTCTTCAAGAAATTGTCTGATGAAACCCAACAACTTTTGTACCCCCGCAGAGAAAAATATCAAAAAATCTCATACTAGAGTAGGTATATGTATTTGAAAAATCTGAGGACTGCTTAATGACTCGATTGGGGGGGGGGACTAACTATGGGAAGATTTGACGACATTGACGCGGTACGAAATTTAATTTTGAGAGTATAAAAAAGGCACTAGAAAAGCACCAATGCAGCTTTCTGGATTTTAGTAGACATCTAACATCCTTAAGTATGTAGCCTATCTTTTTTCATTTTTTTGAAGAAGAGGACAAGTTCGACTTTTTTATTATGTTGAGGGGTCAAAAGTACATTATTTAACAGTATTTTTAATGAAAATGGACAAAATCAAAGGATTAGAAAGTAAAAAAAAACTAAAAATTTCAATTGTTCGGATTTCTTATAGATAAGTATATTTTGAGAACTGGGAGGGGGGGGGCTTCCTGATCCGACTTATTTTTATTAACGTGGTTGGAGAACTTTTCCTCATGAAACCCGACAACTTTAAGGCAATGACAACATTTTTTTCACAAGTAGCTATAAATAAGAGTTCTCCCTACCAATTCACTGGTTAGTGAAGATGGAGGGGGGAGGGGGCTAAAAATGAAGTTAATTTTACCCAAATAGAGACTCGACTGAGGTGTTTGAATTAGAAAGTTCGCAGTTTCAAAAATTTTATCTGACACTCGATTTTTTCATACTTTGTAAGATTGGAGGGGGGCTCACCGGAAGCACTTATTTTTCACCGAAGGGGCTGAAAATTTCACGACGTGATTTTCTCACCCAATGTTGGCAATTTTAGAGGGTGAGAGCGGAAAAAATGAAAAAAAATCTTGGTTAGCTTGCTCTATTCCCTACCCAACGTGATTTGGGAGAAATGGTCCAATTCTAAAAGATAGAATTTGAAATTCTGCGTCGATCTAGGTCTTTGCCATCAACATCCAAGATCACTTTTAGAGTTTTACGGAGTAATTAAAAATTTACAAATCGTTCTTATTTTGGGTAAATTCGTGTTTTGAAAATTTTTTCTTCTGAAATGTTTCGCATTAATTATGCCAAAAACATCGAAAGATATCACTTCTGAAACAGGGGAAATATTGTGGAATGCAGCGGTGCCATTTTTAAAATCATTTTTTTGCCAATTTCAAAAAGTTTTGGCTATTTTTCTCGATTTTTTGAAATGTGTAGGAATATGACTAAAAAGTTGGCATCGTTGTGCTCCAAAATATTTCCCCAGTTTCAGAACTTTTTTTTTTGACATTTTTTTATACTGGGCGTGTATAATTGCCAAGATTTTTACGCCCAGTTTCGAGGGGTTAGTCTAGATTTGGTTCGAAAGATTGATTTCTTTGATGTATTTAAGAATGTTTTCCATCTGCTTGATATTATCAGGAATTGTAGGGTTGAGGTCTGAAATGTTTAGGGATTGACGTTTTGTTTTGAGGGAGGGACAATAGAATAGAAGGTGTTGAGTGGAGATTATTTCAGAATTACAGAATTGACAGGTGGGTTTAGGAGCTTTGGTGTACAAATGGCTGTGGGTTAATTTGGTACGACCTATTCTGAGGCGGGTGATTATAATTTCTTCTGATCTATTTAGGTGACTAAGGTGCTTCCAAGGGAGGATTGATTTTTTGTGGGTAAATAATTTGTGATTTGTTTTTGAGTTCCATAGGTTTTGCCATTTGGAGTTTTGGATGATTTTTAGAATGTTAATAACGTCATCATGGGTCACAGAGAAAATTTTAGAGGGGGTAACAGCTGTTTTAGCTGATTCATCTACTGCCTGATTTCCTTCAATGCCTACATGACTTAGGACAATCATACATTTAATAATTTTGTCAGTAGTCTGAAGTTTATAGTAAATGATTTGATGGATCTTATAAACAAGTTGATGTTCAGAAAATTTGTTTTGAATTGATAAAAGAGCAGAGAGTGAGTCTGACTGAATCAGGAATTTCTTGTTAGGGCTTTTCAAAGTAGAGATCTTTTGTAGGCAATGGAGTATAGCAGAAACTTCTAAATTGAAAATTGAAGAATATTTATGAGCTGTGAAGTTGGTAATTCTACCATCAATAGAAAAAGCATAGCCTGCATATTCAAACTCATTTTTAGAACCATCTGTGAAGCATAAAATAAATTCGTGATATTCTGCTATGATCTCAGTATATTTTTCTTTGATGAAACCAGATGGATACTCATTTTTTTTGTATTGGGATAAGGATAGATTGAATTCTGGTAAAATTAATTCCCAGGGAGGAAATTTATTGTATTCGGAAGTGAGGTCTAATAGGTTTACATGGTAATTTTCTAAAGAATTTTGGAGAATACAGGAGTGATTTTCAAAATGGTTTGAAATATTTTGAATTTGTTTTTTGATTAAAGTTCTGACTGGGTTTGTTGGATTTGTTGTTGCTGATACAATGAATTTATTAGTAATATAGAAATTCCTGAAGTTTGGAGGGAGTTCACTAGCCTCACAGTATATGCTGTCTATAGAAGAAGATGGTAATGCTCCAATACATAGACGTAAGACAGCATTTTGTATTACTTTAAGGATTGATAGGTTTTTATCTGATGCACTGATATATGCTGGACAGCCATATTATATTTTGCTTCTAATTAGAGATCTATATAACTGAAGTAAAAGGGATCTTGAAGGGTTATATTTTGGATTTTTAATCAATTTCAATAGATTTAGGGTTTTCATTAAGTTCTGTTTAATGGATAAAAAGTGAGGTGTCCATTTGAGCTTACAATCGAAAATCAATCCAAGGAATTTTGTATTTGATTTGAATTCAAGTTTTTTACCTTTGAGGGTTAGGGAAGGAAGTTCAATTTTGTTCTTTCTAGAAAAAAGAATGCAATAGGTTTTAGACTGTGAGAATGAGAGACCATTTGAGTCTGCCCATTCTTGAATTTTATCAAGGGTTTCTTGAATAAAGAGCTGTGCTATTTGTAAGTCTTTGAAACATAGGGAGATGTTCATAGAACTGATGTGCTCATTTTTTTTGTTATTTTTGAAAATTATTAAAAAATTGTCACCTTATACTCCGCTATTTTATAGATTTCTTCGTAATTTAAGAATTTAGCATTCGAGTCGGTACGTGAGATGAACGATGTTCGATTTTTGACCCATCCTGTATGGTGACCAGGACACACGAATGGTTAACTCGGCGACGGTAATAAAAAGCGATAGCGTGGAAAATACACACGATGCGAAAGCTATATTATATAGCTGTGAAGCTGAACATAAGCGAGAGGTGTAGGAGTAGGAGTAGGAGCAGCAGTACCTACCTATATAGCTAAACCTATATAGAAGAAAGCTTTCGGTCGTAGATTAATATAGGGAAAAACGATTTAAAGGTTTTATGGAGGCGCTTCGCTGTCAGCTTTAAAAATGAAAAAAATGGCGACTCGAGCGACCAAGGTATTATCGAGCAGTTTATTATCTCAGGTCGTCGTATATGTACGAGTATAGTTTTTACGCGTGTGTGTTTTTAGATGTACATTTCCATACATACCTCGTGCTATATATACGTAGGTAGGTATTATATAAGTTACATGTACATATGTCGTAATATGTGCGCGATTTAACTGGAAATGATGGCGACAGCCAAAGATCTAGGGTATAAGGGGACGTGGTGGTGGGTTGGGTGTTTTATGAAAGGCAAATACATATAAAAGCCGAACGTGTATTCGCACACGTTTATATGTTTTGCCTTTATTGGAAAATTTTTATTTTTATTCGCGAGGTGGCTTTTGGTGTCGACATTAATTTCGTTAATTTTTTTTTTGTTCTCTGGTACGAATGGTGCGAAAAATGGTATCGAATTTGTGCTGTGGTCGCGCTCGCTGCGACGCCATCCCAACATCCTCCCTCCGGCTCCGCAGAAAAGGAAAGAGACAAAAAGCATAGGTTATCTGTGAAATTACACGAGAATGGCGTATTGCCAGATCACCATAATTTACACCGAAGCTATATATGTTCTTAAGTTTGTACAAAGTTTGCTCGTGTATATGGGAATTGGTGAACCGATTAGAAGGGTGGAACAAGACAGGCATAGCGGGGACGTTCTGTTCGGGTATTTATTTGGAAAAAGTGTGCGCTAGATTGCCACTGTGTGTGTGACTGTGTGTGTGATAAATACTTAGACTTACTGTATAGTTGGTACCCTACGTCTGCTGTTGTGCGCGCTATCGCCTTTCGTTAATGGTTTCTAATTTCTTCAAACTGTTTTATCTCTTTCCGGGTGTAGTCTGTCTCAGTCTATCTTCAGCTTCATCGTCGAGTCGGTCGAGTCGCTCCACATAGTCTTACAGCAGGATCTCGTATATGTTAGGTACGTGTACGAATGTATAAAAGCTCATCCAAGTTGGAAGAGTGAGGTGCGAAGGGATGCGGGTGGCCGCTTAACATATGTTATTAATTTTTCAACAAACCAACCACCGCAAATGGCACAAAACTTACTAACCGGATGCGGTGTCTGCTTTTCGTCTATTTTCTCTGGATGAAAACGCGGTGTAATTTTATCCTCGTGTATGTGAAATGCGTGGCCATATTTGTCTTGCGATGCTCAATTTATTTTCGAATGAAACTAGTATCAAAATACCAGCTCCAAATGTCTCAGAATTACAAGTTTATCGATAAGGGTGTACTTTATTTATCTCGTTTAGGACCCATAACTCCCTACCAGGGGCACTTCTTGCTCAAAATTTTTTCTGGGTTGACTTTCAACTCAAAATGAAGGTGTTCGCTGAATTTGGGCAAAATCCTCCGAAATTTTTTCTTGTTCACGATCCACACAAACACGAACACGTTAGAAAAGCAAAATAAATGGTGAAAAAATTGAGGGTTGCTATTCGCATTATACTGACAAAAAAAAGGTTGGAAATAATTAGAAATTACAATCAAACTTACAGAAAATTATCCAACCTGAGATAAAAAATTACTAAAATAATGAAACAAATTGAAAAATAAAACAGACACAAAAAACTCATTGAAAATAATCATCAAAATTAGAACGAAAATTTCAAATAGGTAGGAAGATTTGAGAAATAGCATAAAAACCTGCAGAAATATTCTAAAAAGCAACCCCCTCCCCCCTCCCTCACAAAAAAAAACCATTTGAGGGAAAAATATGAAAGTAGCGAGAAAAATTCTAACACCTTCTAACCCACCAGGTGTTGCCCCTTTTTTTCGTACGAAAAAATTGGCTCGAAAAGTTCCAAAACGTAGTTTTCATATCGTTGCGACTCTCTAAAATTCTGAAAAAAATATATTATGGACAACTTTTCATGTTGAACAACATATTAAAAAATTGGAATGGTAACATGTTCCAAAGTTGATTTTAAAAAAATTGACGTTTGCGAAAAAATGCGATTTTTTGATTTAAAACATGAAAAAAAGTTTTGATAGGTGAAGTTGACCCACTTGACCCCTATTTTTACGTATCTGTTGAAAAAGTTGAAGAAACCCTTTCACTCGATGAAATGAACACCTCACAAAAAATCAAAATTCGAAAAAATTCAATTTTTAATTTCAAACATTGAAAAAAGTTTAAATTTATTCAGTTGTTTTATTTTGACCTCTTTCTGACGTATTTCATGAAAAAGTTCATAAAAATTACACTCACAACAAAAAAATAAAAATTCGTTCATTTTTTGAATTTCTTCGAATTTTGAATTTTTTGTGAGAACCGTTTCTAGGCTTACTTTTTCCACCTTTTTTTGAAATACTTAGCTCAACGAATTGCGATGTTCCCGCCTCTGATGCCCAACCCCTTTTCCTTTTGGCTTCAAGAGAGATATAGAGAGACGTGAAGAGGATCTCAAGGTTTCTCACAACTCTAATTTTCGAAAGAATGTCACACTTTGAAAATAAAATCACAAGAAGCCAAAATAAATCTGCGAAATTTTAAAAAGCGTTCAAAATTATCAACAATATAAAACCAAAATTTTTGGAATTTTGAGGTCCATATTGTAGGCCTCAAGGTGGTCTGAAATTCGAAATCACAATCAGTTACGAAAATATTACAAACGATGTGTCGCATGATTTTCATTTTTTTTTGTTCAAAATTTTAGCTTAATTGAATGGGATGGGATGGGGAGGGGGGAGGTAGGGAGTTTCTACATAAGATCCCAAATTCAAAATAATATAGGTATGTATATCCAATTATCCATATTTGTGTTACATAATAAGATGAAACTTCAGCTTTCAAATGCAAGTAAAATTCAAAATCTTCTTATGAAAAATTTGAAAAAATTCTGTATGCAGTCCCCCGGCCCTTACCCCCCCCCCCCCCCACATTTTGCCAAAATTGTGACAAAAATTTAACATCATTTTTAGGGTTCTTGATATCGTGGATTTCAAATTTCAAATTACTTTTTTGATAAGAGTTCCATAGAGCACACAAAAGCCTCAAAATTAAAAAAAAATCGTGTAATATTCGAGTGACCCATGCTTATTTGAATTATTAAAAGTGTTAAATTTTTATTTTGAATTTAATTCATCAATTGAAGTCCTTCAAGCTTTACGATGGGCCCTCGAAACTTGAAAAAAAACTTGAAAAATTGATGCGACCTATACAAAGAAGTTTTAGGGGTTCTCAAAGGATTACAAAAATAACTCATTTTTTAAAATAATCCCCTCAAGATTCACAATAACCTCCGAAATTTCAAAAAAAAAAGAAAAGAAAAATTCCTGGAACCAATGGTTTAAAAGGTTTTGGAATACGTTTTTGATAAGAACCCTCTAAAGCTCGCTAAGACCCAAAATTTCAAAAAAAGAGAAAAATTTCAGCGTTTATTGGTTAATTTTTATGAGAGAGAGGGGGGTGTTTATAATTACTGGATTAAAAATCAAAAAGCGTTGATTTTGATTTCCAACTTACTGTTCTGATAGAAGCCCCTTCAAAGCCTCGCAACAGCCTTTCAAACTTGTAAAAAAAAATTGAAAAATTCTTATGACCAATGCTGTGTAGGTTTTTAAAGATGCTGATTTTGAATTTCAATTATTTTTTTTTTAACGAGGCCCCTTAGAGTCCACAACAGGCTTCAAAATTTCAAAAAAAAAATTAAAAACTTCCTGAGACCAATGGCTTAAAAGGTTCTTAGAGGGAGCTCGTATCGAAAAACCAAGTTGAAATTCGAAATCAGCACTTTTGAAAATCCAACAAACTATAGGTCACACGTATTTTTCCAATTTTTTGAAATTTTTGGGCTCCCAGTGGGCTCAGCAGGGCATGAATCAAAAAAATAAGTTGAAATTTGAAATCGGCACTATCGATAACATAACAAACGATATGTCACATGGTTTTTCAATTTTTCCCCAAATTTGACCAAAATCCCCCCCCCCCCCTAATTTGAGCAAATTTCGAAAATAAAACTAAAAATCGAGTGACATATCGTTTGCTACGTTATCGATAGCGCTGAATCCAAATTTCAAGTTACTTTTTTGATACAAGCCTTTTGGGCCCTACTTTGAGGCCCAATTGTGGAAAAAAATTGAAAAAACGTATGCGAGCTGTGAACTGTTTGGTTTTTAGAGATGCTAAATTCGAATTTCAAATTACTTATTCAACGTGAACCTCTCAAATTCTACAATCAAGCCTCGAAATTTATTCAATTTGAAAACTTTATTGCCATCTACATGAAAACCAAACCCCATAAACCGAAACCGAATCTTGTATTAGATATCAATTCGCACGTCTACGTTCATTATGCATTTATATCCAATTTTTTTTATCGCGTTTAATGTGACGACAAGTCCCATGGCCTACGAATACGTATATAAACGTATAGTTTACACCGGGAATGGGTGAAGATCGAGGGGGTCGTACTCGTAAACCTTAATGGACTGTACTCTGGCCGGCTTTATAGGACATGGAAACGCTATCGACGCGTCGCGAAATAACGCATTAAGCATTTTAGTACGAGTACGAGTATATACACACACGAGTATGTACCATAGAACCATAATATAGAGTACTGTACGAGCAATGCAATTTACAACGTCCGAGTCCGACGACGACGCCGGTCTCTCTTCTTATCACCAGCCAATTACGAGTAAATTAAGCCTGCAGCGGCTCGTTAGCGCTTTTCGGACGATTATAAATCCTTCGTATATAGTATAATTAATCAACACACAGACGACAACGCAACGATGAGTGCACGAAGCGATGCACTCATCTCTCGTACATGAATATATCTCATATTATTATGAATTCATAACCATAGCATAGTCTATCGTGTACGAGTAGGTACTTTGTAGACTCGTCATGTTATCAAAATACTGGCATAATTGTTTGATGGATTTGGCGATCAATTTGTTTCAAAATTGTTATCAGTCGTAGTTTCGTTCAATTTACGACAGATGACTCAAATCATTGGACTTTCACGATTGCAACCCTAAAAAATTATGACTTTTTTATTCTTTTCCAAATTCTTCGGTACCAACATCAGCTTTTTCTCGCACTACAGGTCATGAAACTCGAACATTTCCGACAGACGGATCTCTAAAGAGCTCTAATATACGTATAACTTAGAGATAGGTAGGTAGGTAGATAGAGAGAGAGAGAGGTATTCGAATTCGTCACGCTGGTAATATATTCGGGGCCGAGATGAAATTAATTTCTTCGCTTAATTTTAACGCGTTATATACGCGTTGAGACATTATTAATATCTCGCTAACGTGTGACAATTACATTCCGAATGGAAATATTTACCGTCAAATGTCTGCTGCTGGTAATATTAATGCGGCGATGTCGGCTCTTTAACACGTTATAAATTATTAGTGTATAATAAAAAGCAGATGTGCGGCGTGCGAGGTTACCTCTGCGTCTCCAGTCTGCATTGCATATTACTCGTACACCAGATATACGTATTACGTAGGTACTCTACGAGAGCGAGTACACGGTAAATGTGTGTAAAAAGCAGCACACGACAGAGTGATGGTGACGGTGACGACGAAGACATTAAATCAAGACTCTTCTTCGTACTCTCGTACGTGTATAGTAATATACGTTGCCAACTATGCGGCTTTGAGAATTAACGAAAATTTTCAAAGAGACCGATGCAATGAAGATGAGCCGAGCCCATGTTACTTGTTACATTCGTCGAGATTGATGTGACGTGACGCATTTGCGTACGAGTACATTCTATAGAGGTACATAAAATTAGACCGAGCACGCGATAGTTATCGCGACGACGATACGATACGATGCCTTTGAAGATAACAATCTCGAGACATTTATGATTTATAATCGAGCTGCCGGATCAGGGGGATCAGTAGCCCAAACAAAGATTATACCGAGAAAATTAACTCGCGAGGCATTTGTATTGTCATAATGAAATTAATCTCATCGTTTTCTCTTACCTTTAGTCAGTTTCATGGTTCTGGATCCTTCGGTAGCTGATTGCAATCCGTTACAAGTGGCATCTCCGGATTGAGCGACGTCGTACACGTTGTTGTCTCCTTGGTTGTAGACAAAACACCGATACCTATCTTCATCGGTTGAGGTCATCTTGTGCTCCAGTTTACCGACCATGTATTTCATCGAGCCGTCTCTCCACGAAGCCAAGCACGTTAATTCTTCAACTGCAGGGGAAACAAAGATGTACAAAAATAATTTAGTAATTCGTCTTTTATCATATACACATTACATATTATAATCATAGGTAGATAGGGATTCTAAAATACTATTAACTGAATCACTGAATTTTCTGAACGTTTTCCACCCATCAAAAGTTCAAAACGTTGTTAGGTGAGCTGTCTAAAGTTGATTCAAGTCGTATTAATTTCAACTACCTAATCGAGATTTAAACTGATACGATTAACACAAAAATTGTTCAAAACTAGGAAAAAATTGATAAAATGCTATTTATTCAAAAATTTGTGAAAATGGCTCAAAGTTGACAGAACATCAAGAAAACTTTCAGAAAAGAGAGTGGGAATAAATGAAAAAAATTATTTATTAAAATAGTAAAAAATGCGATAAATGACCAAATTGATCCTAAAATGGTAAAAAAATCAAAAAAATTACATAATGAAAGAAAAAAGTTTATGAAATGTCAACAAAATTGTACAACACTCGTAAAACAAAAAATTTCTTAAAATTTAGATTTGAAATAATTTTTCAAAAATTTCCGAAAATTGCAACAAAATTCCTTGAAAAAGACCAAAAATTACGTTCCTTCAATATTGCCGAATGGAAAAAGGCACATAATTATAGCTGCTCATCTTATATTAGTAGGGAACTATGAATATTAGATGGTTAATCAGTAAAATTGAGATGAAAATTGATGATAATTGAGAAAAATTTTGTAAGTATGTAAAATAGCTTTAAAATTGAGTTAAAATACATGATGCCAAATTTCCAACATATTTACTGTAAATTTTGCCCACTTTCTAGAAATTTTCCAGAGTTTTTGTTTTCTTTCAGAAAATTTTTACTTATTTTCCAATTCTTCTCTTAGGATTTTCCGATAAGTAATTGCACTCGAGTTTGCTCATATTTTGTGCAGCAATCATTCCAATGTTTGACAAAACTTCGACATTACGTTAGCTTATCATTAATTTTTCCAGTTGAATTTACAAATTTTCTAAACGATTCTGTGTAGAAATTATTTTCTCAATACTCCTAGTAATTTTCATAATGAGAGCTTTTCATAAGCTTTTTCCCTGTTTTCATTACGAATGGTTACACTCGTTCACGAACGATTCAATCAGGTATGGAAAAATGCTCGCGACTAAATTAATCACCAATAAATCAAACCCAACAACAAATTGTATCATGCAACTTGACATAATAAATCGATTAAGTAACGAAAAATATTGTTGATTCTTATGAGGATGATTTTTTTTTTTTGAAGTTAACTCTTACCAAACTGCAATCAACTCAGATCTCTTGCGGACGATTAGTTCATAGAAATATAGAATCATTTGAGAACGACTGAATCATTCCGAAATGAAATCAAATGATACACGAGAAGTAAAGCGAAAAAAACAATATTTAGTCCACTGACAAAATTGAGAAAAAATTTGTTCACGAACGATCCGTTTAGAGCAGAAAACTCGTTCGCGAAAGATTCGTTGAGAGGATAAAAATTGTTCGCGAATGATTCGCTTAGAGGAGAAAGCTCGTTCGCGAACGATTCGCTCAGAGCAGAAAAATCGTTCGCGAATGATTCACTCAGAGGAGAAAAATTGTTCGCGAACGATTCGTCCAAAGCAGAAAAATCGTTCGAGAACAATTCGCTCAGAGCAGAAAAATCGTTCGTGAATGATTCACTCAGAGGAGAAAAATTGTTCGCGAACGATTCGTCCGAAGCAGAAAAATCGTTCGAGAACGATTCGCTCAGAGCAGAAAAATCGTTCGCGAATGATTCACTCAGAGGAGAAAAACTGTTCGCGAACGATTCGTCGAAAGCAGAAAAATCGTTCGAGAACGATTCGCTCAAAGCAGAAAAATCGTTCGCGAACGATTCGCTCAGAGCAGAAAAATCGTTCGCGAATGATTCACTCAGAGGATAAAAATTGTTCGCGAACGATTCGTCCAAAGCAGAAAAATCGTTCGCGAACGATTCGCTCAGAGCAGAAAAATCGTTTGTGAATGATTCACTCAGAGAAGAAAAATTGTTCGCGAACGATTCGTCCAAAGCAGAAAAATCGTTCGTGAACGATTCGTTCAAAGCAGAAAAATAGTTCGCGAATGATTCACTCACAGGATAAAAATTGTTCGCGATCGATTCACTCAGAGGAGAAAAATCGTTCGCGAATGATTCACTCAGAGGATAAAAATTGTTCGCGAATGATTCGTACAATGCAGAACAATCGTTCGCAAACGATTCACTCAGAGGAGAAAAATCGTTCGCGAACGATTCACTCAGAGCAGAAAAATCGTTCGCGAATGATTTACTTGGAGGATAAAAATTGTTCGCGAACGATTCGTTCAAAGCAGATGAATCGTTCGCGAATGATTCACTCAGAGGAGAAAAATTGTTCGCGAACGATTCGTTCAAAGTAGATGAATCGTTCGCGAATGATTCACTCATAGGAAAATATTCGTTCGCGAACGATTCGCTTAGACAAGAAGACTCGTTCGCGAACGATTCGCTCAGACAGGAAAATTCATTCGCGAATGATTCGCTCAGAGAAGAAAAATCGTTCGCGAACGAGTGAATCACTGAAAAATTAAATCAGATATTTCACGAAAACACAAAATGAAACATCCTTCAATCTGCCAAAAATTGTAAATGATTCGTTCGCGAACGAATGAATCACCGAAGAATCAGATTACTGTACAGATGACATAGTGAAACTTGGCAGTTTCGACCCTATCATCAAAAACTTGACTCAATTCATTCGCGAACGATTTGCTCAGAATCGAGGAGTCATTCGAGAACGACTGAATCTCTTCTAAATCAAATCCAGTAAAAGAGGAAGAAACAAAATTCGAATATTCCAATCCTTCAATCAGGATCTGAGATGAACAGTTCGCAAACGACTCACTCAGAGGAAAAAGAATCGTTCGCGAACGAATGAATCATCAATACATTATACCAAAAAAAACGAAAATTTCTTAAAACTTGACGTTACAAATCCGCCAACAAAATTCCGAAGTTGATTCGTTCGCGAACGATTCGCTCAGAAATGACGAATCATTCTAGAACGACTGAATCGCTTGGAAATCAAATCAGATAATACACGACAAGATGAAACGATACATTATTCAATTTTACAATAGAACTACGAATGAATCGTTCGCGAACGATTTGCTCAAAAGTAAAAAAAAAATCGTTCGCGAACGAATGAATCACTGAAAAATCAAATTAGGTATTGATGGCATGATGAAACACTTCACAGTTCGAATCTTATCAAGCATCCTGAAAAACTCGACTCGATTCGTTCACGAACGATTTGCTTCGAATTGACGAATCATTCGAGAACGATTGAATTAACTACTAAATTAAATTCAGTGGAAAAAAACAGTAGCAAAATTTGACTTTTTTCAAACGCATCATGCAACCTAAAAAATGATTAGTTTGAGAATGATTTACTCAGAGACGAAAAAATCGTTCGCGAATGAATGAATCACAGATAAATCAAATTAGGCGAAGACAGTAAGACGAAACTTGAAACTTCATTAACGAAAAGTTGAACAAATTGTTCACAGACAAACAATAACAATTTCGAATAGTTCATATAGGAACACTGCTAGGACTCCATACACATATTATAGGTACATTTTTCCCAGTAAATAACAACATATCACTATGGCACCTTCCGACAGCGTCAAAACCTACGCTATAGTTACCGCATCTCCCTCAACCCCGTCCCCTCCCCACCTATCTCTTCCAAAAGCCACATCTTCGCAAAGGTCATATTACACGCGCATATTCTTTTCTTCGCTCTCACATACACAAAGCGACCAACGCATACAAATACTTAAAGAGTTGGTTACTAAAAAGACCAAGGCATAATGGATTTCCAGTTCGTGTCCGTTCTTTTTCGGTTTGCCAGAGTAGAAAGAATGAAAAGGAAGAAAGAAAGAGAAAAAGAAAAAAAGACGCGCGTGCAGAAAAAAAAAGGAAAAGAAAAGAGAACGAATATAGAGGAAAACCACTCCGAGGATAAATTTAATTTGCTAAATTTCGGCTCGGGCTAGCTTTTACGCAGCGACGTACCTCTACCTACTCTGTGTACGTATAGTGCAGTATATACTCCTCCTGGCGCACTAATAATAGATGAAATCCACGCCACCATATCGAATAAATACCACCATCGCGGAATTCTTGAAATCTTTCGAACGAGTTGACCTTTTTTTTTTTACTCTACTTTCGCTCTTCTTCTTCCGCCATAGTAGATTTATTTTTCAATAAAATTCTATTCTAGATGTATCGAGCAGCTGGTGAAAGGGGGAGGGGTTGTTAGCTGGTACTAGAATTGGGACAGGTAGAGTAATTTCGAACAAACAGGTCCATATTTATGTAACTGGACGATGAAGATGATCGATGTTGAATCTAATAATACAGGGTACTTGGCGTTATGCAGTAACACTTAGCTTTTCTTCTTCCTCTTTTTTTTTCAAAAACCTTTAATACCTTACTCGTCGTTCATCCGTATTAAAAACCTTATGCACGCGGAAAGAGGTCGTTTCGCGTAGTACCACGTAAATGTATCCTTTAGAAAAAAAAAAAAAATACGCGGCAGCTACGAATAGAGAGCGAACGCCTACAGCAACGCGTACCAAAATAAACAAGTATAAAAAATTTTACTCGACGTGGCGGTGAAATTACTGCAATACGAAACGTTGCTAACTTCATAATACACGAGCACTCATTCGCCATTTACTTTTCGCATTTATTTATTTTTTATTCTTCGTTCTCTCTCTTCATAATATTACTCTCTTTGCACGTTACCTTTTTTAATACCTTTTTTTTCCTTTTTAGTCGAATTTCTCATCAATGACGAGCCTGCGAGTGAAAAGTCGACTATTTCAGATTCGTGAACTAAATTTCAAGTAGATGAATAAGCACACATAGGCCAATTGCAATAGTGCACCAAGCTCAGCTTCAGAAATGAAACTGAAAGCCAAGATTAGGATGATCCAGGGACATTTTCGTGACCCCCCTCCCCCTGAGTTTAGAATTCTGCAAAAATGCCACTGAAATTCACGATTCTACATAAATGTTGTTTGCAAAATGGAAATTTCGTATATCCGGAGAACCTAACACTGTCTCGTAACTCGGAAAAACCAATGAGCTTTTTTCCAAAAAATCCAAAGTACTCGTATAGACTTTAGATCGAATATATGGTCCCCTGGAATGAAAAAGGGTGATCCAAAAATTCAAAATTTGATGAATTATTCGTGAGTGACTTCAATTTTTTTCAAAATCAATTTCCAATTTTTCTTACAGATTGAAGCCCTTTTTTCACTCTCAGTTTTTGATCAGACCATATTTTCAATTTCGCATTTATTCAACTATTTTATCGTCAGTTTTTTCAATATATTTTTCAGAATTTTTGGTTTCAATTTTAATTACTGATTTTATTTTCAGTTTTCGATTGGAATTTTGGGTTTTCATTTAATTTTAGATTTTTGAGCTTGTTTTCGTGGATTTTATCTTCATTTTCAGAGGTTTGGATACATTTAATTTCCTTTTCAATATTTTTAATTTTGCAACCTTTTCTCGAATTTATTTTTATTACCTTGATTTTATTTTCAGAGTTTTCAGTTTTACTTTGAATTTTTCTATTTTACTTTCAGTTTTTTTTTTTATCAAATTTTCAATATTTTCAGTTTCTTTTTTACCTTCTGATTTTATTTTTATTTTTTAAATTTCATTACAAATTTTCAATTTCCATTTTAGTTTTTTATTTCATTTTTAGAATTTCAATTTCAGCCTTTTATATTTTCATTTTCGAGTTTTTGATTCCATTTTCGGACACTCTCGCTGTACATTCAGAGTTTTACTTGTCACTTGCAGAATTTTCGTTATTCTCATCTTATTCATTATTGTAAGTACATTATGTAATTTTCAAAATCAATTTTTCGTTTTCAATTTTTCACTCAATTTTGACAACTTTCAATCTAATTTCCAGTTTTAGGTTCTTCTTTCAGTTTTTGAGTTTATTTTTAGAGTTTTCAACTTCACTTTGTGATTTTGACTCAATTTTCAGAACTTTCGATATAATTTCATTTTCGGTGTTTGATTTTCAATTATTTTCAAATTTCAATTTTAGTTTCAGAGTTTTTAGTTACCTATAAGTGAGTAAGGATTTATATTGTTTGTTTTGTGTTTCATTTTCAGAATTTCATTTTCGATTTTATATTCAGAGTTTTCAGTTTGACTTTCAGGATTGGTTTTATTTTTAGAATTACTTACATTTCCAAAAAAGTATTGTTTTTGTTAAAATTGACAGAAGTCTCATTAGTTTGGTTTTGTTTTCATTATTTTTAGAATTTTCAATTATAGCTTTTGTTTTCCAATCGATACAAAGTTCAAAATTTTCAATTTCATTTTTTTTTCAGCTTAAAAGATTTCAAATTATGGTTCCATTTTTTAGTGTGCGTAGCACACTATTGGTTTCGCTTTGAGAAATGAAATTTCATTATACATGAATGTTCTCTTAAACTATCCAACCGTTTTTTGTACCTATTGGACACCATTTGAGAATCATTAAGGCGGAGGGAATAGATTATTTTTCATTCAATTCGGATGGGTAATTGCTAAGTAATTGCAATTTTAGTTCATTATTTTAATGCATAAATTCCTAAAAAAGGAGAAAGGGGACTTGCAAAACACCTGCCGCTCATTGTACCCTGCTATACCCCCAGTCTATTCCATCTCCGCTTTTCAAATCAGCTGTCTCATTGTACCCTGTTACACCCCTCATCTGTTAGCTGTATATTCTAAGTGGGAGTGGTTTGGTGGGGCGTTTACCCAACAAATATATTCTTTTAATGCCCTAACCCACCATGTGAAGTCGTAGTCGAATGGTTAGGGCATGTAGGAAGGAATAGGAATTGTAGGGTCCCAGGTTCGAATCCCCATCAGGTAGGTAGGTATAGGTGACGAATTTTTCGTTGGAAATATTGGATAGGTAAATACTGTGGAGTGAGTACATGATGCTGGTGCAAAAAAAAACGAATTTTGAACCCTGTAGCCCCCTCATTTTGATTTATAAAAACAAAGTTATGAAATATGATATCATTTTGCTAAATGAATTTTCATTTCATTTATTCAAATACTTTTTACTATACCTATAGCACCGTAAGTACAGTAAAAATTACCTTAAGATGAGTAATTTTTACACAACTTGGTTTATGTAATTTTTATTATCATGCTTTAGTAAAAATTATTATTAAAACAAAATGATGTTTACTAATGTTATAGCAAAATTTATTAAAATGATGATTTTTACTATAAGATTACAGTAAAAATTATTATTATAACTGAACAGTTAGAAATTACTGATTTTCAAAACAAATTTTATCATACTTATATGTATTATGTATTTTTGAATGGGATCCAGTTATTGTGCTAAATATATAGTCAAAATTTTTTGTAAAAATTACCCATATTTTTGTCGTGTAATTTAGAGGCAATGCGAATTCTTAACATATTTTATATGATTTAATAATTTTAGAATCAAAGACAAATTCTGAAAATTGGTTTGAAATGTTATAAATTTGAAGACAATGGAAATTCTAAAAAAAAAATGAAAATTTGTCATTTAGAGACACTGAGAATTCCAAAAATTGATTAAAAGTTCTATAAGTTGTAGATAATGTGAACTTGAAAATGATATGAATTATTGTATGTAATATATATGAAGATAATGAGAATTCTGAAAAATTAGAGGCATGCACTACTTAGATAAATGTAATAGCGGTTATAGCTGTAGAAAAGGCAGCTAGCTACGCACACTTTGCAGCTAAGCTTTGCTTAGCTGTCTAGTTTAAAATGAAAATCTTTCCAAAGGTCCTTTAAGGTTCCTTTTTTTTGGGAGGGAGGGGGAGAAGTTGGTTTGAAATTTCATCAGGCATCCTGTATCAGTACACCAACTTCCTTGGTAAAGATGTGGATGAACATACATAAATTGAGTGCTTTTACAAAAACATTTTTAAAGCATAAATTTTAAAAAAAGGAGCTACGATGAGGCCATTTTTTGGCCCCACCTAGTTTTCAACTCGACCACTCTAAAAATGTTGTAATAAATGTCCGAAATACGAATCCGTGGTTAGTTAACCCAAAATGACCATTTTTTTGGGCTCCAGGCGTTCCCAAAGTTGCGATTAAGAAAATAATTTTAGGAACCACTGAGTATTATTTTCAAAAACTTTTTTAGCGTAAAATAATCTTTTTGAATCAGATAAACGTTATGTGAGGTGATTTTCTTACTTTCAATTTTTTTGAAAATTTTGGAACCACCATTTTGATCCTACTCGTCTGAACCTCGCTAAAAAGCTTTTTACAGTTTATTACATAGTATCTGAAAGACCTCCATCCTACGAAATTTTGAGCCCAATAAAAATTTTCGCTGTTACTCAAAAATCCAATTTTCCAATTTTTCGTAATTTCGATATTTTGGGAACCCCTGGAAAACTAGAAACCTGGGATTTGCGCCAAACGTAACGTTTTGGGGCATATATTCAATAATCTAGATGAAAAAGTTGAATTAAGCTCCCTGTATATTCGTAATTTCGAACCCTTTTTTTAGAGCCCCCCCCCCATTTTAGGCACCCCTAAAAGAGGCGTTTATGCATAATTTTTCAAATAAATTGAAGAATTTATATTTGAAACACACTAGCAAGTTCTCGATAATTTTTCGAATGATTTTTCCAGTAACTTTCAAAATGGAGCTATTTTGGGTCAAATTCTGAGATTTTTACTATGCTGAAATCGCGAACACGTGATTTTATCGTCTTTTCGAAGAGTTAAATGACCCAAAATAGCTCATTACACCAAATTGTTTCAGATCTTAAATTCTGAAATGAAAATTTCCAAAATCAAACACCGCTGTGATATCTGACCCTTTTACTTTCCAATTCCATGGAGATGTGAAAATTTTTCTTGCTATACCTAATTACCTATACGTATTATCGAAGGCATCGTTTTGATGCATTTCATTTTTTCTTTGTAGGGCTTGAATGCATTGAAGGAGGGGAAATGGAAAATTTTCGGGAAATACAATTTCATCCAAGAGTATATTTGTCCCCCTCCCCTCTTCCAAAAAAAAACATCACAAATTCACTTCGAAAACCTAGCAATCGTTTTGAAGGAATTCTCAATTTCCAAAGTGGGGTTGATGGCTTTGGCTCAACTTACACTCAATTTTTTTTCAAGCATTACAAATTAGTTTTTCAACTTGACTTTTCACGTGAACATTTTTCGAATTCATTTCTCGAACTTTTTTCTCAGGGAAGTTAAAAGATTGATGTGGATTAGGGAAGAAAAGTGAAGATAAAGAAACACATACACTGGATATTGACGAAAATTTGAGTAAAAGACTCTAATCATAAGGGGGACTAAACCGGGGTCCTCAAAGAAGGGTCAAATCTCAAGTTTGAAAAAAAAACACGGTTTTCAGGCACTTCCAAGTAAAGTCGTCTCAGCAGTCAAAAAAAAGTGTTGAAATTGAGTGAAAATGAAAAATGTAAAGTACACTGTTTGTTGGAAAAGGTTGGTAGGTACTTTCTTACGAATACGATGAAACTACGTAGATAGATAGATACCTACCTATAACTATAAGACGCTGCGAACTGTGTAGTGAGAAACAACAAGGCGAAATAAACGCTAACGCTTATTTATAATTTAAAACAGACGTGAGATAGTTTAGGTTTCGTGTTCCCTGCAGCCCCCTGGATACCCGACTCGTCGTATCATCCATCGGGGGTGCGCAACCTGCAGGGTCGACAACAACAACGACAACGACTACGACGTCATCGCGCACGACAGCGTGATATGGCGCAGCAGAGGGTAGGTAGATGATGAAGAAGGCGAAACAATTTAAGAAGTCAAGAGGTAAAGGCATGTGCGGCGGCGGTGGCGGTGGAGGTGGCGGCGTGGCACTGGCGTAAAATTGATCGTTAATTTAAACAGAAGTTTATTCGGGGTCGAGTAGGTAAGGTATGCTACACACACACACACACAAACAGTCAAGTATACCTACCTACCGTCTTCGTATAGGTACATTGTGTACGTAGGTAACGTACACTATTACATGGTAGTAGAGTAGGTACATTGAGAAATCGAGAAAGGTAATGGAACATATTCATAATATATGAGCGTGAAATACTCCCCCTGCCCACGAGAGCTCGCCTTCCGACAACCTGGTTCGCGGTAAGAACCGAATTTTCGATTCAGTTTGGCGCGCAGTTTAAAGCTCATAATGACACCCTGTCTTACTAAAAGAAACGATTACCCTCTTGGCTGCGTACGTACCTCTTGTTGGTATACCTACTCCTACTCGTACACTCCTCATCGGTAAGTACGAGAAACTAGAAAGGTACGGTATATACGCTAAGCTGACTTTGTAAATTTCTTAAGTGACAGTTTGCGTGATCGCGTCGTCTTTTCTCTCTCTTTCTCTCTCTCGTTCTCTGCAGTATGCTGCTGCTGTTGTTTTGGGAAATGCCTCTCGAGCCACCGGCGGCTTAAAAAAACCAGGAAAAAATATAGTCGACTATACGACACGTTTATAAATATATAATTACCGAGTTGGTTAATAGATTCGATTAGTCGAATGGGCGACGATGAGGGTGCTTCTGAAGGTGTATGTTGGGGTGTACCTTATATATACCTACGTATGCATTTATACGTGGGGGAAATTTTTTTCTGTTTTTCCCGCTCCTGCCCCATCCTAGAGTTGTTACCTTGGGTGAGAAAACCACGCCATGAAATTTTCAGCAACCTTGGAGAGAAATAAGTAGTGCCAGTGATCTCTCCCTCCCCCTTCTGGTGTTGAAATGCGCGCAAATTCCACAAATGGATGTTACTTGCTTCTATTTGTGATTTTCAACATGACAAGTTGTCCAAAAAATAGACACACATGAAAAAAACAGGACAAATGGAAAGCATTTCGATTTTTTTTTCAATTCAAGAGTTTCAGATGTTTAGATTTTTTCCCAAAAAATTTATCATCACTTGAGAATTTTCAAAAATTCAAATATTCAAAATAAGGGGACAATGGATTGAAAATTCAAAAAATTTTGATTTAAAATATGAAAAGCAAGTCATTTCTCCCGAAATACCTCGATATTTTTTAGAAGGGGGAGTCTCAACATTTTTGTTACATGATTGAAAAATAAAAAAAAGCAAAAGTACTTGTAGGACAATTTCTCATTTTTATAAATCAATATTTCCATTCCTCAAACTCTCTTAGCATTTATCAGAGTGGTTTCAGAAAGAAAAGATCCACCCTAGACCACCTCTTTAGTCTCCAAAAAGAAATTATTAGTTCAGCCTTCCAGAATAAAGAAAGTGTTCTTTCAGTCTTTTTTGATCTTGAAAAGGCATTTGATAAAGCCTGGCGTTATAAAATTATCCAAAAATTATATTCCATTGGAATTAGAGGACATTTAGCCTACTTTATTCAAAATTTTTTAACAAACCGTACTTTTAGAGTGAGAGTTAACAATACATACTCAGAATTTTTTGAAATTGAAAACGGAGTCCCCCAAGGTTCAGTTCTTAGCACAGTTTTATTTATACTTTTGATTGATGACATTTCCAATATTGTTTCTAGACCCATTTCTCTGAGAATCTTTGCTGATGATATAAACATTTCCTTTCATTCGAATAATATTCAACTAGCTCTTCATGTAATCCAAGAAACCCTTGAAAAAATTGAATCATGGACAGATTCTAATGGTCTAACCTCCTCAGAGTCAAAAACCCACTGTATACTTTTCACCAAAAAAAAATAAGATTCCTCCAGATCTCATTCTCAACTTCAAAGGACACTCTTTAGAATTCAAACCCACTACTAAATTTCTTGGCTTAACTTTTGATAGAAAACTAAATTGGACTCCTCATTTTCTAAAAGTAAAATCAGATCTCATGAAACACCTAAATCTGTTGAAAATAATCAAAAATTTTAAATATAATCCATCTCTAAAACTCCTACTTCACTTGTATAAATCTCTAATTCGCAGTAAAATTGAGTATGGAAGCCCATGTTTTGCAAATACATATCTCTAATAAAACTTCAAATATCCTAAAAACAATTCAAAATTCAGCCCTAAGGATCTGTATAGGAGCCCTCTATTCCTCTCCAATAGATAGCATTTATTGTGTAGCGGCAGAATTACCCCCAGATTTTAGAAGAACTCTCACAACAAACAAATTCATCTCAAATGCATCCACCAACCCTTCCCATCCACTCCAAAACTCAATTAACCCACCAAACCCCCAACATTTTGACCATATAGAAGGACCCATTTCTAATTTCATCACAATGTTGAATGATCTTCAAATCAATCCTAAAACTCTCATCCAAAAACCAATATTATACCCCCCTTGGCTTCTAAAGCCTCATCAAGTCAATCTACAGCTTATTAACTACTCAAAAAATAACCACTCTCCATTAGTAATAAAACAGAATCATCTTGAACTCTTATCAGAATACAAAAAATTCAATCTTCGTTTTACAGATGGATCAAAAATACCAACACTTCACACAGAATATGCCTACTCTATAAATGATAGAATTTTAAATTTTAAAATCCATAGCTGTTCTTCAATCTACACTGCCGAACTCGCAGCTATTTTCCACTGTCTCTGTGATATACTCACTTATGAATCAGAAAATAAGTCCTTCTTAATTCAAAGTGATTCCCTCAGCTCACTAACTGCTATCCAAAATCTTTTTTCCGATCACCTTCTAATTCAAAATATCCATAAAACTCTATTTGACTTACAAAATTCAAACTTCTTCATACAATTTATGTATGTACCCAGCCACGTTGAAATCTTAGGAAATGAAATAGTAGATATTAATGCAAAATCTGCCACCACCCTTTCTCCCCTTGTATTTATCACAGCTGACGACCTCAAATCTATCTTCACCCAAAGCACACTTAAGAAATGGCAAAACTTTTGGTCCCTCCAAACCACAAACAAGCTCACTTTCAACATAAAAAATCAGTCCATCCTTGGAAAAACCTCTCCCACTTAAACAGACTTGAAGAAATCATTATAACTAGATTGAGAATTGGCTACACAAAAATCACCCACAATCACCTCTATGAAAAGGCCCCCAAAACCCACATGCCAGTTCTGCCTGTCAGATCTTGTATCTGTCCAACACTTACTATTTCACTGGCCCTCCTTACATCAGTACAGACACAGACTATCCCTACAAATAGATGAAAGATCCCTATTCATACCAGACGACCCTTCCGAAATTAAAAAATTCTTAGACCCAATTAAAAAACTTGACTTTACCAACTCGATTTAAATCTCATACGGCGGGTGTAATAATCAAGAAGAAAAATAATAATAACGGAAGAATAAGTGGGAAATTCAAAAATTGACAAAATTGTTGATTTAAAATATGAAAAAACACGTCATTATTTCCCCAAAAGTGACCTAATATTTTTCAGAAAGGGAAGTCCTCAAATTTTTGTTACACATTGAAACGTAGTAAAAAAGACAAAAACAGGACAATTTCTAAACTTTTATTTGAATGGAAGGGAAGGGAAGGGAAGGGAGGGGAAGGGGTTCAGTATTATTTATTCACTACTTGAAAAAGCAATTCGATTTTTTTTTTCAATTTAAAATTTTTAGATGTTTTGTCCCAAATTTATTACCAAATTTTCAGAAACCATGTTAGTAAGAAATAAGAATTAGTCGTGCCAGGAAGCCTCCTCCCTCCCCCTCCCATTTTCAAAATATGTGATCTGTCACGAGAAAACCAGGTTAGTGTCCAAAACGTAAATTTTACAGGACGGGCATTTGAAGTTTTGAATCTATGTGTTCGTGGATCTATGATTCGTAGGTCCGTGAAACTTGGACCATTTTTGACCACCAGGGATGCCAACATAACCTGACATTTTTTTTCAAAATCAGGGTTGCCAAAGGCCGATAATCGAATTATTGAGTTTTTCAATTTTTTCAAACTACTTGTTCAAGGTGAAAAGAGTTGATTTTTCCAGCTTAAGCCTCATTCAAATTTCAAAAAAACGGCCTTAATCCTACAAATGTGAGCGGATATCCACAAAAATTTGCATGCTGACTCCTCCGGGCATACATTTTAAGAAAATGAAGAAAAAAAATTTTTTTTCTTTTTTTTTGTAGTTGCTCTATTTTTTTAACCTTAAATTTAGGGTAAAAAAAATCGTTCGCGAACGTTTTTACCACCACATGCAGATTCTGCACCCTGAGTACTACCAATATCCATCAAAAAAAATATATCGATTTTTTGGACACTAACCTGGTTTTCTCGTGACAGATCACATATAAAGAAATCTCCAGAAAATTTGAAAAATGAATATGTTACTCATACATATGTATTTTTTTTAATTTCAAAAAAAATCTCTGAATGAAACTGTACATACCTAGTTTAGGTATTGGAGGTAATAAGAGCCACTTTGAGCTTCCTCCTCTTCCTAGTTTGCTAATCACAATTCTAAAGTATCCAAAAATCACAGAAGAATTATTTTCAAAATTTTCAGGGTATTTGGTGCTGCTCCCCCTCCCCATCAGTTTCGTCTTAAGATCCATGATAACTCGAGTACAATTGGAGTACTTACTTCAAATTTGTAATAAACTTAATTTTTCAAGAAGATTATTTCAAAAAAGACACCGTAGGTAGAGGTACCTTATTGCGAACAAAATCCAAAAAATGACTCGTTAAAGTCGCACTTTTCCATCCCTCCTCCTCCTCCTCTGGTGGTTTTTCCTCATACCGAACAAACAACTGCGAGAAAAACATATCCAACGACGCAGAAATCTCGTACACATTTTTTAGTGCTCTTCGAAGCGTAAAACATGTCGTGCTACAAAAACCATCGAAGCCTTAAAGAAATTCCCCGCATATTCGCATACTCACGCATCTTCTTATAGTACAACCCTCTCTCTTCCTGCTTCCTGCAAAAAAAAAAAAATGGAGGGTAAGCAGTACTCCTACCCTACCACACTACAAGAGAGCAAACGAAAAACGAATACCGCGAATAAAAACCCTTCCGAAACGAAAAAAAAAGAAGAAAAAAACCAAAACGTAATTTAGAAATCGTCAAATAATTCCGTGTTCATAGTGAAAAGTTACGGTTTAAATTGTGAACATGTGTGGAGAAGGAAGGTACTGTATAAATGCGGGTGGAGACACACACGTTCTTCTTTTAGTATACGTACATATTTTCCTCGTTCTATCTCTGTTCTGCTGTGTATTTCTTCTCCGCAGTGTGCTGCGGCATGGCTGGCGTTCTCTTCTCCAGCTCCAGCAACGAACGCATAACTTCATATATGTGTATATACACGAGTACGAATACGTAGAAAAAAAGATAGCGAAAGATAAACTTTAAAAGTACATCATCCTCTTAAATCGTACGATATGTGTCTAGCTGGAAATCTGTTGGGAATTCGCTACCCCCGCGGCCTTTCGCATGCTCCAAAATAGACCATTTTGGCGTGTCCACTTCGCTTCTCTCGCGTGTGTTGTACGAAAAGCACGAGTTGTAAGCTGGTCGTGTATGCGACGGAAGGAAGGTGGTTTTTTTTCCTCGGTACTTTTTTTTTTCTTTACTTGAAAATCCGCCTCGACTTGGGACCATCCATCATTTTTAAAGGCGGACGTCGCATCGTTTCGTAATTTGGTTAAAGTCGACTAAAGATGGCCACTGTATACTTATATGAAGCTTCTTTCAGTTTCAGTCAATTTCACAAGTACATACGAGTACCTACGTTGGCTCACATTACCTACTCGTAGACCTGCACAGTGTACATGCAGCTTGGAATTTTGCAAAAGTGACATTTGCTTTCAAGTCAATGATGTGCGATCGTTTACTTATGTACTTGATTGTATTCGGAGTTAGTCAGGCATTTGATAATGGGAGTGATTGCAACCCCCCTGGCTCACTGAGGTGTCACCTCAGTCCATTGGTTAGGTAAACGAGAAGGCCTTATTATGAAGAAACAGGGTGGAGGAGGGATTTAAAAACGCGCATCGAATTCGATAATTAATGCTCTACCTCTCCTACACCTCTCGCCAGCCTTCTCTCAGACAGAGTAGAAATTTTCGTGACAATTCGCAATGAATATGGCAAATGCGATGCCATCACGGCGGCCGGGTAGGTACTACGCGTACACGGTATTTAAAAAAACAAAAACAACATCATCGTTCCACCATACTCCACGCACCCTTTCGTTCCATTCCCTAAAAATGGATCAATGTTTCCTGCTGATTATACGTGTATATACCAGACTTCAGCTCTGTGTTTTTCTGCAGTAAGGGCGATGTAGGAGATGGTGTAGGGGGTTGAGGCGACGGTGACCGGATTCTAAAGGCGGGTTAATTTTATTAACGTTAATGTTCGCGACTAATTGACGTTGAACATGAAATTAAACCGAACGGTGGTTCTTCGTGAAAATTGAAAACAAAAAATTATCTGCTTTTGCCACACGACGAACGCGATGTGGTGTGGTGTGGTGTGGTGCTTTTTGATAATACTCGTACCCTATACGTATATATACCCCATACCTACAATATGCAGCTCGCTTGCTTCTGCTCGTCTTCTAGATCTTCTTTTCTAAATGAAAACGATTCAGGACAAACCCGAAATCTGGATAAACTGGTTTCTCCTTAGCAGGGATCTAGGTTCATAAAGGATCAGGATCAATCAGCAAAAAACACTTTTTGATTTTGAAGTGTGTATCATTTTGATTTTGTGTCATCGCCATGGAGTCTCCCTAAATTGGCCTGTGCTAACTTTCCAACCTTTCACCGCTCCCTTCCAGCTACATCTACTAAAAATTACATTTCCGCATAATTTTTCGTGGTTTTTTGATTTTGTGTCGTGACTGGAAAAATACCCTACTCTTTTCTCTCCTCCCCTTCCTCTAGGGAAATGAGCGTAGGAGATAGAAAAATTGGCACGTACATTCCAAAGTCCTGAGATGTTTTTTTTTTCAACTCTGAAATACTCATAATCTGAAGACAGTTTTCCGACTGACTGAATGCCTAAAAATTTTAATCGTTTTGAGAACTTTTAAATAATTTTAAAGTCGGTAATTTTTTTCAAACGTTTTTCAGTTTTTTTGAGGTTTTTGAAAAATGTTTTTAATTTTGGAGTAGTATTGAAGTTTCTGAACGGTTTTTGCAACTTTTGAGCAATTTTTAAGATGTTACGTGCTTTTATAAATATTCGACGATTTTTGAAACATTCGACTTTTTTTAAATTAAAAAAAAATAGATTTTTGTAACATTAGATTTTTTTAAATTAAAATAAAAAATAAGTTTGAGCTGTAAAATAAAATTGGAAAAATTTCAAATAATTTTACAACTTTGGAAGAATTTTTCAGCGTTTTTTTTTTCGAATTTTAGAAAGTTGTTGAACAATTTCAAGACTTTGATTGAAATTTTTGAGCGAAGTTCCAACGCTTTTAAACAAATTTTTTGCAGCTTTGACTTTTTTTGAAAGATTTGACAATTTTTGAACTTTTTAACTTTGAAAGTTTTGTAAAACTTCTATTATATTGAAAAAAATTTCGTAATTTGGAGACATTTTTGAACACTTTTAAATTTTGGAAAAATTTTCGATCAATTTTAAAACAATCATCGACATTTTTGAGTAATTTTCAAAGTTTTATAGAACTTTTTTGAACAGAATTCGCAAATATTGAGCAATTTTTAAAATTTTGGAACGTTTTTTTAAATATTAGACTTTTTGAAAATTCCTAAACAATTTCTAAAATCTTTGAGCAGTTTTTGAAATTTTTGAAGCTTTTTTGGAAGTTTTTACGATTTTTGGAAATTTTTGCTCAATGGTTTGGGCTTTAAGCGTCTCTAGTTGCACAAGTCCTTTTACATTCACAAATCCGAGGTTCAATAATAGGTACATAATACATATATTTGGGCATTCTGCACAACTGTACAATTTTAAACAATTTCAACACTTCTACATAAACAGTTTTTAAAACTTTTAGATGCAACAAACATTACAAAAGTTTGTAAAATTATGGAACAAATTTCAAAATTTCAAGAAGTTTTTGAATTTGTTGAGCAATTTTCAAAGTTTTGGAGAAGTTTTGACGTTATTGAACAGTTTTTGTCATATTCAAAAATCAATTATTGTTGCAACTCTTGAGAAATTTCCGAAAGTTTTTGGCCATTTTCGAGCAATTTATTAATTTTGAAAATTTTCAAACGCAAACACTTTTCAAAGCTTTGAACAATTTTTGAACAATTTTCAAAATTTAAAGAAGTTTTAAGTTTTTTTCAGCGTTTTTGAGCATTTATACGTGATTTTGAAACAATTTAAGCGTATTGGTTGATGACGTTAGTGGTGACCTTGTGTTCTATCGAAATTGGTTAAAAATTCGCGAAAGTTTCAAATATTACGATACAATTTTTTTTGAGTATTTAGGATTTTGTTTACCTCAAAATAATTGATACCTACATGATTTTCCAAAATGTGCGTTGCGAATTGCGATCTATCAAAATGAGTTAAAATTTCAAGAGAAATGAGAATTTCTAAAAATGTTGAGTCGTCGACCTTTCACAATGGATTAAAATCTTGCAAGTATTTTAAAAATTTTCGGTGAAAATGTTTTTAGAGCATTTTTCTGAAGAGTTATGAGCTCAAAAATTAAAATTTGATTTTCGGGAATTATGAAAAAGTGTCACGCAACTTATTACAATGGGTTAAAATTTCACGAAAATTTCAAATATCACAATAAAAATATTTTTTAGCATTTTTTTATGAATTTTGATTTTAAAATTTTGTTACTTATGATTTCTGTTTTTTTTTTTTAAATATTGCGATCTGTTATAACGAGTTTAAATTACTAGAGAAATTCAAATATTTCGGCAACAATGTTTTTAAAAAAAGTTTGTGAAATTTCAAGCCCAAAATTGGATCATAATTTTGAAGATTTTTGAAAAAAGTCTCATGCGACCTATCAAAATGGGTTAAAATTTGGCAGGTATTTCAAAAATGTCATTTGGTCTGTTTTTTCGAGATTTTTGAAAAACTAGAGTCATGTGGCCCATCAAAGTGGGTCAAAATTTTGCCAAAACATAAAACATTAGGCACTATAAAAATATTTTTTGAGCATTTCTGATGAATTTTCGCGTCAAAATTGAGTCATAATAATTTTAGTTTTTGTTTTTTAATAATGCATTGAAAATCATCAAAATCAGTTGAAATTTCGCAAGAATTTTAAATATTTCGATGATGAACATGTTTTTTGAGCATCATCTTCTGGAACTGGGCCATTTTTCTCCAAACAGGCTGGACAGGGTCTAGAGCGAAAAAACACATTTTAAAAAAATCCTCTCTTTGGGCATCCATTTATTCTTCTCCAGTGGCACGTTCAGAGCAACATTTTTTTCTGAATGCTTTTCAACTCAAAAACAAAAGTTCTTCACTGAATTTGGTCAAAATCTTCCGACAATTTTTTTTCACAACACACCTTAGAGGTTAAATCCCCGAATAGGTACCCTACCTTCCTAATCGAATAAAATATCTCGAAGTTCATCTGTAGGGCTGCACTCTCGATCCGCGTTAAGAACGTTGTTGCTTGTTGATTCACTCCATATTTTCCCAAGCTCATTACCCTGTAATATTTGTGCGTAGGTACACATGAAAACTCTTAAAACCTACTCTCAACCTAGCCAAAAACACAACAGTCACGAGATGAGAAAATACTGGCCATGCTGTATCCCATTTTTCCATATTTTTTCATCATTATAATAAGGTACGTCCACAGCCTCTGCCTCTACCATCATCTACAGTACTACGTAGTATACGTATACCAGTATACCTACTCGCGCACGTGGTAAATTAATTTATCACAAAAACCACGGCCATTGTCACCACGACCGACCGCTCTTCTATCCTTAATATTTGATAATTCGTTGCGTACACCATACTTTATACATTTACACGGGGCCTGTATACTCGTATGTGTGGGCTATATAGGGCTTTACACCGACTCTGTGGTCGCATCGTCATTAAGATGAAACGCAAAATACACAACAAGGGTTAGGCAAACGATACACGTATCGTACATATAATGCAACATTACACAGCATCGACCAAATACACCTAATTTCCTAAGTACCTATATATATAGTAGATTTTTGTTTGTGTGTAAATTCTCCTTCGTTTTCCTCGACATTTCCCGCAACCGCTATTTTTTTTCTCAATATAAACTGGCGGAAGGGAAAAGAAAGGAGAGACTTTTCTCGAGATATATACGATCGACCTTATATGTGTTTGTGTACGATATTTACTCCAAACAGAAAGCTTCAGGGAAGAGAACTCTATACAGTAAACAGCAAAGAAGAGTGAACAGGAAAAGGTGAGAGGCGAGGGCGGCGGGGTGGACGAAGAACGACGAACGATGAGGCGATGTATTACAAATTAGCTTTAAAGATACTTTAGTCCAGATATAGGCCAGACGACGACTATAAACCGTATCCTATCCTCGTACTGCGATGAAGAAGGTTTTTCGCAAAATGGACAATAAATCATCTGTCTCGACTCGGTTATTTACTTTAACCATAGGGATAATTTTATAGCCCGTGTAAAAGGCTTGATGAATAAGTCGTGCTTACGTGTGTATGTGTGTGTGTGTGTAGGTACTTTCATAGAGCTAGTATAGGTTTAGGTACAATATACCATGTATATTGTAGGTACTATATGGCGCCTTTATTATGCACGTATATACTATATGTATAGTACGTATGTGTACACCCATTTGTCGATAAAACACGATTTTCATAATTAAATTGAACCACCTCCTTTCGCACCCTTTCACCTCACACATACACAATAATATTAGGTGGTATACCTTTTCGTGCATATATATATATATTACATAGGTACACTAGAACCCTTCAACCCTCCTCTTCTTTTTCTTCGGCTCGTAAAAAGACCCCCTTTGATTTCAATATTTTTCCAAATACATACATACACTTTTGCAAAGTTGGAATTTTCCACCTTCCATTCCCACACCACCAATTTGTTACGTAAGGTGAGAAAATAGTTCCATATTTTTTATTTTTCCCCTATTAGTCGAGGAGCCGGCATAAGGATAAATTGCACCCCCTGCCGATCCCCCGGGACAACTTTTTTCTTAATGGGGGAGTCCTAAGGAACATTTCTAGCCCTTGTCCTAAAAAAATATGATCCTACTCACAAAATGGCGGTCATTTTGATTGACTGGTCAGCCGAAATCGCAAATTTTGCGTTCCAACAAAGGACTTGCACGAAATTTTTTAAATTTTACAAAGGTAGATCGAAAGAGCAGGCAAAAATTTATCATCTGACAAAATTTCAAATGATTAAGTGCCTTTTTCGATTTTTGGTGAATTTTTGAAAATCCAATTTAGGCCGAAAATGAGGGAAAAAATCAAAATCTTACCAAATCGACCAAGAAAGCAGAAATTTGGGATATACCCTATTTTCGACATGCCAAATTGATTGGAAACTGTTTAAAACCGTTTTGAGCAGTTCTGGAGCCTCCAGCAGATTTTTGAAACTCGAAATTCCCACAAAATTTCATCAAAATGGAGTTGGAAAGACAAAATTCATTCTGAAAACTAATTTCAATACGCTACGAAGTCAACTGCAGGGAGATTTCAAGTCGTTTTGGAGCGTCCAGCGATTTTTTGAAAATTACTGGAGCCTCCAGTAGATTATTGAAACTTGAAATTTCCCTAAAATTTCGTCAAATGGAGTTGGAAAGCGGAAATTTACTCTGCACTCCTATTTTAGCACTCTCTGTAAACGACTTCAGGTAGGTTCGTTTTGAGAAGTTCTGGAGCCTCCAGCAGATTTTTGAAAATCGAAATTCCCATAAAATTTCATCAAAATGGAGTTGGAAAGCCGAAATTTACACTACAAACTAATTTCAATACGATACGAAGTCAACTGCAGGTGAATTAAAGTCGTTTTGGAGCCACCAGCGACTTTTTGAAAATTACTGGAGCCTCCAGTAGATTTCTGAAACTTGAAATTTCTCCAAAATTTAATCAAACGGAGGTGGAAAACCGCCGAAAACTAATTTCAATACGCTAAGAAGTCAACAGAAAGTGGATTTCAACTTGTTTTGGAGCTTCCAGCGATTTTTTGAAAATTACTGGAGCCTCCAGTAGATTATGGAAACTTGAAATTTCCCTAAAATTTCGTCAAATGGAGTTGGAAAGCAGAAATTTACTCTGCACTCCCATTTTAGCACTCTCTGTAAACGACTTCAGGTAGGTTCAAGTCATTTTGGAGCCTCCAGCAACTTTCTGAAAATTCCTGGAGTCTCCAGCAGATTTTTGAAACTTGAAATTCTCACAAAATTTCATCAAAATGGAGTTGGAAAGACAAAATTCATTCTGAAAACTAGTTTCAATACACTACGAAATCGACTTCAGGTTGATTTTTAAAGTCGTTTTGGAGTCTCCAGTGACTTTTTGAAAATTACTGGAGCCTCCAGTAGATTTCTGAAACTTGAAGTTCCCACAAAATTTCATCCAACGGAGATGAAAAGCGGAAATTTACTCTGCACTTCTATTTTAGCACTCTCTGTAAACGACTTCAGGTAGGTTCAAGTCATTTTGGAGCCTCCAGCAACTTTCTGAAAATTCCTGGAGTCTCCAGCAGATTTTTGAAACTTGAAATGAAATTCACCCTGCACAGTGCGTGCTAGAGTTGAGTAATTCGGACAGATTTTGTGGCATTTAAAAAAAAATTGAAGTTTCCAAGAAGGTGCAGGAGGCTCCAAAATGGATTGAAACTGCTTGCATTCCACTTCGGAATGGATGCCAACTGAATTTCATCCTTCTACCTCAAATGGAAGCGAAACGCATAATAAATTTCGGTTTTCCAACTCCATATTTTTATAAAATTTTGTTATTTCAAGTTTCAAAAATCTGCTGGAGACTCCAGGAATTTTAAAAAAGTCGCTGGTAACTCCAAAATGACTTGAACCCATCTGAAGTCGTCTACAGAGAGTGTTAAAATAAGAGTGCAGAGTTAATTTCCGCTTTACATCTCCATTTGATGGAATTTTGTGAAATTTTGTAGGAATTTCAAGTTCCAAAAATCTGCTGGAGGCTCCAGAACTACTCTAAACGGTCTGAAACAATTTCCAATCGATTTGGCAGGTCGAAAATGTTTTCAGAATGAATTTTGTCTTTCCAACTCCATTTTGATGAAATTTTGTGGGAATTTCAAGTTTCAAAAATCTGCTGGAGGCTCCAGGAATTTTCAGAAAGTTGCTGGAGGCTCCAAAATGACTTGAACCTAGCTGAAGTCGTTTACAGAGTGTGCTAAAATAGGAGTGCAGAGTATATTTCCGCATTGCAACTCCATTTTACAAAATTTAGGGAAATTTCGAGTTTCAATAATCTACTGGCGGCTCCAGTTATTTTCAAAAAATCGCTGGACGCTCCAAAACGACTTGAAATTCACCTGCAGTTGACTTCGTAGCGTATTGAAATTAGTTTTTAGAATAGATTTCAGCTTTACAACTCCAATTTGATGGCATTTTGTGGGAATTTCGACTTTCAAAAATCTGCTGGAGGCTCCAGAACTGCTCAAAACGATTTGAAACAGTTTCCAATCGATTTGCCATGTCGAAAATAGGGTATATCCAAAATTTTAGCTTTCTTGGTCAATTTGGTAAGACTTTGATTTTTTCTCTCATTTTTGGCCTAAATTTGAATTTCAAAAATTCACCAAAAATCGAAAAAGGCACTTAAGCACTAGAAATTTTGTCAAATGATGAATTTTTGCCTGCTCTTTCGATCTATGTACCTATGTAAGATTTAAAAAATTTCGTGCAAGTCCTTTGTTGGAACGCAAAATCTGCGATTTCGGCTGACCAGTCAATCAAAATGGCCGTCATTTTGTGAGTTGGGCCATCTTTTTTTTCAAGTCAAGGGATAGAAATGTTCCTTAGGATTCCCCCATTAAGAAAAAAGTTGTCCCGGAGGATCAGCAGGGGTGTGCAATTGACCCTTATGCAGGCCCCTCGACTATATAAATACCTGCCAAAGTTTAGTTCATAATTTTCTAGTTCAATAATGTAAAATATTGTGTTTTATCCACTTTTAGCTCAAAATCGACTGATTTTCAAAATTCGTAAAAATTTAAAAAATGAGCTTACCCCCCCCCCCCCATTCTGACCGGAGGGATATTTTTGCAAATCCTTTCCGTGAAATTAGGAACGTTGAGCCAGGAATTTCCCACCAATTCGAAGAAAATTTCGATAATCAGGTTCATGTCACGTTTCATCCCTGTATAAGGTGATGGAAATAAATTCGAGACGTTCTGTCACTAGCTTCGATATTGAATACATAACTGCAGCTTAAGCCCACATCGAACGAATACCCACAAAAATCCGTACAGTCTCCCTCCCCACCACTTATGAATAAGCTATACTGATATATCTACTAATAAATCTATGCACCAATCACTCACCAGTACTTTCGCTATTGTGCACATCCGGACAAGCTTGATACCTAAGCAGCATTCTGGAATCATCGGTGCACGAGTCCGACTTCGAAACCGGTGTCCTGCAAAAAAAGAAAGAGAAAAAAACCATGAAACCCCCACTCTAAATAAAACTATCTTATGTCACCTTCTCATGCAGCCAAACGCAGTATAATCGAGGCACGACGCTATACGCGAAAATTTC
The DNA here is from genome assembly GCF_950023065.1 of Planococcus citri. Lineage (NCBI taxonomy): Eukaryota > Metazoa > Arthropoda > Insecta > Hemiptera > Pseudococcidae > Planococcus > Planococcus citri. Next base: position 67,269,476 of record NC_088681.1, read on the forward strand.
CTTAAATTTAGCTCGCTCCACGATAAAAAAACGAGCGCAAAACGGCAATACCCTGGCAAAACATGGCGTTCTAACGCCAACGGATAGTGAAATATCTCTTAAGATAAGTAAGATACAACCAGAGAGACATAACAGATGGAAAACTACAGCGACACAGCAAAGTACCAACAGAAGAGAAGAAAAAAAAATACGCAGAAGAAGAGACCGGAGATGAAGGGGCGAAAAAAAAACGAGAAAAACGATGCAATAAAATGATTCATAAAACAACCCCCTTGAAAATAAAAGCAATAAAGAAATGGTACGCGAAGGCGTGAAAAATGCTCGGTTCACGTTTATCGTTTTTTCCTTATTAGTAAAAACGCTATCCGGCGTGTTTGGCGCGATCTTGGCTCAAAAGTCCATCTCTGTCATCCCCTTCGGCCCTCCCCCCAGAACCAGAAGCACATACGTCGTCGTCGTAGTCGCAACGCCTCAGAAATTTTCCCATCACTATATCGTACATTATACTATACTTACTACTCTATACTCATAGTGATGTATTTTACGCTATAAAAATCTGAATATTGCCGCAAAATCTGCAACCTTTTCACAGCCGAGTCGATACGTCGACCTACGCTGGCGTACGTGACCTCGTCGTAAATTAATTTTCTTATACACTCGTACGTTGATATCTCGTTCCAGACGATACTATAACGTACCTAGTAGGCTAGATTCGCTCGAGCTGACACGAAAATACACTTTTTCGAAGTGAAAAATATAGTCGAAAGAGAGAAAAAAAAGTCGTAATTTTCATTCGATCATCACCTATACCAACCTACGCCTTCTTGTTCGTGTCATTCCAAGTACCTGCTGCGATTCAATTCCATCAGTACACCTCGTATGACCAAATGAACAAACTAAACTGAAGCAAAGCACAAAAAAATCACCCCGATGCATTATCCATTTCGCTGGCAGCAAAGTACTCCATTTCAATCTATACTTACGCGATATTTCGATGAATTTTCCGAATGGACGTTTTAACAGGTTTAATGGATTTTAGCTCTCGGATTCATTTGGTTGCATAATGTATGTAGTATGAAAGAGAGATAGAGAGAGAGAAAATAGTCGTTGGAAACTGCGACATAGTTGCCTTTTTTCTATCTCCGTTTGACGATGTTTTGCCAAGATATTACCTATACTCGCGACATAAAATTCTACGTTCACGTCTCACGTCGTCTTTCGCATGCTTTGGTACGATTTTAAGTGAGCGAACGAAATCTTCGCTTTTGATCGTATGTATGTATATATGCTGAACAAGTCTAGTATGTACCTAACTACCTATAGTATCATTTTCCACGCTACTTACTTGCAATCGCCGGATCCTCGATTATAGGTGAATGTAAAAGGAGGTCCGCCTTTGAAAGGACACGTTATCGCCTTCGCATCCAATCGAAACATCGAGTATAACGGCGCATCTCCGGTTATCTTCTCACATAAAACGTCCAACGAGTCTTTAGAGTCTCGTGGAAAGCAGTAAGCTGGGAAAAAAAATACAACGTATCGTTAAACACCTGACGCAGACTGAAAAAGTACCAAGTATACAAATATGTACAAACAATAATCACTAAGATCGTAGAAAATTGAGGAAAAATGGTAAAAATGAGTAGGTACCTATTATTAATTTGCATAGGTAATGCAGAGATTGAATTTTGTCACCTGATCGTAAAGGTCGTTATTTGTTCGGGAATTATTTCAGACACAGATAGACCACACATTTATCGTAAAAACTTGCATTGGAAAACTTTTGCCTTCGTTTCATTTAGGCCAATTTGGTTCTCTTCTTCAACGTTGAAATTTCTTAAAATCACTGATTGAATTTAAGAAATGTTGAGATCAGAAAAATGTAGGTATGTATTTCTTTCATTAAAATAATAATGAAATTTCAGGGGTTTTCAAGTAAGCGAGTCAATACTATAAGTAATTTTGGTTAGTTTTTAAAATTTTTCGAAACTCCATTTCTTTTCAAACCTCAGCCCTACTTACTTCTTGAAGAGAGAGAGAAAAAAAAAACGTTGAAAATATCAATAGTGAATAATGTAAAAGTAGGTACCTGAAATTGTCAAGGCCTATTTGTACTTTTTCAAAGTTGCAAAAAAGCCTCGTTTCTTACTAAAAAATCGCCAAAAATTATGAGTTCTGGCAAAAAATTCCAAAAAGTTTAATTTTTATCGAAAAATACCAGGGTGACTAACAAAATCTGAAAACTAAAAAGAAGGACCTTGGAAGGACCTTTAGGAAGGAAATTTTCAAAATTGAAAATATACTGATACCCCCTCCCATTCATGTTCAAAAAATTGGAAAAAAAAACTTTAAACAAAAAGTTGATTAAGTAACAAAATATTTATCTGATTTTTTGCCTTTATATTAACGTTTGAAAAAATTAAAAATTGAGTTTTCATTTTTCGCTTGATTTTGATTAAGTAAATGACAGAACTATTTTTTTTTTTTTTTTTTTTTGGTGTTTGTAATTACTTGATTATTACACCCGTCGTATGGGATTTAAATCGAGTTGGTAAGGTCAATTGAAAATTCGAAAAAAAGAAGAACCTTCGGTCGAATAGAAAGACTTTTTCCTGACTTTTTTGAAAAAAAAGACCCATAGGCAAAAAGACAAATTTTTCCTGACCCTGGATTGGAAAGACTGTTTGACACCCTAAATACTCAAAAATTTATCTTTTTTGCCAAAAATTGACTCAAAATTGCCAAAAATAGAAAAAAGTTTCGCTTTTTTGACAATAAATGCGAAAACGTTTTTTTTATGCCAATAATTGTCCAAAAATCTTGCTTTCAGCAAATAATTACCAAAAAATCTCGCTCTTAAAGCAAAATTGCTAAAACAAAAAAAAGTTGCAAAACATGTAGTTCAACTTTTAAAACAGAAATTGAGAAAAACTATCATTTTTTTGCCAATAATTGCTCAAATGCCTTGCATTTGGCTGAAATTATCAAAATTTCTTCTTTTTATCGGAATATTCTCGCTTTTTAGTAAAATTATTACCCAGTTTCTATTCCCTCCCCTCCCGCCCCCCTTCAAAATGCCCAAAAATCTAGATTTTTTTGGTCAAAATTTGGCAAATAGTGGGTACCTAATTACTTTTTGTCAATTATTCCTGAAAAGTTCTGCTTTTTGCAAAAATTGTCCAGTCTTGCATTTTGCTGACTTATTCTCAAAAATTCTCGGTTTTTTAGCCGAAAATTCATTTTTCAATTTAGAAAACCCTGCCTTTTGCAGAAATTATTGTCGAAGTTTCGTTTTTTATGAAGAATAGCAAAAAAGCCTACCTTTTGCATAAATTGCCTAAAATTTTTGTGTTTTTTTTTGCCAAAAATTGCTAAAAATTGTGTTATATTTTGCATCCAAAAACGCTCACTGTTTTCCAAAAATTGTTCTAATGTGTCGTTTTTTCGCCAGAAATTGCTAAAAACCCCTAAAATATTTTTTTCTTTGCCAAAAAGTAGCAATACTTATATTTCAAATAGGTATTATCTTCTTCGATAAAAATTTAGCAAAAAGTGCTTTCTTGGCAGTAATTTGCCAAGAAATCCTGCTTTTTGCTAAAATCGTACAAGTTTCTATGAAGTTTTATTTTTAGATTTTGACTGAAAACAAAAAGTTTTGGTTTTTTTGGGATTTCTTTTCATGGATTGAAGTGTTTTGTTCACCGATCACGTTTTGTGACTTTTTTGGTCATACTTTGGTCAATTTTTCAAGATTTTTGGGTTAGGTACCGAAGTTGTATTTTTTTCATTAAAATTGAAGTCGCTTTTTTTTCGAATAATAAATTTTGCAAAGCTTTTGCCCTCATTGCTTCGCTTCAGTCGTTTAAGATACTTTGGATGAATTGCATCGATTGAGTTCAAATTTTTCATGTCTTATTTTCTCATGCAGTGCCACCAAACTAAGGAGGGAGGGGGGGGGGGCAAAACACCAAAAAAATTTCCCACCAATTAGAAATAAGGGCTACCTCAGGGTACTCCGAAATAACACTTTATCTTAGTTCGTTCACAATGAACATGAAATTTTACTGCACCACAATCGAACACGAAAACGCAACAACTGATCATTTGACAATTATCTAAGTATGAATTAACCCAAAAAACGCGAAAATATCAAAAAAATCACACGTAAACGACACAGCACGAAATGAAACGAAAGCCGAAAGACGACTACTGCTAATAAAAACTACGAAATCGAGCCTACCTATAGACCTACAATGAATGATGATACTCCAAGCGATAAGAATGAGATAAGAAACGACCGGCTGCGAAAGGTGTTTTATTCAGGTACAAGTTACACGTAAACGCATCGATAGCGATGCATTTATCTAGCATGAGTCACACACCGACACCAGAATTTTTTTCGTTCGTCTTTTTGCATATTTTCTGATAGTTTAGGTTTTTAGAGAAATCATATTTTTATGCTGATGTTCCCAGTGTTCCAACCAACCACCTTTAAAAAACCTGTTCGGTGGGGGGGGGGGGGGGGGTGAGGAGGTAATGTTTTCAAAACCATCAACGCAACGGTAAATTCGTCTATCAAATAATCCACGAACTTTTACAGGATTTTTATGGACCTTGGATGAAGGGAAGAGGATCAGAATGGCTGTAATTTCTCAAGATCGAAATTCAGGAGAACCAATTTCCCAAACAATATCTCAACGTGGAGGTGGGGTGATAAAAATCTAAAACCACTTTTTTTCAAAATAATACCAGAAAACAATCTTATTTTTTAAGTTTTTTAAAATGTTCAATCGCGAAAATTTTCCAATTCTTGAATCACTGTCCAATATTACTACATTTCGGAAAACATAAGGGATATAATAAACTTCGGCGTACGCACATTTTCTCAGTTAGTAGGTCATAAATACATTATTCGAGTTTCTTTACCGACTACCGAGTTGGTCAGAAGCAAGATACAGAAGACGGGAAGGAGGAAATACGAGACGATGACGATGGTAATTTGGCGCAAATATAGCACAACGGACGCGGACGCCCCGCACAGACAAAGAGCTCGAATGAGAGAAGAACGACGCGAGCGAGTATATAGCCATGAGAAGAAGACCACCATAGTGACGTCGATGGTGAGGATGGTAGGTGAAGGGACAGATTTTGAGAAACCCTAAAGCGGCCTTATCATCGTTTCATAATTAAGCGAAAACATCAAAAGGATTTAACTCTCCGGCTTTCGGATACCTGCCGGTGCTTTGCAGCTCGCAACCGCTGCCAGATAGAGAGAAAGCGCCGCCGCCGCTACGATTAGAGGCGCAGAAAGAACCGCAGTCCAGTTCAGAAGACGACGTGGTCCTGGTCCACGTCCACCGATGATGCTGCTGCTGTTCTGTTGTTGGCGACCACTACAATACGCTATTAGCAGGGTGCTGCCGATGCCGATGCCGATGCCGTCGTCGACAAAGATGAGGATCGAGGATGGGTAAAGCACTGCGTCGCCTTGCCCCCTTGTGCGACTCTGTTTGGCGTATATTCGAGTAAAAAAGAAAGAAATACTCATTAAAGCATACTTGCTATATTTACACGTTATGATACACATTCGGATGATAGTGGACTGTTAGAGAGATAAGGGAATTTATACATACGAGGAGAAATGGTAACTAAACCGATAGAGAGCGTGAATATTATCTAAACAAAGCTCCCCCAGGAAGACCAGGGGTCTTAAGAAATAAATATAAATAAATTATATACATTCGAGTAGTACTTAAACTATACAACGAGAAATTACGATTACGTATGATATTTACATTCGAGCGAGTAGAAAAAAAACAAAAAACAATTTAAAAATTAACGAGTGAATAAAATGCAATAATTTACATGAAAAGGAACAATTATTTACATTATTCGAACATCCAAAACGAGTTTAAAATTATTCGAACGTTATTCTCCAGCGATTTTCGTTTCGACTGGAAGTTTGACCAATTCCTGGACACCTCGTTGGAAAATCGATCCTTTGGCCTTAACGGAGACCTTTCGTAGGTGGCCTTTGGCATCAGGTTTGCCATCCATGATTCTTCCGAGGGGCCATGAACATGGCGACGAATTTTCTTTCAATATGACGATATCACCGATTGAAAGATTCGGTTCGGCTTTTTTCCATTTTGAGCGAGTCTGAAGTTTGGCAAGATAGCTCGATTTCAGATTATGCCAGAATGACTCGATAATCTGACGTTGAAGCGTCAATCTTTCGCCCAATGTAATATCGAATGGGCTAGGATCGTCCTTTTCGAGCAAACTTGAACCAATCAGGAAATGAGATGGAGTGAGGACATCGATCTCCTCAACATCGGTCGAATTACGAGAGGCATATAATGGTCGAGAGTTGAGGATTGCCTCAACTGCGGTGAGAACTGTTCGGAATTCTTCTTCAGTTTGAACAGCTCCTTTCGTCGCAGCTAGTAGATGCTTTTTCCCAGCTTTGACCGCAGCTTCCCAGACTCCACCTTGGTGTGGAGTTCTAGGAGAAATAAATTTCCATTCGAGTGCGAGTTCGGGATTATTTTTCTCGAGATCGTTCTTAGCACCAACGAAATTCGTTCCGTTATCGGAGTACATTATCGCAGGAGTACCTCGGCGATTCCGGAAGCGTTGAAAAGCGGCTAAAAACGCAGTCGTCGAGAGATCGGACACAGGTTCGATGAATACAGCGCGAGTCACCAAGCAAACGAAGAACGCAGCATAACATTTGATGTACTTTGGTGTTCGATGATTAGTACATCTGATCGTGAAAGGACCGCCGTAATCGACACTGGCATTGGTAAACGGACGAGCGATGGTTAAGCGTTCAGTAGGCAAATCACCCATGATTTGGCTAACTGTCTGAGCTTTCATTCGAGTACACCAGACGCAATTATCGATGGTGTTTTTCACTAGTCGCCGAACTCCAGTAACTATCCAGTAGCGACTGAGTATGAATGATCGAGTAAACGATTGTGATGCGTGGTAATATTTTTCGTGAATATGTCGAGCGAGTAGTTTGGCGTACTCGGACTGTCCGTGTAAGATGATCGGGTGCTTTACATCGTAAGAGAAGCGACTATTTCGAAGCCTTCCTCCTACCCGGAGTACTCCAAACTGATCGAGAAAAGGACTTATCGAAGCGAGCGTGTTACGAGATTTCAAAGGTACTTGATTCTGGATTGATTCGATTTCGTTCTTGAACCAAGTAAGCTGAGAAATTCGAGCGATGACGTAAATCGGTAATCGTGGATCTTCGAACATGATCTTTGAAATTCGCAATTGGTAACGAGATAATCGAGCGTAGAATGTTACAAACAATCGAACCATTCGAATCAGCTTTTCGTACGATGAATATTCGCTGATGAATGCTTCTGTAGTTGCTTGACATAACAGCAATACAGTTCGACGTTTTTCAGGTGGTTCGGGTAAACTAATTTCAACTTTCGGAGTATCTTCGGTTTGTAACCAACTAGGTCCTTGGAGCCAAAGTTGATTATCAATGAGCGAGTCGATAGATACACCGCGAGTGACCAAATCAGCTGGATTTTCTTTCGTGTTCACATAACTCCATTGAGAATATGGTATAATCGCGTTGACGTGTTCGATACGATTACGTACGAAGGTATCGAATCGAGATGCTGGACCTTTCAGCCAAGCGAGTGCAACTTGAGAATCGGAGTAGACTCGTGACTTCGAGACGTCGTATTTCAGCATTTTGGAGATATTCGAGAGTAGATTAACAAGCAGTACAGCACCGAGTAATTCGAGTCGATGAACTTTGAGCTCTTTTATCGGTGTGACTTTCGATTTTGAGGCAACGAGCGAGACCGAGATTGATGATGAAGAATACGATTTGATGTAGACGACAGCACCGTAAGCTTTTTCACTTGCATCACTGAATCCAATTAATTCGAAGCGATCAGGAGCAAATGTCGAGTAAGCGCGAGGTATTTGAATAGAAAACAGCTTTTCAAGGTCTTGGTAGTATTCTCGAAAACTTTTTTCAATTTTGTGAGGAATTTGGTCATCCCACGCCAAATCTTGCCGCCATATTTCTTGAAGCAAGATTTTACCTCGAATCAATATGGGGTTTACGAGACCGAGCGGATCGAAGATGCTGGCAATTAACGATGATACCACTCGTTTGGTAAGAGTGACTTTCGAAATATCCACCGTTTGATGGTGAACACGCAGCACATCTTCGTTCGGGTACCATTGAAGACCAAGTATTTTTGCAACACCGTCAGAGCCAAACGACACTGGTTTCAATTCTTCAACGAGTTCAGGAGCGAGCGAGGCGAGAAATTCAGTCGAGTTCGAGACGTATTTACGCAAAGGAAATTGAGCTTTCATAAGCGCGTTGTGAATTTTTTGCGCTTTAACGATAGCTGCTTGAACGTTTTCTGCACCAGATAGAATATCGTCCATGTAGGTCATTTCCTTTATCGCTTCTTTCACTTCGGGTTCATCTTCGGGTACTTCTGTGTCAGCTACTTCGTTGACACAGGCAGTAGAATCGGCAGCGGCTGGACCTGTTCCGTATGTCACAGTTGTGAGCTCGAATACTTCGACAGGTTGATCGAGATCGAAACGCCATAAGATAGATTGAAATCGACAATCATCTTCGTTCATGCCAATACAACGATACATCATCTTGATGTCAGCAGAAAAAGCGATTAGGAAAATTCTCCATCGAATGAGAATATCGAATAGAAACGATTGACGAATCGGACCGTTCAGCAAGATATCGTTCAGAGAAAGACCAGATTTGTTTTTGGCAGAAGCGTTAAATACTACACGCAACTTCGTAGTCGAGCTGTCTTCGCGTAATACGGGTAAGTGCGGAATGTAGTATCGCTGAACTGCATCTGGATCTTTAACGAGACGCATGTGACCGAGATTGAGATATTCGCGCATGAATTCGGTATATCGAGGTCGAAGTGGCGATTTCTCGTACTTCAGTAGGGCGCTGAGAGCTTGAGGGTACGTGTTAGCGAGTTTCTCAGTTGAATCCTTGAAAGGTAATCGAACTTGGAATCTGCCATCGGGTAATCGAATTCGTGTGCTTTGGAAGTGGTTTTCCCAAAGCTCATGTTCGCTGAGAGTAATTTTGGGAGGATTAACTTCTTCAATTTCCCAAAATTTAGCAAGTACATCGTGCGTTGTTGTACTAAGCAAACAGCATTTTCGTTCGAGAGGTGGAACTTTGACAGCTCCGATCGTGAGCCAACCGAAGAGCGATTCTTCGAATGCGAGATCACCGACGAACTTCTTGTTGCCAGTCATGATACGACTGACGTATTCAGCACCGATGAGAATGTCAACGTGGCTGGTTTCGAGTTCCGAATCGGCAAGAGCGAGGTCTGGTTCGAGCGTGGCAACGTGTCGTTGCATTTTCGAGTCGATCGTGTAAGGTAATGAGCCAATAAGTTCAGCATCGATTTTCAGCTGAGCTTTATTGAAACGAGATTTCACTGTAAACGAAACAACGTAGCTTGTATGTACCGTTTGAGATGAAATACCTTCGAGACTATAGGCAGATGGGCGTTTAACGAGATGGTGTTTGTTCACAAACGCTTCGGTAACGAGATTGACTTGTGAACACGAGTCGATTAAGGCACGAGCGAGTACAAATTTTTTGCCAATTTGCACTTTGATGACAGCAGAAGGCAGAAGTACGTCTTTACCAGAACGAATCGCTACTACTGCTTTGGTCTGGTCATCGGATTTCGGGTCAGGTTCGGGCTTCGATTCGGGATGCAGCATAGTGTGATGATTCTTTTCGCACTTGCGGCATTTCGAGGAACGACAAACGTTGCTAGTGTGCCCAGGACGCAAGCAATTTTTGCACAATTTTTTCGAGGTAACGTACAGTTCGCGATCTGTCACGTTCTTTGCCTGAAATTTCGGACATTGGGAGAGGTAATGAGCTTCTCCGCAGTCAAAACATTTCAGCACAGTCGAGGGAGTTCGTTGAGTAGTCTGCGGCGAAGTACTGGAAGGACTCGAGACTGCCAACGTAGATTTTGTCTTCTTCGAAGAGCCGTTTGTTTTTTCTGGTGTCGCTTTCGAGGTAGAAGACATCAGATTGGCTGTTTCGTAAGCAAAACAACGAGCGCTGAGAAATTTATCGAGTGAGTCAAATGATGGATACGCGGAATAGTCTAAATTGCTGTTTTCCCAGTCTATTCGAAGTTTTTCGGGTAGTTTTCGAACAGTGATGAACGTTATGAGAGGAGACATCTTCGCAACATCGATATCGCAGGTTTGCAAACCTCTGATGAGTGCTCGAATTTTACTGATCGAATCGCGTAACGTGGATGACGTAATTGACGGCATATCGAGTAGTTTACCGAAATGAGCAGCAATAATGGCTCGAACGTTGAAATATTCGGTCAATACCGCTTGGTATGCGAGTTCGTACATACCTTCTTTCACTGGTGTCTCCTTGAGGAGGTATTCGGCATCCTTGATGAGAGCACCTTTGAGGAAGAAGAGTTTATGCACTGGTTGCAGCATATCGTTCGAATGAACCAATGCTACGTACATCGAATGCCATTCAGTGAAATTGGTAATATCACCATCGAATTTAGGCACTTTGATGTCTGGTAGTTTAGCGAGCGGGTTTCCGAGCATATTTTCACCAATGAATGACGAATCCATGGATTTACGAGCTTTAGCCATTTGCTGAGCAGCTTGATCAGCTTTGTTGATGCGAGCTGCCATTGCACTCAACAAACCTTTGGCTTCGTTGAATTTCTTTCGAGAATCGTTGTAGGGTTTCACAACTTCATCTTCAGCCTTTTCCAGCTCTTTGGCATCTTTGTAGGCCTTAGGATCGAGTAGGTCGAGAATTTGCTGGTCTAGAGCTTCTAATTTTCTAAGCTGTTTCAACCACGAATCGAGTATAGCACCAATTTGATGAACTAAATCTTGCGATGGTTGTTCATTCAATTTAGCTAGTGCATCAGCTTGATCATAGTTCAGATTTTTGGTCAGCAGTCGTTTGTTACGTGTACACTGATCATAAGTCAGATCTCCGAAATCTTCATCATCAGATGGCATGATGAATAATTCTAATGATCAAGGCGAGTCGAGAATACGAGGTGACGAGAATATTTACGTGTTTTCTGTGTTGATAACAGCAGAAACTCCGAGGAACGAGATGCGTGAGCCTTTTACGGAGTAGGCGCGGCGAGGGGTACGTTTCAGTACGTGATAACACAGAGTACTGGCTTCGTACGGCGATTTCCGAGTCGAGACGATGAGAAACGAGCGTTGCTGCTGCTGATACGAGGTCCGGGGTGCGGAGAGACGAGCGTGTGTGTAGCAGGAACGTTGATAGGCGAGGTAGGACGAGGTACGATGATTTTCGGCGAGCTGGCGGGTGCGGCGAGCGGGGTTCGAACGTATTGGCGTTGAGAAACAATGTAACAGCACCGGATTGTCGAAGCTTGCTGCTTTTTGGTTTTTTCCACACTTTTGCAGCAGAAATTCACAGCCTTTTTCAGCACAACGAAGTAAATTACGATGAAAGACTTACAGGTTGATTCGAATGAAGCTGGAACGAGTTGAATTCGAGTTGGTTTCGGGTAGATTTTCCTTGACAGGAACACAGGAGCGAGTAAACGAGGTGACGAGGTGAAAACTTTTGTTTTCCGAGAGATGTTCGAGATCAATTAAAACACATACGCGATTGCACTTTAATTGATTTAAACGAGAGAAACGAGTGATTAATAATCGAGTTAACTGATATTCAGGTCGGAAGGACCATTTGTTTGGCGTATATTCGAGTAAAAAAGAAAGAAATACTCATTAAAGCATACTTGCTATATTTACACGTTATGATACACATTCGGATGATAGTGGACTGTTAGAGAGATAAGGGAATTTATACATACGAGGAGAAATGGTAACTAAACCGATAGAGAGCGTGAATATTATCTAAACAGACTCTCTCTATTGTGGTCGTGTGCCGATGTGTATGTGTGTGGCGTTTTCCAACACGAATTTTCAGCTCGTTCGCCGAGTCATTAGGTAATCTGTTTACCAAGTTGACCGGTTAGCGTATTAAAAGCTCGGCTTTTAACTTATCCCGGCGGCGAAAGTTTTAAAGCTTTTATACTACGTAACGTGTATACTATGGCATGACGTCGAATTGATTTTCGGCAGCGAGGTTTTCGCGAATGCTGCTTCTTTGCTGTGCGGATGCAGAGAGAATGCGAAGAAAAGCAGGATGTATCGAGTCGATGGTGATGACGATCAAGACCTAAAAAGAAGTGTATGCTACATTGGTATTGTTTTGTTGGGGAACCTTCGCACATGAAGCTCCTACAAATGGAAAAACCCATGAAAAAAGGGCAAAAAATCAAAGTAGATGACAAACTTCTAGAAATTATCCATCCAATTTAGGTATCCGGAAATTCTTTATTTTATTTTATTTTTTTTAGATGAAACCTACATAGGTAAGTTGAACTTTTTCATCTTTCGAGGGTGGAAAGGAGGAGGGGGTAAGGAGGACATGCTATGTTTCAAATGTTCTAATTTGGGAGAAAAGATGGGTTGAACTTATTCAAGTCAGAATTTTTTGTGGTCAAATGATTCTATTTTCAAAGCGAAGCAAAGAAATGAAAAAAATCAATATTCTGAAAAAAGAGAATAACTAAATGAAAAATTACAAAGTTTAATTGAAAAAATAAAAATAAAAATAAAATAAAATAAAATAGAACTTTATTAGAAATGTTGGAAAAAAAACTTCCAGGGATTGTACTCAAATTTTTCTCAAAAAAAAGTAACTTTAGTAACCAAAACAGCTGGAAAAAGTAACCAGAAAAATCACCAAAATTCAAATAGAAACCATTTATCAACACTTCGAAAGTAAACTGGGTGAAAATGGAAAAAATAAATCATGAAAAAAATATCAGGTTCTAAAAACGAAAAAACTTGCAAAATTAAAAGATGGGGGGGGGGGGAGAATTCTACCAAAATAGTGAGGAACTAAATTTAATCTTATCCAAAATCATTTCGAAAAATTAAACACAAAAATACCAGTTCTAGGTAAAATTGCAGAAATTTTGACACGAGCGAGCAATTGATGAAAAAATTATTCGAGTGTTGAGAAAGAATGAACAATAATTGGAAAAAATTCCATAAAAAATAATGAGAATCATTATGGAACAGAAAACTCATTAAAATCAATGGTAAAGGGCGGGGGAGGCAAGCTTTTGTAATTCAAATTCGAGAAAAATAGCGATTTGTAAAAATCATTTTAAAAATTCGAATATAAAGAAAATACACAGTGCTTTAGAAATCAAAAAAATTCTCAAATTCGCGAGAAAAGACATCAAAACTTGACGAAAATTGACACAATGAATTTCCAAAAAAAAAAAAAAATGCAACAAAAATATTGAAATTGAGAGAAAATAACCGAAACAGGAAGCAGAAGAATGATCAAGACCCAGAGAGGAGAAAAATTAGTCAAAGAATAATGTGGAGAAACATCAAAAATCATATAAGGCCCTAAGCATAAAACTCAAGAACGAAATTCAACATAACAGCAATAAAATGTAAGAAAAAACATATTGAACATTTTCTGAAATAAAAAAAAAAAATCATGTTAACTCATGACAAAATTGCGGAAACTTCACAAAAATTTAGGCACAAGAGAAAACACGAAAATTCGGGGAAAATTGCCGAAAAATTGGAATATAGAATCTACGAGAATTTAAACGAATGAAACGTGAAAAAAATCAAGAAAGCCCCAAAAAAATTCAAAATAAAAACATGGAGTCCAAAAAAACCTCTCAAAAACTCAAAAAAAACTGTAAAAAGGGGTTTCGTCAAAATCAAGAACAAAAATTTAGTCAGAAAAACGAAACGATAAAATTCAAATCAGAATCGTGGAAGGGATGAAAATGGAAAACTCTCGAAAAAATCACTTGAGGAAAAATCACTAAAAATTCAGAACAAAGAACTCGCGAAAATCAAAAGTACAAATACGAATTCGGAAAAAATCGTCAAAATTTTGAAGAAAAATCATCGATAAATTTAAAGCCAAACTCAAGAAGATACCACAGAAAAAAATAATTTCAACTTGAAAAACAATTGAAGAGTGATATTCCAAAACTCGCTTTGTCCATTTTCACAACTTTTCAGGAGAGAGGAAAAACAGTTTCCCTTTAAACGGGTAAATTGGCTTTTTAGGCGAGTTTAGCACTTTATTTGGGCGGATTTATGATGTAGGAGTGTAGGTATACATTTCATCCACTAAATACTGCTGACAAAAATTTCAATAAAAATGGACAAAGCGCGTTTTGGAACATTATTTTTTTTTTTAATTTTTAGTGAATTGGCTATTTAGGTAAGTTTAACACCTCATTTTGGTAGGTTGATGATGTAGGAATGTGAGTTAATACTTCATCTACCAAGTACCACTGAAAACCCAACTTTGATAAAAATGGACAAAGCGAGTTTTGGAATATCACTCTTCATTGTTTAAAAAGAGAGGGAATCATGAAGATCTTGCCTATAACTAGGAGGGAAGAGGAAAGGAGAGAGCGATCAACAAATGAAAGATATTTAGACTCAGAAATGAAAAAATTCACCTTAAAAAGTGAAAATGAAAAAATAACAAACTCATCGAATCATGAAGAAGTCCCCCCTCCCTCTTCCCTTGAAAAATAATCAAAATTTAAAGGAAATCGTAACTTTTGGAAGAAGAAAAATCACAATTCCACAAAAACGTTATCTAAAAAATTACTAGTATTTTTTAAAGCACGAGACTAGAAAAAAAATTGTTGACATTTTTAATAAATTCAGTCAAAATTCAGGCAAAAAAATGACCATGTTTAGAAAAAAAACTAATTGAAATTTGAAAAATACATCAAAACTGGAGAATTTTGACAAAATTTGAAAAGAAAAAAAGTGGAAATTCCAGAAAAATGATCGAAAAATGAAAAAAAAAAGAATTTCTTACGAAAATACAAAAAAAAATAATAATATACGTCAAACGTCAAAACTGAGGAAAAACTACAAAAATCCACAAAAAAAAACACCAAATCGGGGATATTTGAGCAATAATAAAAACATACAAGCCCAAGGGAAAATTTTTATGAAAAAATCACAAGAACTCGAAGTGATAAGATTCAACAAAAATGCACCAAAAACTAACGAGAAATTCCAAAATAATGAATGAGTAATACCTACTTGTTAAAATTAAGAAAAAATTGGAAAAATTTCAAAAGAAAACCCGCCAAATGGAAAAATAAAATTCAAAACGCTGAAAAAGCAGTAAGAACATTTTTCTTCAAGAATTTTGGTTATAAATTTTGAAAAAATAAGGGAATTAATGGTGAAAAAACTGGGAAAAAGTAACTTTTAGTAACGAAAATTTTAGAAAGTAACCAAAAGTTACTACATATAAGTAACTTTAGTAACTTGGTTATTTAGAAAGTAACCGAGTACAATCCCTAAAGTTCTAACGGTTCTGCAAAAAGAAAAAAACAAGACTTTTTAAGTACGTAATTTCACCAAGAAAAAGTCAAGACCACTTGGGTAATTTTGGCAAAAAGAAAACCAGGCTTTTCAGAACCCATTTTGGATGTTTAGACATCTATTTCCACACGATTTCGGCAAAAATTACTCTTTCTTGACATTTGACAATTAAATAGGACTTACTTGGGAGTTTTGAAAAAAAAAAACTTCTTATAGTAACATATTAGACTGTGTTTTGAGAATTGCTAAATTTTAGTCATTCAGCATTTTTGAAAACTTGAATAATAAGTTGATCGAAGGTATATGTTGCCTACTCTGGCATTATTTTGAAAAAAAAAAAAAAGGTTTAGTAAATTGCGAGCTCTACAGAATCCCTTTCGAAACCTAAAATACTGGGTCCGCCAACGAAGTGTATCACATTTGTTTTTCAAATAAATCGGCAACACTGATAGCTACAATGCTGGTAAACACATCATTTGATAGCCAAAACTGCACATTTTTTTTTTTTGGTAAAAATTTCATTTCTGCTGATTCACTTGTAAGGATGCCTGAATGGAATGAACAACATTACAGTCATTACATACAGAATGGCTAAAAAGTTTGTTCCAATTTTCACATTTCAAAAAGTTTTAGTTTTTTGCCAAAAAATCAAAAACTAAGCATCCTAGAAAAAAACTAACGGCATCATGTCGATTGGAAATTTAATTCTCTACAATTTTCCTCGACTTCATTTTTTCGTAGGACGCTTCGTTTCTCCTCCAGATCGATTTTTATGAGCTCAGTTTTCAAATTTTTAAAAAGTTCATTTCAAAAAGTTTTAGTTTTTTGCCAAAAAATCAAAAACTAAGCATCCTAGAAAAAAACTAACGACACTAGGTCGATTGAAAATTTAATTCTCTACAATTTTCCTCGACTTCATTTTTTTGTAGAGTGCTTTGTTCCGCCTCCAGACCGACTTTTATGAAACAAAGTTTGCAAATTTTTGAAATGAACTTTTGCAAGCTGCGTTACATAAAAATCGGTCTGGAGGCGGAAAAAAGCACTCTACGGAAAAATGAAGTCGAGGAAACTTGTAGAGAATTAAATTTCCAATCAACATAATGACGTTAGTTTTTTTCTAGGATGCTTAGTTTTTGATTTTTTGGCAAAAAACTAAAACTTTTTGCAATAAACTTTTGAAAAATTTTGCAAAATAAGCTCTTTTGTTAATTCCATTCAGGCATCGTTACAAGTGAATCAGCAGAAATGAAATTTTTACCATAAAAAATGTGCAGTTTTGGCTATCAAATGATGCGTTTACCAGCGTTGTAGCTATCAGTGTTGCCGATTTATTTGAAAAACAAAATAATGTGATACACTTCGTTGGCGGACCCTGTACAAAATGTTATATTTTGATTCGATTGTCTAAATGTCTGGCGTGATAAGTAGGTATAGCGAGGTACTGGTACAGGTACATATTAGGAAAACCTGACTTTTACAGAGAACGAACCACGACGACGTATGCTCTGCAATGTAGATAAACAGATAAATTCGTAATTTCATCATAGTTTCACGAAGAGACGATGGAGCTGAGACGAGGAGGTTATGTACGTAAAGAAAATTAAATATCTTTCATAAAAACATATTTTTATCGGTTTCGAAGTCTCGTACCACGTACCTCATCTCGCAATATTTGCTTCATAAACTTCATAAAGTTGATTCGTTGTTGGCGAACGAGATGAAAAACCCCAGTCTGGCGAAGATGGGAGGGGGACGAGGTTGTTGATCGAAAAACAAAATCTGCCAATACGTAACCTCGGTTTAAAGGTTTATTGTACGTATTATATAGAGGGATATGTAGGTATGTGTTGAGATACAGAAAACAGTATGGAAAGAACCCTTGTTTAGGGATAGGAAGAAGGAGATATGTAGGTGATGGGTGAGAGTAAATTGAGTTAATTTGAGGATTCCACGAAGCGCGGCGTGTAATAACAAAGTAATTTGTTTGGATTGAGGAAAACCGATGATAAAATACGCGAACGTGGAGCATATCCGGGGCGAGGGCGGGGGCAGGGGGCATGTTTGTATAGTTGTAAGTTGGGTATTTGAGAATATATAAAATAGGATGTGTGGTAGACTATGACGATGACGGTAAGGAAACGTGTGTTGAGCTGTGTTATGTACGATTTCGAGACGTCGAAGTACATGCTTGAGGTAGAGGAGAACGAAGGGGAGGGGAGTGATAAAAGTTCGAAAGCAGCGCAAATATACGTACAAGGTGAATTGGTATGGGTACTTAATTGATTCATTTTGTACAAAATTATTCGTCGTGTTCGAATTCGCTCAGAAATATGTTTCATCGATGCATTTTCATCGAGAGAAAACCAGCTCTCAAAATGAAGTGCTAATCTCAGAAGACGAATTTTTAAACCCCACATTTAATTTCAGCTGATGCCCTTTTATACTGTTCGAGTACGTAATTACACGAAACAAAAATATTTTCGAGAATTTCGTGCCGTGAAAAAATGACCATTCGAGTTTAATTTCACTATCACTCAATCAGAACGTCTCGGCTCGACGTTTATTTTGTTCCAAAAGCTGGCCAAAGTACACAGAACGAGTGGTACGTGTGCTGTATTAGGTAATCGGGTAATAACCAACACAATGTTCTCTTATTACGTACGCATTTTACGCAGCGTAAGCGCCATTGCCAGTGGTATGGTATTTTAATCTCGCTAATAGGCTTTCTCGATTAGCTCTACCGTACGTACTACGTATAGCTGCTCTTGGAATGGACGTAGGACGCATACGGCGACAAAGTGGCTTTTGTAATTTATACCCTTTGCACTTTGGCCTAATTAAACCATTCGTTACAAGTACACAACAGAGTGGACCTATTACCGAAAATTTTTTCTTATACTTTAGCTCACCGTCGAAACATCGCTCTCGCTCGGTTAAACTCTTCTGCTCGTACACCTACCTCTCCTGTGTACTGTACTCGACTCATCCATTCACTCGCCCACTATACCTACCTATACTTACAGAGTACCTAATAGGAAAGTACACACGTACACAAGAAATAAGGCAGAAAACTTGCAGCAGACGGGCGTACAAAGGGTACTGGGTAGGGGAGGGAAAAGCACTCGCTCGGCGAGACTGCTGCTGGTGTAACAGATGGATGAAATTTTTAATACCGATGGCTTACGATGGGTTCACCTTTTGTAAGACGCGATCATTAAAGTTATAAATAAGGGTTAAAATATATATAAACATTCGTATAGTTGGTAGGTAGGTAGGTAGGTATAGGAAAAAAGCGCGGAGGAGGAAAGAAAAAAATGAGAAAAAAAGACGAAGAAGTATAGTGGAAGAAGAAATGACCCTATTTATACTTTATAATTCGTCAGATACAAACGCACTACCCCTTTAAGAAAGTTGATAGCGCGCCATTTGCACAACGTACAATCCACTCGGTCACAGCATAGGCAAACAAATGAACGCCATTCACGTTGGCGAAATTTTTTGAATAAAAATAAAATCAACAACGTTTTCCATTATTCATGAATAAAAAAATCAAAAAAACGAACGAACAACCTCGTCCACCCCCCACCCCTCACCACCCTCTCACACTCTGCTTCTTCTCCGTACATGCATATAGTACATTATCCCTCCATCGTTCTCCTCCTCATCGTCGTTCGCTTCGTTACGTATAATTAATTTCATTTTTGCCAACGCTGAGCGCGCGAACAAGCGAAAGTTCGTTCTTTTCGATAATTCTCTCTCAAACACCAGCAACGAACTGCTATCCTTCTTCTAGCTGTCGACCCCCCTGTCCCTTGCAGCACGCTAACGATAATTTTCCTCTCTCTTTTGCCACCTCGCTCGTACGTCCGCGCGTCCTTCGAACGAGCATTAATATTCAATTTTTTTTCGCTCATCTGGAATCCGATGGATTGGAAAATTAAACAAAGCGACGATTGCGAACTGCGAAGTGTTCTGCTGCGAGTAGTAAAGGCACCACTCTTTTGTATACAGGCAGGTAGGAAGGTAGGTAGGTAGGTCTGGGGTGAAGTCGTTTATCGTTTTTAAATCCGTGAAAAAACCATGCTGGACAGATTTAAAATTTCTCAGAAGTGTCGTTTCAATGTTGAGCTCGGGTGTCTTCGGTTACGAAATCGCTATCGTATTTTTCAACCGTGAATTTTTGCTCTTTCTCCTTCAGCTTGAAGTTTAATGGTACCAGTAAGCTTTCCAAGTTCTCAAAAAATATAAAAAATTGAAAATTTTCATGTTATGCAATTTGCTGCAGCTTTCACCTAGGTCGCTTCTGAAGCGTCTGAAGTGAAATAATCAGATACAAAAGGGTGTTTCGAAAGTACTCGAATAATATTGTAGATTTTGAAAAGTTTCCAGTGCTTAACGAACATTTTTTTGGCGAGCAATCTCCATATTTATAGGTCTCTACGCCTGTTCTGAAAAAATGAGTTAAATCGTTGACTGGGTCATCCAAGTACCATCAACTTATAGTTTTGGGTTTAAATCCTTAAAAGTCAAAGTTGAGCTTTTTTCAAAAATTTGGTTGAAAATTTGAAAAAAAAATCCTGAAGCATGCATTTTTATGATATTTAACAACTCGGGGCTTCTCGTGATGGGATCAATGGGATCAGGTGGTTCAAAAAAATTGAGATCGATAGTGAGTAATAAAATACAAAAAAAAAATCTAAAGACCAGATTTATAGGGTGGATCACAAACAAAAAAAAAAAAAAAAATGTTGGAAGATTTCGACCAAATTCAGTACAGACGTTCACTTCCGAGTTGAAAGTCAATCAGAAAAATTTTTGGCACCGGAGATGATCCTGGAAAGAAAATATGGGTCCTCAATGAGGGAGTATTTTCGAAAAAAATCAAGGTTTTTCCCTCTAGCCTCTACTCGCAGTACCTTTTTTTTAAAGGGTAGCAATCAGACTCCAACATTGGGAATCACGACGAAAAATTTCAATTGCTGAAAAAAATAACCATCACCATCTCCACCTCCACTTCGGGCCAATCTCACATTCGTCTCATACCATGTATCAACTCAACCTGAACACCGCCAGTTTTACCACCACCTACCTACCGCTGTTGTTCAATGCTATTTCTTTGGTGTTAATAAAATTGCATACCCAAGACGCCGTAAATACGTTACCAAGGCGTCGAGAATCCACTACCGCGGATTGTTCTCCACTTAGTCCGGCATATGACAATAGGAGTAATTGCACCCCCCCCCCCCAGGACCACCGGGACAACTTTTTTCTTAAAGGGGACATCCTAAGGAGCATTTTAAAGCAAACTTGCCAAAAAAAGTTGGCCTTACTCACAAAATGGCCGCCATTTTGTAAGTAAGGCCAACTTTTTTTTGGCAAGTTTGCTTTAAAATGTTTCTTAGGATGTCCCCTTTAAGAAAAAAGTTGTCCCGGAGGATCGGCGGGGGGGGGGGGTGCAATTACTCCTATTGTCATATGCAGGACTAATTATTCGACGTTTCATTACATCGTACGATTGTCACGTCTCACCAAGGTTTTTTTTCCACAGTTACACAAAATTTCAAACCGATAAATTCTATTTTTGTACGATTAAATAAACAGATGAATATCACTTACTTTCTTTGTACTGCAAAACGTTGTAGTGTTTTTCGTGTATCACAACACATCGACGACAATTATCCTCCCTGAAAGCACACAAATAAAGCGAGAAAATTAGCGAATGAAATACAAATACATACATGCACGTAAAACGGTCACCTCGAAATACGCATCAAAGGGCGACTGGACAAGTACATATTATTATGATTATTTGCGAAACAAAAATAGAATAGGAAAAGAATTTATGACGTTTGAGCGCAGTCCATTTAATCGGTTTACTACGTATGTATTTTCTGTGTTTTTTCCCTCTTTATTCAATCGTCGCATTTTACAAAATGGCGCGAAACAATCCATCGTTACGCAGGTAAAAAAATTGCGAATAATTTTATCGCTATTTATTGGCGAATGATTTTTCTTCGTTCATTTTTTCTTTCTTCCTTCCCTTCCCTTCCTCCCCCTCAACCCACACAATTTTTTAATAAAAATTATACACAAACGTCGTCGACAAACAAATCGGTTTTTTTATTTTTCAGTAGGTAATTTTCTTTTTTTCTTTTTCATTTTGTTTGAATGAAAATTTTACGTAGGTGAAAACTGAAAAGAAAATAACGAGGGAAAATTGCGACGCAAAATTTTTTTTAAATCATGTTCCATGGGTTAGGTATTTGTATTTTTACAAATTAAACGCCTGATTTTTTATTTTCGCGATCATTTTTTTTTAATACAGTCGAAAACATTTTGAAAAATCTATAACAAACATTCTATGGTCCAATTTACTTACTAAAATAAATTTAATTTTGAAAAAGGTAAGTACATTTTTTTCCCCGTAGTTTTTTCAAAAACTGAAAACCATTTTAATTCTACCACAAATTTGCGGGAGGATTTGTGCTGCTAAATTACAAACCAGAAAACATCAATTTTTTTCAAATATTTCTAGTTTTAAAATAAGAGCAATCGAATTTTGGTCCGAGACAAAGAGAAATCCAAAGATAGTGCAAAAATATACCAAACTGGATTTTCCTATTTTTAAAAAAATTCCATAAAAATGAATTCAGGATATCAAAAATGGCACACAAATCAAATTTCAACATTTCTGTCTCAATTTGAGCAAATTTTGTTATTTTTCACCACGTTGATCAAAAAATCCTTTCAATAAATTTTACGCCAAAAGGGATGAGCAGCGGGTGAATTACAGCAAACAATATTGGGACGAATTTTCATTCTGATAAATCAACATTTACTCTACATCGTTCTCGTTTGAGAACATAAATTACATGCATAAAAATTAATTAATTTTTTTCGCTGTTTATTTTCAATTACTAGATAAGCTCGAAAGAGCTCGCGACTAATAACGATATTACCTACGTTACGATTTCAATTAAAATCGAAGCAAATCACCTTTCAGCAAAAAAATAAAAATCACGCGTGAAAAGATGAGATGATACTCTAGCTTTTTATTTCGCTTCAAAAAAGAGAGTTGATAGGTACAGAATGGGGGGATAGGGGGGATTGAAAAAAATGAATATTTTGAACCGATTGTAATAACCTCGTATTTCTCTCCAGCTTCGTATTTTTTTCTCCATGTACTGCTCGAATTTTATTCATTTTTTCTACACCCTGTCTCGCCTTATTCGCATCTAGCAGAGCTGGTAATATTACAGGTATTACCTGGCTTGGCTGCTCGTCGACGCGAAATGAAAATACTACGTAATGATGATATATAACCTTCGCGGATTATTCACTGATGCGGCGCGAGGGGATCGGTGAAGAGGGGTTGTTCAACCTTTGACACTCATTTTTTTCACCTATCAATCTTTCGAAGCCGGAGCACGACTGTATAGGATGGGGGAAAAAATATACCTAATCAACTTTCCAACGCTACTGTAGCTAGGTACGTTTATTTAATTGGCATTTATGCAATTTCCTTGCTCAATTTTTCTCTTTCGTATAGACTGTGCGTTTGTATAAACAAACAATATTTAATATCGTACGTAAACGTGTAGGGTGTATACGTTTTTTATGAGAATTTTTCCCTCTTTTATGAATCAATTTTTGCACAATTGTTCTCGCTGAATAAGGGTGTTTTTCGGGTACTTATGTGGGATGTTGATCGAGAAATCTGAAATTCTTTAGCATAATTTTCACCAAGGGTGAATGACACGTTTAAACAAAGCCGAAATCAGAGGTTAACCATTGTAAATGAAGGGGATGAAAAAAAAGCTCGCTTTTTACTTCATCTTCATCTCTCGAATTTTCGCTAAGATGACTATTTCAAAAATTAGCTACGAATTTTTTTCTTTTATAAATTAATTTTTCAAATTACACCTAATGTTGTTTTTTTTCCTTTGATTTCTTTTTTTTCCTTCTTCAAATTCCACGACTTCAAAGTCGTATACGAAAAGTAAGGCTGTTGGCGAGGATTTTACTCGACAAACCTTTTAGGAATGTCACGTGGAAATTTTTTTCAACGTTTCTACATCCAATCTTTTAGCGCGAAAAATTCTCAAAATTCCGACGAAAAGATGAAAATTTCATATTTTATTTTACGGTCTGTTAATCTGCTTTGAAATTTTCACCTTTTAGCTGGCGACCTTCGTTTCGTCGTAAGTACATTTTTTTCTTCTCGAGGGAATAACATTATTATAATCTCAAACCACGTAGTATTTCAGCGTTTGCGCTTCAACGTCGCGATGGCGATGGCGTAGCGACGTAGCGTGGGTAGAATTTTTTTTTTTTGCTTATGTGACTCAATTTAATGGGGTATGTTTTGAGAAATTTCCCATACCATGTACAAACTAGAAATAGAAAGAGGTATTTTAAAACGAAATTATATGAAAAAGTACGAAAATTTTTTGCAGAAAATTCTGCCAATTTTTTCAATTGATAGGAATGATTACCAAATGTCAAAAATCGAAACTCTCACATTTTATCTATGTATTTTTCTTTAAGGGGAGGGAAAGTTTTTTTTTATTGAAAATTGATTTTTCAAAAAATATGCAACTTTGGAGGTTCTCTATGAAGGATAGAGTTTTTGGCGGAAAGGGGGAGGGGGTCTTGAAAACGAGATTAGTCAAAAGGATTCTAAAGTAGATATTGGGAAACGTTGAAAAATAGTGGATTTATTTTCGTGAGGTGGGGGGGGGGGGGGGGGTGTGCAAAAGAAATTCCGAGAAGAACTGGAAAAATAAAAGGAAGACAAGTTGGAAGAAGGACAAGGTAAGGTATTGAAGAAAAGTGGCAAGCATAGAAACAAAAGGTTAAAACAGCAGCAGAATAGTCTATTCCACTCAAAGGAAAAAGAAAACACAACCCATGGATGAGTCAAGAGATACTGGATCTGATGGAAGAACGAAGAAAAGCAAAACAGGCCAAGTAGTGAATACACAGCACTAAATAATGAGATCATGGGAAGGTGCAGAATGGTCAAAAATGAGTGGTATGAGAAGAAGTGCAAAGAAATAGAAGATCTGGAGAAAACGTAACTCTAGAGAAATGCATACCAAAGTGGAGCAGATGATGGCCATCCACAAGAAAAGGAGAAGTGGAATAGCATACTTATATGCGAAGAAAAGACAGAAAGTATTGTGTCAACAATCTAGAAACAGAAGAGGTCTGGATCAGCTACATACAAGAACTGTATGGAGATGACACACAACCAGCTCAAATTGAAGTTTCATCCACAGAGGAGGCACCACTAATAGAAATGTGGGAGCTGAGGAACGTGATGAAGAGAGCCAGAAACCACAAAGCAGTGGGAGAAGATCTCATATCTCATAGCAGTAGACTTGATTATGGTACTGATGTGACAGGAGCGGAAAGTATGCGATTAACAAGTGCAAAGATTAAGGAGCAAGGCGAAGCGGAGCAACTTGAATCACACAAGTTAATCAGGTTACGGTCCTGCTGAAATGTTTAAATTGTTAATTTTGAATTTGTAGACATGCACGGAAAATGGTTACTTTCTTCCCTAAGAAGGAAAGTACAGTAAAAGCTCGTTATAACGCTTTCGGATATAACGCTGATTTCGTTATAACGCTGATTCCTTCCGGTCCCTTGACATCCCCATTTAAACCAATGTAAAATTAATCGCGATATAACGCTCATGAGCAATTATAAATCGCGTTTTAACGCTCTAAAATTCAGGAAAAATCACATTTTTTGCATAATTTTAACAACAAAAACCTAATTTTTTGCGAAAAAAAGCTTACTCATGTGTAAAAATTTATCAATTTCTGAAAATTTTGCCCGCAACAACAGTTTTTTTTTGCAATTTTAGTAGTTTTGATTTTAAAAAAAGAAAAAAAACACTTTTATGGCAAAATTTTGCCAAAAAAATCAGTAATATTATTATAACAGACCTCAAAATCAAAGTAAAATTTCAGATTTTTTCATTTCCAACTGGAACAGTGGTTCAAATTCAAAATAAAGTGTTCGTTTCCACTTCCTTTATAACGCTTTTTTCGTTTTAAAACGAGAATTCGCGGTATAACGCTAATCAGCGTTAAAATGAGACTTTCTGTTATAACGCGCTTCGGCTTATAACGCTCTTTTTCTCCAGTCCCTTGAAGAGCGTTATAACAAGCTTTTACTGTAACTGTTTTCTGTGCATGTTTTGATGGCTGTGTTAAAGATGTATTTTCCAACCACAAAACTGTCTAAGAAACTATTCATTTTCCAATCATATGAAATTAAAATATCTACCCGCGTAGCACTGACGAGATCGTCAGTGACCTCAACAAAAGTATTGACATGATTTTACACGATTGTTGATTGAAAAAAGTCTAAACATTATCCACAAAGGGGTTAATCTAACTACGTTTAAGATGATTGATTAAAAATTGACACTTTCTTCAAAAACTATGATGAAAATGCTGATGGTCGTCATTGCTGTCTACATTTGTATCTACAGTCATGTGCAAGATTTTGATATATTGTAGATACCTTTGTAGACCCGTGATTGATATTGAAATTCAGGTCATCTTGTCAATCTGAAGTTGATGTCAACTATAAGATAGACAAAAGCATCTACAAAATTTTGATCTTGTATGTATAGTTACTTTTAATTGTCAACAACTTTGGCATCGGCAAGACGACCTGAATTTCAATATTGATTATAGGGTGACAGGGTCTACAAAAGTATCTACAAAATGTCAACATCAAGTAGATACTTCTGTAGATCTTGTAATTGACATCAACCATCTGGTTAATATTGGTGAGAAAGTTGATGTCGATTACAAGATCTATAAAATATTTTTAGAAATTTTGAAGTATTGCCGACTCATTTGTCGATGTCCAAGTCGACAATACAAGAAGAAAAATTTTCCAAGTCCAGAATAAGATGGACTGAATATTCTTTTAAGGCCTCTCCACTCAACAGCGGCAATGGTCTAGTGGTTAGGGAATGTATCAGAAGTGTATAGCAACCTTGGTTCGATCCCTACCCAGGGCAACTTTTTTTTCTTTCAAAAAATTTTTTAGGGTGAAATATTTTTGAGAATAATAATTTTACTTGAAGCAAAAAAAGAGTTTTGGGCACATTTTGCACATTTTCAATCAAAATTTGCTTCTTTTAGACTCAAAAAATGACACCAATTGATTTTGATTCTTTTAGACTCAAAAAATGACACCAATACGCTCAGTAAGTTTGATCACGTGACTCCCACTTTTTGGAGCAATTCTCGTGAGAATGATAACAGGCAAACGGGAACTTGTATTTTACGAGTGAATTTGAGCGTAATTTTTGCAATTGATCGACTTTTGTGAACTCGTGTTTTAAAATAATGTTTTCTGAAATGAAAGGATTCAATATCATAAGAAATGAAAGCATTTGCGCTATTATTTGGTAAGTTTTTACCGAATTTTGACCTCTCAGAGACATTAAAACGATTGTAAAATCCGTCCATAAGTACTTAGCTTGTACAATTCAGTTCATTGTTCTTCAGGACGACACAAATAACTATTTAAAACTCCAACACTAAAAAAATTCACCGTAGATCGTTCATAATTGAAGTCAAAACTTGGTCATATGCAGGGAAACGGGCAATTCCCATTTCCTTGCAATCATTATCACGTGAATAGCTCCAATCACGTGATCAAACTTGCTGAGCGTATTGATTTTGATATCAACTTCTCACTCGTAATTTATCAACATTGGTGTCAACAAATATCATGTTGACAAGTAACAGATTAGAGATCTCATCTTTTCCATCGACTTTGGCATCATTTTTGTGCTACGTGGGTAACACCGGAGTACAAAAAGGAGTTTCTGAAGATAATAAATGAAATATACAATGAAGGTACACTTCCTAAGGACTTCAAAGCAGTAAATTTTGTACCAATAACAAAGAAGAACAACTCGCAAAAATGCTCTGAACATAGAACCATTGCATTAATGAGCCATGCACTGAAGCTACTACTCACCATCATAAATACTAGAATTGAAAAGAAGATAAATGAAAATCTAAGCAAATCACAATATGGCTTTGTAGCAAAAAAAGGGGACAAGAGATGCAATTGCCCTGCTGAAAGTGATCATTCAAAGAACACTGAATGCAAACAGGGAAATCATTGCTTGCTTCATCAATTATGAGAAAGCATTCGATTGTGTCAACCGTGAGAGGATGTTGGAGATCCTAAAGAAATACTATATCAATGACAAAGACCTGCAAATAATCAAGAACCTGTACTTGGAGCAGAGCACAAACATCAAGATTGGAACTGAGTAGGTACTTAGAGAACGGATGTGGTATAAAGAGAGGTGTGTGATAAGGATGCCCCCTCTCACCTGGGTTGTTCAACAAATCAACATGTATGCAGAAGAAAATAATGAGAGAAGCGTGAATCGAACAAATTGGATTCAAGATCAATGGCAAGAGAATAAATGAAATAAGTTACAAAGATGACAAAGTGATCCTTGATGGAACAGAAGAGCAGATGCAAAAGATGATTTACCGAATCAACAGTGCTGGATTAAAATACAGAATGAAAATAAATGTAGGCAAGACCAAGGTGATGAGATTTACAAAAGGAGATGATAAAGAGGTCAAAATCAAAATTGGAACCGTAGGAAATTTTTACAAATTATTTCTCGTTATTTTTTTTTTTGATTTTTGAATTTTTATGGGACTCCTGGGGTGTAGAAATGTTTTTTTTTTTTTTTGAAACAAGGCGATTTGAGAGAATTTTAGCGCAGAACTGGAGAATTTTTAGGAAACATTTTTAAGTATTACTCACTCGTATTTTTTGGTTTTTTCGATTGAGGGGGGGGGGGAGAATTTCAGGACACTTTTTTTGTGGTGTTGGGAAAATCAGAGAACTGGGAATATTTTCAACACAATGATGACTCGTAGATTTGGCAAAATGGAAATTATTTTCGCAATAGATATCGACGAAACTAACAATAGTACCAGTAGGTATAGCTATCTCCTAGAAAAACCAGGGCCATCGTTTATTATACCTCGCCACGATGATGATGTAGCAGCCGCAGCACCGACGAATTAAACGCCGGCAAAGTTTTTAAATTTGGTTTTTGTAGTATAAATGAAAGAACGAATGCCGATGGCGAACGCGAGCAGTTTATCAGAAAAGGTATTAAAGTTACGGCGAAATATTGTTGTAATGTGCAAAGTTTGGCAATAACTAAAGTAGAAAAACTTGTATAAATAGAGGTGTGTGTGTGTCTGTCTCTGTATAGGTACCTTTGAAACGGGGAGCGATGTTTTACGTGTGTAATGTGTATGTGGATCTGGATATTATTATTATTATTGTAGGTGTATAATAAATTCGAGGCGGTAAAATTTATCATTCGATTTGAAAAATGGTACCGCCAACCGAACGTGGCAATTTATTGGTCATACACGGGCCAAAAATGAAAACCAGAAACGATTCTAAGGCGGACATTTCTTTCTCGTAGAGAGGGGATAAAGAAATCAACGAATAATTTACCAAACCGTAACTTTTGATTTTTAGGTCAGCTTTACCACTTTTTATTTATGATAAGCGCGCTAACGCGTATAAACAAAATAATTTATCAGTCGAGTTGAGAGAAAAAAAAACTTATCAGTTGGAAAATTCCGAGTTGTTTCTTTTTTTCTCGCAAAAAGAAGTACTTCGGTATAGCCAGTTACTTCTCGTCTCGAGAAAGTGGCATGGCAGTGTTGCGATAGAATTATTTAAAAAGTTTTTCTCCCAAGAAGGTGGTGGAGGTTGTTCTTTTTGCTTTTCTTTAGCAGGTTTTTTTCTTTTACCCCGTCTTTTTGTTGTCGTCGTTGTATATTTTTTTTCTTTCCTGTTTCGTAGTATTCATTAATCTTTTTAATAATCTGATCTAAGTCTCGGAAAAATACTCTGTCAATTTGGCTGACGAACGGATTCAATTTCCGTTTAAGACTTTCTAGGTTGTTTTTTTATTATTATTATTTTTCTTTTCGGACGGCTTCTTATTTTTTTTTTTCCTAATTTATTGTGAGAGTTATAGAATTTTTTTTTCGTTTTTTTGAAGTTTTCTCGGTTTATATATTTTTTTTTTTACTTTCGAAAGCTTTATTTTTGCGAATTTATATCGAGAAAAAATAAAGCACGGTGTATAAAAGAAGATAAAGGTAGAGAGAGACCGAGAGTTTGAAAGGTACGGATAGAATTGGCTGAAAACCCAGCTTAAACAAATATGGCCACGTTTAATTGAAAATCGCCATCGTACTCGTTTCCGCGTTTTAAACGATGCAACCACACAATTTCTTGTATTTCTCGGATAAGTACGAGTATACAAGAGAGTGTGTAATTATGATATTAACGATTATCGAGCGAAAACGAGCTCGTTAGATGCCTCCTGTTGGTCTACATTCACGCTCTCCTTGCTCCCTGCCTTTCGTCCGACCCTTTCGTGGTAATGTACTCGTAATACTCATCGATAGCAGGGGGTAAGTGGTGAGGTGCCTCAGCTTTACAACAAATAGCATGGCGATGGCGAAAATAATTTTAAAAGAGTCCATTTGCAAGTGGCCTGGTCTAGCTTCCTAGGAATAGCTTACTATGAGGTGCTTTACGAAGGGTCGAATGTGTAGGAGTATTATGACGCCTTTGGGGGTCATTATGTTTAACGGGCTGGTTTTTATTGCAGAATATCGGTCCAGAGCGTCGCGTCTTCGACACCCAAGCTCGGTGACCAGCAATGAGTACTATGTATACTGCTGCTCGCTATACCGTTGCTCGATATCATTACGATTGCATAGGATGGAATGGCGATGAGTTGAAAATCTTAGAGAGAGAGAAAGAGTGGTTAAATGAGCTATGACGTCGAAGGTTGTGTTTCATGGATGGAGATTGGATAGATGAGGAAGGAAAAACGATTAGTAAGAGGCTCCTTTGATTTGAGAAGTTCACTTTGTATAAGTTGGAGAACAGTAAATTATTGATTTTAATGAAAAATGAAAAATTATGGGAGAAAAACAACGAGATTTTGACCATATACGATTAGCTACAGGGGTCATTCCACGTCAATTGGACCAAGAAGTGGTAGGGAGGTTCGGCAATTTTTTTGAAATTTTTCCTGTGGAAAGACCTTTTGAAGGGATGACCAATGGCGCAAACAGCAGCCCTCTATCCCGTTTTTAAAGGCAGCCAGGGGGTGTCAAAGTTTTCAGTTTTTTGATTATATCATAAAAATCAGTGTTGCCACTTTTTTTCGTACAAAAAATTAGCTCAAAAAGTTTCAAAACGTAGTTTTTATATCGTTCCGACTCTCAAAAATTTTGAAAAAAATATATTATGGACAACTTTTCATGCTGAACAACATATTAAACAATTAGAATGGTACCGTGTTGCAAAGTCGATTTAAAAAAATTTTAAGTTTGCAAAAAAATGCGATTTTTTGATTTAAAACATGAAAAAATGTTTTGATAGATAAAGTTGAACCCTTTGACACCTGTTTTTACTTATCTGCAGAAAAAGTTTAAAAAAAAACCCTCCCACTCGACGAAATAAACTCTTCACAAAAAAATCAAAATTCGAAAAAATCCAAATTTTGATTTCAAACATCAAAAAAGTTTAAATTTATTCAGTTGTCTTATTTGAATCCTTTTAAAACCTCTAACTATGGGGAAAAGTTCCATTTTGGTAAGTATCGCGGTTATCGACTAATCCACTGCTGAAATGGATGATATTTTAGGTTCACTGAAAACTTTGACATCCCCTGGCTGCCTTTAAAAATGGGCTAGGGGGCTGCGATTTGCGCCATTAGTCATCCCTTCAAAAGATTTTTCCACAGGAGAAATTTCAAAAAAATCTCCGAACCCCCCTACCACTTCTTGGTCTAATTGACATGGAATGACCCTACAACAAGAGCGGATCTTCGAGAAAAAATTAACGAAATACATATTATACGATTTAAAAAATAACAACACGAAGCCAAATGGATGAAATGTTCGGAGTACAATACGACGAGGGGTGAAAGAGAGAATAAAAAGAGACGTATCTCGAAAAAAGAAAATTATTTCTATCGAATAAAGTGTTAGAATTTTATTCGCCAAATTACTTTCATAGATATTCGCTTAGTTTGGAAATTAGTTTATTATTTCAGCTCGGCGAAGTTTTCTTTATAAAATAGTGTTTCACTTCATCGAGGAAAATTTCGCACGCGAGATACGAGGATGGAGTAGATTTTGCAGATAAGGGAGGCGAGGGTGTTACTTCTCAACCAGGATGAAAAAAAGCCAAGTTTTTTGCCACTTCTTGAACGGTCTCGAATTGCGAAATACCAAAAAAAAAAATTGAACAAAAGAATAATTGTTTCTTACACGAGGAAAATGTGGATGAAGTTCGGAAGGGTGTAGATGTTGATAAAGTGGAATTCGAAAGAGCAATGACAATAAGAGGATGAGATGAACTCACACACTTGATGTTGTTTTATTTTCCAAGTGGATCTGCCGTCTAGTTAGCTACCTATACTTTCGTATTATACTCGAACTCGTATAGGTATGTGATGTTGATTTGGTCAAAGCATCTCTGAACTGTCATTTTCATGACACGTGGGAGTAAGATGGAGAAGAAAACGAGACAGGAGATAATAATTGAATAATAATTGAAGTTGCTTGACTGCAGTGCTGAGCTGGATAAGAGGGAAGAATTTTCGTTGGCATACAAACCATATCATCATCAGTACCAGACATAAAGGTAAACAGGTACATTTCATTTATACCAAGTACGTATATCCTTCGCCTCCCTCATCATCAGTCTCGTGAGATTTGGTCAAAAGAGGCCGATAAACAGTGCAAATGTGTGCGTGTGTGCAAAACACGACGAATGTGCCAGTGGCAGAGAGGAGCGAGATAAAGAGATGCCATCATGTGTATCCGTGTAATACAACTGTCGCTGACAGCTGGCCGGTGTGTAAAAGCTTATTTTTATATAACACCCTTGTGTATATGCGGCACATACACGTTACTGTCTGGCTCATGGCTTAGCTTTGCAACTTCGGTTGGAGGACGGGGGGGGGGGGGGGTAGAAGGCGAGAGAATTTCATTCGTAGATTGATATTTTTTTGTGTGTAGACGAGTCGATTCGATCTGCTGGTAGGTTGCTGCTCAGTGCTCAGTGCTCGTGTAAAGTATCCATCCTAGTTGTACATGTACACGGAGAAAAAGCTTTTAGGTAATGGGAAATTTTAACGACGAGCCTCGTAGACAAGGGATAGCATACCTAGACCTAAGTACGAAAGAGCCTTTAGTCAATTGGAGGGAGAGAGAGAAAAAGCAGAGGTCGTAGTAGGGTCAGGGCGTCAAGATGGCCTACGTACAGTACGTAAGTCGAATAATTCCTGCCAAAGATGACTGAAGAAAGATATTTTGAAAAATTTTTGCTGCTTGAACTGTAATTGAAAACTGTTGGTTTATACGAAAAAATAAACCTTGAAAATTTTAGCACACCCTTCCCCAACTTTAGTATAGGAAAAATAAAAATAAAAATGAACAAAAAAGTTCTCAATTTTTATGTCAGAATTTTTTAATATGGCCCCATTTTTAAGAAGAACTCTCCCCAATCCACTTCTAAAGAATATTGACCCACTTGTGCGAAGCCCCTCTCACCTCCTCCTGTTGAGAAAAGAACTCAGAAAAAAGGATCGATGAACATTTTTCAAACATTTTTAATTCCAGGAAATCCTTCTAAATAGCTCATCTTTCCCCCTCCATTCCTCAAACCCACAAAACAAACTATTGGAAAATTATAAATTAAAAAAAATCCAAAAAATCATTTTGAAATTTTTCGCTGATTTTTTCTGATTTATTTTTCAACTTTGATGGTTCTTACAGAGTTCAAGACCCTTGTGTAGGGGGGGGGGGGGGCTTCACAATGTTTTATGAAATATTCTGCAAATTTTTCAGAAATTTTACCTTTCCAAACCTTGTCAAATTCGATCAATTTTTGATCATTTTCAATTATTTTTTTTGTGTTATATTCGAGTGTTTTTAGGTCATTTTTAATTCATTTTCAAGACGATAAATGCGAATTTCTCAAAATTTTCCTGGAACTCAGTTTTTGACGCATTTCGAAGATTTCAGTGATGATCCAAGTGATTACAAATGTTGTTGAAATTTTATCATTTTTTGTCGTTCAAATTGCAAAATCGAGAAAAATAGTCAAAAACTTGCCAACATTTTTCAATTTTTTGAAATTGGCAGTAGGTATAATGACCTAAAAATTGACACCACTGTTTTTCAAAATGTTTCTCTAGTATTAAAAATGATATTTTTTCGCGCTTTGGCTTGATTAATGCAAAATAGATATTTCAGAAGAAAAAATTTCTTAGAACCAACAAGAATTCAACCGAAAATAAGCGATTTTCAAAATTTCAACCTCGATGCAACCCTGAACGTGGTCTTGGATTTTAATAGTAATGATCTCAAATATAATCTTTTGGAACTGGACATTTTCCCAAAAAAGGTTCGGTAGGGACTTGAGCGAAAAACCCATAATTTTTCCAACCATTTTCCTTTTTTGAGGACCCATAGCTTCCTTTCAGAGGCACTTCCGGAGCTTGAAATTTTTCTGAGTGACTTTCAACACATAAATATCAAGATCTCTCCAGAATTTTATCAAAATCCAACGATATGGAGGCTCCAGAACGACTTGAAATCTACCAGCAGTCAACTTCGTAGCGTATTGAAGTTAGTTTGCAGAATGAATTTCGACTCTCCATCTCAGTTTGATGGAATTTTGGGGAAATTTCAAGTTTCAAAAATCTACTGGAGGCTTCAGTAATTTTCAAAAATTTCGCTGGAGGCTCTAAAATGACTTGAACCCACTTGAAGTCGTTTTCAGAGGGTGTTAAAATTGGAGTACAGAGTAAATTTCAGCTTCCCATCTTCATTTGATGAAATTTTGTGAAAATTTAAAGTTTCAATCATCTGCTGGAGGCTTCAGGAATTTTCAAAAAGTCGCTGGAGGATCGAAAACGACTTGAAATTCACCTGCAGTACTTCGTAGCGTATTGAAATTAGTTTTGAGAATAAATTTTAGCTTTACAACTCCAATTTGATGGAATTTTGTGGGAATTTCGAGTTTCAAAAATCTGCTGGAGGCTCCAGAACTGCTCAAAACGAGTTGAACCCGTTTCCAATCGATTTGGCATGTCGAAAATAGAGTATATCCCAAATTTCAGCTTTCTTGGTCAATTTGGTAAAATTTTGATTTTTTCCCTCATTTTTGGCCTAAATTGGATTTTCAAAAATTCACCAAAAATCAAAAAACGCACTTTATAGCACTTGAAATTTTGACAGGTGATAAATTTTTGCATGATCTTTCGATCTACCTTTGTAAGGTTTGAAAAATTTCGTGCAAGTCCTATGTTGAAACGCAAAATCTGCGATTTCGGCTGACCTGTCAATCAAAATGGCCGCCATTTGGTAAGTAAGGCCAATATTTTTTTGGGCAAGTTTGCTTTAAAATGTTCCTTAGGATGTCCTCTTTAAGAAAAAAGTTGTCCCGGAGGATCGGCGGGAGGGGGGGTGCAATTACTCCTATTGTCATATTCCGGACTATAACCCTCATTTTTCAATTTTCAGAAAAATTGGTGCAGCAGTGGGAGGCGTTGGAACGGTCAAATTGAAAAAAAAAAACGAGTTGATATTCTTATTCAATTCAGCGTTTTCAAAAACGTATGAAACGACGTGTCACACGATATTTTACATTTTTACAATATTTTTACCATAACTTTGGGGATTTTTACCCCTTCCCCCCAATTCGTACTAGAAAATATATCATAAAAATTCATCTGCTTCCTGGATTTTTTTCTTCAAATTTTTAAATAATTTAAAAATCTGCTAAAAGTTCGAGTTTTTGAAAAAATTCAATTCTAGATTTTTTTTGAAATTTTTGACGAATATTTTGAAACCGCTTTTAATTGCCTTTAAAACGCCCATACAGATTCTCCAAATTTGAGCATAAAGTTTGATTACTGAAAAAACCACCACACTCACAAGCTACAAGTAGATCAAAAGATCTTATCATGAAACCTCTGTAACCAAAATTTCAGAAGCTAAAGTTCAATTTTGGCCTTTTGGAGAATTTTTGAAACCTCAAAAAGTTTAAAAAAGCTGTTTCAAGGGTCATTTTTAAACGTGCTCATAAAATTTTCGTGAGCAATAATATGGTCAATGTGAATAACTCCTTCAATTCAACCTCCACACATTCATATCTCGCCTTTTAGAGACACTTCCAGAAGCCCAATTTTTTCTGTGTCTTCCAATTCTGAATAAAGATGAAGATCTCTACTGAATTTAGCCAAAATTCTACCAATTTTTTATTCACGATCCACCATAATGGGCCAGGCAATGGCCCGAAGATTAATAAACAGGTAAAAACTATCGAAAATGATGAAAATCACATCGAAAAACCTTTAAAATCGACAAATCACGACACACCATTTGTGAGCCAACGAGCATTCGACAGATATGAGAATCAATTCTGACTGAGACCTACTCTCGAAACAATACGATATCATCGTCTCCTATACCTACGACGACGACACCGACACCGGAAAGGTTTCGTAGAAACTACACGACAGAGTACAGTAGACCTAGTAGGTAAATTGGATTTCGTCATTTTGGGGAAAAGGCTGCTGCTCGCAGGCCATACCACACGTATATGTATAAGAAGATTAATGCACGCGGCGGCTTAAGCTTTCATTTATGACGGAAAATTTCGCATTGTTGGCCTTTGTCGACGAATATCGCTGTCGCTGTCGCCTGTCTCTGTCGTCGACACAATATTCGAACCGAGTTATCGATTGATGACGCTTCTTGGGCAAGGGGGATATGGCAATGGGGCGAGGGGGAGCTTCGAGAGCGATATTTTTCACACCGTTGTTGCCGTCGTCGTCGTCATCGTCGGTAGGCAAAGGCAGGTAATACAGGTTTAGGTATGGTATCTCGTATACTACTTATACGTATAGAATAAGCGAAGCACGTTACGTTGCCGAAAATGGCGAAAGCTCCAAAGACAATACGCGCGTTATAAAACTATGACGGTTGAATTTTAAAAAGGCTCACTCCCCCTGTACGGTTCCCTTCCCTTCTTTTTCATTCTCTCTCTCACTCACTCTCTGGAGCATACTTCGGGTCAAATTTTATTCGCATTTATCCGCCACTGCCACTGCTACTGGCACAACGATGACGAGATGCGAAAGGTGGTTTCTGGCGAAAAAAGGTTCTCAGCACGTGGCGTATAGCGTGGCGTGGCTTAGCGTGTAAATTTCAACGCATTCGGCTAGCCCAATTGCCTCTCATCGTTCCCGAAGAGGAAATTTTTTTCACGTGTTAAAGACACCACCTGCCCAGGAAGCGGTCTGCGGGACGTCAGGGGAGGGGTGGTAGCTGTTGGGTCAACGCTTGTAAATCAAAACTCCGTTTAAAAGTCGACTAGTGGTATTTTTTTTTCGCTTGAAAAAAGTTCAAAAGCTCGAATAAATGTGGTTGAAATGGGAAAAAAAACCAACACGTCTGGATGGCCTTCAAACGCAGCGAAATGTATATTATACTATGTGAACGAGGCTCTTTTTGCATGTATTTTTCCTAGCAGAACGTTTCGTACATGTAGTTTGAGTCATTAACCGTATACGTATGTACGCCTACGACGACGACGTACCGCGTATAATGCTTTAAAATTTAGAAATATGTATTTTACGCGTATCCTACCGCACGTTTATTAGAGGGTAGAACGAGTATAATATGCAGAAGGAGAACGGTGAAGAGGAGAAGGACGACGACGAGGACATTACGATGACCGTAGCAAAGGTTGCACTGGGATAGGGCCTATGGTACTCAGACCCGCAAAGCTGCGGTCAAGCAGACATTCAGAAAAGAGATAAAACAAAAATTTGGTATTCCGTTTTCATTTCAAATTTATTAGGCATTACGAACCTTTGTGTACAGGGCATTAAACATACCAAGCTGTGCGAGGCGTAGATTCGTATTTTTAAACAATGAATGGTTAACGACGACGACGACTCGACCGGGGTGAAAAAAATTGTACGAATACGACGACCATTTGATTATTATTCAACCTTCGGTATGTAAACGAGGCGGTATTTAGATTGGAGTGGTTCGGAGGTGAAGTACAGGGTGATCTATAACTGTACTTATGTATGTAAGATTCCCAAAAAATGTTATCATTTTTGCTAAACATTTCTCAGAAACAAGCCATTTTAGGGGAAAACTTTTGAAACTCCGAATGATGACTGATTGTATGCTCTACAGTTTTGTTTCTCTTCACCCCCCCCCCCCCCACTCTTACCACCAAAAACCTTTACTTTTTCTCAAACACTATTCATTTTTTGTGATGCAAAAGTTCTAAAATTTTGAAATTTTCGCTGCAGCTGAAACTCAATTTAAAGGAAAAACTGCGTTTTTGGGCCAATTATTTTGTCCAATCAAGAAGGGGATAAAACAAAACGAAAAAGTAACGATATCAAAGTATCCAGCCTTTCGAAGAAATTATTTTAGTTACCTAAGCGATTATTTTCAGTTTCTCAGACCAGTGGAAAATTATAAATATGGAAAAATGTAAAAAAGTTCTACGTGTCTAACAAGCAGCTCAATAATTGAAAAAGACCATGATGAATGCAGGTCTCTCAGCAGTCAGCACGACATATTATTTCATTTCAAAACGTTCTATTTTTTGGAGGAGAAGGGGATTAAAACATCATCAGATTTTTTCCCATAACTGCAGAAAACATTATAAACCAAATTCGAATGCAAACTATCAAATCTTTGAAAAAATTTCCATCGGTCCAGAAAAAAAAATAATTCTGATAAAAGTTGAGAATAAATGGAAATTTTTCAGTTTGTAAAGGGAGGAATTGGCGCATTTTCTATCACTTAGGTGACCGAAAATTGTTCTATATTCAGCTGCTTCCCACATTAGTTACATAAAAGCGCATTCTGG
The DNA here is from genome assembly GCF_950023065.1 of Planococcus citri. NCBI lineage: Eukaryota > Metazoa > Arthropoda > Insecta > Hemiptera > Pseudococcidae > Planococcus > Planococcus citri. The sequence goes on from NC_088681.1 coordinate 67,308,011, forward strand.
CGGTTTGGTTATGTAAGAGCGCCATCTGGTGGATTAGTTCTCTCTTGATGAACGTGTTGTGAGAGCTTTGAGCCACACTTCAGTCATGCACGCACTCACCATGCGTAGCATGGGTATTTCATCCATTCACCAAGATAGGTCTATGTCAGAGCAGCTACGGCAGACCAGTCCACTGTTTCAGCACAGCCGCTTGTAGATAAGCTATAAAGCCGAAATAATCCATTCCCCCCCTCCTCCCACAAGTGCAAGTATCCGAACGGTAAATGCTCCTGAAATATGGTCCTAGTAGTGAGCCTTGCGTGGTTGAGAGGGGGATCTTCAGGTACGATACTCAAATCAATTACTATTTGTAACATCATCATCAGCTAACTGAAATGTAACTCCACTCTATCGTTGGTTGAGGTTCTGATTGCCGCAACAAACCAAGAAGAATTTCCCAACCAGTCAATCAAGTTTACCAGCGCTTCATTTAACAGCTGCCTCCTCGACCCCCCTGTGGGATCAGGTATGATTCCTTCCATTTTTCATACATGAATCTCATTATTGATTTCTGATACATTATTTCTATTCGCTTGTTTCCGAGCTGATTCAGTTTCGCCAACTGCTTTAATCAACACACCAAATCATCAATCAACAACAAGTCGCTTGTGTCGTACATCAATATAACGCAACCTGGATAATTAAGATTCTAAGATGTATTGTTATTATTAAGATGTAGACTTATTAGATAAACCCCTCCGGTAAATAATAAGCTGTGTCCCGTCAAATAACAATACAGGGGTCGGCATAAGTTAGTATTCCGATTTGCACAAACAAAAATTTTTTCAAATGAAAATGATTTTTTTTTCTGTAGTGACATAGTGGGGGATAAAACTATTACTACCAAAGTGTTGGTGGGACTTCCACAAACACAACGCACTACCTACAAGACCTTCTATCTACTCATTACACACAACAGGGTGTTAAAAAGAACGCATCAGTTTTCGAATACGAATACTAACTTATGCCGACCCCTGTATACTTCCCCCACCGGGCAAGTCCGGACTAGGGTAGGAATTAAAAAAAAAAAAAAAAAAAAAAAAAAAAAAAAAAAAAAAAAGGTCTATGTCAGGCTTCCTATTTGAGAAGATAAGACAAATTATTGACGTGTGGAGCCTTGTCTTTTTGGACATCATATTTACGTAACATGAACTATTCTTTTGTGATCTGGTGCGTAAATATAATTGGGATTCAAATACAGGGAGTTCAAGGTGGCTCGGGTGTTATGTTAACTATCATCCTTATTAAAAGCTCTAAACAGAGTCATGGACAATGGACCTCCCCTATTCGTTGACCATACCCTTCCTCCCTGGGTGGTGCACTTGCACATTATCTTGAATACCTACCTAGTATTGTTTCCTATTTATCCTTTAGTAACATAATTCACTTACGTAACATTAAATAATTAGACTATGTATATACCATAATGGCTTAATGAATAAATAAAGCAGGTATAACATAGTCATCTGAATTATTTCTATTTCTTATCATGCATTCTATATTTATATCTAATTCATGTCCTATTACCGAAGAGTAGGTATCGAGGCAGTAAATTACCAGTGTCTACTTGCGTAGCACTAGGTAAAGGTTCACTTCCTTGAAGTAAGGTGGAATGTGGACCATGTAAGAGTATATGGCATGAAGTGCCAAAACCATCTTTACAACTTTTGATTTAAAAAATGAAGGGGAGGAGGGGGCGAGAAAAAATTAATTTTAGAAAATTTTCTTCTGATTAAAAAATCTCCCTCTCCCACCAAAAAGACAAAATGGAAAAAATCAAAATTTTATTCAGAAAAAAGGAGAAAATGATGAAATAGAAAATTCCAAAAAACAAATTCTCAAATGCAAAACTTGAAAACTTTTTTTTCAATTTTTCATCACCCCACCAAAAAAATCATTAACATTCAAACTTCTGAAAAAAGTCAAGAATAAAATAATGGAGAATTTTCAAATTTAATTTGAAAAATGTGGGGAAGCAGAGGAATTGAAAATTATTTTTGAATGTTTTTTTTCTCAGTTCTATTTCATCCACCCCTCTCCCCCTTCCCAAAAAAAGGCACATTGGAATTGGAGAAAAATAATGAAAATTCAAATTGCTGAAAAAAGTCAAGAATAATATATGTACCTATAGAGAATTTTCATATTTGATTTTAAAAAATTGAGGGAGGGGGGAGAGAAGGGAACCAAAAATAATTTTCAAACGTTTTATTTCGATTCTAAATCACTCTCCCACTCCCCTTCCCCAAAAAGACACACCAGAAAAAAATAATGAAAATTCAAATTTCTAAAAAAAGTCAAAAATACCTAAATGGAAAATTTGCACATTTGATTCAAAAAATGATAAAGGAGGAGAGGTATCAACATTTATTCGAGAAAATTTTCTTTCAATTTTAAAACATATTTATACATATCCCCTCCCAAAAAATAAGAATTTCATTCAGAACAAGAAAAGAATAAATTGAATAGAAAATTCTGAAAAACAAATTCTTGCATGCAAGATTCCAAATTTTCAAATTCTTCATCATCACTCCGCAAAAAAAAATCATCAACATTTATATTTCTGAAAATATAAGTCGTGAATAAATGGAGAATTTTCAAACTCGATTTGAAAAATGAAAGGAGAGCAAGGGGTCAAAAACTATTTTCAAATATTTTCTTTCAATTATATGTACCTACCCCCTCCCTCCACCGTACAAAAAAAAACAATTTTTTGAAATAAACGCGTGAGAAATAAAGCAACAGTTATTATTTTATTTTATGGCTCAAAATTTGTCCTTCTTCAGCTCGAAATTTTCCACTTCGCCTTATTTCGGTAAGGTTGTGCCTCCGCCTTGGATATTTTCTGGTTGCGATAGAATCTAGACGGTTTGGATCAGAATTTCTTCTCGTATGTATGTACGAGTACTAGAACTACTTTAATATCTTCTTCTGGTAAATCTATTGTAAAAACACGATGGAACGAAATCCAAGAACAAGTACTACGCTTGCCAAGTTAGCGCCAGTTGGACATTAAAACTCGAGGGTGCATATTTTATTTATTTTATGGAAAAAATATACCATCTTCGCTCGTCATTTGTCGATTAACATTAAAAAACGCGTGTTGAAAAACATAAAAAGAGTAATACGTCGCGTCATTAGTGAGCTAAACGGTTGCCTTTTTTTTTTTTTTTTTTTTTTTTTACATGGCGGACATGTTTACCAGCCCTGGAAGCCTGCTGCTGCCTCGTAAATGTAGTACCTTTTTCAATCTTCATTCCATCGTTTAATATGATACAAAATAAATTGAGAATTTGTAAATACCAGAGTTCATTCTTGGGCTTATTTTGAAATTGACCTTCCCTCCCCCTCCCTCCCATGATTTATCCATTTCATGGTACAAAAGTCCCCAGAAATATTTAAAAATTGAGAAAATATTTCCCAAATAGAACTGACTCATGCACCTCATCCAATCTCCACCACAACTTTAATCTTTTTAGTAAGTATTTCTCTTTTGCACTCTCACGATTGTATAATTATTACTCGGTACCTACGTAATGAAACCGTAGGTAGGCATATTTAAAAGAAAATTCCATTTACACGTATTGATTGGCCCCTCTCCTTATGCTTTCCCTCTCGATCACTGTAATGGCAGCATCGGGCTGTGGCAACGCCGCCGAAGCCGAAGATAATTAAAAGGATATAGACGTAATTTAGGTAATTACCGCCGATGACAGGTTCTCGAGGGTGTTGATTTAATTAAACGAGTCGCCGCCATCACCATTTTCGGCTGGAGGCGTTTTAACTAATTGTATCTTCGATATCCAGGCTCATCGCACGATTAAGTTATTAGGTAGGAGGTTTAGGTATGTTTCTTATAATAATGGAAACGAAGACAATTATTTTAGTCGATTTTTTTCCAGACTTTTAAATTAACGCAAGTAGTAGGAGATTAGATTCCAGGCGTTTTTTCAGTCCATTGAAAATCTTTCAATATTAAAATCCCCCACCTCCTTCTCCATCCCCGAGAACAAATTTAGAATAAGCTTCTTTTTTCTCGAACCCCTTCGAGACCTCAGACAAAAAAAAACAACAACTTTTACGTCTGAAAAATGACACCTTTTCAAACAGCAAAGTTAGCCACTTCATCTACGATTCGAGTACCATACGTATTATAAATAAAATAAAAGGACAATAACCTGTAAAAATACATTTCATATACGACGTAGGTACAAATACGATGGGTTACTTTCTCATTCAGAGGCAAAAAAAAAAGAGAAAAATATGCAGAGTGTGAAATTTCACCGAGAAGAAATATTTCCCTGCAGATACCTTCTCGTAATAAAGAATTCATCTCGATTCTCGAGGAGACTGCATCAAACGTACCTACGAAGGTATTCGTATTGTTGGAAATTGAAAAAAATATACATGTAAAGTACAACACACGTACATAAATATAATATACTCGTATGTTATTTCCTGCAAATTCGTACTTTCGCGCTACGATTTTCCACTTGAAACGCCGCCTAATTCGGCGTCAACAAACATGTGTTGCACTCTGGCGGTGAAATGCATGAAATACGTGTTATCATGCTGAAAGGGGGATATTTCCATACTTACGCACGCTTACACACGCGCACACTCGACTTGTCGAGATGCGAATGAATGCGATTCTCTACAAAAAGTCCCCCTTTCAGCAAGGCGATGGTGGCGCGGCCACGAGATGTTAACGCCGAATCATGTTTGCTGTTATTCGAATATACACATATTACAAGTTAGTGTAATAACATGTACTGTATCAAAGTATAGGGTCCATATATGTAGCATATTCGCGTTACCCACGCGCCATATACTCGTATTTGACTGAGAAGTTGAAATGTAATACGAAACAAGAGGTTTTCAGAAAGTACGAGTAAGAGTGAGAGAGCGAGAGCTCTCAAAACAACACACCGAAAAACATCTCGAGCGAGTTGTTTATTACATTTTTAAATACGCCAAATAGTACGAGTACACAATACACATACAAGCGAAGAAAAATATTCGCACATATAACGGAAAAGATTCAACGATCGGTGTCGTCGAGGAATCCGACACTTCTTCAGCTCGAAACGAAATAAGTATACGAGAAACGAAGCGTGTAAGAGAGTGCGATATCTTCGTCTCACCCTTTCGCCAAAAATTCAAATACCATCGTGAGTATTTGCACTATTAACGTATACGATGAGTATGTACGAGTACTTGGAAGCTGCGAATCTTGCTTCTTATTCGTTCGCGAGAATATTATCGTAATAGTGTTTTTAATATTGCGGAAATTTGTTTTTCTGGGGTGTTCCCGCATTTTTTCACTCTTTCCGGTATATACTCGTACAGTAGAGGTTGATCTCCCCTATGGCATCCGTCGTCGTCGTTCTGACTTTGGAAACTTTATGTTTGTGGTAGATACTCGTATACTACATATATGCGAAATCACGACGTATTACAAAATTTTTGCGCACCATTTACGCGATAACCATCTCGCACAATATGATTCGTCGATTAAAAGACCGGAAATGTAGGGATCTCGTATAGCAGATGAAAGTCAAACGAGTGCAAACTTTCTCCAATAAATAGGGTAAGTATGTAGATGGGGTGTACCTTATTTTGCAAAGTTGAAATTTTCAATCTCCCCACCCCAAAGTTGCTACCTCAGATGAAAAAATAATTCAATATTTTTTAATTTTTCCCCATCTGCAAAAAAGTGGTGCCGACAGTCCCCTCTCCCCCTAGTTGAAAAAAATCAAGAAAGTTCAATCAATCAAAGTATTCTGTTTTTATGTCAGAATTTTTTTAAGTGATCCCATTTTCAAGAAAAATTTTTATCTGGTTTTTCAAACCATATTTACACCCCCCCCCCCTCCAGTTGAAAAATCAGAAAAAATGAGAATAAATCAAAATCAGGGAAAATTTGTTTGAAGTTCTCCCTTTTCAAGAATAAACCTTCGTTGGACGCCCAAAATGATGTTCGCTCTCTTGTACGGAGCCCCTCCAAATATGGGAAAATTTTTTGAACATTTTTCTTTTTTGGGCAAAATCTTGGTTTCTTATGAAGTCCCTCAAAGTAAAAAAAATGAGAAATTAATAATTATTTGAAAAAAAAAGTTTGGAAAAATTTTTCATTTTTGGGCAAAGTATTTCTAGATAATCGCATTTGATTTTCAAGAAAAATCCCCCTTGGTCCTCTAAACGATGTTGGTCCAATTATACTAAAGCCCCCAAAGTTAAGAAAAATCGAAAAAAAAAAATGAAAAATGTATGTCTGTGGGTACAACTTTTTTCTAAATTTTTCACCTCTGAACAGATTACTTCTAGATATTTTTTTTGTTTCAAGAAACCCCTTTCCTGAGTCCTCCCAACAATGTTGGCCACTTACTGGCCACTAGCTACGAATATAGAGACCTCCAAAGTTGAAAAAAATGGACATGAAGTCCTTCTGCGAGGAAAGTTTCAAGTCATGGGAATGTTTTTCGCTTTAAACTTAAAAATTAAACATCACTGATAAGGATTCTGAATTTTTCCAAGTTCTTGAAAGTCAGATAAAATTTAGAAAATATAACTACAATTTATTCGATTTTTCCGGCGATTTTTAAATTTTCGCTGAGTTTTCTTACGTAAAATATGATTAGTTTTTCGTAATTTTCAATGATTTGAATGATTTTAAAGTACTTTGAAACTCATCACGAGTTTTTGATTTAATATTCTCGTATTTGAGAGCTCGTGCTGACTCCCCACCCCCTCCCATTCCCAACCGAAGAAAATTTTAGTAACCAAAAAAATTTACAAAAGAAACCAGAACATTTCAATTGAAAATACAAAACAATCATAAAAATTAACTGGAACTTTGACAAAGTTGAAATTTCTACCTCCCCACCCCAAAGTTGCTACCACGGATGAAAAAAATAATTCCATATTTTTTAATTTTTCCCCATCTGCAAAAAAATGGCGACGATAGCCCCCTCACGGCTGAAAAAAATTAAAAGAAGTTCAATCAATCAAAATGTATTGTTTCTGCGTTAGAATTTTTCAAAATAATCCCCTTTTCAGGAAACAATATTCCCTGGCCCTTTAAACTACATCGACCCACTAGAAAAGAGCCCCCCAATGTTGAAAAATCAAAAAAATGAGAATAGGTACGATTAAATCAGAATCAGGAACATTTTTTTGAAAATATCTTATCTCCTTTTCACACTACAATTGCTCCACATAAGCCTCTTTCCAAGAAAAAACTTTTTTGGACCCTCCTGGCTCTCTTGTATGGAGACTCCCTCCAAATTTGAAAAAAAAATGAAAAATTGATGTCTGTAGAAACTTTTTGGAAATTTTCCTTCCTAAATAAACACTTTTTCGAGAAAACCCTTCCCCCGGTCTCCCAAATGATGTTGATCCCCTATAAAGCCCCTCAAAGTCGAAAAAAATCAACAAAAAATGAGAGATTGATAGTTACCTACTCCTATCGGTACAATTTTTTTGAAAATGTTTCATTTTTGGGCAGAGTATTTTTAGATAACTTCATTTTCAAAAAAACCTCTTCTGGTTCTCTAAATGATGTTGGTTCCATTATAATGAAGCCCTACAAAGTTGAAAAATTGATGTCTGTGGGTACAAATGTTGTTCAAAATTTTTCATCTCTGAGTAGATTACTTCCAGATAATTCATTTTTCAAGAAAAACTTTTCCTCAGTCCTTCCAACAATGTTGGTTACCTACACAGAGACCTCTAAAGTTTAAAAAAATGGGGAGGGGGTAAGGTCTCCTCCACGAGGAAATTTTCAAACCATGGAAATGTTTATCACTTTAAACTTGATAATGAAATCCCATTGATAAGGATTCTGAACGATTTTCTCCAAGTTTTCAAAAGTCTTACAATACAAGATGTCATTTTTCTACAAGTTTTTAAGGATTTGTCGAAATTTTTTCCAAGTTCTTGAACATCAGACCTCAAATATTACTCGAATTAATTCAGTTTTTGCAGCGATTTTTAATGATTTTGATGGTTTTTGAATTAATTTTCAACATACTCGTATTTTAATCACGTTCTATGTAAATTTCGTTGAATTTTCTTAGAATTAGGGTCAGTTTTTCGTAATTTTTAATCATATGAATGATTTCTAAGTACTTTAATGCTATTTTCACAAGTTTTAATATCGAATTTGAATTAAAATTACTTATTCATGAGTTTTTGGTAAGATATTTTTTCGCAATTTTAGAGCTCGTGCTGATCCCCCCTCCTCCTTCCATTTCTTCACCAAAAAAATTTTTATCAGTGAATTTACAAAAGAAATTAAAACATTTCAATTAAAAATCTAAAATTTCGAGAAAAAAAATACAAAATAAACATTCCAATTAATGTGTAATCATAGAACTTGGTTAAAATTTTGACAATTTTAACAAAAAGCAGGACTTTTTGGCAATTTTTGGCACAAGAAAATGGTACATTTTTCAAATTTTCTTCAGGAAAATGGGACTATTTCGCAACTTTTTCACAAGCGAGATTTTTTGGGAATTTTCGAAACGAAAATGAAAATTTTTGGCAACATATTGCTAAATAGTGCGATTTTGAAAATTTCAGCAAAAAGCAGAGCTTTTTTAGGAAATTTTTGGAAAAATAAAAAAAGCGAGATTTTTAAGCAATTTTTGAAAAAAAAAATAAATACTTTTGAGAATTTTTTGCAAAAAAGCGACCATTTTTGGTATTTTGCAAAAAAGTGAACCTTTTTAACAATTTTCAGCAAAAAAGTAAACGTGTTGGCAATTTTTAGAATTTTTAGGAAAAGAGCAAAATTTGTTTAGAAATATGGAGAAAATGCGAGATTTTTTATTAATTTTTGGCAATAAGTAAAACTTTTTGGAAATTCTTCTTTTTTTTTGAAAATGTTTGTCAAAAAAGTGAATTCTTGTGTCTTTTTTGCAATTTTTCAGTTAAAAAAAAAGCGAGGCATCATTCGATAATTTCTGCAAAAAGCGGATCATTTTTTTTAGAAATTTTTGGAAAAATAACACATTGGCAATTTTGACAAGACTCGAGCTTTTGATCCATTTTTGGTAGAAAGTAAGGCATTGACAATTTCAGCCAAAGGCAGGGCTTCGTAACATGTAACGCTGAAAAGGCAGAGAAAACGGTTGGAGAAATTGAATTTTCGAATATTTTTTTTAAAAAAAAGTAGACAACTTTAATAATCAAAAATCACTTGTAAAGTAATCGATTATGAGCTCAGTAGGTTATTAACTACGTTTTACGAAATTATTGCCAAGCTCTGTCAAATTTTACTGGAATTTCTTAGATTTTTGGTAATTAAAATATATTTTAATTTTTTCAAGTGCTTTTATGCCATTTTTAACATTCCAAACCAAATTTTTCTGTGGCTAGTTTTGATTTTTTCATTTTGGGAGGGGGGAAGGGGGGGTCAATTGTCAGGAACCAAACAACGAAAGTTGTTTTTTTTTTGAAAAATGGATTATTTGGAAAAATTCTCACATGTAAATGGAGAATTTTCAAGGGGGGGGGGGAGTTTTCAGGAGCCAACCAAGGAAGGATTTCTCTCGGAAAGTGTATTATTTAGAAAAATTGTCATACTTATAGAAATGGAGAATTTTCAAACACATCATTTATCGATTTTGATTCATAAAATTTTATTTTTGTACCTCTTCCAACCTTGGAAGCTCACCGCAAAAGGTTTGAATTTGAAGAATTTGGCACGTAAAAATCAAAAATTTTGGTACATGTAAATTTGATTTTCTCAGTTTTTTATTTTTTTTAAGCAGGGGGGGGGGGGTGGATTCCGGCGCGACTTCTTTTAGACCATGAGGAAATCAAAACCAGGACTTGGCCACCCTAATCGACTTGATAGACGATAAACCTTCAAATGATTCTATGATACCATACATAGGTGCTTCAAAAATGTTGCCTATTTTTTCACTTCGTCAATTAGTCAGATTCTTCCATTAATCAAAAAATTACTTACGTACTTTTTCCAAACGTGGGTTTAGATACCTGCCAAGTTTTTCAGACGTTCTATTTAAAATTTGAACTCACCTGAAACAAAGAAAAATACAGTTATGGATTAGTTGATTGTTCGGTCAACTCGAATCAAAACAAAAATTGACACAAGCATTAGGTATACATATTTACAAATATATTTAAAAATCAAACTCTGTAGTTTGTACTCCTTACATATAGGAGGAGAAAAACATTTTGAATTTCACTCAAATACCTCCACACACTTCCCCCTCTTTCCATCAACTGGTTATCTGATAATCTCAGATTCAAACAACGACGCGATTTACGTATCTGGCAATCTATAAATTCTGCAATAACTGAGCTAGATGGAAAACCCAAACGATACTAGATCCTAAAAATACGTGGATATATTTTTTGACCTTCGTCAAAACCAATAATTTTTGGCAGCTTTTCTAGTCACTCGATAAGCTCGCAGTTAGTCCACAATAAACCCGACGAGAGCCTACGTTCATTATAAATCATTACCGATACCGTTTTCGGTACTCGGTATAGTGGATGCTGCGGTGATGATGTCTTCTAAACCGGAAGTATTTTCCAATAGTGTATATCAAATCGAACCGGAAGCTCGGCACGTATCAGCCTTCGAGTGAAAATTAAATCTGAATTCTGCGAGCAGCGCTGGCGGTGGTCTTCGGTGTGTAGCGAAGCTTTTGTGAAAACAGACTAGGTATAGGTATAGTACGTAGACGTACTACGTTGGCTTTTGTAAATAATTTTCACAAATTACTACTGCTCGACGACGACCGAGGGAGGGCGGCGGTTTACGGCGGGATAATTTACCCTTCATAAATACGCCATGCCAGCGCCATTCCACCGCATCGTTCGTATCTCTGCCCTTGCCTTGCCTCAGCCCCCCATCTCTGATCTGTATACACTTTGAAGCTGGCATAAATAGCGGTGCGGTGTACTATCGTATATGCCAGCAGACGGAATATACTAGAGGTACGCCGCCGCACGTATTCGTTTGTTTTGCAATTTCCAAGTCTCACTTTTACACAAAGCTTTAGCTGCGTTCTGCATATACACATACATACACGTATACGAATAGTCGACTATACTACGCACCTCCCGAAAATCTGATCTCTGTGTCTTTATCTCGCACACACGGTTTTGGTGCCACCGCCGCGTCTGTGCGATAATAGACCCTCGGGGGTAATCCGGCTGCGGCAAGTTCGCTGTATACTCGTAAACGTCGCGGTGCGCTCTGCCAAAGTAAATTAATTTCAGGGCGACCTTATTTCATAGCGCGTACATCTCCGACCTCAACTCCGTTCTCAGTATTTTTCCCACTCGATGCAGAGGAGTGAGATGGTTTACCATCTTCAACGTGCGATAAATTGGAATTTCCCTCCAAACGCACGAGTCTTTGGTGAAGAACTGAAAAAATGCCCCCAGGTATTTCGTCTCCACGTTGCATCGTAGTCGAATTTATCTCGTTTACTTTTAAGCATCTGTCATAAACATTTTTTTTTTCTTAATAGAGAGGAATTTTGCAACTCAGAGGGTAGGTAGGGCATTTCTTTGACTCGAATCTGCAAAGAGTTGGTATAATTTCCTGTTTTCATAATGTCTGCTCGTGGCAGAAGATGCTTTATAAAATTTGCAAATCAATGGAGTGTGCAACGAATCTTCTGAAGACCAGATTTCCTATTTCCTAATCATCTATGTAAGTAGTAAGTACATACGAGTACCTACTGAAATTACCCATTTGAATCGTTCGAAATAAATAAATTCGTTTTCGAGCCACAGATTTTCAAAAACTATCGCCCTTGCTTCACTGGGAGCAACTTGTTTCTTGTTTTAAAATAAGAAAATTCACATTTGGGTCCATAAAAATCCAAGACAGAAAATGAAAATTTTTTATAAGTCGTATGAATAATCAGACGAAAAATTTTCAGTCGAACCTCCTCCCCCTCCCCCTTTCAGAAGACCTCCAAATTGTTTCGTCCTCAGGAATAGGGCCAAATCGGCATTCGACTCCCCCCCCCCTAATAACCAGAGCAGGTATTAAAATCAAAAATCAACAATTTGCACTTTTAAAAAATTTTTTAGTGCCACTTTTTGACTTCTGAAAATGAAATATTTCCAAAAAAATGTTCCCTGATTTTGATTCATTTACATTTTTTCTGATTTTTTTATAACTTGGGGGGGTGAGTTCTCACTAAGTGGTCAATATTATGGTTTAAAGGTCCACCGAAACTGTTTTCTTCAAAAGGGAATTATTTAGAAAAATTCTTAGTCGGGGAGACCACAAAAGGATCTATTGCACCCCCCCGGCGATCCTCCAGGACAACTTCTTTCTTAAAGGGGAAGTTCCTGAGGATCATTTCTAGCCCTTGTCCTAAAAGAAAACTGACCCTACTCACAAAATGGCGGCCAATTTGATTGGCAGGTCAGCTGAAATCGCAGATTTCGCGTTCCAACATACGACTTGCACGAAATTTTTTAAACCGTACAAAGGCAGATCGAAAGATCAGGCAAGAATTTATCACCTCTCAAAATTTCAAGTGGTAAAGTGCCTTTTTCGATTTTTGGTGAATTTTTGAAAATCAAATTTAGGGAAAAAATGAGGGGAAAAAAATGAAAACTTTACCAAATTGACCAAGAAAGGTGAAATTTGGGATATACCCTATTTTCGACATGCCAAATCGATTAGAAATCGTTATCAAACCGTTTCGAGCAGTTCTGGAGCCTCCAGCAGATTTTTGAAACTTGAAATTCCCACAAAATTTCACCAAATGGAATTGGAAAACCGAAATTCATTCTGCAAACTAATTTCAATACTCTACGAAATCTAATGCAACTGGATTTCAAGTCGTTTTGGCGCCTCCGGCGACTTTTTGAAAATTACTGGAACCTCCAGTAGATTTTCGAAACTTGAAATTTCCCAAAATGTCATCAAATGGGAGATGAAAAGCCGAAATCAATTCTGCAAAGTAATGTCAATACGCTACGAAGTCGACTGCTGGTAGATTTCAAGTCGTATTGTAGCCTCCAGCGACTTTTTGAAAATTACTGGAGTCTCCACCAAATTTTTGAAACTTGAAGTTCCCACAACATTTTATCAAATGGAGTTAGCAAGCTGAAACTTAGTTCGAAAACTAATTTCAATACGATATGAAGTCGACTGCATGATGGTTTCAAGTAGTTTTGAAGCTTCCAGCTACTTTTTGGAAATTTAAATTTTCCAAAAAACGCCTTACAACCTTTCAAAAAGTTGCTGGAGGCTCCGAAACGACTTGAAATCTACCAGCAGTCGACTTCGTAGTGTATTGAAATTACTTTGCAGAATGAATTTCGGTTTTCCATCTCCCATTTCATGAAATTTTGAGGAAATTTCAAGTTTCAAAAATCTACTGGAGGTTCCAGTAATTTTCCAAAAGTCGCTGGAGGCTGTAGTATGACTTGAACCCACCTAAAGTCGTCTTCAGAGGGTGTTAAAATTGGAGTGTAGAGTACATTTCAGCTTTCCATCTTTATTTGATGAAATTTTGTGAAAATTTAAAGTTTCAAACATCGGCTGGAGGCTTCAGGAATTTTCAAAAAGTTGCTGGAGGCTCCAAAACGTCTTGAAATACACCAGCAGTCAACTTCGTAGCGTATTGAAATTAGTTTGCAGAATGAATTTCGACTCTCCATCTCAGTTTGATGAAATTTTGGGGAAATTTTAAGTTTCAAAAATCCACTGGAGGCTCCAGTAATCTTCAAAAAAGTCGCTGGAAGCTCTAAAATGACTTGAACCCACCTGAAGTCGTCTTCACGGGGTGTTGAAATTGGAGTGTAGAGTACATTTCAGCTTTCCATTTCTATTTGATGAAATTATGTGAAACTTTAAAGTTTCAAACATCTGCTGGTAGCTTCAGGAATTTTCAAAAAGTTGCTGGAGGCTCCAAAACGACTTGAAATTCACCTGCAGTATTTTGTAGCGTATTGAAATTAGTTTTCAGAATAAATTTCAGCTTTCAACTCCAATTTAATGGAATTTTGTGGGAATTTCGAGTTTCAAAAATCTGCTGGAGGCTCCAGAACTGCTTAAAACGGTTTGAAACAGTTTCCAATCGATTTGGCATGTCGAAAATAGGGTATATCCCAAATTTCAGCTTTCTTGGTTAATTTGGTAAAATTTTGATTTTTTCCCCCGCATTTTTGGCCTAAATTTGATTTTCAAAAATTCACCAAAAATCGAAAAAGGCACTCAAGTACTTGAAATTTTGACCGGTGATAAATTTTTGGCTGATCTTCCGATCTATCTTTGTACGGTTTAAAAAATCTCTTGCAAGTCCTATGTTGCAACGTGAAACCTGTGATTTCGGCTGACCTGTCAATCGAAATGGCCTCCATTTTGTGAGTAGGGCGGGGGGGGAGGAAAAATCTTATGATAAATTGAGTTTTTTAAAATTTTTCAGATTTTTTTCAACGTGGTGGGAGTGGGTGGGGCTGTTGGGCTATTGGAACTCTCTTTTTTAGTAGATCCCAGTCGGGGAAAAATAAAAAATTGGGAATCATTTTCTCACCAAAGATGACAACATCGGTAGGGGGGTGGGTGGGAAATTTCCAACTTCGTAAAATGAAGCACACCCTTATACGCACGGGCCATTCGATAAAATCACCTCTGTCGATGAACCGGTGATCAATTTATCTGCGAATGTCAGCCAAGGTGAAAGTGGAACGTGTATTTTTACGCCTGATTACGCTTACTGCTGCAGCCCAAATGTCAATAAACAACGGTTTCCGCACCTTTTACTACTTTAGCTTTAGCAGCAGCATTCGCTTCGTTTCTATTCGAACCGATAGGACGAGAAAAACAAATAAATACGATTTATGTAGCGGAATAGTCCGCCTTCGTCTCCAATCTGCGGATATACAGTCGGTTCCCTATGGCCGACGTAACACGCTACGTATAGACCTACCCATTTCTAACTAGAGTAGGTACGAGATCAGAGGAGCGACCAATCCTACCAAGACCTTAATTTTAATTACATTCCATCGCAGATTACGTATAGGTTAGGTACACTACACTTTTACACAACTCAAATAGTACGAGGTACAGAGAAATACAAATAGGTTCGAAAAAACATCACGTTTTTTTTTTTGTTTTCATTTCCCCTCCTCTCAGCTTTCATCAAGTTCGCACCGGCGCCCTTTGAACTCTGGATATACAACTACAAAACGTTGTTAATTCTAGTTTAATTAAATCGCCGGTGTTTCTAGTCGAAATAGTCCACCCCCTGGTCCTCTCGTACCTTCATACGGGACTCTTCACGTAACAAATGATCGATAAACTGGTTTTTTGGCCATGCCACTTGTCTCTTTCGCCGGCAAATACCGCGCCCGCGTCATTTTCAAAATATTTATTTCGTGTCACGCGTCTATATCATATTCTAGTTTTTAATTAAACGATATAAAAGTCTATACTGCTAATGGCGAGAGACGAAAATATCCACATTACGTCATTTTCATTCATCTCATACCTATATTCTTATGTAATGACTGGTCTCGTATCTTCGAGCTGGCAGTTTCACTAGATTGGCAACTCGATTGTGATCTCACTACTCACCTAAGTTTAATTCGCCAACCCTGGAAATACGTACTTACCTAATCTTGATACCTTTGAAACGATGAAAATAGTTTCAAAAGTGGAAAAAAAATAGAAGAGGGTTTTCGTAAGAATAAATGGGTCTTACGTTGCACTAAATAATAAAACGAGAGACCACAACGACGACGACGACGTTTCAAGATATACACACCGCAGCCTCCGCCTAGACTGCTTTTTGGAGCTTCGTATACATAGAGAGGAAGATTCTTAGTAATTTCTGCTTTTAAAAATAAAGAAGAAGGAAAAAAAACGCAAATAGAAAAAAAATCGAAAAGAAAAGGAACTCGACTCGAAAGTGTTTAGATTGGTCTACATATAAAAGGGCACCGCGCCGCGCGCGCGAAATAAGGGAAATGAGTAGCAGATACGATGAAAAGAGGTTCGTCTTGGCAAAAGTGCGACTTTCTTTCAATTTAACGTGTGGCTGTGTGGTACTTGGTACAATAAGTATACGAGAAGAAAAAAAAAGCAAGAAAATAAACAAAATACTCGAAAAGTGCCAACGCCAGTCAGTCTACTACGATGCTTTTTAAAGGATATGGTACGAGAAAGGGCGGGTGAGGGCAAAAAAAAGCATAGTTGCAAATTGAGATTTTAATTTTCGTCGACGCGAGTCGTCGCAGGTTTTTTTCCCTCTCTCTGTGTAAAGATGTCCGCGAAGATTTTAGCACCGGTGCGACGCGCTGGTGTTTTATTCGTCTCATGCTATAAGTATAGAAGAAAAGAAGCTCGCACACAGCACAGCGAAGAAGAAAAGAACTCGAGTACCGTCGTCGGTTTTTTCACCGTCAGCGTGCGGCAAGTTTCAATTTAACGTCGCTCGATGTCACCGTTTACGCTACTTATCCATTGTACGTGACCTCTCTTCGTCTAAGTGGCTACTGTAAAATTTAAAGGTCGCCCCGACTACTCATCCGCCTGCCCCCACAATTTGCGCCGTTCAACGACGTGAATTTGCGGATAAAAGCGTCGACGACGTCGCGACTTCGTCTTGGCGTATTCTCTTTTTGAACGATAGTGTCGTCTTCCTCGTCGTCTTGTATTGTGTGTTAGATACATAGGTACCTGAATTGTGGCTGAATTTAAAGACGAAGCAACACGACGACGTTGTTTTGAGCTGGGTATAAGATGAAGGAAAACTGAAGTTATAAGAAAAGTCCTGCTTTTTCTTTTTGAATTTTTGTTAGACATATTCGTCGAATTCCATTTCGCACCTCGGGAGTAATAAGGTTGCATCTCAAAAAAGTGAAATTTTACAGGGGAGTGATTTTCTTTTTTTTAAAAACTTGATTCATTATTTTCATCAACTTATAATTAATTGTGAGGAATGAATAGTACCTCATTTTAAAGATCTGGTATCCTACCTTCATTTAGCATAAGAACACTTTGAAAAATAAAATCTTAAAGAAGAAATATTTCAATGTTTGGAAAACATTTTGAGTTATAACCTTTCATTAAAGTTGATGTGGAAGCGAAAGGAAGCGTCCAAAAAAAATTTCATGTTACAAAAGTTGTAGAGAATTAAATTTCCAATCGACATAATGTCGTTAGTTTTTTTCTAGAGTGCTTAGTTTTTGAGTTTTTCTCAAAAAACTAAAATTTCATTATATGTGCAAATTCATTTTTCTGAAAAGTGATCAATTTAAATTTTTTCTTCCATTTGTTACTGAACCAATAAAAAATGCACTCCTTGTGAATATTTCTAACTGACAAACATTCAAAACAATCAAAACTGTTTGTTAACACTTTGTATGTATGAAATTTGCTCAAAAAAGGTGGCGTTTTTTGTGTTGTTGGGATTTTGAGTAAGGCCATTTGCGTTTTTTACAAGATCTAGATAATGTATCCAACTCAAAGTGTTATTTTTGGTTGAGGGGGGTCATACAAACCCCAAAAATGCAAAAACGTCAAAATCAATTTTTTTAGATGTAACCTTATTACTCCCGAGGTGTGATATTTCATACAGCAATTATTGGTCTGTTTATAATCGAATCGAATCATTTACGAACGATTGGTGATTAAATAAATGATGATTGATTTCTTGGTGAATCATTCGCAAACGGATCAATTAATTCACGATTGATCCGGTTTTTGTGAAACTACTGTATAGAAACTGATCTCTTTTCAAGCGAAGTAAATCAAATCGAATTGAATCGAATCATTCACAAACGATTGGCGATTGAACAAACTGATTGATTCGCGAACGAGTTAATCAATAGTAACTGAATCATTTGCGAACGAATTGATTCGTACAAGTGACTCGTTCGCGACCGAATCGATTCATTTATTCAATTTTTGATGAATCATTCACGA
The DNA here is from genome assembly GCF_950023065.1 of Planococcus citri. NCBI lineage: Eukaryota > Metazoa > Arthropoda > Insecta > Hemiptera > Pseudococcidae > Planococcus > Planococcus citri. The sequence continues at coordinate 67,325,988 of NC_088681.1, forward strand.
ACAAATTGAATAATTTTCAGTAAATCATTCGCGAACGAATCGATTCATTTACTCAATTTTCGATGAATCATTCGCGAACGAATTGGTTCGTATAAGTGAATCGTTCGCGAACGAATCGGTTCGTATAAGTGACTCGTTCGCGAACGAATCGATTCATTTACTCAATTTTTAAGAATCATTCCCGAACGGATTGATTCGTATAAGTGACTCGTTCGCGAACGAATCGATTCATTCACTCAATTTTTGATGAATCATTCACGAACGAATTGAATAATTTTTTGTGAATCATTCGCGAACGAATTGGTTCGTATAAGTAACTTGTTCGCAAACGAATTGAATAATTTTTAGTAAATCATTCGCGAACGAATTGATTTGTATAAGTGACTCGTTCTCGAACAAGTTGATTCATTTACCCAATTTTTGGTGAATTATTCACGAACGAATTGGATCGTATAAGTGACTTGTTCTCGAACGAATCGATTCATTTAATCAATTTTTGGTGAATTATTCACGAACGAATTGAATTATTTTTTATGAATCATTCACGAACGAATTGGATCGTAAAAGTGACCTGTTCGCGAACGAATCGATTCATCTACTCAATTTTTGATGAATCATTCGCGAACGAATTGAATAATTTTTAGTTAATCATTCGCGAACGGATTGATTCGTATAAGTGACTCGTTCGCGAACGAATCGATTCATTAACTCAATTTTTGATGAATCATTCACGAACGAATTGAATAATTTTTTGTGAATCATTCGCGAACGGATTGATTCGTATAAGTGACTCGTTCGCGAACGAATCGATTCATTAACTCAATTTTTGATGAATCATTCACGAACAAATTGAATAATTTTTTGTGAATCATTCGCGAACGGATTGATTCGTATAAGTGACTCGTTCTCGAACGAATCGATTCATTTAATCAATTTTTGGTGAATTATTCACGAACGAATTGAATTATTTTTTATGAATCATTCACGAACGAATTGGATCGTATAAGTGACCCGTTCGCGAACGAATCGATTCATCTACTCAACTTTTGATGAATCATTCGCGAACGAATCGAATAATTTTTAGTTAATCATTCGCGAACGGATTGATTCGTATAAGTGACTCGTTCGCGAATGAATCGATTCATTTACTCAACTTTTGATGAATCATTCACGAACGAATTGAATAATTTTTTGTGAATCATTTGCGAACGAATTGAATAATTTTTAGTTGATCATTCGCGAACGGATTGATCCGTAAGAGTGACTCGTTCGCGAACGAATCGATTCATTAACTCAATTTTTGATGAATCATTCACGAACGAAATGAATAAATTTTTGTGAATCATTCGCGAACGAATTGAATAATTTTTAGTTGATCATTCGCAAACGGATTGATTCGTATGAGTGACTCGTTCGCGAATGAATCGATTCATTAACTCAATTTTCGATGAATCATTCACGAATGAATTGAATAATTTTTTGTGAATTATTCGCAAACGAATTGCTTCGTATAAGTGACTCGTTCACGAATGAATTGAATAATTTTTAGTAAATCATTCGCGAACGAATTGATTCGTTTAAGTGACTCGTTCGCGAACAAATCGGTTCATTCACCCAATTTTTGATGAATCATTCGCGAACGAATTGGTTCGTATAAGTAACTTGTTCGCGAACGAATTGAATAATTTATAGTAAATCATTCGCGAACGAATTGATTTGTATAAGTGACTCGTTCTCGAACGAATCGATTCATTTACTCAATTTTCGGTGAATTATTCACGAACGAATTGGATCGTATAAGTGACCCGTTCGCGAACGAATCGATTCATTTACTCAATTTTTGACGAATCATTCACGAACGAATTGAATAATTTTTTGTGAATCATTCGCGAACGGATTGATTTGTATAAGTGACTTGTTCTCGAACGAATCGATTCATTTAATCAATTTTGGTGAATTATTCACGAACGAATTGAATTATTTTTTGTGAATCATTCACGAACGAATTGGATCGTATAAGTGACCTGTTCGCGAACGAATCGATTCATCTATTTAATTTTTTGATGAATCATTCGCGAACGAATTGAATAATTTTTAGTTAATCATTCGCGAACGGATTGATTCGTATAAGTGACTCGTTCGCGAACGAATCGATTCATTAACTCAATTTTTGATGAATCTTTCACGAACGAATTGAATAATTTTTTGTGAATCATTCGCGAACGAATTGCTTTGTATAAGTGACTCGTTCGCGAACGAATCGATTCATTTACTGAATTTTTGGTGAATTATTCACGAACGAATCGAATCATTTTTTGTGACTCATTCGCGAACGATTTGGTACGTATAATTGACTCATTCGCGAACGAATTGATCATCAAAGTACATGGCCTTTGAAAAATCAAGCCCAGAATCACTCGAAAAAATTAGGTATGCATTTGTTGGCAATGTTAGAAATTCTGATATGTCGTTCAAAAAAAAAATTCTACCTTCTTTGTGAGATTTACAAAAATGAGTGAAAATTGGTCCTCCTCCCTCATTAAAATCCTTTAAATTACATCACCAGAAAATATTAAAACGCCATAAAATGAATAATTAATCGCATTAATACCGTTGCAAAAAAAAATCACCATCATCATCATCATAGTCGTCGTCGTCGCTATAGCACGATAATGCTCTCGTTACTACAAAACAAAACAAAGCAAAACAAAAAACGATAACGAAACAACCAAGAACGCCTTCACAAAACACGTTTTTATACGAGTATACAGTAGGTAGTACACAATATTCTATTAAATCTCATCGATGAGTTTCGATATAACTGGGCGAAAAATTAAAACAATAGAGGGTGTTTCTCGCGAATCTTACGCTGCTTTTATTTCGCTAATTAAAACCACTCGCTGTTTGCACGTTTGGTGACGGAGGATGACAAGACTGGGGGCGAGGGAAGTTTTTTCAAAAAAGCGAGACATCTTTCAAGTGAGCTTTCACGTTTCTCATCGTGATGTTAATATACATTGAGGGCTGCTGTCGTCGTTCTCCTTCTAGCTCGTCTTCGCGACAAGAAAGCTCTCGTCAGAAAGACGGAGAATATTTTTTAAAAAGAACACCGTATTTGTAATTATGAAAATCGTTCGACAAAAGCTGCCATCGCGTCGTCGTGTCTGTCTTGGCATTTTTGAAGTTGCGAAAACGTGCGAACTCGTATCACGACCAATATAATAAGATCGGTCGTTAATTATTTCAATTCTCGGGTTCACGTGGATGGAGTTTTCAAAGGAAATTTTCAGTTCGTTATTTTGCATAGGAGGGGAGGGGGGGGTTGGTCTTGGTAGGAGAAAAACTACCTATGTATCTTGTTTTCAGCATTCTGTACGAGTATGTTTATCTTAAATGACATCTCGCGTCGCTCGTCCATTAACTCCTTGTGTTTTCAATTTCTTTGTAGCTGTACGAAGATCTTCTACAAGTATCTGTTTGACTTTCTTATTTTTATACGTATGTACCTTTATCACGGAATTGTTCTGCATTTTACAAATGAACGAATACCGGCTTCACTGATGCAGACGTCTCACGTTCTAATCGAATGCTGTATAAATACAAGAGGGCGAGAAAAAGAATATGCAAAAGGACAAAACTCCATCGTTTATGCAAAAAAAAAAAAAAAAAAACTGCATCTTCATTGAATGTACATGTCGTTTTGGACCATCCTCACTATTCGACGAGTTCTCAATGTATTATATGTAGAATGTTCCCCTTTTCCTGTTCCTTCTTCTGCATATCCATCTGCCCCTTCTGCCCACAGAACACGCTTATATTCGAATATATGCAATATGTAGGGATAGGACTCGTGTAAATAATACCAAAATATCTGTTTTCCGTGCAGTAAACCGTGCACACAAGTTCGTTTTTATGACCCTTTTTAGCTCATTTACATTCAATTTCTTCTCAACGTTGTTACCCTTCGAAGTGAGCATTCTTTCGTGTCATCGATGTTTCCCATTCCCTTCACCCTTCACTGTCGCTGATCCCTTTCGTACAGTACTTGGTGGTAAGTTTGTTGCAGTATGAGTATTTTTTTCTCGCTGTACATAGAATCGTAAACCAACCAGCAGCAACATATTGTCGACAATTTTCTTCCAGATAGTGTGATATACTACTATGCCGTACGTGGTATGTATAGGGCTCGCCCACATGGTAACACTGCGTTGCACTAAGGCAACACTGCGTTGTATTCTCGTCAGCTAGCCATAGGAGCCAAGCGACGAGAGTACAGAACGCCAGTAATGTATCCGAGTGCACGCGGGTATGTTATTCACGGTTAATGGGTTAATGCAGTCATTTAAGTATAAGTTTTTACTCTCGAGTGTTAAGTGTTATGTTTAGTGCTTTAGTTTTAGTTAGTTATTAGTGAAACCATTTAATAGACGAGAAGGAGTGATGATCTACTCGTCGCCACTCTGGGTAAGTACTTGCACATATCAGTGTGAATAAGTTAGATCTCCTTGCCAGAGGAGATCACTTATCCAAACCTACACCACAGTGTGTAACACCAACGTGTGTATAGTTAGTTTAAGAAAGTGTCTTGTTAACGTACATAAATACATAGAATATGTGATTATGTAAAACTTGTAACGTGTTGTTAATATTGCACACATTAAATATTATTCTCGTGTATAACTTGTTATTATTTATGGTGTGTATGATCATATGTTAAGAGTGTAAAAGCAACCATTTCCTACTCACGCCCTAGCCGAGCATGTGAGGTATTCCGGTGAGTATTTAGTAGAAATACTCTAAGGGATATTTCTTGGAAACAACACAATAGCAACCACAATCGATAAGTACATCTACCTATCACTGCTTTAAGTCAATTTACCCTCTTACATTGGCGCCCTTCCGAGTGTCCAAAAAGCACAGATTCGTCGTAATCTGAGCTTGGAGGAAGTAAATCGTTATGAGTACAAAGTTTAGATCGCGACCAAACTTTGGAAAATAATACTTGCAGTATGATTTTAATTGTACTTACGATTCACTTCTTAACTATTCTCAGACCAACGTGTCCGAAAATAGGAAAGGAAAGAATACTTGTGAATATTTCAAAGTAAATAATCACGAAAGTATTAAGTTGCTTTCACTCATACACACACACACCTAGTCAAATTTGCCAGAATTTGACGAAAACGTGTTTATTTTTACATGTGTATGTGTGGTGGTAGATGATGAAATCCATCGATGGATAAAAAATCCGTTGAGAATTTCTCAGAACTCAATCCGTTCGTCGAAACGTGAAAAGCGAGTTCCAGCTTGTCCGCCGCATTGTTGCGTGACCCCTACCACCACCCAAGGACAGACACACACGTCGCACTAGCCGCCATCTTTGCGATGTCGCCGCTGCAGCTGTGTAGCCACCAACCGTCGAGTTGATAGCTACCGCGGCTCGCATTATATATTTTTCTTTTCAAGTGTGACGACGGTTCTAGCAACGCTCCTCTAGAGAAGCAGCTTGACTGTCATTGTGTTATTTTTTCGCGCGCATTTTTTGCGTCCTCCGTGTGTGTCTTGTCCGGTATCTTTTCACGTTTTATTTTTTAAAGTGAATTTTGATACTAAGCAATTTATTTGCATAATTTCTCCGCGTTTGTTTTTCAACCACGCGATCAGCAGCAGTAGAACTTCTGTTCGAAGCTATATTTTGCAGCAGTATTGGTAAGTAATATCGTAAAACATTACAGTACATTTCGCGAGTGGCTTTTCAATCAAAGCAAACACATCGCAAGCATTTTTCGCGTATTTTTCAAACCAGCACTCAAAGCTGAGTGATAATTCAGTGTCCTTGTATTTTTTCAGAAATACCCAAGGTGGTATTTTGGCACCTGAATTTTTTCTCCAGCAATTCGTGTTCGTGTTCGCGATTCATTCGAAGCTAATTTTTTAGCTGAGATCTAGTGCTCTTTATCTTGTCCGAGTCACCTCTGAAGTGACTTTGCACTCGAATCCCGCTAAGAAACACGTTTCGAGCACGTGTGAAACAGTTCGTCCTGACTCAGCGCTTTTTATCTTGTCCGGATTACTCGCCGTAGTAATCTAGCGACTTGAGTCAACCGACTGTATAGCTCAGTGCTAGTGAAGCGCAATTTACGTGATAGAATATTTTTGTGTACCAGAACCAACTCGCGAATTAAAACCAGCATTGCACGTGAATTTGTGTTCGAAATTTAATAGAAATTTCACACAAAAAAGGGAAAATATTCGTCGTAATATTACCCCAGCTGTAGTTGAATTCGAACGAAATGGCATTTACTGGACCAGCTGCAGGCACCCGAAGTAAAGCGGTAGCCCTTACGCAACACCAAGTACATTGCTTATGTATTGGTGAAACGCACGAAGAATCGTGCGTTACGTTGAAAAATTCGGATAACAAATCCAAACGGAAAAATCAAAAAAATCCACCTACGCAGGATTTAAACGTAGAACAACCTGAACAACAATCGAGTCCGCAGAACCTTGTGGAATCATTGTTCAGCAGTCATCCGCCATCAAACAATTCTGACGAAGAATATGACGAGGATGATGATGAGGATGACGAAGATTACGTACCTACCGAAGAAAATAACATGGTACATGGATCAGATCTCCCTGACCCGCCCCCAGCGAGGACACGTCACCTGCAAAATTACAGGGACTCAAAAAGGGAAGAATGCAGATCCAAAACTGAACCGAAACGACCTGAAATCGCCACCGATGCTGAAATAAATGATCCGTTGAGATCGTTGTTTCAGCAAACATGGGATTTCACTGAAGGTGCCATAGAGAACCTACAGATTGGTCAAGCAGTTCAAGAACACAGCCTTATCCGAATAGAAGACTGTCTAATTAATCTTGTGGACCATGCAGGTAGTACGAACCGCAACATTGACGGATACAGAAACGACGTAAAAGACGTTCGTGAACACTGTACCCAATGGGCCACTGGCATGAAAGAATATGTAGGTCAAACTACCGGTGCAGCTTTACAAAAAGCTGACAGCGCGATGCAAAAGGCAACGCAATGTGAAACCAAATTTGACCAAGCGACCAACCTATTCAAAAATGAAATGACAAAACATAAGGCAGAATGCAGCCAGTTAGCTCATGCAGTTGCGGATATGAGAAAGGAAGGTGGATGTAGACCCAACAGTGGTCTTAATTCCAACCCAACCTTGAAAATAAATGCCAACTTAGTCAGAAGTGCTGGCATTTATTATGACGAATCGAAACGTTACTTCCCTCATGAATTTGTACGTCAGTTTGAAGACTACGTAAACAAAAGCAATGCCGCCGAAACTCAGAAAATTTACGCATTCCAAGGAGTAATTGAGACTCAAGATGCGACAGAGTGGAAAGGCGACATGGTGGGAATAACGGACTACGAAGACCTAAAACAGAGATTCCTTCAACATTATTGGAACAGTCAGTGTCAAAACGATGCATGGGAATATTTCCAGAAATATTTTTGCGAAACCAAAACGGAGAAACGCCTGTTCTTGGAGATAAAGAGATGGGTCCTATCTCTAATCAAACGCAAACATCCAAATATTTCCAAAGTGCTGGAAGTGGCAGCTGAAAAACTGCCATATCCATACGACAAGAAATTAGCAAAACACACCACAGTAGACGGCTTTATAAGAAAGCTCGACGAATTTGCTAATTACGACTCTGATCCAAAAAATAATGTACGCATTTCAGTTCGTGACAGCACATTGACACCTATTCAATGGCAACAAACACCATCATTCGAATGGGGTAGAATGCCTAACAATAGCTGGAATAACGGAAATGGTTTGCCTCAGTCAACGTACTGGATGCTCACCGCAAATGGACAGTGGGCTCAAATACCCGGCAATCCGAATAACTGGAATTTGAATCAATGGGGTAATCAGACTCCGATGACTTCAAACCAGAATTTCGGTCCGCAAATAAGTTGGAATCAAAACTCCAACTCGAATTGGAACATGGGTAACAACCAAAACTTCCAGAATACCAACCCTAACGGGGGTTGGAATTCTCAGAAGAATGCGAAGAATTCTAATTCTGACAGGAATAGGAATTCAACCCAAGGTCCTATTCCAACAGGGAACTGGACAAACCAACCCATGATCACCAACTCACCACATAATGCGCCGGAACATCCGAAGAAATCGTATCCAGCTGTTACGAACAAAAATGTAAACGAAGGACAACTACAAATGGCATACCAAAAGCTACAAAAGGCTTTAGGTAACAATTTCAAAGGGAATCAGAAAATCAATTTCTATCCCAACTCGAACAAAACTAGTAATAGTAATGGTGTTAAACAGAACACCCATTCTAATACCAATTCGAACAATTCTGGTGGTAATAACAACAGCAACGATAATGCAAAACCCCAGAACAGCGACAATCGTGGTGAAAAACCGCATGAAGCCAGAAAACCCTCGACTTTCCAACCGAAAGTGTCTAGTCAGATACCTCTACCGGTACACTTCTTCGTAATAAACGAAGATGGTACGGTAGGAGAAGGTACTCCGGATAACGCCGATTTCTGCGCAGAAATCGAAGAAATCGACCTAGATCACGATTCCAACGAGAGTCAAGACCAAGGAAACGATGACAATTCGGAAAACTAAAAGGACTAGACACTACAGGGGCACGGTCTAGTAACATCAAAGTCCCCGGTAAATCGATTTTTACGGAATTCATTTGGGTAGGCGACGGTATAGCGCACTTCCTAAAAAGAGGAGACACGCCATTACCGGTAGCGGTGCCACCATATTTACGTGATCAATTACCAATTGAAGAATTATACAGACGTATAGAGAAAACGGAATTCCCCGAAGGAGAGAAATTCGTTCTATCAGCTCTGCAATTCGAATTGAATCACTCACCTCAACCTTATGACAAAATAAAGAAAAGTCTAAACAAACTCTTAGATCTACTAGTCAAAGATAAAGGGGCGGAATTGATTATATTAATCTTCCCAATAGTAAAACCCTGCATTCCAGGTGACCCCAAAAGCATTGGCGTTAAACTAGATCGATATATCGAATACCGTAAAATATTCCAAAATGCGGCGGATGACCAAATTGTAATATTCTGGAAAGAACCGCCCATGTATTATTTGCAGACGCAAAAATTGATAACGGCCTCCGGTGTCGAAGCGATTGGCGTCATGGCAGATAAAAACCAACGAGTAATTCCTTGTGAACGAAAGTTCAAATTCGAAAAGGATAGGAACAAGTACTACCCTGCTATACCTACGTACCGTGTGATTTACGACATGGTTTGTACAGGTATATACAGACTATTCGAAGAATGGAAACGAGTACGTTTAAGCAGAAACGCGCTCAAATCTCCATACGACGAAGTACAAAAGATACTCCAACAACGTCCGCAACCTCCGTACACGTACATGGCTCCGCCTGAACAGCAACCTAAGCAGGAGGAAGAAATAAAGGACGAACCATTAAAAGGTAGTCAGGTCGTCGAACCTAGAAAGAAAACCTTATTTATGGAATATCGAACCTCGTGCAATAATCCTAATTGCCAACGAGATCCAACGTGTTGCATGTTACCAGAGGAGTACTATGAAACATTCACGGACAAATACACCCGTCCTGCTCAGTTAACAGAACTTGACGACGACGGTTTAGTACGAGGAAATCAAACTAAGAAATCCATAAGAGAGATGGATGTCAAATGTTTGATAATGGAGGACCCAGAACTTGTATTAGACGAGTTTCCGGAACTTGATTATTCTCCAACTCCTTTTGAAGTCTTGAACATTCACCATAGAGCGAAGGATCGAAGACCAATCGGAGATTTTGGAGTTAAAAATGCAATAATCAAGAAACCTCCCAAAGACAGATTACTCAGATTGTTGACAAGGGATGGCATTAAGACATTCCCGTGTAATAGTGATACGACTACAACACGTGTGAAATTCATAAGAGGCCTACCTGCCGACAAGAAATGGAGACATCATGCACTTCGAAAACGAATAATTAAAGAAGCTCGAGCACTCGAAGCGATTGACAACGCACACCTTGATGAAACTCAGCTGAAAGAAAAAGCTAAACCATTAGTGGTAAACGAAGGTACCGATGACCCAACTTGCGTCGTTCCAATCACAGTAGGTGATAAGATCGTCGCCATTCAGTTGGACTCGGGAGCACTTCCCAATGTTATCTCAAGGAATGTGCTGAAACAACTTAAGTTGAAAGTGCCACATGCAGTACGCGAAATCGCTATGGATCGCATCGTGCAGCTACGTATGGCCAATAACGCAATTGAACGAGCGTCACAAATTCTGGCCGAAATTACATTCAATTTTGGTCCGAAGGAATTTGTAGTACCATTCTACATAATGGACACCATTGGCAACACTTTCATACTGGGAAGAGTAGCCATGGAGCATTTGGATCTACACTTACATTTCCGCCAGAGATGCGTAAGTCACGAACCTAAGGATGACGATCATTTTACAATTGCATTTATAAACCCAGATGTTTACAAAGACGCGCTCTCTTTATTTAAGATCGAGCAGATCCCTGAACACACAACAATAACTATTGATTTAATGGCCACAAGCATGTCTACAAGAGACAAGCTAAAAGAGCCTGAAGAAGACCGAATTAAAGCAGTACGTATTATGCAGAAAAATCTCATCGAAGATTTAGCTGAAATACGAGAGCTTGGCATTGCACCTCAAAAGGAGGTAGACGATGCCATGCACAAGATCAATGCTTATCAAGACATATTTAGTCTGAATCCGGGATGTTACAAAGGTGAAAAAGTACATTTCAACTTTATCCCCGGTGAGGGGCATCTAGCGGTGCCACGAGGTGAAAAATACAGACCTCCAGCTCGGTTAAAACAAGCCCTCGATATGACGACTCAAAAGATGTTAGATTTGCGAATAATTCGGCCATCTCGTTCAGTTTTTATAAATACACTCGCACCCGTCATTAAAAAGAATGGCGATATACGACTGTGTTTGGCAGCTGACGAGTTGAACAACTTTTTACAATGCGTACTAACTGAACCCGCTACAATCGATAGCGTAATATTCAGTGGTTCACCTGATGGTCTATTTTGTACGCTGGACTTTACGTCCGGATTCTGGCAATTAGAGCTAGATGAAGAATCGAAAAAGTATACAGCATTCATAATAAATGGCCAAGTATACGAATTTAACAGACTACCGTACGGATTGAAGATCTCGAGCGGTGAGTTTGTTCATATGATAAACCAAGTGCTAAAAGACGAAGAAGGTATCTCCAAGTTTGTGGATGACATCAAAGTCTCTGGCACTACGTTTAAAGAAACACTCGATAGATTACTCAGTGTATTTGAGAAAATAAGACAGGCCGGATTAAAATTGAATCCAACCAAAACCCACTTTTTCAAGAGGCGTACAGACCACTTGGGGTTCGTCTTATCCAAAGAAAACATTGATAAACAGGATCTTAAAAAGGAAAAATTCCTGAAATTCGAGAAAGACCATACAAAACATGGCAAATTCGTACTTAAGAACAACAAAGAAGTGTTAGCTCTTGTTGGGAACACAGTGCTGTACAAGCCGTTTATTCCCCGATACATGCAAATCCTGAGCCCAATATACGAACTGACAAAGGGCGACGACCCTATAGTCTGGACGGATGCTCAACAGAAGGCCTTCGACATACTCAAATCGGAGTACTTGAAGGAATTCACGTTGAAACAACCTCCACGTGAGGGCGACTTATTCTTGGATACGCATTACACAGACGATGCAATGAATGCAGTTCTCTTCTACAAGGAGGATGAACAAAAGCAAATCATTATGTTTATTTCTGTAGGCTTTAAAGAGCACCAGAAGAACTTCACGCTGTACGACAAAGAAATGCTAACACTGTACTCAGTCATCAAAAAGATTTGGATGTGGATTTTCAGTAGGAGAGTCCACGTGCGCGCCAATTTGCTCCCAATTTACAAAGAATTTGAGAGTCTGGCGAAAACGCACCGAAAAGCTGCAAAATGGGTTACAACCATATGCAATTTCGATCTAATCTATGACATGAAGTTGTCCAATAAAGCTTTATACGACATTAAAGCACCAGAACTGGTAGTCGGAAATATCGTCATAGAAGAGCTAACAGAGCTCGATCTATTGATGAGTAACCAAGTGGTACCCAGGTTCACGAAAGGTTTTCACAAGGAAGACAATCATGAACTCACAGGTGCCAGTAAAAAGACCGCTCTACCACCTCTGGATTGCAAATTTATGGACGAAAACGTACCCAGATTGTTCGACCTACTATCCAATATAGAAGACGAACAAGCTACAGACAAACATTGCAAAAAAATAATGGATGTCTTAGAAGAAGATGTACCAGCAAATAATAAGAAGCAACAGGGTACGTCACTCCGTAAAAAACAAATTTATGACATAATGTACACACGCGATGGTAAGAAACGTCTGATGAAAATTTTGCCAGACAAATCGCAAGTACCCTACTTACCTGATCGATTATTGTATGACACGGTTGACTACCTCCACTGTGCTTATGGGCATACAGGGGCAAGTAGATTGGATACAATTTTCAAACAACTATACTACCATCCTAGCTCACTCGCTTACATTCGCGATATTACAAATACCTGCATTATATGCAAAGTGAACAAGAACTACGCGAAGCACAAAGTGCTGGAATACGCTCAAATCGAGGCGTACGCCATCGGCGATGTGCTATCGGTAGATATCTATGGACCAGTTCCAGCATTGAAGAACGACCCGAAATATTTGCTAGTTGCAAAAGAAATCTTCACCAGTCGTGTCTGGCTTCGAGACATGCACCGGATTCAGAAGAAAGTAGTTTGCAACGCAATGGAATCAATTTTATTTGAAATTGAAATCCACGAAGTCAAGATCAAGAAAGTGATCACTGACAACGGTACGCAATTTATTTCTGATTCATGGTACAATTTGCTGGAAAAATGCGGGATCAAAGTCGCACATACGACAGCTTACAACCCTCAGAGTTCTTCAGTGGAACGAACAATGAGAGTTATAGGCGATAAGTTACGTGTCAAACTCAATGAAGTTTATGATCCATATCGCACTCACCTTGGTTGGAGTAAATTCGTTGGAGAAATCCAAAACGAAATTAACAACACACCAACGTCGTTTGGTTTCAAGCCCAACGAGGCTTGGTTTATACCAGACACGACGATTCCAGGTTTTCCAACTGAAATACGAACTTTCAATTTTCGAGATGCGCTAGCAAGATTACACGATCAGAACGAAAACAACCAAATTCCATCAATAACTATTGAGGAATGCCGAAGCCGCGAACTCAAGATATTTGACGTCCCGTCCAACGAACAGGAAGTCTTTATCGACAACAATGGCTATGCCAGAGTTACAGCCGATGGCGCCTGTTCCAAAAACGGCTCACCCGAAGCTATCGCTGGAATAGGAATCTGTTTCAAACCGGGTTCAACTGCTAACATATCTGACAGGATTGTAAGCACAGAATTCCAGGTTACGAACAATTACGCCGAACTAATGGCAATAATTATTGCGCTCGAAATATTACGAGATAACGGCGTTAAGAAGATAAAATTGTTATCAGATTCGAACTACGTAATCAAAGCGCTAACGAACACATGCTCGATATGGAAAACCAACAATTGGAAAAACTCCCGAAATAAGCCAGTTCACCATGCTGAACTATTTCAACGTATTCTTGCTATCAGGCAAGAGCTCGAAGATGTAGAATTTCAGCACGTATACGCACGCAAAGTAGAATACACTAACATTATAGCTGATATGTTAGCCAAAAAAGCTGTGTATACGAGTGAATGGCAAGAAGACAGAAGCGGAAATTTGACTGACCGCCAAGCCGTTGAAGCATTTATTAGAGAAAAAAGACGTCAAAAGCGTATTGAAGAAGAATATTGCTTCAACAAAACGCACGTTGATCCTACATATTTGCAACCTGGCGATATGGTACTAATTACCAACCACAAACAGTCAAGTTTCGAAAAACGAACAGCGGCGAAACTCTATCAAAAGAAACATGGACCTTTTATAGTAATAAAATGGTCAGGTTTCAACAGTTACCTTCTGAAACCTACAGATGGAACAAATGTAGATAGAATTTCGAACATAAGACAGTTAACGCTATTCCTAACTAGTAAAAACATCGAAGACATGGAAAAAAGCGACTGTCTCAAATCATTATTAGACCAGCGTTCGATTGAAGAAAAAATCAAAGAATTTTTATTCAAAGCTCGCGAAGCAATGTCTGACAGTGAGGAAGACGTTGACGATCCGCCAACTCGTGCACCGCAGGGTGTCGGTATTAATGAGCGTGACATTACAGAAGCATCACCTGCTATTTTACGACAGCTTGAAAACACAGCACGCGACCTTCGAGCTCAACAAAGAGCTGAAAAACGCGATCAAGCTAGCACTTCAACATCCACTGAATTGCGAGTGGAAGTTGAAGTGCACAACCCACCGATTACTGAAACTGCAGTAAATGGTGAGGTGAAAACCAACCAACAGTCTACGGAACCAACATCCACTGAATTACGAGAGGAAGTTGATCCAAATGACTCAGCTCAAAATACCAGTGCCACTGAGGAGACTCAGACGAGCACAGAGGATCAACTAGAATCCTCAACTTCGACTGGGGCATCCGCAGCCACACCTAAACAAAGTGCACAACTCGCTCCTTCTGTTAGGAAGCCGCGAGGTCGACCTCCAAAGACGCCCAAAATTGTGACAAACGCCGTGGAGCCGCAACCTTCAACGTCGCAATCTCAAACAGGAGATTTGACGACAGGAGGTAGCGCACAACCGGCAAAAGATCCGAATAAATTGACTAAATCTCAGAGAAAATCTGAAAGAATCAAGGCACGCCTTATGCGTACGGGTCAAGACCCACCTAGAACCTACGATTTCCATCAGATCATTCCATATCATTACTCTGAGAAAAGTCTTTACAAAAGTTATTTTATTGAAGACTCAGAACAATCGACCACAGAAGACTTACAAGAAGTCTATACTGTGGAACCGAGAAATCTAGAGGTCAATAAGGTCACAGTTGAGATCAATCCTGAGGAAAATGAAATCAACATTTTCATTTCACTCCCACCAGAATATAAACTGGAAGGGGAGATAATAAAGGTTGAAATTCCACCTCAATGTGAAATACCTAGAAATGAAAATGCAATTGCACAATTCTTAAAGAGTACAATTACCAACGCCATGAACGGCTGGTTACTCAATAAAATCTGAAATTAGTCATTTTATTTGGTAAACTCATAACTGGAAATTTTGAACACTATAACCAGATAGTGACCAAAATACGTCACGGACTAGGATTCGCCGAAATCCAAGTCACAATACAAATTTATTTTGATTGGCAAAATTTCAAACAGGAAATTAACACAGTCAGAATGAAGCACAAATATGAGAAAAAGTTGCAAATTTTGAATAATTAGATTTGAAAATACAACCAAATATACGTAAACGCGGACTGGGGCATTTAAAATGATCAATTTCGAAAATAATTAGATTTTTGAATAATCACAAATCACGTATGCTCCATTACAAGTCTCAACAAGTTAAAATTTGGTAAAAGACTGAAATTTAACTACAATATTGGCTGAGTTTGGAATTTTTTCAAAGTTGAAATTCGGTAAAAAACTGAAATCTAACTTTGAAAATCACTAGACACGTAAATATTCCACAAGGGAATAACCACGTAACAGCCAATACTCGGTTTAGATAGCGTAAACGAAAAAAGTTGAGCAAAATCCAGAATTTTCGAAAAATAACGCTACGCAAAACGTTACGCGTTACGTTACGGGCAAAAACGTGAGCCACCGCATCCGCATGTACTCAGACGGAATAACACCGGCGAAAATGTGCTCTTATCACGAATTCAGTACTTCGAAGGAAAATTTGACTGAATTTTAAACTGTTCCAAGTAAAGTCGTGATTGTTTGAGTAATTAAAGGCTACGTTGAAATTAACTAACGTGTTAATACACTCTTTAGCGATTTCTACAGTGCCAGCTGTATTGAAACGAAAAAATGGAAGCGGAAATGAACAACGGTCACCATAACAACCACGAGCACACCATCGCCAACCAACGAATCCGTCAAACCTGCAAAATTACAAAAAGACATGGCGAAATATATCGGAAATGCTACGTGCAAAATGGTAACGGTCCAGAAACGATGAAATGGATCAAGTTAGAGTTCCTGCAATGGTGGGACGAGCTGACTGAAAATACGGATCATTACGAATACCTAAGAAGAATGAAAAGCTGATACATACGATGACGAAGGCTGAAATGGAAAACATATCAAACAACATAAAATACAAATTCAGATTCCAGATCGTATACGAAGGGCGAGCAAATTTTATCGTAGTATAAAATACCGCCAGCGGTACAAATGGAATATAGCAACGTTGCCAGACGTAGCATTTAGAAGTAGAAAATACAGAAAGTAGCAGTTGAAAAGTAATCAGAAAAAATTGAATTCAAACTGGAATAAATCGACAACATAGCAAACTCTATTCAGAAAGTTGCTTTTGGAGCTAAACGTACAGTGATGGCAGAATCTACGCATCTCGCATGCGACAAATGCGGTTTGGTGATTACGTCACCAAGCAAGCAGTATGGAGGCGATAAAAAGGTTCCCGAATCAATTTACATAACCAAGTGTCAGCATCTTTACCATAAGAGCTGCATCATGAAAGCGATAAAAAACTCCGAACTTCGAAATCCTGCCGGCGTGCAGTTGACTAAATGTACACATATTGGATGCGACCGAGATGTGATCGAGGACATCTGCTACAAGGTAGAGGTAACTCGCATTAAAATCTCGACGCCTGAACCTACGGAAGCCGTAACCAGCGAGTTGCAAGCTCTACGTAGGGAAATTGCTCAGTTGCATACCGACAAGGAATTACAACAGGATTTGTCCGAAGACATGTACAAGAAAATGTCAGATTTCGAAGTACAATTGACTGATGCCAATAATATGATCGCGAGTTTGAAAGCTCAACTGGAAACCACCACAGCAAAATACGAAACACTACGTAAAGCCAAAATGTCATCGCTGTTCCCGAGCTCTACAGCAATCGCCAGTCAATTGAACCAGCAATCCGCGACCAGCTCGAACGCGACGACTCCAGCTCCGCTGCCAACAGCTACGGCGACTTTACCGACGAATACGTTTTCCATTTCGACGAACACGGCATCCACCACGGCGACAAACGAACCCTGCCAGGGGTTTGTACCGTCACCGTTTCCGCCACCACCTCCGGTCAACAACGGCACACCAGAGGTCACGCCGAAAGTTCCGAAGCCGTCAAAAAACGCGGAAAGAGGTATCCCCGCGCCCACGCCGGTGGGTGCAGGGATACCTCAAACAAACGCCGCTACCGCGAGCAACCTTACGCAAGGCCTCCACCGCCCGCCGCCCGGTTTCCCGATCATAACAGGCGCCGCAGTGAACGCCGCGACGAACGCTACGACGAACGCAGCGACGGACGCTACGACGAACGCTACGATAATAGGCGGTACGACGAATACGAGCACCATCACGACGAACGTCGCTACGACAACCGCCCCACGGACACTCGCTCACGTCGAGGACGCGGCCGACGGGGCGCTCATTAGTTTCAAAATCCCGTTCGTACAACCGGGTACAGCGCTGACTGTACCGGATGCAAGTTCCCACTCGCCGATTTCATCTTACTGGGATTTCCCGCAAAAGAAGGAAACAGACTACTGGGGAAGACCACTCGCTCAAAGTGGCGAGCAGTCGAACCCCAGCGCGCCTGATACCGCCAACGCGCAGAATTCCGTTGATCCGAACGCGAATTTGAACGTAGCGAATCAAGCCGAAAGCGCTCAACCAACGGCGAACCAGTCTCCGGCGGTTGTACCGAAGAAGAAAAAGCGGGCAAAACCTGGAAAACAGTCCAATACGAAAGCAAATCGAGACACCTTCGATTCACGATATCCGGAGGTAACGCACGAAGTGTTAGCGCCATTCTACCCAACGAATGCCTACCCACAACACTTTTTGGTCTGCGGTTTGAAAATCGGCGAAGCAAAACCGGTTATGGCACTGTTCGCATACAAATATTGGATTGTAGGCGACATCCATGCCCATGGCATTATGCATGCGATCACGGAAGGCAAACCATATCATGACAACATAGATAAACGCATGTATAAGCGTGACATGAAGATTTCGGAGTTAATTGAGTTAATCGTCGAATTAAAACAAATCCCGAAAAATCTCATGATTTTGATTGGTACGTATGATATCTTCGCATTTACGCCACCGAATACCTTCGACTTAAATTTCCGGAAACTCATCGAAGTTTTAGGAGATAAAAAAGTCGAACAGGTAATCATGTTGCCACCGAACGCAAGTGGCCGATTGCACAACAACACGTTCCGGCAAATTACACAAACCTTTTCGTACAACTGGGGAACCGGAAAATTCCAGTATATGGTAGCGAGCCATTTGCTCAACGATTTGAACCTCGAATTGGCATCTGTGGACGAGCTTGGACCGAAGTATACGAAAGCCACATACCAAAAAGTAGCAAACTGTATCGCGGCCGTATTCATTCCGGAACCAGTCATCGAAAAAAGCGATTCAACCGTCGAGTTGAATAACGCTAATAGCGCAGCATCGTCACCTGCAACGCCGCCAACATCAAAAGCGAAGCTTGATACGAACGTCGATTCGCAACAAACTTCCGCACCAATGATGCCGCAGTTCAATTTGCCCAAATCATCGTTCCAGCAAAGCCCGAATGACATCGCAACCGACACCCTATCACCATCCTACGTAAACCCGCAGTTGCAACAGGCAACAGCGAATTACCTGGGAAATAAAGCAGTCGGTACGCCGCCGTACTCCAAAGTGGATACACCGGCACCAGGATGTCATCCGCTAGATCCGCGCAAACCTAAGGCGAAATCAACAACTTCAACGAAAGTTGAGATTTCACCATACAGCGGCTTGCACCTAACAAATGTAGGTTTTTCTGACGACGAACAGAAACCGCTTACTGATAAGGAGGTGATCGAACGCGCCAAAGTCCTCACTAAAATTCAAGCCGATGTAAAAGCTAGTAAAGCGAAAGAGCAGGAGCGAATAGCCGCAGATGCTAAATCGCGCGAATCGCTAAAGGAAAAGATGGAGTGGAAAAAAGAAGCCGACAATGCGAAAGTTGGCATCTCCTCGTCGAAGGAGAAACCAGCTCTCAATGTTTCTGAACAATCCGGGAACTCGTCGGAAGATTCAAGAAACAAGTCTAAGCAAAGCTCGTCTAAAACTCCATCCCACGCAACCTCCAAAGCAAGAGAACGCTCCCGCTCAGAGCACCGATCGTCAAATAAATCAAAAGATCGCAAGGTAAAGTCGGGAGATGAGTCATCCGTACTCAACACCGATCTTAAACCCAACCCGACCAATAAAGAGGACAAATACATCGGATATATGGTAAAAACCCCACCATCGGGAAATCCTCCCACCGAAACGGAGCGACGAATGTATGAGATATTCGGCAATACCGATGGCGTACCTGAGCCTACCGACTCAACGACCTCTGCTTCTGCATCGGAAAGCGACACAACGAAAATCGTTAAGTCAAAACCGCGCAAGTCACGCAGCCCGATAAAAACTAAGCTCTCGCCACCGCAAACGTTACTGACGTACATTCCGAGACAGCAGCGTGCAAAGCAGCTGCGAGTAAACGCGGCGCTTAAGCGCAACGTAGTCCTAAAAAAGGTATTTGGTAAACAAGCGCAACAGAAGGTACAGGCTGAAGTTGAACATCCTTTAACAGAAGGAACAGCCAGCATTCAGCCGCAAGTACTAGTACCTAAGCTCGATTTTACAGAGTCAACGTCGCAAGAGAAACCACCTAAAACGGTCGACTTAACCGGATCAACGTCGCTAACGGAGTCGGATAAACCGCTCAAAACAATCGACCTCACCAATACGGCAGATCCTTCCGCCGAGGAGGAACTACCTCGAGGAGCGCAGTCAGTCGAGCAGCGCATACTCACAAAGGTTGATACAGCGGTACAGGATACGACTCTAACTCTACATTCCGTCGAGAATGATGAGTTCACCACCATTCGACAAGTAGTGACCACTGAAGTCACTACTGAAGTCATCGAAACAACTGAGCCGGCACACCTCGTTGGTACCTACGATCTGACCGATGAGAGTCCTCGCAACGACGAAGAATCTCAACAACCAGTATCACCACGTACCGAAGCGGCGCTCCTCGACGAAGGAGTACAGCAAACGGGCGTACCGGCAATTGAACCTTCAAACGACGATGAAGGTGAAGACGACGAGGAGGATGAAGACGACGAAGATCTTTAAACCAACTCGCGTTTTCTTTGTAAATAGTTTAAATTTTTTTTTTTTTCTTCTCGTTTTCATATATTGGCCAAAACACACTGTCGTAGTAGTAATAAGTTATACTGTATGACTTTTTGATATCAGAATACAAGATTTTGAATCAATGTCTTTTATTTACTTTGTCGAAATTATTTTGATTACAGCAATAATGAATATTCAAGAACGCTGGTGTGCCTTCAACGATATTTATTATATATTGCGCTTTGTCGACAGATTGGTGCACGCATTCACAGTAACGTATGCCTTATCTGAAAAAACTGCGCACATAAGCATTAGATGTCATAATCAAGATGACTGCTTCTATGTATCGACAATAACTCGTTCAATTGAACTCGACAAAGAGTATTTCATACTGTGGTTTGCACTGCTGTTACTCTACACAGACTTAATTTGGCAAATCTACCAGATTGAAAGCTCAAAATCGTCGAATTGTTGAAAACTTTCAATATATTTAAATTTCGAACTCTTCTAATAGGAACTGATCGAAATTTACATTTTTATCCCAATCGTCGAATTGGTGGTCTTTTCTCTATGTTACAAACTCGTCGTAGTTTGTTGAGTTTTTTTTACCGCCAGTTCTAATACTTTATATTTTTTCAACAGTGTCGAAAAAATGGTTTGCGTATCGAAAATGCCAGTAGGGCATTCGTTCCGAAAACCATCGTTGGACGTGTTAAACGAGCCAGTCCGAAACAACGAAGTTCCAGTTCGGCCGTGGCCAATTGTACCACCGTGGCACCCGGAGCTGCGGCGTTTACTTGCACCGAACGACGACACCGCCGAGCCAAATATTCTCACTCACCGACCGCCCACTCCGGAAGCAACCGATATAATAACGGTACTACCAAACGGCGAAGAACGGCGATATTATGAGATTACTCGAGACACCAACGGCGAGCCGCAACTTCAACCAATCCTGGGACCGGCAATTTCCAACGACCACCGACAGATCGCATGGACTCAGGTCTATCGACGACCGACGGTGCGTCCTCTAAACCGCTACGATGCTATCGTCGATAACATCCTTCAATCGCGATACGAACCCGAGCCGAGTGTGGAATTCAACCGTCTTCCGTTCAACGAAACGCTGACAGCTACTCCATTTACGATTCGATTAGAACGCGTCACTCCGCCGCTCACTTACGTCGATGATATTCGGATTTCTCCGCAATGACCAGTTTTTTCAATACTACTCCTGTAAATATTTCCTTTTAAAATTTTTTTTTTTTGTGTTTTTGTTTTTTCTCTTTTCTTTGTTAAGTCTGCCTGCGTGCAGATATTTCAAAGTTTTTATTGTTTTCATTCTCATCATGGCTGTTATGTAAATATCATGTTAAAATTAATTTTCTTTTGTTTTCAAATTACATACCTACGTGTATGAATTTTATGTTATTTGTATTTTTGTTTTGTACGTACTTTTAGAAGACTTAATTTTACGTGATTGATGTATCACGGTGATGATGTTTTTGTTCCTTTTATTTGTATTAATTTTCTTTTGTAACATTTCGTATTATTTCTTGTTTTGAATTTTCACCCAGTGATGTGTTTTTCACTTTAAGTTGTTTGTTATTTTGTATTTTTACTTTTGTGTGTTCTAGTATTAATTTTTGAGTATTTGTACATAGTTCCTACAGGTCGTTACTACCTCGTCGAAGGTAAAAACGACTTTAGCATTAATAGTATCATTGTTTGCATTTTCGAAGAGTTTTTGCTTTATATTTTCTCTTTTGTGTTCTGCAAACCCTTACTGCGATATCGTCGTATATTGCAATTTGTTAAACGTGATGAATACTTGTTGAAGTAATCTCACGTGAACACCAATTGTTGAATTGGTATTCCATACCCCGTGCAAACTCGAAAAATTGATTTGCCAGAATCGATTTTCACGCAGTCTGAATAGATATTTTTCCACCTCAGGACAAGATGGCGCATGAATCGACAAACAGGTTGATACTGTAAGCCGCAAAGTCTCTTCAAACGACATAAGCAACACAGTAGGTGTAGCTAGTTTGAAGAGCACTCTTTTTTGTCCTGGTTGACACAAGATGCGTCGTCGAACGCAACTGTTTATTTATTTATTTATTGGACCGCAGCCCTCATCAAGCAACAATGGGTCAGTTGAATGCGCATTATCCGACATTCAGGTTGGAAATGTAAGACGCTCGCTCTTATAAGAACATTAAAATAATAGGTACTCTGCCAAGGCACGAAATCGGATACGCGATACCTATCGAGGCACTGTCTCTCTTCAATGTTAGATTGAGGCGGGTTCACGTCATCCGAACGTGACCTAAAATGAGGTATCATCAAGGATCGCCGTCCCACCGAGACGGCGCGAGTTCCAATGGACAGAGTTCCAATGGCTCCTTGTTGGTACTGCTTTGAAGAGTAACGCAAGAACGTTACAAATGTTCAGAGAGCTAAATGAATTACCGCGATGGTATTCGGGATTACCGCGGTGTAGTCCCTTTAAAAGATAAACTGACTTTCCTCTCAAATAAAAACGATCAGTTGCAAAGCGCCTTCTCCGACATTCAGGTTGGAAATGTAAGCCGCAAGACTCCCAGAAGAACATTAATTTAGTAGGTACTCTGCCCTGGTATCGCAGGATATAACGAAGCGATGGATTCACATTGTTTTCCTCGTGTTTTGTCGATACCTAAAACGACAACAGGTACTCTGCCTGAGTAATACCGAAGTGGCTGTTAAAATCCTGCACGATTTTTTCGGAAACTTTGGACCATTACCAAAAAGACAACAGGTACTCTGCCTGGGTAAGCACCCACTATTTTTTCAACGCTGGGTGTTATTACCAAAAAATGACAGACAGTATCTCCACGAGGTGATACAATGTTCAGGGAGCACAATTACCGCGATGGTAATTAGAACTACCGCGGTGTAGTTCTCACCCGATAAACTGATCGAGTCTTTCGAGCCATAGGAAAACGATCGTCGAATCGTATCTGAAAGCTCATTTCGGCCTTGTCACCTTGCTTGTAATGACAACCAGTTGAAGTATGCGCTTTAATCGACTCGCAGGTCGGATTTTGTAAGCCGCTCGTAACACCTCCACTAGGAGCATATTAATAATTGGTTCTCTGCCACGGTACATCTATGCGCCAAGATGTTGAGAAATTGAGACATGTCACCATCAAATCGCGAGATCTTGAGGAGACTTGTGCTCAAAGACTTCTTCACCTTTGGGCTGTGTAGATGATATTACCGAAAATAGACCGTAACACACTAGGTGTTATATTGGTATGCTCGGAGAGTTTATTTTTACCGTGTTGGTAAATGCAACTACCGCCGAGTAGATGCAAGGTATTATTCGAACTGGTTCACAATTACAGCAAGTTCAAAATTGGTAAATTAGTGGTCGAGGTTTACGAACCCATAACACCCTGAAAAAAGGACATGCTATTAATTGGTCCTCTGCCATGGAGGCATACCATGCCGACAACCCTGCGCTACTGCAGCTTGTTCGAGAGCACGGTATTGCCATCTCCATTGCCAATGGAAAGAACCGTCTGACAGGACGTTTATTCTCACAATTATTGGCGATGTGAGCCAAAAATGAACTGTAACACATAAGGTGTTATACACGCATGTTCAAATCAGGAAGACCGCTGATCAGCACTCTTGGTCGTTGAACCAATTGAAACCCATCAAAGGACATGCACTATTTCGGTTCTCTGCCTCGGTGTTTCCCACTTGATCTGGAGTCGGTCAGGTTCCCGGCCAGACGACTCACAAGTGGTGAAATCACCGAAAAAGATGGTGCTCTGCCCCGGTACTCCCATCCAGCCAGTAGACGAATGCCTGTGACTGAAATAGTGAAGTTACCGAAAATGACCACGCGCCCATTCGCTGGAAAATAAATCGTTGTATTTGTCCCAGCGACTTGGCGATTGGAATCGAAAAGTAACATAGAAGATGTTGCAAGTATGTCCGAATGGGATGCTGACACCTAGGGAATTGAGAGGAACTTGGTAGCATGGTTTACGAACCATTAAAAGAACCGCATAAGAACATATTAATAATTGGTACTCTGCCAAGGTACGCACCCCGTATCTGGAAGAAATCAGGCGTGGTCCTGGAGGATTCCGCGGTGGTGACGTTACCGAAAAAGACAGGTACGCTGCCTGATAAGTGCCACGACTTGCACGGAACCGGTTACGGGTTCCAACAGGAAATGTAGCGATGACTACCTTTCTGCAATTCATGACACACACGAAACCGATGACACAGCTTGAATTAAGGAAGCCAGTATCTTCCCGAAGTTGGTGTTGTTCGAGCTTTCGTGTTATCAAAAATGCAAATTTTAACACAAACTGAAGTGTTATAATATGTTCAGACGGACAACGCTGCAGAAAGGATATGCTATAATAACAGGTCTCCCAGCCTGCGAAATCCCTGCGAGAATTGCAGGAATCGTTGTTCCATTATTGTGCATATCGATTTATTTTTCGCATATTGTCTGACTCGATGAGTATGCGTTAAATCGATAATTGCGATCTGGCAGGCACGTGCCATTTTTCGCATTAGCGCAAATGATGACAGCTTCTTCTGCAGATGCCGCAGCAAGCGATTTCGAAAAATGGACGCAACATATAAGATGTTGCATATGTATGTCCAATGCAGCGAGGCTACCAAGCACAAAATTTGAAATTTGAATACCATTCTTTGATTATTACGCGGTACCACCCACACATGAATCTGTTGCTGGGCCTTGATGGTCGATTAATTTATTTTCTCTTGTCTAAGTTATTCTTTACCGTATGCCTCTGCCATTCTCATCGTAGAAACGCAGGGGGGCAGGGGGACAGCTCCGCTGCCACGTACATGCATAGTATATCATGTTTTTATCCGTGCTTTTCTCCGCTGGTTACGCCATCGAGCAAACCTCAGAGGGGCATATGTGATATACTACTATGCCGTACGTGGTATGTATAGGGCTCGCCCACATGGTAACACTGCGTTGCACTAAGGCAACACTGCGTTGTATTCTCGTCAGCTAGCCATACGAGCCAAGCGACGAGAGTACAGAACGCCAGTAATGTATCCGAGTGCACGCGGGTATGTTATTCACGGTTAATGGGTTAATGCAGTCATTTAAGTATAAGTTTTTACTCTCGAGTGTTAAGTGTTATGTTTAGTGCTTTAGTTTTAGTTAGTTATTAGTGAAACCATTTAATAGACGAGAAGGAGTGATGATCTACTCGTCGCCACTCTGGGTAAGTACTTGCACATATCAGTGTGAATAAGTTAGATCTCCTTGCCAGAGGAGATCACTTATCCAAACCTACACCACAGTGTGTAACACCAACGTGTGTATAGTTAGTTTAAGAAAGTGTCTTGTTAACGTACATAAATACATAGAATATGTGATTATGTAAAACTTGTAACGTGTTGTTAATATTGCACACATTAAATATTATTCTCGTGTATAACTTGTTATTATTTATGGTGTGTATGATCATATGTTAAGAGTGTAAAAGCAACCATTTCCTACTCACGCCCTAGCCGAGCATGTGAGGTATTCCGGTGAGTATTTAGTAGAAATACTCTAAGGGATATTTCTTGGAAACAACACAATAGCAACCACAATCGATAAGTACATCTACCTATCACTGCTTTAAGTCATTTTACCCTCTTACAATAGTTCATTCGGATAATCGGTGGAAAAATATTGGTGCCCAAAATATCAGCATCCTTCTAAGAGTATTTTTTTCTTCAATCCGGTGCTGGACGATCCTGACATTTTTATTGCGTTCGTGAATTTTTCATTTTTAATTTCCAGTATTCAATTTCATAGTACGGCATATGACAATAGGAGTAATTGCACCCACTCCCCCCGCGATCCACCGGAACAACTTTTTTCTTAAAGGGGATATCCTAAGGAACATTTTAAAGCAAACTTGCCCAAAAAGTTGCCCTTACTTAGAAAATGGCGGCCATTTCGATTAACAGGTCAGCCGAAATCGCAGATTTTGCGTTTCAATATAGGACTTGCACGAAATTTTTCAACCTTTACAAAGGTAGATCGAAAGATCATGCGAAAATTTATCACTCTCAAAATTTCAAGCGCTAAAGTGCGTTTTTCGATTTTTGGTGAATTTTTGAAAATCAAATTAAGGCCAAAAATGAGGGGAAAAAATCAAAATTTTACCAAATTGACCAAGAAAGCTGAAATTTACGACATACCCTATTTTCGACATGCCAAATCGATTGGAAGCGGTTTCAACCCGTTTTGAGCAGTTCTGGAGCCTCCAGCAGATCTTTGAAACTCGAAATTCCCACAAAATTCCATTAAATTGGAGTTGTGAAGCTGAAATTTATTCTAAAAACTAATTTCAATACGCTACAAAGTACTGCAGGTGAATTTCAAGTCGTTTTGGAGCCTCCAGCGACTTTTTCAAAATTACTGAAGCCTCCAGCAGATGTTTGAAACTTTAAATTTTCACAAACATCAAATAGAGATGGAAAGCTGAAATGTACTATACACTCCAATGTTAACACTCTGTGAAGACGACTTCAGGTGGGTTCAAGTCATTTTAGAGCCTCCAGTGACTTTTTTGAAAATTACTGGAGCCTCCAGTGGATTTCTGAAACTTGAAATTTCCCCAAAATTTTATCAAACTGAGATGGAGAGTCGAAATTCATTTTGCAAACTAATTTCAATACGCTACGAAGTTGACTGCTGGTGTATTTCAAGACGTTTTGGAGCCTCCAGCGACTTTTTGAAAGGTTGTATGGCGTTTTTTTTTTTTGGAATATTGAAAATTCCTAAAAGTAGATGGAAGCTTCAAAACCATTTGAAACCACCATGTAGTCTGTGAAGTAAATTTCAGCTTGCCAACTCCATTTGAAAAATTTATGTTGGGGAAATAATTTCAAGTTTCAAAAATCTACTGGAGGCTCCAGTAATTTTCAAAAAAGTCGCAGGAGGCTCTGAAATGACTTTAATCCACCTGAAGTCGTTTTCAGAGTGTGCTAAAATTGGAGTGTAGAGCAAAGTTCAGCTTTCCATCTCCATTTGATGAAATTTTGTGAAAATTTAAAGTTTCAAAAATCTGCTGGAGGCTTCAGGAATTTTCAAAAAGTCGCTGGAGGATCGAAAACGACTTGAAATTCACCTGCAGTACTTCGTAGCGTATTGAAATTAGTTTTGAGAATAAATTTTAGCTTTACAACTCCAATTTGATGGAATTTTGTGGGAATTTCGAGTTTCAAAAATCTGCTGGAGGCTCCAGTAATTTTCAAAAAAGTCGCTGAAGGCCCTAAAATGACTTGAATCCACCTGCAGTCGTCTTCAGAGTGTGCTAAAATTGGAGTGTAGAGCAAATTTTAGCTTTCCATCTCCATTTGATGAAATTTTGTGAAAAATTAAAGTTTCAAAAATCTGCTGAAGGCTCTAGTAATTTTCAAAAAAGTCGCTGGAGGCCCTAAAATGACTTGAGCCCACCTGAAGTCGTCTTCAGAGGGTGTTAAAATTGGAGTGTAGAGTAAATTTCAGCGTTCCATCTCTATTAGATGAAATTTTGTGAAAATATAAAGTTTCAAAAATCTGCTGGAGGCTCCAGTAATTTTCAAAAAAGTCGCTGGAGGCCCTAAACAGGGTGTTAAACTTAGAGTGTAGAGTACATTTCAGCTTTCCATCTCCATTTGATGAAATTTGTGAAAATTTAAAGTTTCAAACATCTGCTGGAGGCTTCAGGAATTTTCAAACAGTCGCTGGAGGCTCCAAAACGACTTGAAATTCACCTGCAGTACTTTGAAGCGTAATGAAATTAGTTTTTAGAATAAATTTCAGCTTCACAACTCCAATTTAATGGAATTTTGTGGGAATTTCGAGTTTCAAAAATCTGCTGGAGGCTCCAGAACTGCTCAAAACGAGTTGAAACTGTTTCCAATCGATTTGGCATGTCGAAATTAGGGTATATCCCAAATTTCAACTTTCTTGGTCAATTTGGTAAAATTTTGATTTTTTTCCCTGATTTTTGGCCGAAATTTGATTTTTAAAAATTCACCAAAAATCGAAAAACGCACTTTAGTACTTGAAATTTTGAGAGGTGATAAATTTTTACATGATATTTCGATCTACTTTTGTATGGTTTGAAAAATTTCGTGCAAGTCCTATGTTGAAACGCAAAATTTGCGATTTCGGCTGACCTGTCAATCAAAATGGCCGCCATTTTGTAAGTAAGGCCAACTTTTTTTTGGGCAATTTTGCTTTAAAATGTTCCTTAGGATGTCCCCTTTAAGAAAAAAAGTTGTCCCGGAGGATCGGCGGGGGGGGGTGCAATTACTCCTATTGTCATATGCCGGACTATCATTTTCAGTTTATGGTTTCAATTTTAGTTTTGAAGGTACCTATTGAATTTTCAATTTTTGATTTTATTCTCGGTTTTTGATTTAATTTTTCGAATTATAATCTCGAGTTTTTCACTTTATTTTCATGTTTCGATTTTATTTTAAGAAATTACCACTTCACACATTTTCAGACATTTACACTCAATTTTTTTTAACTATACCCCTATATGCATAATACGTCTGCGTATGATGTACGATTTGCGAGAGAAAGGAAACTATCTCGAGCATTCGCGAAATTCAAACTCGCACTTTCGAAAAGTTTCCTTGCAAGATGATCACCGCGTACAGCAACATTTGAAAAACATCTGCAAAAGCAGCCAAGTTGGTAGATAGATAGGCCCGGGTATAGTACTCGTACTCGTACACAGGGCTACATGATATAATACGCACTATCTGGAGATGAACTGAAGAGCAGCGCGAAAATATAGAGTAAACTGACACCCATCCGTCTTAGTACGATATTCGAACGTGCTCGGCTTGCCTCTGCCTCGACGTGCTAATGTTTTCATCTCACGTCAAAACCCTTCTCTCTATGTGAAGGTATACTACGCTAAACAAATCAAACGAGTTTGGTAAATTAAATGAGAAATTCTAGTGTTAAATTACGAATACGACGACGACAACGACAACGAAGCAGGTACCCTACCTGCTACCTACCTACCTATATATAGACACATAATACGTACCTAGTACCTACTGGATGATGAGGTACCCTAACTCGTATATTGCGGATTTCATCGTCGTCGTCATCAGAGGGTTGGTACGGCGCCAAATGAATTTTTTTTCTCGCTCTTTTTGGTCGCAAAAAGATTTTTCAACCCTCGTTCATCTCAGACTATGTGAGAGAGATTGAAAAGGTATCGTATATGTAGCTCTAGCTATACTATACGAGTATATGAACGACGACAAATCGATCGTATCGTGTTCGAATGTGGGAGTCGTTCCGATCGGGACGCGCGAATTTATTTTAAGAAGCGATTGAGAGAATAATTAATTTTTCGCAGTTGATCGAGAGTATATAACTTAGCGAACGATATACGAGTAAAGCCATTAATTTTAATTAAAATCTTGTCAAAAGTTTACGACTAGACGAACAACAGTGTATAATATGCTCGCACAGGTTAAGCAAATCCAGTGGGGGGAGGGAAGGGGAGGGAGGTGGGAGTCGTGTGACGAAATCAAAAAGTACCTACACGTGGATTTCGAGTGTATAGTGTGTGATGTTGACACGGTGGTGAAGATAACGATGGCTGCGTCTAACCATATAAACATACGCGAGCATAATTCATAATATTATAAGGAAGTTCATGACGAATACGTCGTCGCTTGGTTATTTTATAAGTTGGCTGTATTGGAATACAGGTATTTCAGCGGGTATCTAAATCTTCGAGTAAAGTTTTGGTTGAGTGAAGTAAGGAACTAAATGTGACATTCCACGTTTAATCAGCTCGATCTTGACTACGATTTTGCTAAAAAATAAACTGGCTCTGAAATATCTCTTGAAGCAGATGGATCAGGTTATTTTTTAGCAATTTTGGAAAAGGTGAGACTTTTTGGAATTTATTGCAAAAAATAGATATAATTTCTGACAAAAAGCAAGACTTTCATAATTTCAGCGAAAAACGAGACTTTTCGGGAATTATTGGCGAAAAATCGAGATTTTTAGATGTTTTTGGTAAAAAAAAAAGATCAATTTTGCTAAAAAGCAATTTCCACTGGAGCCTTTAGAACTACCCCCACTGTAAGCCTTCTTAATGATGCTTCTGAATGCCCACTTGACATACGTAGACAATATATTTCCACATCAACATACTTGAGCATAAAATCAAATCCTGACTTCAACTTAAAGTTGGAATATTTATAATTCCTATACGTTCACTATCTGTAAAATTTCAATCTTTTCTCCAACAAATTGAAGAAAATATCATTAAAATACACCACTTGTTAGTAAACCCTATCCCACCTTGGCAATCTTTTAACGCTATTATTGACCTATCCTTGACAGAATTTAACAAAAATCACACCAACTCCATCATACTTAAAAGACATTTTGACAAGTATGAAGAATTCAGTCATATATATACTGATGGTTCAAAAACTCAACAATTCACTGGATGTGCAATCATTCATGGCGATGTATCTATCCCCATAGCTCTCCCCTCCCTTTGCACTATCCTTACTGCTGAACTATATGCAATTAAATCTGCAATTTCATATTCCCTTGATTTTTCTTTAAATAATGTCATAATTTTTACTGACTCTTTATCTGCTCTTTTATCAATAAAAAACTATAGGTCAAAATATTCACATCCTATATCACTTTAGATCATTGAACTCCTTCAACTCTTCCAAAATAACACAACCATACTATGTTGGATACCTTCACACTCCCAGATTCAAGGAAATGAGCTAGCAGACAAAACAGCTAAACAGGCACACCTCCACCTCCCCCTTGCCGACACACCAATCCCTCTATCTGATTTGAAACTCCATTCCAAAAGACTAATGCATGAAGTATTTCAATCTTCATGGTCTCAGGTCCCAAGTTCAAATAAACTCAAAAGCATCAAAAACACCACATCTTTATGGAAAACTTCTGAGCAACATCAACATAAATCTGAGGTTCTTCTCACCCGACTCAGGACTGGCCACTCCCTTCTCACTCACCAATTCATATTCCTCAAACAGCCTCCTCTGTTATGCCCAGAATGCAACAACATCCCCCTAAACATTGCTCATTTACTAATAGACTGCCCTTCCTACCAGAATGAACGCTCCAGACACCTAAGTTCTAACCAACTACAGGTCCTCCTCTCTGACAACCCTTCTCGCACAGACGAAGTAATTAAATTTCTAATCTCAACAAAATTAGATAAAAAAATTTAAAATTGTATGTACATACTTATCTTTATTTCCTGTATAACCTAATTTTAAGCTTTTCACTCGTAAATACGAGCCTCTAGCCGATAAGTTGCTGTATATGGCTCATTAAATGAAATAATAATAAAAAAAAAAATTTGTCAATTTTAATAAGACACAACAATTTTTGGAAATTTGAAAAAGTTTAGCGATAAATGAGACTATTTGACATGGGAAGGAGGGGGGAGGGTAAAAATTCTCCTCTGCAATAAAAGTTTCAAATTGTGATTATGTTTTTGCCTTGAACTCACAAAAGGAAATGTCATGACAAACACAGTCTGACAAAATTTCAAAATGTCAGAAAGGTATTTTTGAATGTTTGACATAATTTATTGATTTTGTCCAAAATTTTTCAAGTCACGCTCAAGATCAAGAAGTTTACTACAATTTCACTCAAAATGTTTTAAATTATCCATTTTTTATATGTTTTCAAAAACATTGCACAAAGTTGGAAATTTGTCTGAACTTTTTCCAAGTTTCTAAAAATCGGGTTAAAAAGATCTGAAATTCCACTTTAATGTTGCTCAAAACGTGAAAAATTGGTTATTTCAGGCATCCCAACAATAAAAGTAACCAAAAGTAAGCAAAAATTTTCAGTTAAGTATGCAAATATTTTTAGGGAAAAGTTCGATAAAAGATCGAAAAATCAAATCTAGAAGAAAACCAAACAAAGGGCTGTGAGGGTGAGAAAAATTTAAGCGAAAAATTAGGAATTTTTGGGAAAAACTAGATCGAAATAATCGAGAAAGTTGGGAAGAAAAAGAATTACCAAAAACTATGGGTTCTTATACTTCTTTAATTATAAATTTTCAAAAGTTTTTCCTTTTACTTTGTCCAACTAAAGTTGGAGTGTAGAAAAATTCACTTCTTAATACATCAAAAATATTTTTGTTTACTTGAAATTCCCCCCTCCCAAAAAAAAGGCTGACCAATGTTTTTCAGTCAAAACTATTGCTGAAAATATCAAAGAAGCCCTATTTTTTGCAGAAAATTCGGAAACAATAATTTCTAATTGTTGCCAAAATTGGTTGTTTTTGAAAATTAAATAATTACGTCCCGATTAATTTTCTACAGCTTTTGCCCTCGCTTTGCTCGGGTCTTTATTCCTATTTCTGAAAAGATTACAATTTCCCAAAAACTATTGTTAAAATTTTTAAATTCTGAAGGCATGCAAATCAACTTTAATGCATCAGTTTTTCAAAGATTTTGCGTTCGCTTCGCTCGGGTATATTTGAATTATTCTACTGAGCCTTCGAAAACTTTCAAGAATAAAAAATTAGTAAAACCTCAGAAATTCAAGAAACATACCAAAATCAATACTGGGGGGGGGGGGGTGGTACTATCAGTGCAAAACAGTGCGAAATTTAATTCATAAATGCCAAAAAGCACAAAATTTTCATTTTTCTGTATCTCACAAGTTGTAAATTTTCTGATTTGAATTTGCAACATTTTTGTTTTCAACTCCCCCTTTCCAGAATTTTTTCGAACCCCATCTGGCTTAGCATGGAAAATACTGGAGAGAGGGATGGAGGGGTCGTTTGGGATAAAAAGTTGTGAAGATCTAGCGAAAAAATTGGAAAATTTCAGTCTCACCCCCCCCCCAAAAAAAAAACTTGAAAAATAGTTGAGAATAATTATTGTTTGAAAAACGAATAAGTACATACTTCAATCGCCATGAAAAAAGTGATGGCAATACGTAAAAACGAATGTTTTATAAGGGGTAAAATTATCGATGAAAAGAAATAGACAATTGGGTTTGTGACAAAACAAAAAAGTTCTTTTCAGTTTTCAAAAAAAAGTGATTATTTGAAATTTCTGGCATATTTTTTCTAATTTATTGTGGAATTTCGAAAAAGTAAACATTCGGTTGAAAATAGTAACAAAAGGAACGTTTTGAAGGCAAATATTAACCAAAAGTAACCAAGTTACTTCAAAAGTAGCCTAATTGGGATGCCTGTTATTTTTCATCCACAGTTTTAAGAAGTCTCACATAATGTCAGGAATTCATCAAAATGTTTTAGAAGTTGGTATTTGAAGAATTTTTCTCCGAGTTTTTATTAGAATTTTATCCAAGTTTTCAAAATTCAGCATCTCGTGGACCAAGCCGGCGCTTATTTTGGAATAATAACGTCAAAAACAAACCCTTCCCGACCTACCCCGAGAGAATGCTAAATATTTTTTTACTTCTCTACATTTTTTTTTTTTTTTTTTTTTTAGCGAAATTGAGCATCTGAACCGAAAACTGGGCTCATTTAACTTGGAATGACTCAGAATTGAAGTCAAGTTCACTATCCAGATTACTGTGCGCAGTGGAAAATTTGTAAAAATAGTAAAAATTGGTCAAGAAAACCGAGAAAAGCTCAACAAAATAATTTCCTTGAAATTCTGGGACGCCTTGTATGTATTTACCCACAGTCAAAATACACAAAATCCATTCGTCAAATTACTGCTCGGTTGAAATCTAAATTCAGCAGATTAGTTACACGATGACGCGACGTAATACAACAGCTATCGAGATGAAAGCATTTGTAACTCAGAAACAATCCCAATTTTTCCATTATCTCGAAATATGGACATCGTCGTACATCGAAGACGTGGTGAAATCGCGCGGATAGAATAAATTTTCAAACATCACGAATGGATGGACGCGTATCTGCGGTATTTTCTGTCCGGGTCAGGGATGAGAATACCTACGTAAGGATGATCAGAGCGAATGAAAAAAGAACAATTCGAAAGGGTAATCGTTTGTTTACCTTAAACGAAAGGTCAGCAAATTGCCGGCAATCGAAATTGCTGCCATTTGGGTGGCGATAGGTTCGGGGGGTTTAAATGAGAAAAAGCAACGAGAACAAATAGAAGAGTGAAACAAAAAGAAAGAGAGAAAAGAGCAAACGAAAGTACCGAAAGAAAGACGAATACCTTTAAAATGGAAAGGATCAGTTGCTTATCAGTGTCGTTTGTTGTAAAATGCGAGAGAGAGAAGGCAAGAAAAGTGCAAGAGAAAGGGTCGCAAGACAAATGAGATTTTGGCTACGAGCCAATTCAATCGGTCCGCAACGTCGTCCCATTCTCATCTGTATCCTTTTCCGTATATATACGTACGTACTATACAACATGGTATGAGAGAAGAGCAACTATACAAGGTACATATATGTAGTACGAGTACTACAGTACAACATGATGACGATGAGGTATACGCAGTACACAGTTACACACATTACTCGGTTAACGATCGTCCTCTCCGGCCAAATATAACGTGTCAACAATGCTCGACGAAAAATTCGCCATCGTCACCGCTGTCGCGTGAAAAAAAAAAGTTCCACCATGTATACGATACATGCAAGAAAGTACGATAGGAAAATACCAACGATTCAAACAGTCCAAACGACGATAGAGAAAAACATGCTGCGGACAGTGAAAGAGAGTGAGGGAGAGGGAGGAAAAAACACCAACCGTTTACTATGGAAAAATCGCTGTAATAAACTATCGGCAAAGGTTATAACTGTCCGGTTGCTGTCTTAAAGCTAGTTTCAACCGTGCTCCCAGTGAAATGTACGTTTTTCTTCGCAATATTTTTCGGATTAACGGATTTCTGCGCTCTTCCGCGCCAGCCCTTCGCAGCCTTTAAAATAGACCCGCGAGAATGCACGATGGAGGGAGAGAAATTGTGTGCATGTAGCCAAACGGAGAATACACATGTCGGAAATATTAGCTCGCTTATAGCCGAGAGATACTTGATTTTTGTATTGAATTTACCACGCTGTGTGCTTTTTTTCCCATCTATGCATCGAATGAATTAGCCTCATAGACGATTGGTAAGTAGTATAGTGTAAGATGGAAACGATTCAATGGAAACGTCGACGTGAGAGTCGTAAGAGGTAAATTAAAAGGCTCTGAATGGGATGCTAGATATATTTTTACGTTAAAGGCAGTGTTAATCATTTTCGCTGCGAAATGTTTCGATTTTAAATGCCAAGTATGGATAATGCGAACTGGGTAAATGGAAAACTAAGGCAAATTCAGTTCAAAATAAAAGAGTACTGAATACCAGCATTTTATTCGCTGTATTCGGTCACCGAAGTATTTGTTTGGATATTTCTACAAGTTTTTGAGAAGAATTCTCCAACCCCGCTTCCTCACAACGCCCTGAATCAAGTACGAGTTGAATTTTTCGGCAAACACTGTCGCTAAATCGGCCCATTTTTCGATGATGCTGACTAATCACTTCATCAGTGAGGTACGGTTCATTTAACTTGACCGACAATTTTGGACCAGACAAAGAAAAATGTGAAGAGCATCCGAGAATACACAACCTGGAAAATTTTCACGTTTCAGTTCATGGCGATTTTTTAAAAAATCCAATAGTCCATATTTCACCCCCCCCCCCCAAAAAAAAAACAATAATATCTAATAATAATAGAGGAGAAGGTACAATTATGGATCCAGGTACAAATATGGACCCCCCCCATGCTTTAGTGTACAACCACTAGCGCTACGGTCATGCTGGGTAGGTAGGTACTAAAAATTATACTAGTAGTGTAGTATCGATAATCCATGTACTTATTTCGGATCCATGCAAACTTGGGTGTCTCTCATCTCATGAGCAATTGTTTTTTTTTGCGCATTATTTCCTTGCCAATGGAAAATTTCACAAGTTTTTCATTCAATAATTCATCAACTTCAAATAAAGTTTGGAAAAAAAATTATTAGCGAAGTAAGTAGCTTACAATGTGTACTTTCAAAATATACTTTCATATTTGTCTGTACTTCAACTGATTTTCATAATTTTTTCATTTTTCATAAACTGAGCCGATTTTTTGCATGGGTATAAATATGGACCCCTAAATTTTTTTACCTAATTCTAATTCAATATTTTTTAGAATGTCGAGAAAAGTGTTATTAACAAAGAAGACAAGTCCAAAGTGTCGAAAATGGAACCATGATTTTTTCATTTTTCATAAACTTGGCCAATTTTTTGCATGGGTATAAATATGGACCCCTAAATTTTTTTTCATCTAATTTTGATTCAATGGTTTTTAGAATACCGAGAAAAGTGTTATTAATAAAGAAGACAAGTCCAAAGCATCGAAAAACAACTTTAAATAAATTTTTATTCATTTTTTGAGGGGGGTCCATATTTGTACCATTTTATGTCACTTTTCTAAATTTCAAATTTCTCCGCGAGTTTTCAACAAAAAAAATAAATTTTTTCACACAATATACTAGAGTCTTTGGCCTTTCGAATGGTATACTTGAAAAAAATGTTGATAATTTTTTCTACCCTTTAAAGCCAAAAAGCTAGAGGGGGTCCATATTTGTACCTTCTCCTCTAATAATTGGTACAAAATTGGATTGAGGGTTATGACCCTAATTATTTTTTTAAATTTGACCTTAACAACGACCTCGAAATCCAGTTTTAAAGATTCAAATCAACTTGGACTGAAGTCCAAAATCTGGAAAAATCCAAAAAAATTATTTCAGACAATCTTCAGTGTATTTTTCGTTGCCGATAATTTTCTCAAAATTTTCCGAGTGGTGGCTGCTATACTTCAAAAATCATTTTCAACATTACAAAAAAACAAAAACAAAATAGAGCATGCCCTAAAAAAGCCCACAAACTACCTTCTACCCTTGTCGATATTGAAACTTTGAAAAATGACCTTGAAAAATTAGAACAAAATTTGAAAAAAAGTAAATTTTCCCTCGCAATTGACACATCAAAAATCCAAAATTATTACACCCATCCCTTAACGACCTGTTCAATATCCGAAAACGAAATCGCCCTGCACATCAAAGTCCCCATCAAAACAAAAAATTCGTTATGGGAAGTTTTCGAATTTTTACTGATACCCTTTATTTTTGAAAATGAAATATGCTATATGCATACTGAGCCATCTTACTTATCTTTTGACTATGAAAATGAAAATGTAAAAATCATACTTAACAGGAACCTCAATTAAAAACTGCAATGAAAATTCAGGACTTTGTTACATTTCATCCTATGAGGATACAGCCGATGAATTTCCTCTATGTATAGAAGCCATATTTAAGAAAAAATCTAGAAACGAACTTGATAACATATGTGGATTTAGGTATGAAAAGAACCATGACAAAATTATTATACGAAAAATAGATGATACCGAATTTATACTGACAAACCTTAAACAGGAACTCTACATTAACAACGCAAAAACTCAAGGAAAAACCAAACTTAACTTTACACTAGACCATTACGGTGCAATGAAAATAAAACTACCATGTGACTACGAACTAACAGATAACTTGAAAACATTAATCAAAACACAATTCCCATGTATACAGAAATCTGAAAAATTCTCATACCATAGAATCCTATCTGTCCAATGGACAGAATTCGAAACTCTTTCAGCCGATGCCCTAACAAAAAATACTATATTTTTCAAAAACGTATCAAAAATAGTCAACAAAAACTGGAAAGACCTAAGTAACCCCAAATTTTGCTCGATTTCCTCAGAATTTTAAATTTCTCCAGGAGGCATAGGCATGAATTTGACTCCGTTTGAAATCAATGAATTGATTTCCAGCAGGACATCACGAGTGGTTTTTTTTCAACTGGCCAAGTCTAATAATTATTTTGGAGGGAGGCGGAGCTGGAATTCAAAAGATCCAAAATTTTATGTTTGTATGAAAATTTTCAAAATATGCGCAAATGGTCGTATCTTGCATAAAAACAAATCACATTTCCCTCTAACTGGGATATCAAAATTTTATCGTACCATTTGCAGCGATTCTGGGGTTTCCAGCGCAATTTTTGATTTCACCACGAGTTGAACCATATTTAGGTTGATTTCTAGGCAGACAACTTGAGAGTGGGGTTTTTTTACTTGATGAAACAAAAAATGAACAAATGATGAAAAAACTGCGACTGTCTGTCCACCAGGAAATTGGCTCAAATGAGGATAAACTCACTAAACCAGTCGAGAAAAAGCTACGAATTGATTTCAAACTGGCTAAATTAATTTTCACATTTTTCGCAGATGTTCAAAAAATTTCTAGATAAATCGAAAATTGCACTGGAGGCTCCAAAATAACCAAAAATGGTGAAAATCGATTCGTTATAGAGTTGTACACGACTGCTTTTCGTCATTTTCATCGAATAAATACCCCCCTCCCCTCCTCCCAACCAAAAAAAGAAGCAAAATTGTCTAAAATGGTCAATTTTGTATTTTTGAAAATTCTCTAAAAATCGTTATAAATCAATTTGAGCAACTGAAATTTTGATCAGCTTAAATTTGACCTGATAGAATATTTTTGGATACTATTTTGGCTTTTTTCAGTTCAAGCTGTTTAGTCTTGAAAGTTTTCAAAATGACAAATGGCTGAAATGATGAATTTCTACAGTGGAAGAAAATTATTTTGAAATCTAAAATGTAAAAGAAGAGGCCTCCAATTTTATAAGAAAGTTGGAAAAATTATGAAAACAAAAAGTTCATATGGGATGTGCAAATCCATCCCACACATTAATTTTGAATAATACAACAATACCATCATTATATTATATCAACCTGTTCTTAACGAGCTAAGATGACCACATCAGCATTGGAATGGCCGGAGGGGTAGTAAAGGAAAAAACGAAAAAAAAACTCGTCACACATATCGCTCATAAATATTTTCAACTCGCAGACTCGAAATTCGTACACAATTTCTGCTCGCCGACGACGAATTCTTCACCCTTATAATGAGCTCGAATTCCTCACACCCTTAATCAACTCACCCCATAATAGCGTTACGACTAGATGGTTACAAAAAGTGAATTCACTTTCATACAGACGCTGGCTGGCTGGTTGGCTGGCTGGCCGATAGCAAGTTCATAAACTCCATTCTCTCTTAATATTATGTACCATCGATGGTCATCGTACGAGAGATTATAGTAATCGTAAGTATTCAATACATGTACAACACAGCCAACAGGGGCCAGGCCAGGGACCAGCCTCAGCTCATCATAAGGCGGTCTAGGAGCCCACTCTGTTTCGTGAGATGGAATGCGAATAAAAGCGAGTTGGCTTTTAAGCATCGTCGAGTCATCGTTCCATGTACATTAAGAGGACGCTGGGCGGTCGGGTCGATTTTGCTCGTCGTAGTCGTCGTAGTCGTATAAACAAACCCTAAAGATTAATTCTTACTATCGTCGCCCAATTTCTCTCTACTCTGCCATGTCGACACTGCTGCCGCAGCCGATCGAATTTTCCTATTACCTCTTCTCCGCTCACCCCTTGCCCTGCTTTTGTACCCGGATCGTCGACACGTTCAGGGCTGCGGCTGCTACACAGCCATTTACTTTACTTCGCGAGAGCTAGCAAGCGAGAGAGGAAAAAAAGTCGCACAAACCGAACACGAACGAGAGACAGAGAGAGTTTTCCGGACGAGGGAGTGAAATAGAGAGCCATGAGCGAGAGACAGAGAGAGAAAGAGCGCAATTTCTTGCCGGAGTTGTCGTTTCGTAATATATCTTGACATCTGTTTCCAATGTGTGTTTGGTGGATAGTTTAGCACAAAATTTAATGTTCCGGAGACATTTTCTCGTTTTTAATATCGTCGTCGGTCGTTCTTATATGTAGTATACGAGTACGAGTACGGTTGGCTTTGCTTTCTTTTTTCGCAGCTCTCTAGCTCTACTCGTTCGTAAGATTTTCCTTTCCGTACTCGTTGCTTCCTCATACCCCCTCCTGTCTTCACTTTGCATGCTTTACATTCGGCTTGGGAAAAAATTCATTAATATGGTTTTCATGTTGACGGCTCTGGGACTAACTCGATGATCGCGTTTGCCTCGAATTACATTCCCAAGTGACACGGGCTGTCTCTCTTACCGAGTTTCGCGGCGTTCCACGTAGTAATTATCCAATCATTGACCATACACTCACACTAGCATACCGAGATCTAGACATTATGATAGAACCCTCCTACTTCAAATTTGATATAAAGTTGTCAGAATTTCATGATACCAAAAAAAAAAAAACAAACGTTGGTGTTTTTTTCCTGTGCCCATGCACTCCACCTACATCAAAAAATGAGCATGTGCTCTTCGCTGCTTATTTACTCGTATAGTATTTATGAAAATATCTACATATTATACCATCCACAATTCGTGGCTTTTCCAGCTCGCTTCTTCTCTCCATCGTCGCGTTATACGTTAGCGCACTGATTTAAATTAATGGTTAAATGTACCTAGTACCTACACTCTTCTTCACGCTTACATAACGTACCTTTTTCTCCTCTCTCTCCCTCTTACTCGCTGGCTAAATTAAAAACAAAAAAACACACACCTAGCTCGTATTTTTGTTTCACAGATCGTTATCTGTATGACAGATGAGGCAAATATACGTAATGCGAAGCTCGGTCACAAAAAAACAATGCACTTCATTCATTCGAACTCATCGGCGATTACATTTCCGTTCTTTTTTCTCTCTTGTTTTGCTGATACGAGTACTCTCGCAGGTTTTACTATTTTTACCAACTCAGATTTATCTACCCTCACGTTGTATAGAGATGAGATGCACACGATAATTTCTCGTTCAACAATATACGATGTAATATGATTAAGAGACCAGAACATCTTATACTAAAAATATAATCAACCAATTACAAACTGAAACTATAAACCATTATCCCAAAATAAAACAATACAATTACACATATTTAATTACGTTAAAACGGTCGCAGCAGCAACTTCTTGCTCGCAAATCGTCGTCAAAAAGCTTTCGTTTTCTTGGCGCAAAGACAAGCACCAGGAAAAAAAAGAGTAAAATTACCGAGTCCATCCAGTATAGTGAAAAAAATACACCACCTCATCGTCCATCGTCATCGTCGTCGTCGTCGTGCTTT
Organism: Planococcus citri; assembly: GCF_950023065.1. Lineage (NCBI taxonomy): Eukaryota > Metazoa > Arthropoda > Insecta > Hemiptera > Pseudococcidae > Planococcus > Planococcus citri. Next base: position 67,367,625 of record NC_088681.1, read on the forward strand.
CGATGCACACGATAGACTACAGTATAACTACGAAGCTTACAACACACACGCACTCGCACACGTTAAACAACTCGAAACTTTAACGTCGCTGCTAATGAGTAAAGACCGTAAATTCGTCTGATTTATGTTCTCAACTTTACGTATACTACGCGAATACTACACTCTGGAAGGCGCCAAAAAAAAGAAAAAAATGGAAAACGAAAGGAGGCGGGGAACAGCGCCAAAAGTTACCAACCCTTTTTACCGCTAGAATTGAAATACCCACTATATGTGGGAAAAAATGTTGGTGTTAGCGAACTAAGGCATTATGGGCCGAATTTTCTCTTCGGTCAAGTTCGAACTATAAGGCTGAAAGCATCCTGACGAAAGAAGAGTTTCTCGATGAAGGGCCAGACCAATCAAATGAGTCGATATTGAAAATAGGGCCAACAATTAGTCATAAACACCCACGTACTTGTCTACTTTTAAATTGCTTTGAAATTGAATTAAACACTTGTTCACTTCCTCGGAGTTTTTGAAATCCTTCTTCAAGAATATTAGTTTATGGTAAAAAAAAAATATATTATAAACAAGTGTTTCAACTGCGATATTCGCTCGAATTTTAGCCAATTTTCGAGCTGTTTGGAGCATGTGTACGATAACTCGAGCGATGATAGACTTAATGAACTGAGATTCCGACAAAAATTCAAGCCCATTGCGATTTAGAGGAAAATTGGTCCAGAAGTTCCTCTGTTACTATTTTCAGTTTTTCAACGTTTTCGTATCAACTATAGGATGTCTGTTTCAATTAAAAATTTTCATGGTAATGATTTTTTTCTCACACGAAAAGACGACTACTGCAGTATATTCATCTTTAAAAGTTCTAGTGATCGAGGTAAATTAAATGTTGAAAAAATACTTAAAAAACAAAAAACAAAAATACAAGACTTACCAACAAACTTTAAATTCGAAATTAAGACAATTATAATTTTAGAAAAATCAATGATCGGCCCGAAAAAAAAAAAATAGGAAATGACCTATAAAAACGAAAATGAGGGTTAAGTTTTTACTTCTAATAAGTTACAAAAAAAATCATCAGTAATTCTAATTTTTCAGGCGTAATTTACAAACAAAATCACTAAAGTAGTAATTTATCAAAAATTGTACCTATACGAGAATCCGTGTCTAGAAAAAATTTCAACAAAAAACACCAAATTACCAGTAATTTACCAGAAATAATTCAACAAAAATTACCAGTCATTTTCCAGAAGTTACCAAGTCCTTTACTAAAAAAAAAAAAAACGAGTAATTTACCAGAAATCACCAGTGGCAGTAAGTTGACAGAAATTACCACTCAATTACCAGAATTCCCAGTAATTTACCAGTAAGACTAGTGATTTACCAGAAATTACTAGTACTTTACCAAAAACTACTGTATTGAAATTTATCAGAAATTACCAGTAATTTACCAGAAATTACCAGTAATTTACCAGAAATTACCAGTAATTTACCAGAAATTACCAGTAATTTACCAAAAATTACCAGTAATTTAACAGAAATTACCAGTAATTTACCATAAACTACCAGTAATTTACCATAAATTACCAGTAATTTACCAGAAATGACCAGTAATTTACCAGAAATGACCAGTAATTTACCAGAACTGTAATTCACCAAAAATGACCAGTAATTCAACAAAACTTAACTATAATCTGCCAAAAATTACCTGTAGCTTACCAAAAATTACCAGTAATTTACTAAAAATTACCAGTTATTTACCAAAAATTACCAGTTATTTACCGAAAATTACCAGTTATTTACCAAAATTACCAGTAATTTACCAAAAATTACCAGTAATTTACCAAAAATTACCAGTAATTTACCAAAAATTACCAGTAATTAGGGATGAAAAGCTAGCTGAAAGCTTAAAGCCGAAAGCTGAAAGCCGAGCAGTTTTTCTCACTAAGCCAAAAGCTAAAAGTTTGCAAGTTTCATTTTTTCCAAGCCAAAAGCTAGCCAAAAGTTTCATTTTTTTGGCTTTTTTCAAAGGCTTTTTTGCAGAATTGAATTCTCTAAATTCAGAAAAAACAAAGAAATGAAAAAAATTTCATTCAATTTTATTTTAATGCGATTTAGTGAAATGAAAAAAAAGGAAAATAATTCAAGCAATGAATATTCTCCACTATCACTAATTATGAAATCAATGTACCTGATCAAATTTTTATTTTGCTTTTTTTGTAAATTGATAGTGTATCAGCTAAAAGTTTAAAGTCAAAAGCTTAAAGCCAAAAGTTTAAAGCTAAAAGCTCAATGAAATATAGCTGAAAGCTGTTAAATTAAACATATAAGGGAAAGCCATTGGAAGCCGAAAGTTTGGCTAAAGCAAGCCTTAAAAATCGAGATAGCCAAAAGCTAAAGCCAAAAGTTTTGATTTTGAAATTTCAAGCTAAAAGCCAAAAGCTGAAGTTTCATTTTAAGGCTTTTCATCCCTGCCAGTAATTTACAAAAAAATTACCAGCAATTTACAAAAAAAATTACCAGTTATTTATAGCAAAAATTACCGGTAATTAACCAAAAATTACCAGTAATTTATCAAGAATTACCAGTAATTGACCAGAAATTACTAGTTATTTACTAGTAATTTACAAAATACATATCAGTAGTAATAATTTTAAAAAAATTACCAAGAATCAAAAAAACTACAATTTTCTTGAAAAATTCCCTTCTTTGAGAACCTGGTCATATCTCCTCTTCATGAGCACCTCTAGAGTTGAATTTTCTTCGGAAGACGAAATTTCAACTCAAAATGAACATCTCTAACGAATTTGCTCAAAATCATCCGAATTTTTTTCAAAAATATCTACATTTTACTGGTACAGGGTGCCTAACAAAGCGCCTAGACAAAAAATCGTGACTTTTTCATGATCTATTTTTCACATTTTTACCGCATGAAAATACCCCCCCCTCACCCCTCAATTTGGATATCTTGAGACAGCGAGGAAAATTTTTCTAATTTGTAGGCAAGTAGATGTTTCAGTTTTTCCATTTTTCTGATTTTTTGAACAAATTTTTCTTTTTTCCTATTTTTTTTTATTTTTAGGGTTTTTTAAAAAAAATTCAAGTGTGTTTCGAGCAAATTCATGACTTTTTCAGTTTATGACTGTTTCATGACTGTTAAACCCCCGTGGAATCCAATCTTCGCCTGTTAATCTTCAACAGCCATATCAGAAAAACATCACGTTTACCAACACCACACGCCACATTCGAGTTCAACAAGCACTCTAGTATAAAGTTTCCACCAGATGCAGGGTTAAAAAAGGGGTTAGGTAATCAGGGAAGGGGCAGTGGTGAAATTGTACATACACTCGTACGTACCTTATAATAAATGAACGACTGCATCTACTTAGCCCGAGCAAACTTGTAATGTGAGAGAACTTGGTCATAGTCGCTGAACGTTGCCGGAAACCGAGAAAAAAATACCCCCAAAAAAAAGGAGCGAAAAAAAAGCACCAAAGAAAGGATTTAGGATGTTGAAAAAGATTAGAAAGTTTTCGACGAAAAAGAGAGAAAATACTTACTCGGGTAGTTTGGCGCTGCGCTCTCTGGCTCTCCTATCGCCCTTCATCGTCTCGTGAAGTCGAGATAAAGGTATTTTTGTGTTTTTGTAATCAGGTAACACAACGACGCAAAGGCAGCAAGAAGCAGCGCGCGAAAAGCGGAACAAAACATAGCCTTCGCACCCCCTCCTCCCCCAGCCCCTCACACCGCTCTGGCTGTGAAGTGAAAGGGTTGCGAAGAGATGTGGCAAGAAGAGCTGTACCGGTAACGCGCTTTAGCTAATAGACAAACTAATACCACTTGTGTGTGCGCGTCTACGTCTCTCTCTCGCTCTCTCTGCTCCTGCTTGTTGTACGTATAGTATTTTGAAAAGAAGCGAAACTTTGGCTCGAACGAAAGTTTCAAAAAGTTTGGGGCGATAAAGCTTGTTTTGACAACGCTTCTGTCATCTCCGCCCGCCCGCGCCACTTCTTGTACACCGCAAGAAAACACTGTTCAGTCATCTCGAGCTCGAGCAGCGGTATAAGGAATAATACGCTTCCGCGATTAGATTTTTTTCCACCTCTCCGCTTCGTCCGTACGTCTATTACACCTAAGAAACGTGATAAGCAGCTGAACAGATCACGCCAACTTATCTAAAAGCGAGCTATGTAGTAACGGATGGACGGATACTTTATCCAGCAACGGGTGTCTCCTCCGACGACGACGCACCCTGCACCCTGCGCCACAAAACCAGAAAAACTTTTATCATTTTGATAGCTCTGCGGTCACACGAGCCACATGCCATCAAAATGGACATCCAGCCGCAACTTCTCTTGTTCGATTTTTTTCTTTTTTCGCTAGCTCGCGTGCTGCTCTTTGACGATGGTCAAAAAAGGCTATTTTTCATCTACTCCTCCAGGGGATAGGCTACGAGACTTGTCTTTCCAATCTTGGCAAGTGCTCTATGTTTAGAATGTAGTAGGTATGTGTGGAAAAAACCAAACAAACGAAGATTAAAATGAAGAAGTCATTTTAATTTGTCGCTTATGTCACCGTCGCCGTCGTCGTTGTTGCGACGATCGTTTATTTTCCAAAATATTGCATCGAGTTCGGGGAAAAAAACGAACCGAAGAAATTGAATTGCGTTTTGTACGCGCCACGACGAAAGAACCACCGAATTATTCACACTCGAAAGTTGTTTTATCGCTTTCGAGAAAAAAAAAACTATCCGAATACACGAATACTAGTGTACGGCTGTTGACTGTTGAGTTATGCGATAGCGTTGTATTATTTTTCATTTTTCCGGGTCCTTTTTAGCCGGATTTTCCGTTTTTAAAAAGACATGGGAGTTTTTTGCTTGAATTTTCTGAACAAATTTTTCAAAAAAAGGAGGGTCAGACTCGTAATTAAAATAGCTCGAATGTTTTGAAAAAAAGTAAAAAATGCTAAATTCGAACAGCTTCAAAATTTTTAATTAGTACGTTGGTGACTTTAATTTTGAGCCAAGGCAAACAAAAAATCCTGGAACTCGGCGTGGAAAACTTTAAAAAATAAAATCTGAAGCTTTGAATTTCATTTTAAGATTTCTGTTGATTCTCTTGACATTTTCAAATTTGGACTATTTCCTTGATAAAGCCAAAACTTGATCAAATTACGATTAGATACATAGAAAACTGAAATTTTTACCTTAGGTATATACCACATTTTCAATCCTTCAAAATTGATGGGGAATGGATTACAAGTACTTCTGAAGCCGTTGCTGAATTTTTGGATCATCACAGGCATCAAAAAACTCTCACGCATTAAGCGTGACAAGACCGACTTTTTGTAAAATAAAAATCATCTATGAACGAATTGATCCAATTTTTTTATAAACATTCAGTCGTGAACGAATTCATTCGTATAAGTGACTCGCTCGCGAAGAAATCGATTTGTATAAGTGATTCATTCACAAACGAAGCGATTCGTATAAGTGACTCGTTCGCGAACTAATTGATTCATAATTATAAGTAATTCGTTTGTGAACGAATTGATTCATTTACTCGATTTTTGGTGAATCAATCACGAACGAATTGAATCATTTTTTGTGAATCATTCGCGAACTAATCGATTCATATAAGTGATTCGTTTGCAAACGAAGTGATTCGTATAGATGACTCGTTCGCGAACGAATCGATTTGTACAAGTGACCCGTTCGCGAACGAATCGATTCATGTAAGTAATTCGTTCGCGAACGAATTGATCCACTTACTCAATTTTTGGTGAATCATTCACGAACTAATCGATTCATATAAGTGATTCGTTCGCAAACGAATCGATTCGTATAAGTGACTCGTTCGCGAACTAATTGATTCATATAAGTAATTCGTTCGTGTACGAATTGATTCATTTACTCGATTTTTGGTGAATCATTCACGAACGAATTGAATCATTTTTTGTGAATCATTCGCGAACTAATCGATTCATATAAGTGATTTGTTTGCAAACGAAGCGATTCGTATAGATGACTCGTTCACGAACGAATCGATTCATGTAAGTAATTCGTTCGCGAACGAATTGATTCACTTACTCAATTTTTGGTGAACCATTCACGAACAAATTGAATCATTTTTTGTGAATCATTCGCGAACTAATCGATTCATATAAGTGATTCGTTCGCAAACGAATCGATTTGTATAGGTGATTCGTTCGCGAACGAATCGATTTGTACAAGTGACTCATTCGCGAAGAAATCAATTTGTATAAGTGACTCGTTCGCGAACGAATTGATTCATATAAGTAATTCGTTTGTGAACGAATTGATTCATTTGGTCAATGTTTGGTGAATCATTCACGAACGAATTGAATCATTTTTTGTGAATCATTCGCGAACGAATCGATTTGTACATACAAGTGACTCGTTCGCGAAGAAATCGATTCGTATAAGTGACTCGTTCGCGAAGAAATCGATTCGTATAAGTGATTCGTTCGTGAACGAATCGATTTATTTACTCAATTTTTGGTGAATCATTCGCGAACGAATTGATTCGTAAATAAAAGAATTGATCGATTCGTTGGCGAATGGTTCTTTCAAAAAATTGATCAATTCGTTCATGAATGATTCACCAAAAATTGAGGGTCTACTTTGTAGGAATCGTGCAGGCCCAGTGAGATTTCAAGTTTCATCGAAAGCGGTTCAGCCATTTTCTAGGCAATGCTAATGAGTTTTAAAAAAGTTGAAAAAAAATGTTGTCGGTCCATAACCTTGGATTATTGACCGTTTCCAACAATTTAGGAGCATGTCGCAGAGACGAAATTTTGTAATAATTATCCAATAATTTTCATTGAGAATCAGGGAAAAAATTGGATTTAAAAAATTTTTAAATCTCAAAAAATGGCTAACATTTTCCCAATAATCCCCCCCCCCGGTCTTCACTTTCTGTTCTAAAAAAAAAAAAAAAAAACAGGGAAAAGAAATGATTCTTTTTCATTTTTCAGAAGGATTCTGATAAAAATAATGACCAACTGTAAAAATGAAAATATAAATAAGTTTTTCAGAACTTTTGAACTCCAGATTTCTGTGTTCAGAAAAGAAGGTGATGAAAAAACACAACATTTTTGTTTTCAATGTGTTTAATAAAATTTCAAAATGTAAAGGCACGACTTTTGTGAGACATTTCTTCAAACACCTCACTTTTTTGCGGAGAGGGAGGGTGGAAATTTTAATCGTCAATTTTTCACTTTTTCAACGTCTTCGGACATTCAACGTACGATTTTTCAGAAGGGGTGAGGGGGTGGTGATGTCAGAAATACTTATGCCATTACTGTCAATTTATCCCTAATCAACTTTTGAAATTTTTTATGAGGGTTTTGATAATAATTTTTCAACGCATCCTAAATCTAAAATCTAAATTTAGAAAAAACTCACCAAGTTGACTTTATTTGACCCTTTAGACTAGGTGTAAAATTCTAATGAGGATATATTCAGATGTAAACTAAGTCCAACTTTCCCCAATGGTCAATACCATAGCTATGGACTTTTCACAAAAATTTGGCTAAAATGAACGTCAGTAGCATCAAAAATTTACCCGGCTGACATTTTTGGATTTCTTTTTTTAATTTTCCTCAATCCAGTTTGATTGCATCAGGATCATAAATCATTACAAGATAATCGATATTTTACCTGAACAAACTTCTATTTTCAATCATTCGTAAAGAACTTCATTTTTCACTTACCTAAAACACAGAAAAAACAAAACAAAACATTATTAATACGATGCGAAAAATAAACAAATCATACCATTAACCTATCGAAAAAACATCAATATGTCTCGCAGTTTCAAACTTTGCATCCTCCTCCTCCCCCTTCCTCAGGAATTCGCTAGCAATAAAATCTCATCGTTTCGGATGATCAATTCATTACCCAATTCAACTCTACATCGTCTTACGAACAAAATTCAACGAGGGTGTACTATCTAAACGCAAGACGAGGACGACGAAGACGACAACCATTTCAAGAAATCTGCATACTTTAATCTAAACGAGCAGCGATATTGCTCATGCTACAAAGATAAACGGACGGGGGGCAGGAAGTGTTGGGGTGGCATGGCAAGTCGACAACGCTAACGCAGCATCTGAGGGGGCAAATGAACGCACAAGACTCTGTCTCAAACGATTAAGCGTTTTTCCGACAAGATTTCAATTTGCAAAATTAATTCCGATCCATTTAGACGTTTGCTCTCGTATTACCATCGAACATGGTTTTTCATAAAATTTACCATTTAGAAATTTACGTATAGCGCAGAACGAACGACAGCTCGGGCTAGTCTTTTTCAAAAGTCTCTCTTGGTACTGCTGCTGAGCTGTGTGACTCTCGTGTCTCTTCTCCATCATCATCCATCGACATCTATAGGTCGACCCAATTCCAGCATCACGAGTGAACCAGCTTCGAGACGAACGAAGCTCTAACTAAAGCATAAAATTCCTTATAATCTCGTTCTTAATTAACATTCAATAAGACGTCCATGTTGAACCCTTTTCAGCAAGTTTAGCCCTTATTTTTTTCATGCAGCGAAGTCGGGTTAGCAGACGTTTTCACCGCAGCATTATACACAGACTAAAATTGACCACACACGCTTCTGTAGGCCTACCTATGCCTCTTTCCTGTTTATAATTTCCGACTACTTCGGCCACCATATCGCCATCATCGTCGTCAGAAATTAATATTGCAGCCCTCCCCACACCTCTTCCCTATCAACAGAACGCTATACAGAGTATATAGCGAGGTAAAAAACATACCCTTTCTTCTTCCTCTACCCCTCACCCTTCTCACCCATTCAGCAGTTCTGTACAGAGTGGCACTGTGGATGTCGTCGTCGTTGTCGTATTTTCTCTAAATACTCGTTGTATAAGATTAAAATTCCTAAACTGCGCGCGGGTTTTTTGTTACACCGCGCGCCATTAATTTGCATAATTCCGTATTAAACGATAATCTAGTTGAAATACGACACGAGAGAGCTCTAACCGAATCAAAATCTCTTTTGTCAGACCTGTTTTTGACACAAGACTTACGTATATACTACACACACCGTACACATACATTTATACGTACATAACTATAAACTGTAACTATAGTATTGTCGACCCTTCCTCATCTCTCGTGCCTATAGTCGACTTCCAATCCCACCTGGCATTTCTCTTTCTGCACGATACGAATACGAGACTCCTGCACTTGCTTCTCCACCTGTCACACGACTAATCGTAACCGCTCTTCCTCATACTTGAAACCGTGAGTACTTAACATTAGAAATTTTCCCTGCCACAGACTTCTAACGCAGTACATTATGCTTTCAGGATTTCTAAAAATCCATATCTAGAAATTATTTAACAGGGCGAATTTGAAAGTTTTCAACTTCGCCCCTCTCTTCACTTCTTTCCTCTCAAAAATTGATTTCGAATACCTCAAAAATAGAGACTTGACGCTTTCAAAAGCACATTCGAGTTTCATCACTCCTTCATTTTCTCTCATTTCCAGTTTACAACCAAAATGAAGCCTCAAAAATACTTAGATCTAGTATATTTGAAAATACCTTCGGTATTATATCGTCCCCCTACCCCTTCCCCACCTCACCACACCTGTTTCTATCCTTCTGAAAAGAGAAAATTTGCCAGAACGTTCGAAAAGAAGATTTGCAGCTACCGTGCAGCGAGTGAATGCTGCGAAGGTACCTACTACAAAACGACCTCCACACTTTTATAGTGTACGTAGCTTTGATTAACACGTTTTTTGAACTTGGAAAACTCGAGAGTCGCGTTCGGGTCGCGAATTTCCACATAAATACTATAGCTCTGCAGCGAGAAAACAATGGCGGTGGCGTGAGATATTGTGTAGGGTGCAAAAAAAAAGTGGCGAAGGAAAAAAATAAAAGTTGCAGCAATATAACGGTGAAATTTTCCGTCGTCGTAATTCACTCGGTTTCGGTACGGAAAGCTGCGATGAAATAAAGTTGGCTGCTGCTGCGGTGATGAAGGTGGTTGTGAATTACGTCCTAGCTGTATAGGTAGAGGTACACACTCAACACTGGGTATAGAGGCTTGCATAAGTAACAAATATTCTGGCATCAGGGTGCAAAGCACTCCCAGCAGCATCGCATCGTTGTCGTAAGAGTCTCGAACGAGCGAGTAGTTTTGTAATTTTCTACATACATTATGTTTTTCGATATTTTATTCACATGTTGAGATATTTCGTTAAATTCCAGTATTTCACAACTATTTTTAATGATAATTTAACAAATTTTTAAGAAATTGATGTCAAGTTTCACCATTACTTGACCTGAATTCAGACCAAATCTCTCAATTTTTCATTTTCCATGCTTAAAAACTCTAGAAAGAGTCATTTTGCCCATCCTCAAAATTAAAATTCAGAAAGAGTCAAATTACCCATCCATACTGGGAAACCCCCAAAGAGTCGATTTATTCACCCTCATATTAAAAAAGTTCAAAGTGTCAATTTTTTATTTGCACCATCAACGTGCCAGAAAAGAATCGTTTGAAAGAGCCGATTAGGTCATGTTCAATTTTTGACACGAAGTCATTCCTTCTGCCCCCTTCTCGCTCGGGTCAACACACCGTAAAAAAAGTTCAAAGTATCAATTTTTCATTTGCACCTTCAATCTGCCAGAAAAGAATCGTTTAAAAGAGTAGATTGGGTCACATTCAATTTTTTACACAAATTAATTTCTTCACCCCCCCCCCCCCCGGATCACCATACCGTAAAAAGTTCAACGTAGGTAACAATTTTTTATTTGCACTTCAATCTGCCAGAAAAGAATCGTTTGAAAGAGTCGATTGGGCCATGTTCAACTTTTGACACAAATTCATTTCTTGACACCCCCCCTCCCGGTCACCACACCGTAAAAAAGTCAAAGTATCGATTTTTATTTGCACCTTCAATCTGCCAGAAAAGAATCGTTTAAAAGAGTCGATTGGGCCATGTACAATTTTTCACACAAATTCATTCCTTCTGCCACCCCGGGTCACCAGTGTCACTGTCACCACACCGTAAAAAAAGTTCAAAGTATTGATTTTTATTTGCACTTCAAATGAGCCAGAAAAGAATCGTTTGAAAGAGTCGATTGGGCCATGTTCAACTTTTGACACAAATTCATTTCTTCACCCCCCCCCCCCCCGGGTCACCACACCGTAAAAAAGTTCAAAGTATCGATTTTTTATTTGCACCTTCAATCTGCCAAAAAAGAATCAGTTTGAAAGAGTCGATTGGGCCATGTTCAATTTTTTTATTTTTGACACAAATTCATTCCTTCTGCCACCCCGGGTCACCAGTGTGGCAGTGTCACTGTCACCACACCGTAAAAAAGTTCAAAGTACCTATTGATTTTTATTTGCATCTTCAATGTGCCAGAAAAAAATTGTAAGAAAGAGTCAATTGGGTCACATTCAATTTTTGACACAAATTCATTTCCTCACACCCCTCCCCCCCAGGTGAGCACATCGTAAAAAAGTTCAAAGTATCGATTTTTATTTGCACCTTCAATGCGCCAGAAAAGAATCATTTGAAAGAGTCGATTGGGCCATGTTCATTTTTTGACACAAATACATTCCTTCTGCCCCCCCCCCACATTCGGGTCACCACAGTATGAAAATTTCAGCCTTTCCTTTTGCGCAATTTCACCAATGTTCCATTTTGTAAACTTTCGAGACATTTCTATGCCAATAATCCATACTTATCCGTCGTTCGAAATTCGAATCATTCTAACATGGATACGTTTTTTGGTCAAGCAACTTTAGGGGCAATAAAGGCTTGAGGGCAAATTGACGGATGATGTCACAATGTCACATTAAGTTAAGGGTAACTAGTCGAACAAAAAACATTAAAAAAGTCTCATGGAGAGCTGAAATATTCACGATAGGGCGAGGGGAACGGAAGGAATCGATTTGTACCAAAAAACTGAGCATGGGCAAATCGACTCTTTCAAACGATTCTTTTTATGGCACATTGAACTTTGAAGGGCAAATGAAAACTTCTGATTTTTTTGTTTTTGAACTTTTTCAACATGGGGGGAGGGTGGTCGATGTAGCAGGTGAATCCACTGTTTGGACACTTCTCACCATAAAGATGGGCAATTTGACTCTTTCGGAGTTTTCGAGCGGAAGGGTGGACAAAATGACTCTTTCAAAAGTTTTTAAACATAGAAATGGATTAATTGTCCACTCTTTTGAGATTTCCCAATAAAGAACTGAGTTATTCGACTTTTTCGGAGGTATTGAGATTCCAGGTGAAGGATGGACAAAATGACTCCTTAGAGATTGGCAGCGTCTCAGGACAGGGATGAGGGTTCAAAATGGAGCACATACCAAATTTGAGCTTTCCTGGGTCACTGTAAAATTATGATTTTTTTTCACTTTATGGCTTGAATTCAATTTTCAAGAATTTACTCGTACTATATTCGTATTTTGATGTACCTAGGTTTTGCATTGCCATCTACTCACCAGACACCATGTACGCTTATTCTGATTTGTTTTTTTGAGCCGAACAGTCAATTACATTAATGTTCGGGGTACTGGAATCGAAACTAGTTTATTCTATACCTATTTGGTAGGTACAATGTAACGTACTTCTCAAGTTGCAGGTACATATATGATTTTGAATGAACTTAAAACGAAGGTAACAAAGGTTACGTACACAAAGTACATAATTTACACGAGAGGGTATGTAAAGGTGACGGCGGCGGGTCGACGTCGGCTGCGAGGAGCAGAAACGCCTGCAAGAAGAAATCCAAAAGGTATTGTAAGGTCAAACAAGTTGGCTCGATATGTAAACAGAGTTTTGAACTTGATCGTGTGTGCCTTTGTTGTTGTCGTCGTTGTCGTCGTCGTTGTCATAATGGATTGCGGGAAATGCGCGGCTTCCGCCCCATGTCGCCGGGTGCAGAATACCGGGCGAGGGTGTAAAATTACCACAATAACGACCGAGCATCAACGAAACCTGTAACGCGCACTCCACTCGGTTCGCTGCCAACACCGCCATCGCCACTGCTGCGCTTCGTCTCAGTCTTTTCACCTAATCCTCTTAACTTAACGTACCTACGTACGACGTACGACGTATAAGTATGTATTATAAGCGTATTTCCCACGTTTATCGAATAACGAATGCGACGAAAAGCGTGCTAAGCGACCAATCCTTGGGCTGTGATGAGGATGAGGTACTCGTATAGACGAGAAGCGTAAGTAAGGTTTCAACGGAATTTGCATTTTGTCAAGAAAATTGCCATCGTGACGATTATAACTTGAAGCTAACGGTATAGAGGGAATAATTCGCCAGTCTTGTGTTTTTTCCATGCATTTTTTTTTTCAAATGCAACATCATAATTCATATCTATCATACTCAAGTAGATATATCTCATATCTGCAGATACCTCCGCTACAAAGATTTAATTAGATTTTCCAAAGTTGAAAAGCAAGAAAATACCCAAAGAGATAGCAATGAGAGTACCTAGCTAAATCGACAGAATAAAGGAGGAAAAAAGAAAAATGTAAAATACTCGAAGAAGTAGAAACTTGCTTATACGTATAGCTACGCTGCAGAAAACGACGATAAAGAGTAACCTAAGGGGTATTACTTCTGCATGCTACTGCCAGAGATGATTCCGCGACGTAAAAAATTACTCGCATATAAAAGTAAACATAAGTCGAGTACTATTTTCTTGGGCTGTGTACTATATTTATATTCATATAAGTTGGTACTTCTACCTACCAGGTACATACATGTAATCTTCAATTGCATTCGTGGATGTACGTACTACGTACTTTGTAATATTTATACGAAGGTATACGTAGTGTTGTAAATATGGAGTATCTACTACCCACCATACACATCGTATAGTCGACGAGTGCGCTAGGAATAACGAAAAAGCGTATGTTTGTAGCTAGATCGACGAGAATTCTAGCTCCAAGTACGAGAAGCGAAGCTACCTAGATATTACTTTGGTTTTTTTTCATCATCCTACTTTTTTCTCTCGTTCTTCGGTTATGAACTATATTTTTTTCAACGAAGGATACCTTGTACTTAGGTATGTCGATCAAGAAACAGGGCGACTGATCTGCTCACATTTTAAAGTAAGTCTTTGACTCGAGCATAGGTATAGGTAATTACTTGACGAATGAAATTCAGAGGAGAAGTAAGCTCATATCACATCGTAGAATTCATTATCTAGGTGTTTAAAATTTCAGATGAGGGAAATACCCTCTGAATTCGCATGCATGTGCATCATATAAAATCTAAAAAAAAAAAAAAACGAATTCACCATAATAGCTTGGAAGCATACTCGCGGATTATCGCGTACCTACCTACCTATATTTCAACATACAATGGGGGATGCTGGAAAGGAGACGATGGAAATGCAGTACGAATGCTTTTCGACGTTCGGCCTTGCGTAACGATTTAAAAAGGGAGAAATTTGCGCGATAATGGCGACAACGGTAGTTACTACTCGTATACGTAGGATGACGATGGAGTTGGAGATACAGCTAGTGTAGGTAGGTATACGTAATGTACTGTATAGTATATGCTTCGAATACCTATACGCAACCATACTCGTATATAGTAGTTCTCGCTTTAGTAAGTACAGCAGTCGTACTCGTACTCGCGACTCGTGTATACTCACCCGTCACGTACATCTCATAACAATTTCATAAATGTTTCTATTTGCGAACAGTCGAGAGAGAGAGAGAGAGATATGTACGATAGAAAAAGAGACGCGAATAGAGAGCGAGGAATAAGGGGTGCACATAGAGTTACCATTTTACTATACACTATATGTGTATTTTATTCGCGTGAAATATAATCGCGGTGCCATGCCATAGCCTCAGCCCTGGCTACATCGTGCCTCGTGCCTTTCTGGTCTCATGCAGTTTGGCGCGTTTTGCTCAACCTTTTCCTAATGTGTATTCGCGCCGTGTTCCTCGAGTGACTCGACTCGACTCGACTCGACTGTGCTATACGTGTACGTGCCATTGCTTTATTAAAATGAACGATCGTGTAGAGAGAGCAGAGGGGGCATAGACTAGGAAACTGTATGAGATTCGTTTGAATGGAAGCACCAGAGATAGCATTTATGATGCCGAATTCTCCAAAAAAAAATCTTTGTAATTGAATAATTATGTTGTCGCAGGGACAGAGTTAGGAATTTAGAGGATCAGGATTTGAGGTTTTGAGATTTCAGTCCAGTTCTGGTTCAAGAATCAGGATATGGTTCATTTTTTCCCGTTATTTTACGTATCTGTTAGAACTTTGAATAGAGACTCACTATCAGAGCGCATCATTGAAAACTTCACTTGGAAACTCCAAAAAAATGATTTACTCGGCTTCATCTTAAAAGACTCCATCCTCGAACTCAATACACTCAAAAGAGTCGAAATTACCCATCCTTATCCCAAGTATTTCTCGAAAGAGTCATTTTGTCCATTCTTTTGTTCGAAAACTACAAAAGAGTCGAATAACCCACTTCTACACTGGAAACGTCATAAGAGTCTATAATCCATTCCTATGCTGAAAAACTTTGGAAAGAGTCATTTTTCCCATCCCGGAGCTCAATAACCTCAACAAAATTCAAATTACTCATCCATATGCAAAAAAACCTCCAAAGAGTCAAATCACCCATCTCAACACTGAGTAACTTTGGAAAGAGTCATTTTGCCCATCTTTGAGTTCAATAAACTCAATGGAGTCAAATTACCCATCTCTATCCTGAGAAACTTTCAAAAGAGTCATTTTGCCCATCCTTGAGCTTTTGAACTCTAACACCACAAAAGAGTCAAATAACCCATCTGTATGCTGAAAACCCTCTAAAGAATCAAATTACCCATTTCTACTGTGAAAAATTTCCAAAAGAGTGATTTTGTCCATTCTTTAGCTCAAAAACTCCAAAAGAGTCAAATAACCCAATTCTATGGTAGGAAGCCTCAGAAAAGTAAATAGGCCTAATCTATTCCTTGGCTGAAAAAGTAAAAAATTTTGGAAAGAGTCATTTGGCCCATCCTTGAGCTCGATAAATTCAAAGGAGTTGAATTACCCACCTTTACTCTGAGAAACGAATAAAAGAATCATTTTGCCCATCTTTGAGTTCAATAAACTAAAAGGAGTCAAATTACCCATCCCTACCCTGAGAAACTTTCAAATGAGCCATTTTGCCCATCTTTGAGCTCTAATACTTCAAAAGAGTCAAATAATCCATTAATATGCTGAAAAACTACTGAAGAATCACATTACCAATGCCTACTTTGAGACATTGAGAGTGATTTTGTCCATTCTTTAGCTCAAAAACTCCGAAAGAGTCAGATAACCCATTTCTACGCTAGGAAGCCTCAGAAGAGTCAATAATCTATTCCTAGGGTAGAAAACTTTGGAAAGAGTTATTTTGCTCATCTTTGAGCTCAATAAACTAAAAGGAGTCAAATTACCCATCCCTACCCTGAGAAACTTTCAAATGAGTCATTTTGCCCATCTTTGAGCCAAATACCTCAAAATAGTCAAATAACCCATTAATATGCTGAAAACCCTCTGAAGAATCGCATTACCAATTTCTACTTTGAGACACTGAGAGTGATTTTGTCCAATCCCAATCTTCAGCTCAAAAACTCGGAAAGAGTCAGATAACCCACTTCTACGCTAGGAAGTCTCAGAAAGGTCAATAATCTATTCCTAGGGTAGAAAACTTTGGAAAGAGTTATTTTGCTCATCTTTGAGCTCAATAAACTAAAAGGAGTCAAATTACCCATCCCTACCCTGAGAAACTTTCAAAGGAGTCATTTTGCCCATCTATGAGCCCAAATATGTACCTCAAAATAGTTAAATTACCCATCTGTATGCTAAAAAATTCTGAAGAATCAAATTAGGTAATAGGTACCCATTTCTATTTTCTATTTGTATTTCTATCTTTAGAAATTTCCAAAAGAATGGTTTTGTCCACTCTTTAGCTCAAAAACTCCAAAAGAGTCGAATAGTCCACTTCCACACCAAGAAGCCTCCTAAGAGTCAATAATCCATTCCTACTCCTAGATTTTGCCAAAAGTAAGGATTTTTGACAATGTTTGGTATCTAAAAAAAAGTGAGCTTTTTGAGCGAAATGGAAAAAGGTCAGATTTTGTGGCATTTTCTACAAAAAAAGGCGTTAATTTTTAGCAAAAAACGAGACTTTATGACAACCTTAGCAAAAGACCTGGCTTTTTGGCATCATGTATTGGTAAAAAAAACGTGAGACCATTTCACAACTTGTTGATAAGGTTAATGTTGGCTTATAAATTGAGGAATTTTGGAAATTCTTAGTAAAAAAACGAAACTTTTAGACAACTTTTGGGGAAAATATTAAGACTGAAATTTTAGCAAAAACGTGTAAATTTTTATTCAAAAATGAGACTTTTTGACAATTTTGGTAGAAGGCAGGTTTTTTTTGGCAATTTTTAGCAAAAAATCGAACCATCGTGAAATCGTTGGAGAATCGATTATTTGTTTACTCGTACTTTTATTCTATCGTCAACATTAAAATATTAATCTGCTACTATCGTTTATCATAAAAACTCCGAGCAGTTCCAACATTGAAAAAATTCCACCTCCTCTTTCTTTACTCTTTTTCCAATTCCAATGACCTGCTATCTCATCTCACCAACTTTTCCGTCTTTTTTTTCCTACAGGAACCCGAGAAACAAAAAAAAAAAAACTTTTATCGTCGAAGTTTATGCAGCATCGAATCAACCGAATGTACATAGCAACTCGTTGATACCCGACGACCACGACCACGACGACAACGACGATATTTCACACTCGCGTGAATCTCTCGCTAGTCATTGCTCTTGCTCGTAGGGTAGTGTACAAAACAATATCGAGAATCGAGCTCGTGTAATATTATATTAGGTGGAAACACATCCAGCAATTGGATACGATACTATATTAAGTGGAAATAAACGCGAGAAACGGTCTGAAAATTTTAAATTACACTGGCACCGCGTAATACTTACTCGTCGTACACTGTTTGCATCTCCGGGCACAAACCAAGGCGGTGGCTAAAGCTACCATCGTCGTCGGTGTACTCGGATAGGTACCTAAAGGTATATAACTCATCGCGTAGCCACTATCCGAGGTTATATACATACGATGTACATACAACACTTGAGAAAACAGTCGTTATTTTACAGCGAAATCGTTTCGATGTATAGGTAGGTAGAACAGGAATACCTGCCAGGGATGAACTAACATTTACGCGAATAGAAACTTGGCGACCTCGCAGATAAACTCGGAAAATTTTTATTAGTTTGCGTTAGGAGAGGTACGAAGAAGTAACTATACGAACTAGGTAGGTTAGGTACACATTCGCATTCGCCACAGACACGACGAATTTCACCGGTAAAGGTTACTTTTGGCTTCGGTTCGTAATGTCGTTTTGTAATTTCCACGCTCTGGATGCGGCAGCGGTGGCGACGGCGTAATAAAATTCAATGCGAGAAATTTTTACGACGACGATTCGATTTAGGTACGAAAAACGTCGTATTTATGGGACATAGGTACCTACTACGGTGACGCGAGTCTCATCCAGAATAAATTTCTCAATATTTCGCATTTGAAGGATGTGACCTCGTTCTCATCGTATAGGCACATATTCACCAGTTTTACACTTTTCTCGATCAGCGAGTCTGCACTCTGAGCAAAAAATGAAATCGATTCGATGAAAATCTATCGTTCACGAACGAATTGATTCATTTTGAACGACTCAAATGGGTAAATTCAGAAAGTATTTGTAAGCAAATCATTCGAACGAACGTACGATTCGTGAAAAACCTCTTTGGATTGATAAGTTGTTCACGAACGATTTACTCGAATTATCTAGTCGTTCACAAACGATTCACTCGAATCATCTGGTCGTTCTCGAACGATTCGCTCACATCATTCAATCGTTCACGAACGATTCACTCGAATTATATAGTCGTTTAAAAACGATTCACTCGAATCATTTAGTCGTTCACAAACGATTCACTCAAATCATCTGGTCGTTCACGATCATTCACGAATTATTCAGTCATTCACAAACGATTCGCTCGAATCATTTAGTCGTTCACGAACGTTCACTCAGATCATCTAGTTTTTCACGAACGTTCACTCAGATCATCTAGTCTTTCAGGAACAATTCACTCGAATCATCTTGTCGTTCATGAACGATTCACTCAAATCATCTAGTTGTTCACGAACGATTCTTCATTCAATCGTTCACGAACGATTCACTCGAATTATTTAGTCGTTCAAGAACGATTCACTCGAATTATTTAGTCGTTTACAAACGATTCGCTCGAATTATTTAGTCGTTTACGAACGATTCACTCAAATCATCTAGTCGTTCGCGAACGATTCTTCATTCAATCGTTCACAAACGATTCACTCAAACCATTAAGTCGTTCACGAACGATTCGCTCGAATTATTTAGTCGTTCACGAATGATTCGCTCGAATTATTTAGTCGTTTACAAACGATTCGCTCGAATCATTTAGTCGTTCACGAACGATTCACTCAGATCATCTAGTTCTTCACGAACGACTCACTCGAATCGTCTAGTTGTTCATGAACGATTTGCTCAAATCATTTAGTCGTTCACGAACGATTCACTCAGATCATCTAGTTCTTCACGAATGACTCACTCGAATCGTCTAGTTGTTCATGAACGATTTGCTCAAATCATTTAGTCGTTCACGAACGATTCGCTCGAATCATTTAGTCGTTCACGAACGATTCGCTCGAATCATTTAGTCGTTCACGAACGATTCACTCGAATCATTCAGTCGTTCACGAACAATTCACTCGAATCATTCAGTCGTTCACGAATGATTCAATCAAGTAACGAAGTGACTGGTAGAAAATTTACATAGTAATTGACAATACATCCGAATCGATGAATATTCATTCAGTTGCGAGCGGTTCATTCGAACTTCGAAGCATCAGATCGTTCGCGAACGATTCACTTGAAATCATTGAAGGTTAACAATAAGAAATCAATCCAGCTACTCAATCTTATGTAGATCAAGTAGGTTCGAATGAGTTAGTCGTTCACGAATGATTCGGTTCATATTTTTCCATCGTTTTTCAATGATTTGACTAACTAATTCAATCGACCACAAAACCGTTTATTCGAATCAAGAAATTGGCCATTCGCGAACGATTCAATCGGTCACAGAATCATTCGAGTCCACATGTCGATAGTTCGTGAACGACTCATTTCAGTCATTTCACTACGAGAGTACACTCGAACGACGCATTCACAAGATATTTGTTCAAATCAACGAACGATTCATTTGAGAAACTTCCACGTTCTCTAACGATTCGTAGTGAACCAAATTCGTTGAACGACTCAATCTGAAAATCCAACCCCCCCCCCCCAGATACATAACATTCGTTCAAATTGATCAGAGAATCGTTCTAGAACGATTTATGTACAAGTGGAACTTGATCGTTCTCGAACGATTCAGCTCAATGATTCGATTGTTCGATTGTCTGAATTGGCAAATCGATAATTCGCGAACGATTCATTCCAGTACTGAAGTGTTCTCGACCGGCTCAACCGAAAAATCCAATCATCCACGAACTATTTGATCAAACCAACGATTGATAATTCACAAATGATTCATTTGGAGAATTTGAACATTCTCGAACGATTCAGTCCAGTGATTCAATCTTTTGCGAAATATTCTTGAGCTACAACCAATTCATTAATGTAACATTCATTCGTTCGAGAACGAATCTGCCCCTACGACTAAATTCTTCAAATACATACAACGTGAAAAGCCCCGGCACGATTCGAATTGATGATAATTTTTCTCCAGTAAGGCGACAACCATCTCGACCATCAGCATTCCGCTTCCAGCCACGGACCATGTAGTCATTTTTGAGACAACGACTTCGCTGACAGATTGCCATACACTATTATACTACAATTCATGACCGCAGCCCCGATCCAACTCGAATGGTGTAATTTCCCGCGCACAAAAAGGGCTCTAATGGCGAGTACAAATTACTTGATAAAGCTTCCTCGCATCCAGCACGCTTCCGCATACATAGCGCCTTCTCATACTATACGAGCAGCGACGACGTATTTGATGTCGAGGTAATTAGGTCGTTATGGCGCATTTCCCTGCTCTCGTGTGACGCTTCATCGCGCTCTCTTCGTTCACAACAGGGGTGCAGGGTACTAATTCTTCAACACGAACCGTCATCGCGACGCTCACACCCCGACGCCTCACAGTGGCTCGGGGCTAAAACGCGCGTCGCGGCGCACTCATATTAAACTTCTAAACGGTGATTAAAAATTAGAGCGTGATTAAAATTAAAAATCATCAGTCGTAATTTGAGACTACACAGCCATGGAAACCAGGCAGCAGTGTTATTTGCCACCTACCCACCTACGTAGTAAATACATATTTTCTTGGCATTAGCCTTCTTCTTCTCCATCGTCGTCGTTGGTATAGTCATAAATCATCGACGGATTTTGTCGTTCGTCGTCGTCGTCGTCGTCGTCGCCACCACGACGACGAGAGGCGACGTGGTACTTTACCTCTACTACCTAACGTAAGACTAGAAGTATCAGCAACCCCGAATAGGAAGCAATAAGGTGACTATTTGCAAGAAGGAAACCGAGTCCTTCCTTCGTGCATCGTACTCGTAATTAAGAAAAAGGTGCTAATTTGAAGCGTCGCCTCGTCGTCGTCTTCGTCGTCGTTTCTTGTATAAGATATTGCGTACTTAACTTGACGCCATTTCCAGCGTACCCTTTGTCATCTGAGAAACGAAATTTATTAAATTTTCACGTCTTTCGTGCGTCGCGTCGTCGTCGTCGTATTTACAGTTTAGCAAATTCAGTGCACAGTTGAGTCCGCATGAAAAGGATAAAGGGAGGGAAGAAAAATATTACAAATAACGAAGAACTAATTTCGAATTTTGGCCCTTCAAATTGTAGAAGGGAGTGCTAAAATAATTGCAAAAGGTTTTAAAATCGTGTCTTCTGAATCAAAATTTAACCCCTAATCCAAAATTCGAACCAATCTGATCCCATAGAGAGGCAGATATGCCCCAAAAACCAAGTTTTTCAGCCTCTATCCGACAATACTAAGTTAATCGCGTCATATTGATTTCCTGAACGAATAAATTTCTTTGTTGAATCGCACAAGCTCCAAATGAGTCGTTCACGAACGATTGATTTTATGATTCAAGAATGGAAATATTTCGCGAACGATTGAATCACTCGACTGAATCGTTCGAGTACGTTCATGATCGCCAAATGAATCATTTGTGAATGACCAATGTTAGCTGATAGCTGGGGCGCTTAGTAATCGCCTAGGGGGATATGGGTTGGGCGGACAACCTGTCTCCTTCTCTCCCCTCCCCCTCCCCCCTACATCTGGTATTACGACTGGAATGTGTAAATAGAAACATTGCATTGATTAGTCTTAAACTTAGATGTACATATGTAAGATGTGTACCTATATATGAAAAATGAATTAATGGAATGTCCACCACCTGGAGCGAATTAGGAGCAAAAAAAACACAAAACCAGAATTTCAGGTGCTAAAGCTCATTTTTATATTTTTGGCTAATTTTTGAAAACTTTTAAAACAAAAAAAAAACACTCACGCATTTAGCTTGAGAAGACCGACTTTTCTCCAAATAAAAATCTTTTACAAACGAATTCATTCACTTTTTTTTGAAATATTTGTACCGCAATTGATCTGTTCACAATCGAATCGAATCATTAACGAACGATTGACGATCAAATAAATTGATTGGTTTCTTGGTGAAACATTCGCAAATGGATCAATTAATTTGCGATTGATTCGGTTTTTGTAAAACTATTGCACAGGAATTGATCTGTTTTCAAGCGACGCGAATCAAATTGAATCGAATCGAATCGAATCATTCACAACCGATTGTCGATTGAACACACTGATTGATTTCTAGATGAATCATTCGCGACCGAATTGATTTGTATAGGTGACTCGTGCACAAACGAATCGATTCGTATTAGTGAATCGTTCGCGAACGAATTGATTCATCTACTTCATTTTTGATGAATCATTCGCGAACGAATTGATTAGTATAAGTGACTCGTTCGCGAACGAATCGATTCATTTACTCAATTTTTGATGAATCATTCGCGAACGAATTGATTCGTACAAGTGACTCGTTCGCGAACGAATTGATTCGTATAAGTGACTTGTTCGCGAACGAATCGATTCATTCACTCAATTTTTGATGAATCATTCACGAACGAATTGATTCGTATAAGTGACTCGTTCACGAACGAATCGATTCGAATTGGTGACTCGTTCGCGAACGAATCGATTCGAATTAGTGACTCGTTCGCGAACGAATTGATTCATTTACACAATTTTTGATGAATGCTTCGCGTACGAATTGATTCGTACAAGTGACTCGTTCGCGAACGAATTGATCCGTATAGGTGACTCATTTGCGAACGAATCGATTCATTTACTCAATGTTTGGTGAATCATTCACGAACAAATTGATTTTGAATCATTTTTGATGAATCATTCGCGAACGAATTGATTCGTATGAGTGACTCGTTTGCGAACGAATTGATTCGTATGAGTGACTCGTTTGCGAACGAATTGATTCGTAAAAGTGACTCGTTCGCGAACGAATTGATTCGTATAAGTGACTTGTTCGCGAGCGAATTGATTCATTCACTCAATTTTTGATGAATCATTCACTCAATTTTTGATGAATCATTCACGAACGAATTGATTCGTATAAGTGACTCGTTCGCGAACGAATCGATTCATTCACTCAATGTTTGGTGAATCACGAACAAATTGAATTTGAGTCATTTTTAGTGAATCATTTGCGAACGAATTGATTTGTATAAGTGACTCGTTCGCGAGCGAATCGATTCATTCACTCAATTTTTGATGAATCATTCACGAACGAATTGATTCGTATAAGTGACTCGTTCGCGAGCGAATCGATTCATTCACTCAATTTTTGATGAATCATTCACGAACAAATTGAATTTGAATCATTTTTAGTGAATCATTTGCGAACGAATTGATTTGTATAAGTGACTCATTCGCGAACGAATTGATTCATGAATTAAAGAATTGATCGATTTGTTGGCGAATGGTTCTTTCAAAAAATTGATCAATTCGTTCATGAATGATTCACCAAAAGTTGAGGGTCGTATTGTACTTTGTAGAAGCTCATTTTTAAATTTTTGTAGAATTTTTCAAAATTTCAAAAAATTGAGAAAGAAACTGTTTTGAGCATTTTTTTCAAACTCAAATCTAGTAGGTACAGGGAGCCGCAAAAATATCAACTACTTAGGTACCCCAAATAAAGTTTTTTCTTAAAAATATAGGTTGGTAACGCGAAATACGAGTAGATGCATTTATGATTGGTGGAATGTTACCACCTCAGTCATCAAAGGAACAAGGTTCTCGAAAAATTCAGCGATCTTTCAAACAAAAATCAATATAAATTACAATTTTTCTCAATTTCTACTAAAATTTCAATACTTATCTACTGGTAATTTTCATTGATTTTCTTGCTCTTTTTAATGTTTTTTTAATATTATCATTTTTACATGTTTTTTTACACTTTTTCATGCTATTTTTGGCAAATCATACTAAAATTTTCAATGTTTTGGTAGATAAATTTTATTGATTTTATTACATTTAAAAAAAAAAAAAAAAAAAAAAAAAAAAAATGATTTATACTTAAGCACAGAAAAAAGAGAATAAAAATATGTAGGTACTTCATCTGAAAATTACCAAAAAGTATGAAAGCATAATGAAGTTTAATAAAATGAACTTGTCAAAAATTGCACAAAATATCGTTAAAATGACTAAAAAAACGTGTACTTTCCAATCTTTGAAATCGTTGTAAACCAAGAAAAATTGATGAAATTTCAGTATACTTTGAAAAAATTTGGCAAAAAGGGCATAAAACGTAATACAAATTTCTTCCAAACACAATTTTTAAAGCATTAATAACACCGTAAATCACCAAACACTGAAAAAATCTTGTCAAAATTTGGCAAAACCATCGAAAATGCTCGAAAAATAATAAAATTCTCCACCCCTTCCCCTTTTAAACTTTCTGCCTTTATATTAGTATATTTCACTGCTGATATTCCATACCGAACCCAAGACATATTATCATAATAAAATAACATCTCGCCAAGAGACTCCTCATCATACCTCACAGTCTTTCCCATCACGTCCATTTCAAAAAAAAAATACTCTCAAGGAATATAATTCACCAAAATGGATTCGAAAAAAAAAAATTAAACAAATTAAAAAAAAGAGGAACCGAACACGAAGGGTAGAAAAAAAATAGCGTAATTGTAGAGTCCTTATAAGAAAATTAAATTAAAAGCTTTTATTTAGAGGTTCATCTATTGACATAATTCTTAATTAAACTTCTCGTCTTGTCGTTTAAATAAATTAGTATCTCGAACAGAGTTTTCTTTCCTTTTTTTCTTCTTTTTCTTTTTTTACTCTTTTTTTATTTTCTCTTATAGTACAACACAACCAAATATCCGCGACAATATTTCAATTATACTATCGTAGCGTTTTTTTTTTGTTTTTCTTTTTTTCCCCGGTTCTTTTTCAGCACTTTGTCTATAGGTACTTTGGAATAAAGTATTCTAAAACGATGAAAGTTTCGCGTATTGCTTCCGCGTTGTTTTCTTATACATATATTGAGGTTTCGAAGATGGTGATTTTCGTTCTTATTTTCTTATTTTCTTCACCATACGTACATAGATTGATTCCTTTTTCAGAGATGAAAAGTGAGAGGTGGATGAACTTGATTTCAAATCAATGAAAATTCATGACCTGATTACTCGAAACATGATCCTATCATCGTACTCGACTGACGTGTGCAGATTCCTTTTCCTCAAATCCTCTTCTCGATTTCTCATTATTTACGAGCAGCTAATTAAACCAACTGGCAGGTAGTTGATATATAATTTAAACGAACGAGTATACAGGTATTTATTATTTAAAATATTCTCAACTTATAGTTGAACTGAACGGTACCAGCATTTGCGCAAACATCACAGTACGAGTACGAGAGTTTCACAGAGTAAAAAGAAAGATACCAGCGAGCAGCCGAGCAGGGATTAAAAGGCTAAGATGTTTATATCGTTTCGCTGTTGCTTTTCGCTCGGTCTCTCTAAGACCATCGTAATTAGGTACCCGGTACCGCATATCTAAAACGATATGAAAGTTCAAAGTTGCATGAAATACAACCGTTTGATAACTTTGCTCGCTGTAGAGAAAGAGAGAGAGAGAGTCTTTAGACAAGCTTTGCTGTGTATACGTGTGCGTTAGGTACTCTATAGTGTTCGCCAATACATACAACCCAACTCTATATATACCCTGTTAATAAGTAGTAGGTAATAACGTTTCTCTCTGCTAATCCTTCGCCTGCCTTCGTGTCCTGTCCTGTCGTCGCTGCTTTCTTCTGCAGCGTGTGTATTTCGACCCAAAATATAACCTATTTACTTCTCTAGTATGCTTATAGTAAGACGCACACAGGCACATACGAAGGTACGAGAAGGTACCTATCAACTATGCATAGTGCTGTAAGAAGCCTCTTCGAGGTTTTTCTCTTCTGTAAGGTACAAAAAAATGACTATATGTACACACCCACGATGAATTATATCAAACTACATGTACCTCTACCTACATAATAAATAAAAAAACAGGCCAACGAAATCGAAATGAAAAACTTTTCCAGCTCGGTTCAATAAAGGCGTTAGAATAGAAAATGAGACGAAATGAAGTCGGATGTTTGCGAAAAGGAGAGCAAAAAAGAACCGAGAGAAAAAAACAACCGACGAAGAGAATAATAATATAAGAAAAAATATACGACGAATAAATTAGTACAAAAGCCTAGCTATACCTACGTATAGTTCGTGTACATTGTACCATGTACAGAAGTCAGAAAATATTCCTGTTGCGTTTTTTTTTTGTTCTCTCGACGTTTTCCTCGTGTTCTTTCATTATTGTTTCCAGATACTTATTTACCTACACAATTTTCTTTCTTCTTATTAGGCGCTTTCTGCGTCAATTTTCCTACACACTTCTTTTGTTTGGAATTTTTATAAACTTTATTACTTAATGGTGAATGGTGATGGAAAGGTGCAGTATTCAAAGTAATCGGATTTGGATCATTTGTAGGTACTTGAGAGAAATTAAAAATTAAAAATATAGGTACCTCGAATTTAAACCAAGTTTGTGAAAACAGCTTTTAACACAGAAGTATTTTTCAATTCAGAGCTTGGGAGGGGGAAACAGGTAGTAGGGCCATTTTTCAAAAGTTCTTTTTTCATTTGGAATTTGACAGATCTTGGCAAGATTTGTGGTTAAATGACCTCAACAAGGCGTAGGAAAACGTTCAATTTTCAAAGCCGATGCCAAAATTTTGAAAAAAATTATTAAAAAAATTTGAAACCATTTTTTCAATTTTTTTTTTTTTTGGTTTGAACGATCTTTTATTGTCTACTATGTACTCGTATGTCTGAAAAATTGGTTTTACGTTAATCAAAGTGTTTCATATGGACCACTGATACTTTTTTAAAGAATTTTTCGAACCTCCAGTACCGAATTTTTCAATTTTCTCCGGGAATTTCAGATTTAACTGAAAAGTCCACAATGAAAAGAGCCTGTGTAACTTCAGTCAGTATTTTTATCGACAACCCTTTCGACCATCTCAAGTCGTTACTGCAAAATTCCCAGTTTGTCAGTTTAAAAAAAAGTAAAATTTGACCAGCTGGTACATTCTCCTTCCCCCCCCCCCCCAGAAAAAAACAAATAATACAAAAGAAGGCATCTTTTAAAACTACACACCATAAATTAATGGGGTCGTTCATTTGGATATTGTCTGTGGAGTTTAATTTGTACACCCCCCCCCCCACCACACTCGAAAAGTAATTTCAAAGCCTTCAGCCAGTTTTCAACTATTTACACGCTAATTTCAAATCAATGTCATCCATCTCAAACCCTTTTAAGCCCCTCAAATTCTACACAATTCCCTAATTTTGGAATGAAAATAGCAAAATTCCTCGATACTTCCACAATCTCCGAATTTTTTCAGTTTTCCAAGAAATGGACATCCCGTTTTAAATCCACAAAGGTATGACCATCCAGTCAAAGCCAACTCCTTTCTCTACCCCTTGGACCTTCTGTCACCCTGACCAAAAAAAGGCTGATTTTCACGAAATAAACTTCATATCAAAGTTTGTATGTATCGAGAAAGATGGCATCAATTAGTACAAGATTTCTTAATTAGGTGGTAAATATCTATAATATGACTTACTCATCGTTGTATCAAGGGTGGGCATTAAGGGCACACATTACTCTAATGCTAAAAATTGTACTCACCTGAAACAGAAGAAAAAAAAAAAACAAGTCGATTAGTTTAATTCAATAAATTGAATAATTTTTCTAATTCTTACTAGAAAATAAATTAACACAGAAGTTTTTGGACCGGGCATAAGAGAATTGAAACATGATCCCAAAATACACCTCCAGCACAAAGTTCAGCCTCTGAAATTCATTTTTCGATCATTGACAAATTTTTAAAATGTCAAATTTGGCCCTCTTTTATGAAAAAAAAATCAAAATTCGATCTAATCAGGGTAAAAAGCTGAAATTTGCTTTTTAGTCCATTTTTAACCTCTCGAATCGATTGGTGATGATTTCGAGACGTTCTGGAGCATCCTGTGGGTTTTTGGGTTCTTCAGATTTCGAAAAAGTTACATTAGTAGGGTCAAAGTGAAATTCAATACCTGTAAACTCGAATTTACTGTCGTTGAGACCTTTTCGATCGATTTTGAAGCATTTTTTCAAGTCTGTTTCTGTCTCAAATCCGAAATTTTCTCCAGCGATTATTTTCAAAAAAAGAAAAAATTCACAGTTCGCGAACGAAAAAAAAAGTAAATTTGATTTGTATGCACCCTATTTTTATTCACCTGAATTGATTGGTATAAATTATAATGGTTTAGAGCAGTTCTGGAGCCTCCAACGGATTTTCAAATTGTCCGGTTTTCGAAAACGATCCTCTTAGCCCTTTAGAGGTTCTCTGGATTCCCATTTCGGGGAAACAAATTGCTTTGAAGAGTGCAATAGGGTATACTCTGTCCAATTGAACGAATCACAAAAGAATTACTGGAAGAAAATGTTGTTCGAGGGTAAAGATTTTTGTGAACTTCAATTTAAATGCAATTTTCCACAATTTTTTCAATTGAATGCTAGATCAATATTTCTGTTGTATCAGTCTGCAAATTCATTTATTTTGGCTAAAAAAATTACTACGAAAAAAATAAATTTTAATAATGATTTGGTAAGAAACAGGACTTTTAGGATTATCATGTCCAAGGGCCATTCCACGTCAATTAGACCAAGAAGTGGTAGGGAGGTTCGGCGATTTTTTTGAAATTTTTCCTGTAGAAAGACCTTCCGAAGGGATGACCAATGGCATGAATCGCAGCCTTCTAGCGCATTTTTAAAGGCATCCAGGGGGTGTCAAAGTTTTCAGTGAACCTAAAATACTTATCATTCATTTCAGCAGTGGATTAATTGATAACCGCGATACCTACTAAAATAGAACTTTTTCCCATAGTTGGGGGTTTTGAAAGGCTTTTTGGAGATATCACAAAAATCAGTGTTGCCACATTTTTTCGTACAAAAAATTAGCTCAAAAAGTTTCGAAACGTAGTTTTCATATCGTTCTGACTCTCAAAAATTCTGAAAAAAATATATTATGGACAACTTTTAATGCTCAACAACATATTAAAAAATTGGGATCGTAGCATGTTGCAAAGTCGATTTAAAAAAATTCAAAGTTTGCGAAAAATGCAATTTTTTGATTTCAAACATGAAAAAAAGTTTTGATAGAAGTTGACCCATTTGACCCCTATTTGTACATGTACGTATCTGTTGAAAATTTTGAAAACCCCTTTCACTCGATGAAATAAACTCCTCACAAAAAAATCAAAATTCGAAAAAATTCAATTTTCGATTTCAAACATCAAAAAAAGTTCAAATTTATTCAGTTGTCTTAATTTGACCTCTTTCTAACGTATTTCATGAAAAAGTTGTTAAAAATTACACTCACAACAAAAAAATGAAAATTCGTTCATTTTTTGAATCTTTTCGAATTTTGATTTTTTTGTGAGGAGTTCATTTCATCGAGTGAAAGGGTTTTTTCAACTTTTTCAACAGATACGTACAAATAGGGGTCAAATGGGTCAACTTCACCTATCAAAACTTTTTTTCTTGTTTTAAGTCAAAAAATCGCATTTTTTCGCAAACTTGAAATTTTTTAAAATCGACTTTGCAAAATGTTACCATCCCAATTTTTTAATATGTTGTTCAGCATGAACAGTTGTCCATAATATATTTTTTTCAGAATTTTTGAGAGTCGGAACAATATAAAAACTACGTTTCGAAACTTTTCGAGCTAATTTTTCGTACGAAAAAAAGTGGCAACACTGATTTTTATGATATCACCAAAAAGCCTTTCAAAACCTCTAACTATGGGAAAATGATCCATTTTGGTAGGTATCGCGGTTATCGAGTAATCCACTGCTGAAATGAATGATATTTTAGGTTCACTGAAAACTTTGACACCCCCTGGCTGCCTTTAAAATTGGGCTAGAAGGCTGCGATTTGCGCCATTGGTCATCCCTTCGGAAGGTCTTTCCACAGGAAAAATGTCAAAAAAATCGCCGAACCCCCCTACCACTTCTTGGTCCAATTGACGTAGAATGACCCCTAAGCAAGAATTTTTGCCAATTTTGGCAGCAGGATTTCTTGAGCATTTTGGCAAAAAGCAAAAGTTTTTTTTTGACAATTTTTTACAAAAGTTGAGAATTTTTTTTATAATTTTGACACCCTCCCCACCCTGAATTTTCAAGAAGTTCTCATTTTTTCCACTCGAAAATAGACTGAAGTATGAATCAAAATTTGGCCTTTTACGCTGATTTGATAAAATTTTGATTTTTTCCTCTAGGAAACGAGTCTTTGAGATTTCCAAAATCCGTCAAAAATCGAGAAATGACTTTTAGCAGCTGAAGTGCGCTTCAGTGATGTATTTTGAGGGTTGTTTCGATACCCCTCTACTTGTCCGAATATGTTTCCTCCTCTTCCAGGGGACTCGAGCGAACCTAAGTTTTGCAGATGAATTCAAGAAAAAAAAGTACCTAAGTAGCTCGTTTTTCGTTCGCGTTGGTGCAATTTGGCATTTCAAGGCTTGAATTCTCATTGTGGAGTTTTACTCTTCCGGTATAGGTACAGGGATAGTTTTGTCTCGTGTTTTATATGCATCTGCCCCCTCACCCTCACAGCACGACACGTGAACCCGCGAATTGTCATGTTGTAGGTGGGAAGGTAGAAGTATTGTGAAAGTTTCCAAGTACGGTATTATTGCAAAAGCGTACACAAGGTGAAAGTATTCCACCTAAAAAAAAAAAAAAAGCAGAGGGTAGGAATGACGGATTCAAAGAGGTAAAGAATCCCATGCTATATGCCACGAGGCAGTATAGAAGGCGAGGTGAGCGCGAGGGTTGTCGCAGACGTGACGTGGTTTGGCAATTTTATGCATACAGACACAGCTAGTCGAGAGACGCGAAAAAGAGCGAGAAGAAAACACGACACGACAGAGGTTCTCTGGGCATGGGTTCGGGTATGCCTTCGCCTTCGCCTTCCAAAAAGCACGTACAGTACATGCCGCAGCCACATGATGAGGGGAGGTGGATGCGAGCTCGATCGTAAAAAAGGGATCGACTATATACGATATGATGGTGAGCAGGGGGAGGGGGAGAGGAGGGAGGGGTATATAGTTGGAGAATAAATATTTACCCGCGTTGTTGCGGGATAATTAAAAATTACGTTACATCGAAATTGATATGGGAAACGTGCGGGTATACTCGTCTCTTACCCTATATGCTATGCGAGCTTTTCTGCTCGTTTCTTTTTAATGAACGAACTTTTAGTATAGTAGGTACGTCGCGTTATATGGCTTGACATGCAGTGGAGTGTAGTAACCGCAACCGTGATGACTCGGGGGGTACGAGGTGGTGTTTTTAATAAAGTGCCGAAAAGCGGTGTATTTTTACAGCCGAAGGGGTCCAGGGAGATGGGAGGGGGAGGGTTCGCTGTCGAGCTTCGTCGATATGTAGGAAAACTATGCACTATGTAGCTATACTCGTATAGGTATTAATCGTGTATCGAATTCTACCGTACCTATTATTATTAGCTACGTTGCTTGGTCGTTGGTAATTCAGCTAAATATCTACGCAGAACGCTAAAACAGGCATTACAGCCTGGGGAGGGGGAAGGGGGAGCAGGCGAGTTGAAAATCGAGTTTTTAATATCGCGACTATACGACTATGTTGAGGACGGTATTGTCAAATACACGCTGCCGCTGTATAGGGGGCTTCTGCGCCAGGAGGAGCGAGTCGCGGCGCTGGCGTTGATTAAAAATAAATCTTTCGGATATCCCCGAATGGCGAATGCTTCGGAGGAGTACAAGGTAGGGTGACGAAAGCGGTGTAAGGCCCAGTGACGCGAATTTCGGTTACTTTTCGAATTGTGTGTGTGTGTGTGAGCTGGAGGCGAAGTCGCAGCACAGCAGCATGGCAGTCGTGTCCCTTAACGTTTTAAAGAGCAAATTATTAAATTTATATCCCTCGAAGGAATCGACGACGAAAAGTTTATGCTCGCGAGCGTTGCTATGTGCCCAGCACATAGTACCACTTGGAGAACACACTTGTCGACCAAGAGAAGAAAGAAACGTTGGGCGAGATGTACGAGGAGGAGAAGCGAGCTAGCGACGAAATTAATGCCACAGGATGAGATAGAGCGAGAGAGCTGCGAAAAAGCTCGTATAGCAGCGACTTTCGGTAGTATACGTAGGTACCGCCGCGTACACACAGCTCTGGTAAAATTAAAAATTTATAGCCGCCTTTTTCCGCAGATTAGGACCCGAGCAGAGAACACCGCGTGGGGCGAGGAGCGAGGTGAAAAGTTTTGTCGAATTTCAGTTTTCGCACGTAATTAAATGCAGAACGAAAACGACCCGGTGCCGGTTAATTAGTAATTATTGTTTAAAAAGGGTGCGAAACGCGAAGAGAAGCGGATACGATACTTGCAAGGGCGCAGGGAGCGGGGCGGAGGCCAAGTTTTTAGTACACAATACGCTCTATTCACAGTGTAATAACAAATTATATTATACGTAAACGTATAAGTTGGTTGGTCGTTGTTGTTGTTGCTACTGTTACTGCAGGTTCTCCACTCTCTTTACTTATATTCGATTCTCTTATCGAGCACTAGCTCACACCCACACCCCCCCCCCATTATATCCCCAGCAGCAGCAACAACAACAACAACAACGCAACGTTTAGTCGATTTCTAATTTATTAATACCGCCGTTAATCTGGAAATTTATGGCCGCTAAAGTAAACGAAATAATTCAAACGATCGAAAGGTCAACACTTATACCCCTCCGGTCTAAGTACATAATGCGAAAAAGCTCTCGTTTTGTGAGGTCTCGCCTTATTTCAACTGACGTATACCGTGCCTTACTTCACCTTACCTTACCGAGTCATTTGCTGCTGCCGCACACATCCTTATCAGTTCACGAAACGCAACGTTTGGCTGACGAAAGTGTTTCGCAAGTTTTTAAAGGCGAATTTCCGAGAAAATTTCGACGCGTCGCGTCGGGGATCGTGGGGTGGTTTTATTGTTGTTTACGGTCGAGTATCGTTATTTTGCGAGCTTTTTACCCCATCGAACCCATTCTGTTATGTTTTTGGTTGGTCGAAGAAGAAATTATAACGATGTACGAGTGTATTTAATTTTCAAAAAGGTAAAAAAAATAAAACTTTGAAAATGTTGGCTAAAAGACATAGTCGGAGAGCCCGCTTAAGGATATATTGCACCCCCCCCCCCGTCGATCCTACGGGACAACTTTTTTCTAAAAGGGGCAGTGCTAAGAAACATTTCTAGCTTTTGTCCTCAAAAAAAAGTGGCCCTACTTTCAAAATGACGGCCATTTTGATTGGCAGGTCAGCCGAAATCGCAGATTTTGCGTTCCAACATAGCACTTTGTACAACATTTTTCAAACCGTACAAATGTAGATCGAAAGATCAGGCAAAAATTTATCACCTGTCAAAATTTCAAGTGCTGAAGTGCGTTTTTCGATTTTTGGTGAATTTTTGAAAATCTAATTTCGCCAAAAATGAAGGGAAAAATCAAAATTTTACCAAAAAATTGACCAAGAAAGTTGAAATGTGGGATATACCCTATTTTCGACATGCCAAATCGATTGGAAACTGTTTCAAACCGTTTCGAGCAGTTCTGGAGCCTCCAGCAGATTTTGAGACCTCGAAATTCCCACAAAATTTCATCAAAATGAAGTTGGATAGCTGAAATTTACTCTGCAAACTAATTTCAATACGCTACAAAGTCAACTACAGGGCGATTTCAAGTTGTTTTGGAGCCTCTGACGATTTTATTAAAATTACTGGAGCCTCCAGTAGATTTTTGAAACTTGAAATTTCCCCAAAATGTCATCAAACGGAGATGGAAAGTCGAAATTCATTCTGCAAACTAATTTCAATACGCTACAAAGTCGACTGCTGGTGGATTTCAAGTCGTTTCGGAGCCTCCAGCGACTTTTTGAAAGGTCATATGGCGTTTTTTGGAAAATTGAAATTTCCAAAAAGTTGCTGGAAGCTTCAAAATCATTTGAAACCACCATGTATTCGACTTTATATCGTATTGAAATGAGTTCGCGAAGTAAATTGCAGCTTGCGAACTCCATTTGGTAAAATGTTCCGGGAATTTTAAGTTTTAAAAATCTACTGGAGGCTCCAGTCATTTTCAAAAAGTCACTGAAGGCTCCAAAATTACTTGAACCCACCTGAAGTAGTCTTCAGAGGGTGTTAAAATTTGAGTGTAGAGTAAATTTCAGCTTTCCATCTCCATTTGATGAAATTTTATGAAAATTTTAAGTTTCAAAAATCTGCTGGAGGCTCAAGGAATTTTTAAAAAGTCGTTGGAGGCTCCAAAACGACTTGAAATCCACCAGCAGTCGACTTCCTAGCGTATTGAAATTAGTTTGCAGAATGAATTTCGTCTTTCTATCTCCATGATGAAATTTTGGGAAATTTCAAGTTTCGAAAATATCCTGGAGGCTCCAGAAATTTTCAAAAAGTTGCTGAAGGCTCCAAAATGACTTGAAATTCATCTGCAGTACTTCGTAGCGCATTAAAATTAGTTTGCAGAATAAGTTTCAGCTTTCCAACTCAATTTTGATGAAATTTTGTGGAAATTTCGAGTTTCAAAAATCTGCTGGAGGCTCCAGAACTGCTCGAAACGGGTTGAAATAGTTTCTAATCGATTTGGCATGTCGAAAATAGGATATATCCCAAATTTCAACTTTCTTTGTCAATTTGGTAAAATTTTGATTTTTCCCCTCATTTTTGGCCTAAAATTTGATTTTCAAAAATTCACCAAAAATCGAAAAACGCACTTCAGCCTTTGAAATTTTGACAGGTGATAAATCTTTGCCTGATCTTTCGATCTATCTTTGTACGGTTTGAAAAATTTTGTGCAAGTCCTAGGTTGGAACGCAAAATCTGCGATTTCTGCTGACCTGTCAATCAAAATGGCCGCCATTTTGAAAGTAGTGTCACTTTTTTTGAGGACAAAAGCTAGAAATGTTCCTTAGGACCCTCCCCCTTAAGAAAAAAGGTCCTGGAGGATCAACCGGGGGGTGCAATAGATCCTTAAGCGGGGTCCTCGACTAACAAGAATTTTTTTGCATTTTTGTGAAAAGCGGGACTTTTGGTCTCGTTAAAAAGAGAAACTGTTTTGGAAAATTGCACAAAAAAACCAAGGATTTATTGAAAAATTTTTAGCGGAGGAGAAAATATGGTTTTTTGAGCAATTTTAGCGAATCGAGTCCTATTTTGGTAAAATGAAGATTACTTATTGTGTAATTTATGTTAAAAATCTTGAGTTTTTTGAAAAAGTAAGAAAAATAACAAAACTTTCTGGGAAATTTCGACATAATAGGTGGCGAGCCCTTTTTTGAAATCTGAGCAAAAAACAAGAACTTCTGGGAAATGTTGAGAAAAAGGCAAGATTTTTTGGTATTTTCAGTAAAACGCGAGTATTTTGGATAATTTGAAAAAATTAGGGTTTTTTGGACAATTTTTGTCAAAAAGTGAGACAAATTTGGAAATTAGGAATTTCATGCGAAAAGCCCAGCTTTTTGGCGGTTTTGGTAAAAAGCTAAACTTTTTTACATATTATGTATTTTTAAAAAAAACAATTGCTTCGCAATGATTATTGAAAAATGTGACTTTTTCGAAAATTAAGGAGAAAACAACTTTTTGGACAGTTTTGGTGAAAAGCAACATAATTATTATTTCGGTTTCGGGCATTGGATAAAATACCAAGATTTTTTTTTTTTTTGAGTTACACAAGTCGAAAAATTGGACCTTTTTGGAAATGTGGGAGGGGGGAAGAGGACAAGATTTTCTAAAAATTTTGGCGTAAAAGCAGAATTTTAAAAAAAAACAACACATTTTTGAAGGAAAAAATCAAGGTACCGACGCTCCTCTAGAAATTAGGAGGAATACGGATTTTTTGGTAGTTTTGGCAAAAAAGCTAAAATCAATTAGGTAAGTAACATAAAATTCAATAAATCAAAATTACAGAGAAGCAAGTAATACGTTACAAAGGGAAACTTAAATTACGTAAGCACAATAGATCAATATTCTCAGACCAAAATCTCATCAAAAGTAGCACATTTTTCACCGGCAATGGCCAATTTTCAACGAAAGCTTCCGTCAACTTTGGCTCAATCATTCGCTCATGTCTGTGCGTTTAGTAGAGAGAAAAACAAAATACGCAGTGCCAACTGCCAACGGGTACCTCGACGCGTCTTTTCCCGCTGCTTCTATCCTGCTGTTCTCGTCTGTTGGCCGAATTCGCATCCATTACCGTTTTAATACTTATACTTATAGCAACGACAAACAAAAACCCAACAATAACTTAATTATCAGACCGGTCGAAAGTTAATTTGGAAAGTCGACTCGGACGTTGCAGTGCAGACGCGACGCGATACGACTTGGGTTTTGTTCTTTTTCCCTTTCTTTCTCTTTTTTTTGCCATTTCGCGTTGAAAGGGCAACAAACTGAATACTAGTATATATGTATAGGCATCCATCGTAGCAGGAAAAACGAGTTGTATGTAGGTGGAGCACGAGGATCAAGAGGGAAGGAAAAAAATAACTCGGCGCGAAAATACATAATAATAAAAAAACAAACGTTGATAAGTTTTATTGTCGCTTTTTCTACCACTCCCAAATCTTCCTTACGCCCATCGCATCGTATCGCACTATATCGTCGCGTATTTCACGCAAATAGCCCTATAAATGCCTCGTTATTCGGACGAGCCGGGCCAGGCCGCGTGGCTCGATCGATAAATATTTATAATTCATCGAAACGAACCAACATTTTCGTTCTGTACGTATACCTACTCGTACTCGTACTCGTACATTAATATATACATACTTATGCTCCTCGTCGCTGTGTCGAAGCTGTGCTGGTGCAAAATTTAAATTTCCTCCTCCCCCCCCGCTGCAGCTGCCAGAAGAAGAAAACGCCGACGTGAATCTATACAATATACGCGGCGAGAGCAATATAATAAATGAAACTAGCAGACCTTTGGACGTCCCTCTCTCATCGTCCCGAACATTCAGACAGTATGAAAATTAACGGCGTAACTTTTTTCCAAACGAGATTTTCTGTCATACAATTTAAAGAAACAACCGTGCTTATATTCGGAAAAAAGAAAAGCTCAACTTTCGTCCGGATTATCATTTGTCACCGCCTAATTGACGTTTTAAATTGCCTCCATAGTACATCGGTGCCATGCCTGCTTGCCTGGTACCATCAAGCAGCCAGCCAACCAACGCTAACCGTCCTAAAAACGTGCAGTACACTATGGCTCTGCTACCTTATATAAATCATCATCATCGTCATCATCCTAGTCGCCTACGTATACGTATCTTTTACGTATTCAGCATTGTTGGCCGTTTTTCTTTCCTTCTTTTTCTCTCTGTCGCTCGTTTGAATATTTTGCGCATTTTTTCTCCCCTGTATCGCGATCCTCTCCGTAGCACGCGCGGCTCACGAGGAGGAGATGTTGAAGAACGAAATGCCACTGTCGATGAATATTTACGACGACAAAATGCGACATCGAATGAAGAAATACTGTACAGTAAACGAAAGAAAAAGTCACCCTATGGAATACGAGTACGTTCGTTCGTTCGTTCGTTGCCTCAATGTCTCTCCATACCTACGAATACTCAAGAAGAGGGGAAAAACAGCACCGAGAAGACGCCTGCCTCGAGACGAAATTAACCTGCAAAATTATCGTTCGTGCGTTGCGTTCGCGATCGTTTTTGTCGAAATTTCCACCTATATGCGATGTCGAGAAACGCACACACTCGTCCTCGTCGTCATCACGTCGCATCTAAAACACGTGGAGTTTGATTTTTTTCGAATACACGAGTAGGTAGAGGTACAAGAAGCAGGAAAAAAGAGAAGAAAATGCGATGCTGCGTGTGTTCTTACATAATTCCTTTATGTACATTACATATGCGAGCTTCGAAGGAAAACTCGCGTACCTATACAGTAGACGAGGAACGACGTAATTCCTCCGTTCTATCTTCTTTTCACATTCGGTGTACTTGTATTTGCTTTTATAATGAACCTAAGTCACTAATCTCCGAGAACATTGGGAAATTTCTCGTGAAAATTTGACCTTGACGAAATTTCTCTATCAATTTTGAAAATCAGTATTTCCACCATCTTAGAAATTTTCGTACTAACTATGTTAATTTTTTAAAAACTAACACTGAATGGGAGATCACATTGTACTCTGAGTGAATCCAGCAATAAAAGTTTAAGAATGAATGAAGCATCGATTTTTCAAATTTTATAACATTTCAAACCTTTCTCTCAAGTATTGAATTAAATATTTTGATTTTCTCCGAGAGACTGACATTGTTTGGAAGAGTCAAGGAGGGTTCATTTGGATGAATTGTGATTATTCAGAAAAATGTTGATTGGATATAGATAATACCTAGGTACATTCATATGAAAAATTTTCAAAAAAAATTCAATCCCAACACCCTATTTTTCATTTCATTTTTCAATTTTTCCAACATTTTTGGAGCAAGGGAATTAACACTGTTTGGGACACCGAAGGAAATTTTTTGCAGGAGTAACAGAATTTCGAACTGAAAAAGCAGGACAAACAGAACTTCGGCGATACTTCTGACAGGATATTTTTCAAACACTTTTAGAATTTTTAGGATAAAGAAGGGGGAAGGGTGTTAACATTTAACATTAAATTACTCATTTTCCAAGATTTTTTTCCAGGGTTTGGATATCAAAAATAACTTTATCATTTCCATTTTTTAAATTTTATTTCACCTTTAAATGTTCTATTAATGAGGTGAATTTTTAAAAATCAAATTTTTAGCCAAAAATGAAAAAAAAATCGAAATTTTACCAAATTGACCTAGAAGGATCAAAGTTTGGGATATATCCTATTTTCGATCTGCCAAATCGATTAGAAACCATTTCAAACCATTTTGGGTAATTCTGGAGCCTCCAGCAGACTTTTGAAACTTGAAATTTCCACAAAATTTCATCAAACTAAAATTTATTCTGTAAACTAATTTCAACACGCTAGGGAGTCGACTGCCAGCAGATTTCAAATCGTTCTGGAGTCTCCAGCGACTTTTTCGAAATTACTGGAGCCTCCAGCATATATTTTAATGCTTAAAATTTCCGTAAAATTTTACCAAACAGAGGCACCCCATTTTTGACATTATTCTGAGGTGGATCGCAGACAGTTTCAATCCGTTTTGGAACCTCCAGCAGATTTTTAGAAACTTCTGTTTTTCTAAAACTGTCACAAAATCTATCCGAATCAACTTTCGGCTTTCCAACTCCATTTGATGAAATTTTGTAGAAATCGAAAGTTTCAAAAATGTAAAGGAGGCTCCAGTAATTTCCAAAAACTCGCCGCGAAGGCTACAAAACGACTTGAAATCTACATACAGTCGACTTCATAGTGTATTAAAATTAGTTTACAGAATGAACTTCGGCTTTTCAATTGCATTTTGATGAAATTTGGTGGAAATTTAAAGTTTCAAAAACCTACTGGGGGACACAGGAATTTTCAAAAAGTTTCTGATGGCCACGAAATGACTCAAACCCACCAGCAGTCAACTTGATGGCGTGTTTAAGTTGGATTGCAGCGTACATTTCCCCTTTACGACTTCATTTGATGAAATTTTGTGGGAATTTCAAGTTTCAAAAATATGCTGGAGGCTCCAGAACTCCTCAAAACGGTCTGAAACAGTTTCCAATCGATTTGGCAGGTTGAAAATAGGGTATATACCAAATTTCAGCTTTATAGCTCAATTTGGTACAATTTAGATTTTTTTTCTCATTCTTGGCCTAGATTTTCAAAAATTCACCAAAAATTGAAAAATATATTTCAACTGAACTGGTCATACTTATAATAGGAAATTTAGCGTAGAACAATTTTTGTTTGAACATTTTTTCCCTCGGGCCCTTCATTTCGGCGATACAGCCGAAAAACTTGTATCAGCAAAGGTTAATGACCTCTTGCGGAGGTAGCGGTCATGTTGCGGGGTGTAACTTTTGATGGGTTGATTTAGAGACCAATCTTTTCATGTAAAAATTGACTAAAAAATGCCTTTGCTTGAATTGTCAAAAATATCCTGTTTTTTGTCAAAATTGTAAGAAAATTTCTACATTCAAAAAAAAAATGTGATTTACAAGTGAATTTGAAAAAATTTTGACCAGAGACGAAAAATTCAAAATATTTTTACAGACCTCAATTATGATACAAAGGAACAACATTGTTTTGCACATAAATGGAGGTTTTTCAAAAACTATTTGCAAATTTAAATTCAAGTAGGTAAGTACCTACTTTCTTTTTTTGATTTTTCACTACGGTGGGGAGGAAGGGAAGGGAAGGGATCCATACAAGGGAACAAACATAGTTTGAGAGATCGGGGGCAGTTTTTTATCATAAAAGGAACTATTTAATCAAAATCGTTTTCAACTGGATTGGGGGGGATTTATACACAACTTTTTTAAACAAATATTTAGGAAAATAAAAAAACAGGGCATCATTTTCTAACAACTTTAAGAGAACAATGAGCACAAAGAAGAGAAAACTTCCAAATAAAAAATTTGGACAATTAAAAACTTTGATCCGGATCTCAGGAAAAGTGGTGAAAACCCCTCATAAAAAATGGATACCCTGCAGTGATACCTTCGAGTAAATATTAACGAACTCGTATAGGTTATGAATTTGTACATTTCTTCATAAGAAAAAGGGAAGGGGAGGGGTGGCGTGATTCGGAGAGATATGTATACCTGAAAAAATTATTTCATTCTGCAATTTTTTAGAACGACACAAATTCAAGTTTGTTTTCAAAATCGTAAAATTATGAATTTAGCAACATTTTCTTTTCTCAGAATGAATTAAGAGGGCGAGCGAGCCTCAATTTTTTTGAAAGAAAGAAAAACTCACAACTCGTTATTTTGCATTTTTGTTGGATCAATCCTTCTCATCCCTTGATAAAGATCATTATTCAAGGATCGTCGTTTTATCGCTTTAGAATACACAGTGAGTAGGTAGCTGAGCTGATTCGAGGCAAACACACAACTTAGTTTTAAAAACACCCATTGTAATCTATGGTAAACACAGCAACAAATCAAAAGAGAGGCATTATACGGGTATTATACGATTTGTATGCATCTCCTCATCTCCTGCCTATAACTATACTACTATAGTGGAGAAAAATAACCATCTTCGAGGATTACGTAGTAGGTACCAATAGGCTGCTGTATCTCTCTACCTATATAGTGCTATCAGCAGCGAGAAAAAGAATACCCATCGGTGCCACGATGATGGCGATAGCTTTGCGAGGGGTAAAGAGAGAACGAGAAAAATAGGGGATTAATTATTAAGGCTTGGAAAAACAATGAACAGGCTGTTTTCGTATCGCGTTTATCTGGCTATTGAATCTGTAACGAGGTTTTTCTGTGTTTTAATGCGACGGGTTGCCTTCGACAAAGGAGGCTTGGTGCGGGCGTTTTTTCGCGTTGGACGCTCGCTGGCTCACGTCAGACAGCGACGACGACAACGTCTCCCACAGGTATAACGTTTCGATAATTTCGCCCTTCTTTTTTCTCCCATTTTATTATTTTTTTTCTGTCGCCTTTCTGGGCGCGCATATCGCCGGTTGCTGCCGCGCGCCGCACGCTCGGTTACGCCGACGTTAATTCACTAACGAAACAAAAGCTTTGGTAATTAAAAGAGAGCGAGGAATAAAAATAGCTTGAAAAAAAAAATGAGAGCGAAAAAAAAAAGAAAAAAGAAGAGCAGGAAAAAAGTGAAAGCATTAGCGCATAATAGAAGCGTTTTCTATGCTCCAAGAGTTTTGAATATTAATTCAAAAGAATATTACGTACCGTACGGAATTTACGAACGAATAATTTTTTTCCCACGAGTTATTAAAAGCGCAACCGGTTTTTTTTCAGGCTCCGTTGTTCCATCTCTCTATATCGTAATCGAGCGAAAAAAGAGATGAAAAAATAATCGCAGATATACCCGCGATGAAAAACGAAAAAAAAGACGCAAACGCGAGCAAAAAGCTTCCAAGGGAGGTTTTTTGTTTGCAGCGTGAAGAGATCGTCGTCGATGGAAAAACCACGCCAGAGCGATGGTGTCGGTCATTGAATTGTCGAGGGATGCGGAGGGGAGGGGGTTGACGAGAGGACATATCGGCGTGTTTTGGATTTCAAACGCAGCATCGCAGCCAGCGTCGGGATATACTCGCGTATTTCTCTCGTTGCTGTTGGTTTTTTTGCCATTTTTTAATTTCCGTATTTTCCTTTGATTTCTATTTGCACGCGAAAGGTCTCGACTGGCTTGCCTGCCTGCCTGCCTGCCTGCCTGCCTTTTTTTTTATTTCGGTGTCGTTCGGAAACTCATTTTTTTTCCTGCAGATACGAGCGAGATAAAAAAAAAAAAGCGCAACCCTAATATGTTTCTTTACCACCGACGGCGCTGACGCTGCCAAATCGAAACGTGTACCGTGTGTTTACAAAATGAGGGAAATTTTCAAAGAAATATTCAATCGCCGAGATTATAGTATACGTAAATGTAGATCCCCTCGGCAGGTCGGGTTGGTGGGTAGAGATGACTTTTCTCTCTAGCACACCGTGTAATATTATATGCTCTATGGTGTGTTGTGTGTGAACGAAGAGAGACGAGAGAAATATACGAATAATTTTTTGTTTTACAACGCCAAAGAAATGGAAGAGAATTAATTTCGAACGTGATGCGGTTTTGTTGGCAAAGTGTGCGATTGGTTTCTCGATTTTTCCCTTCATTT
The DNA here is from genome assembly GCF_950023065.1 of Planococcus citri. Classification (NCBI taxonomy): domain Eukaryota; kingdom Metazoa; phylum Arthropoda; class Insecta; order Hemiptera; family Pseudococcidae; genus Planococcus; species Planococcus citri. The sequence goes on from NC_088681.1 coordinate 67,411,229, forward strand.
TTCAATACGCGCGCGAAACGAAATGAAACGAGGTGCATTTCAAAGGAGCTTCGCCGTTTTTCGAGGAAATGGAAATTTTTGCGAAATGTTTCCCTTCTTCAAAATGTACGAGTTTGAGATGAATTATTGAAAAATCAAATAAACGGAAAGTATTCGTTGAGTTTTGTAAATTACATTTTATAATGTAGCGAGTAATCGAAGATTCCAGTCAAAGGGTGAGATGAGGAAGGGATGAAGTTAAGTATAGCTGTTTATTTTTAGTCAGACTTGTGCCAAACGGGAGAGGGTGGGGGCATGTCTCCTCACACAGGCGTGAAATCCACTATTCAATTTTTTTTAGTGACTTTAGTGACTGAAAAATAGCAATAAAGTGACCAAAAATTTGAGAAATGAGAGCAAAGTACCTATATATATTGATCGGGGAGCCCACATAAGGATCTATTGCACCCCCCCCCCCAACCGACGATCATTCGAGACAACTTTTTTCTTAAAGGAAGAGGCCTAAGGAACATTTCTAGCCTTTGTCCACAAAAAAAGTGGCCCTTCTTACAAAATGGGGGCCATTTTGATTGACAGATCAGCCAAAATTGCAGATTTTGCGTTCCAACATAGGACTTGCACGCAATTTTTTTAAATTATACAAAGATAGATTAAAAGATCAGGAAAAAATGTATCACTTGTCAGAATTTCAAGTGCTAAAGTGCTTTTTTCGATTTTTGGTGAATTTTTAAAAATCAAATTCAAGGCAAAAATGAGGAAAAAATCAAAATTTTACCAAATTGACCAAGAAAGCTGAAATTTGGGATATACCCTATTTTCGACACACCAAATCGATTGGAAACTGTTTCAATCCTATTTGAGCAGTTCTGGAGCCTCCAGCAGATTTTTCAAATTCGAAATTCCAAAATAATTTTATCGAATGGAGTTGGAAAGCCAAAATTTAGTCTGCAAACTAATTTCAATACGCTACGAAGTCGAATGCAGATGGATTTGAAGTCGTTTTGGAGCCTCCAGTGACTTTTTGAAAATTTCTGGGGCCTCCAGAAGATTTTTGAAACTTGAAATTTCCCAAATTTTCGTCAAATGGAGATGGAAAGCCGAAATTCATTCCGCAAACTAATTTCGATACGCCACGAAGTCGACTGCAGATGGATTTGAAGTCGTTTTGGAGCCTCCAGTAGATTTTCGAAACTTGAAATTTCCCAAAATATCGTCAAATGGAGATGGGAAGCCGAAATTCATTCTGTAATCTAATTTCAATACGCTACGAAGTCACCTGCTGGTGGATTTAAAGTCGTTTTGGAGCCTCCAGCGACTTTTTGAAAGGTTGTATGGCGTTTTTTGGAAAATTGGAATTTCCAAAAAGTAGCTGGAAGCTTCAAAATCATTTGAAACAGCCATGCAGTTGACTTCACCTCGTATTAAAATTAGTTTGCGAAGTGAATATCGGCTTGCTAACTCCATTTGACAATATGTTGTGGGAATTTCAAGTTTCAAAAATCTGATGACTCCAGTTACTTTCAAAAAGTCGCTGGAGGCTCCAAAACGACTTGAAATCTACCTGCTGTCGACTTCGTAGCGTATTGAAATGAGTTCGCAGAATGAATTTCTGCTTTCCATCTCCATTTTATAAAATGTTGAGAAATTTCGAGTTTCAAAAATCTGCTGGAGGCTCCATGAACTGCTCAAAACGGCCAAAACGGGTTGAAACAGATTCCAATCGATTTGGCGTGTCGAAAATAGGGTATATTCCAAATTTCAGTTTTCTTGGTCAATTTGGTAAAATTTTGATTTTTTCCCTCATTTTTGGCCTAAATTTGATTGTAAAAAATTCACCAAAAATCAAAAAAGGCACTTCAGCATTTGAAATTCTTACCGGAAATAAATTTTTGCCTGACCTTTTGATCTACGAGTACTTTTGTACGGTTTAGAAAATATCAGCTCTATTCAATCACATCGTCTTACATGTTTAATATTATTGAACAGTTGATTTTTAGTGTGCGTAGCACACTATTGGTTTCGCTTTGAGAAATGAAATTTTATTGGAACTGAATGTTCTCTTAAGCTATCCAACCGTTTTTTGTACCTATTGGACACCATTTGAGAATCATTAAGGCGGAGGGAATAGATTAATTTTCATTCAATTCGGATGGGTAATTGCTGAGTAATTGCAATTTTAGTTCATTATTTTAATGCATTAAATCCTAAAAAAGGGAAAAGGGGACTTGTAGAACACCTGCCGCTCATTGTACCCTGCTATACCCCCAGTCTATTCCATCACCAGCTGTGTTTCATTGTACCCTGTTACACCCCCAGTCTGTTAGCTGTAAATTCCAAGTGGGCGTGGTTTGGTGGGGCGTTTACCAAACAAATATATTATTTTAATGCCCTAACCCTCGTAGCAAAGTTCTGGCTGAGTGGTTAGGGCATGTAGGTAGGAATAGGAAACTTAGGGACCCAGGTTCGAATCCCCGTGAGGTAAGTAGGTAGGTGACGATGACGGATTTTTCGTAGGAAAATTGGATAGGTAAATGCTTTGGAGTTACTATGTAGTACATGGTAATGGGGCAAAATGGCAAAAATAATGCTGAAACTGAGTTATGAATTATGATACCTATCATTTGCTAACTAAAAATTCATTTCATTAATTTTTTGTCTACCTATAGCCATAAGTATAAAGTAAGAATTAGGTACCTTGACATGAATAATTTTTAACTTTTTACTTATAATTTAAAAATTACTTCAAAATGAGAAATTAAACTAATTTTTGTACAATTGAAATATGTAATTTTTATTATCATGATTTAGTAAAAATTATTAAAACAAAATGATTTTTACTATTGGTACCTATAGCAAAATTTATTAAAATGATAAGTTTTACTATACGATTACAGTAAAAATTATTGAATGGGATCTAGTACTTAATTGTGAGTATTTAGTTAAATTTTTTTGTAAAAATTACCCATATTTTTTTCGTGTAATAGGCAATGCAAATTCTTAACATAGGTATTTTATAAGATTTAATTCTTAATTTAGAATAAAAAGCAAGTTCTGAAAATTGGTTTGAAAATTTATAAATTTGAAGACAATGGAAATTCTAAAAAAAAATAATATGAAAATTTGTATTTAGAGACGCTGAGAATTCCAAAAATTGATTAAAAGTTCTGTAAGTTGCAGATAATGTGAACTTGAAAATTATATGAAATAAGTATTGTAATATTTATGAAGAAGATGAGAATTCTGAAAAATTGGAGGCAATGTGAATTCCAAAAATTGAGTAAACGTTTTACAATATGTGGACAATATGAACTTGAAAATTGAATTTGAAATTTTTTAATTTAAAGACAATAAGAATTCTGAAAAATTATTCAAAATTTGACTATTTAGAGGCAATGTGAATTCTAAAAATTGATTGCAAATTTCCTAACTCAGCAGCAATGCAAAATTCTGAAAATTTATTGAAAACTTTATGAAATTGTAGCGATGGGGAATTCGGGAAATCGATTTGAAATTTTGTAAATTTTAAAACAATGCAAACTATGAAAAACAACTAGAAATTTCTTAATTTAGAAGCAATAAGGTACAAGCTTATAAATTATTCTGAAATACCTATTGTAATTTGGAAAATATGAAAACACTGAAAAACAATTATTATTTTGAAGCAGTGAGAGTTTCAAAAATTCTCATCACTGTGACATGGTTGATTCACTTATGCACTACCTAGATGTAATAACGGTTATAGCTGTAGAAAAGGCAGCTAGCTACGCACACTTTGCAGCTAAGCTTTGCTTAGCTGTCTAGTTAATTTTTTTTTTCAAACTTATGATTCTGAAGAATTTTTATGAAAAATATTGATCATTTCCTAAAATTTTCACTTTTTGCTTTTTACACGACAAACCTTTAAAAAAAAGTGACCAGGTCATTTTCGCCGAAATATTGACAAAGAGTGACTTGGAAAGTCACTTTTTAAGTGACCGAATTTCATGCCTGAAATATAGGGTAAATGTGCCTAAGTTTGCGCGCTTCCTAAGATTGCGCAGTAACGATTTCTCAGAACCAGTGAGAGTTACAACATTGATACCGCCTTTACTTGAAAGAAGAATCAAAATGACCATACTTCACGTTTTTTGGTGATGGTAGCACCAAATGTCGCGAAATGACAAGCGAAAAACTTTTTTTTCTAATTTTTTTATAACTTTTCCAATAAAAGTCGCACGTGAAAATTTTTATGGAAATGGCAGTAGAAATCTAAATAAGCTATTTTTAGATTCGTCATTGTCTGGAGATTATAACAAGCACATATTTCAAGTACTTTCTGCTTTAATTAGGTTTCAATTTTTCAATTTTTTAAAAAAACACCCCTGTGCCTAAGATTGCGATTTTTATTTTTTGCTACTTTTCCAAGACTAATAATGATACTTTTCAAAATTATCATTAAGAATCCAGTTTATTTGAATGAAATGACACCTTATACACGTATATCGAGTTTACTCCTTGTCAAAAGCTAGGGAGAAATGGGGGTAATGCTGGAAATACCAGATATGAGCGCATTTCCAGTGTGGTTCACTCAGAAGTTTCAAATGCACATTCGTGTGAGACATTTTGTTTGCTTTCATCATTAATTAAACAATATTGACGAATTTCCATGTTTTTCACTGGTGCACAATCTTGAGAAGGTGAATGCGCAATCTTAGGAAGGCATATGCCTAAGTTTGCGCATCTGACTTTTTTTGGTTTTTGGTCAAAATATCAAAAACTAAATCGATTAAAAATTTTATTTCTGGGGCAAATCATAGCCAAATGTTTGAGGAACCTTCTGTACAAATTTCAATATTCTAGCTGCTTTTCATAAAAAGTAGTGGCTGTTTGAAAATTAGGTGCGCAAACTTAGGCACATTTACCCTAAATAAATATCTTCTTTTTCGTCAAAAATTCAAAAACAATAATTTCTAATTCTCGCCAAAATTGATTGTTTTTAAAAAATATAAAAATTATGACGTTGAAACTTCTTACATAGAAATTATTTCTTTGTACCTCACAAATTGTAAATTTTCTGAAGCTTTCGCCCTCGCTTTGATTGGCCAAAAATCTAAAAAAAACACGAGAAAATTGCGAATTTTGGATTTTGGATTTCAGTACCAACTTTGCTATACAACAATTTCAACTTTTTGTCAAGTATAAAATCATTTTTTTCGAACATTTAGAATTGTTCAACATTTTTTCCCCAGCTCTCCTTCCAAAATTTGTTCGAACCATATATCTGGCTAATTAGCACGAAATATACTGAGGGAGGAGGGGGGGGGGGGTTCTGGGTCAAAAAGTTGGTCTGTATTTTTAATGCATTTTCAACCCATGATTTTCTGTTTTTGAATTTTCGATTCAACAACTTGTACCCTAAAACCGATCTACTGAATTCGAATTTCACTATTTTGAGCCATTCTGGTGAAACCTTCAGAACACTCCAGAAGGTTGGGAAATTTCATGAGAACAGCTAAAAATCGAATTCCAGCTAATACCCGACCTGTTTATTAAACAAGCATAAGATCGTTGTCATTTTTGTAAATCCTAAACATCTCTGATATTCGTTTCGATGCTAGAAATTTGCTGGCACAACATATGTGTAAATGCAATAATTTGACGAATCAATCTAGGTCGGTACGACATTTATATAGAGATACTCGTACGTACATACATATACGATACACAATGGAGCATTGAAATGGTATAACCGTGTTGGCGCGAAATACACAAATTACCTCGAAGCTACGCGACGCCATCGTCAAGCCAAGCCAACAACAATTACACTAAAATCGTTCGTTTTGCATACTTCATCTCACCTCAGCCATCTTCCTCTTTCTATCTCTTTCTCTCACACAAGCTACTCGTATCAGTTCGAGCTTGGAGTAGGTACACCATACACAATACACATTTTTATGCACATACTGTACCAGCAAATACTCATCGCAACTGCTCGTATCCATGTTGAAGGTATTTTTAATACAGAAATACGAACACCACTGCACACAACGTTGAACGTACGAGTACGATGACGAAACACCACCTTTTTTTAAATATTATTTTATAATGTCATCGTTGTTGGTTCGCTCTTCGTCACTCGTCGAAAAATTTAGTACAATTGGCAAAGTGACTACGAAAAGGAGAGGGCGAGGGATAGTACAGTATAAGCGCGAGTCTGACAAGGTAGTTACCTCATTCTATTTAATACAGCAGGTATATTTCCAAACATACGCATTTATCATTTTGTCATCCTAAATACGACTCGTCAACGTCCAAAATCTTTCACACCGAACCGAACGAAACATTGCCAGCATAATTGAATACGTATTAATTGTAATGATTTTTGGATCATCATCGAGTCTGCTTTCGTCTCTCGTATTCCTCTTCGTTCAATCAACGTAAATAACATGTTACGCTTCAAGAGTTCGGGTACTCGTTGACCAAACGAATTCAAAATACATACATAGGGAGTCGATCCGGTGCCCTTTAAGTTCTGCTCCCCTCATTTTGAAAAACAAAAAAAATTCAAAAAATTATGAAAATGTGGAATGACATGTCAACTGTTCTCAAAAGTCAAATTCAAAATCTGAAAATTTGCTTCAGTGTAGATGTACCATTGAACCTACTCTCGTAAAGTGTCAAAATTGACCATTTTTTCAAAGGTTGCAAAAGGCTGATATGATGTCAAGAATTCGTTGAAAATTTCTCAAATACGAGTAAATTTGAACTGAACACAGCTAAATCAAAAATACACAGCACAAGCTAGAATTTCAGGGGCTGAAGTGCTCTTTTGTATTCAAGTAGGTATTGGTGAATTTTTGAAAATCTTTGGACTAAAAATGGGAAAAATCAAAATTTTAGATACCAAATTGAACAAGAAGCTGAGATTTAGTATGAATTTTATTTTTAATCTGTCAAATTTTGATTAGAATCGGCTCAAACTGTTTTGAGTAGTTCTAAAGCCTCCAGCAGATTTTTGAAATTTGAAAATACCACAAAATTTTACCAAATGAAGTGTTGGAAAATTAAAATTTATCTACTATTATTTTATACTTTAAATCCAACATCTCAGTTCGATGGAAAGTGGATTCAAATTGTTCTGGAGCCTCCGGCAAGTTTCTGGAAGTTTCAAATTTTGGAAAAATACACAACCTAATATTTCAAGACACTTTTTCAAGAGTCTGGAATTTCCAAAATGAGACAAGAGGCTCCAGAACTGCTTGAAACCAACTCTAATCGACTCGACATGTTGAAATTAGCGTATAAAGTAGGTAAACTTAAGCGTTCCAACTTCAAATTTGGCAGAAATTTAAATTTTCAAAAATCCCCTGAATGCTTTAGGAACTGGTAAACACAACACGAGGAAACTCAGCTTCGTAAATTCATTTCAAAAAATTTTGATTTTTTTCTCATTTTTGGCCAAAATTTTACGTATTTTTATGTTGGCTGTGAATGTATTTTTGCACTTTTTAGCTTTATCTAGTTCGAAAATTTCACCATCCCATCGGAATAACTCCACTGTAAGTTCATATGCTTAATAATTAATAAACCGAAAGAGGACTTCGACCATACCCACAGCACATGCCTTCATTCACCCCCCTCCCTCCTCTCACGCACAATTTTTTTCAACTTTTTTCGTGTAATTCAGAGAACGTTATTTTTGAACACTGATGCGACATTTTTCAATTTCAAAGCAATCACAAACATCGAACGAAACGAGGGCAAAAATCGCTCCAAAATGTAGACAAATTCAAGAAATAAATAACACAGCTCAAATTATTACTTTTGATATCAGAAAATGATTTTGTTGACCTCAGGATGTTTCATATTTGAACAATAATTTTTTATGAATTTCAATTTTAAACAACAAAGAAACAAGAAAACTGGGAAAGTTTTTGAAAAGTGATTGAATGAAAACTCGAATAGCATTATTTTTATGCGAAAATATAATTTTACTAGTGCTTGGAATTTTCAAAATTCAAACAGTAATTTTATAATAATTTTGAAAAAGAAAACCATTGGTTGGAACGAAGCGAGGGGAAAAGCTCTCTGATATTTATAAATTAAAAAAATATTCAAGCTTATTTTTGACGTGAAAAGTTAATTTTTTTTAGCTTCGACATTTTTCTAATTGGAACAATATTTTTTTTTTTTAGAAATTTAAATATTCTAGAATAGAAAAGGAAATTGATCGGAGCATAGCGAGGCACAAGCTTTGGAAAATGTGGGATTTGAGAAGTGAAACGACCTCATTTTCACGAGAAAAATCAGTTTTCGGCTATTTTTGTATTTCGTATTAATTGAAAAAAGTCTAAAATATCATTTCTGAAACTGTTGGGGGAATATTTTGGAACACAGTGGCGCTAATTTTTTGGTCATTGCGGCTAATTTCAAAAAAATGAAAAATTCGTTGTTTTCGGGTATTTTTTTCAATTTTTTGAAATTGGAAATAATGACTAATAAAATAGTACCAATGTTTTCCAAAATGTTTCCCCATTTTCAGTTAATATCCTTCGATATTTTTCCACAATTAATGCGAAGAATTTGAGAGAAAATATTTTCAAAACACAAATTTCTTCGAAAAAGAAAACAATTTACAAATTTTCAACCCTCAGTAGAACCCCAAAGTGGTCTTTGATTTTGATGGTAACGGCCTAAATCGACGCAAAATTTCAAGTACTCTCATGAAAATGGGCTATTTCTCCAAAAACAGGTTATGTAGGGGGCTAGATAAAAAAATCACCAATTTTTCGCGAATTCCCTCTCTTTGAGCATGAGAACCGATATCTGCCTTCCAGAGGCACCTACGAAAATCAAACTGAAAATCAAAATATTTTTTACAAGTTTTCAAAAAGTCAGTGTGCCGAAGGAAATTTTTCATCAACTCATTCGCTCAAAAAAACATACCCCTTTTAAAAAGTCATGAGCATTGTCTTTTTTTAAACTTGCAATTTTTTAATTTTTTGGCCCAAACTTCTGTCATATGCGATCACAGGACATCGGTTTCAACGTCAAGCTGCTAAAAAACTCACTTTTTCGCAACGATGATACATTTTGACATTATTTTTTTCTCCGCTTCGAGTCTCGTTTTATGTATGTACTTTGCCACCGACAAACGATATGTACGATTAAGTAATCGTTTGATGACAAATTCGAACGTACATATAGGATCACTTTGATGTTGTCTACGACACGGTTTCTCGAGTCGTGCTCGGTTCCGCTTTGTTTACATCGAATGATGCAGCACAGCGAGCGCACAGACTTGACTTGGCGACCAATACGACCAACATTTTAAAAAGTGTTGAAAATTTCGCTTCGATGAAAATCATCGTAGGTAATCATCTTAATGACCCTTTTATAATACGAGAAACATATTCTTCGCAGCTCATCGCTCGCGTAGTAGACGGATCAGCTCGCGATGGCGCGGCACAGACCATTACTTCAAAGTACACTGCAGTTCACTTATTCGTCTTATGGTTGGTACCTTCTCTATAAGCACATCACACCACAATAATAATTTCAAAGAACATTGGCCGCTGACCTATGACACTCGTACGAATAGCTTTCTTTCACCGAGCAGCGGGATAGGATTGGGGGAAAAAGTTAATTAAACAATTACCCCCCCCCCCGCGCTACCAGCATCGGCAGCTCTCTGCTCTCTCGAGCTATAGGTTAGACCACACGGCGGCAGTTCATTCGCCATCTAGACTTCGATGACCAGCATCCCAACATCCATTTCAACACGTCATCATCATCGTCCTAGTCTTATACGTATATCTACTCGTAGTTGCAGAAAGAAACAACAGGTAGGTAGTAAACAGGTAGTAGTACTGTACCATACACGAGCAGAATTACAACATATAAACCGGTCACAGGTCGTTCGAGTCGTCTTCGTGACGAGGACTCCACACACGTGATACACTTTCATTGCATCCACGAGTACATTATACCTATATGTACGATTACGAACACTGCAATTCGCACCATTCGCAGCATTCTCGAGAACATCATCATCATCATCGTCGTCGTCGTCGTCATGTGAGCAAAAACTATGTAGAAAAACGTGACTAGTTTTCTTCAACCCTTCTCCTCCCCCTCCTTCTACTTCGTCTCGTTCACATTTTCAAAATTATTCGTGTTTCTCTTCTGGGATCGTTTCGTTTGTAATAATTATTATCCGGCGATAAAGATGAGCAGGCTTATCATCGTATGCGTGATACATACATAGCCAGAATACATAATACGTATGCAAGACAGAGTTGGGTATTTCGAGTAACCTACAACGCGAAAATAAAGATCAATAGCCGCAAGGTACTTACTTGTCTTCGAGGAGGTAGCGGTCTTCGATGGTTTCGATGCAGACTCCTTTCGATTGTATGCTCGTCGTGTTTATTTGGACGTCGTGCTGTAATCCGGACTGGAACCAATTTCCTGACCACTGTGGAGGGAACTGGCAAATACCTGAAACACAAAATATTAGATAATGAAAATTGACGCTCATTTTTTAAATATTCGCGTTTTATGCTATCAAGCCCCCCTCCAGTTGTATTGATTTAGAAAATAATTTTATATTTTTTGAATCAACTCTCAGTTTTAAAAAAAAAAGTACAAAAAAACATTTTAAAAATATGGTACAGAAAATTTTGTCGACATTTTTCAATTTTGGCGACATAATTTTTTTAAAACAGCTCTCATTTCAAAAGAAAACCTCCATCGATCTTCCAAGCAATAATTCAAGCCCTCTTGTACAGAGCCAAACTCATTCCATCCTTCTCCACAAAATAAACAACCTTAAATTTAAAAAAAATCTGTGAAAATTGTCGAAAAAATTATTCATTTTTTTTGCGTCAAAATTCTTTCAAATGTCACTCATTCGAGAAGAAAAACTTTTACCGATTGCCCAAGTAATATTTGTCTATCTGCGATGAGCACACCCCCCCCCCAAAAAAAAAAACTAGAACATAGGAAAATGAAAACTGGCCCATTGTTGATTTTTTTTCAATAGTTTTCAATTTTTGCGTCAGAATTCTTTCAAAGAACCTCCCTCTCCTCCCCCTTCCAAGTAAAATAGGTCATCAGCATAAAGCACATACGTTTACAAAAATCCAAACTTTTTTTCAAGTATGTCTGATTGTTTGATTTAGAATTTATTTTTCAAAAAGTAATCACAAGCACCCCCCCCCCTCCCCCAACATCACTGATCAATGTTTGTCAACCTGTATAAAGCCCTCAAAAAAGAACAAAGTTTTAAAATATGCATAAAAATGGATTACTTCTTCAAGAAAATTTGTTACATTTTCTTCTCACTTACCTCCCCTCCCCTCCCCGCGAATAGATTCAGATTTTTACAAAATATCTACTATAAAGACACTAATACCGTCACTAAATTATGCTATGGTTGTACGTTTTTTTCTTCAAAATTCTAGTTAAGAAGCTGAGAAATTCATAAAAATTCATTTTTTTTTAGGGTCAAATACTCTTTTCCTAATAATAGAGTCAAAGTGGATCAGATTTTGAGTACAGGTTTAAAATACGATTTAGAGAAAAATTTTTTCCCAAAACTGTTTTTCAAGCATTGATTTTAGCACCGCCTCTGTTAAATTTGGGGCTCACTAAATCAAAATCTGCCTTTCTGCATTTTTCCAAACAATACAAAAAAATAAAATAAATAAACAGCTGACCGTGAGTCGTTTTTTCTTCATTAGAATTATTTACCTACAAGTAATTTACCCAGAGTTTCGATGCAGAAATTGATAATTTTCGAAAAAAATTTCTTACTTCTCTTTCATTAAACTTTTTGGTTGTTTCTTTAATTTTGGACAGTTCTGTGAAGACGTGAAAAACAACTAATACAGAGTGGCCCAAAAGTCAGTATCCCGATTTTCACGTTTTAGTTTTTCTTTAAAAAATCAAAAACTAAGCATCTTAGAAAAAAACTAACGACATTATATCGATTCGAAATTTAATTCTCTACAACTTTGTTTTCATGGAATTTTTTTTGGACGCTTCCTTTCGCCTACAGATCGATTTTTGTGACTTTATGATTTTTATGAAAAAATTTTCAAAAGTTCATTTCTAAGAGTTTTAGTTTTTCTTTTAAAAATCAAAAACTAAGCACTCTAGAAAAAAACTAACGTCGTTGCGTCGATTGGAAATTCAATTCTCTACACCTTTGTTATCACGAAATTTTTTTTGGACGCTTCCTTTCGCCTCCTGATCAATTTTTATGAAGCTCAGTTGCCAATTTTTTCGAAAATTTTAGTTTTTTGTAAAAAAAAATCAAAAACTAAGCATCCTAGAAAAAAACTAACGATATTACGTTGATTGGAAATTTAATTCTCTACAATTTTCCTCGATGTAATTTTTTCGTAGGCTGTTTCTTTTCATCTCCAGATCAATTTTAATGAAACTTAGCTTGCAAATTTTTCGAAAATTTTAGTTTTTTGTAAAAAAAAATCAAAAACTAAGCATCCTAGAAAAAATTACATCGAGGAAAATTGTAGAGACTTTGAGGAGTGAAATCATAAGTAAAAATAATTTTTTTCTCCGGCTCTGTGTCCTTCCTTGAATCACACCTAAATATTTTAAAATTGATAGAGAAGGGGAAATGGAAGATCGAGAGCTTGAAACTAGAAAAAATGAACGGTCATTCCAGCTTGGAGCCCTCAAATCAATGGAAATCAACCATTTCCAAATTGTTTTTCCAAAATTGGGAGAGCTTTAGGGACGAGGGGCACCAATCGACAATCCTTTACTCTCTACAACTCTTGAGATCCTATTTTGAAAAATGATTTGTAAAAAAGAAGTCAGGTATAAGAGAAAATCTCCACATTTCTCCTAAATGGTGGATTTCAATTTTTGTATGTATGTACATACATGAAAAGTGAGTTTTTATTTTGAAAATTTAATTTTAAGGGTCTTATAAATTTTTCAGTTTTTCATTCGTTCTCCTTAAAATGCTGCAAACAGATTGACTCAAAATTCAATTAGTTTTAAGACACGAGTCCTCAAGATTCAACAGTCATTTTGCTCCACATTCGAAAGAAAATCGTAACAAAACCATAAGTTAACAGGGATCCAATTTAATTTCCAGTTCAAGTTGATGTCGAATCGGTCTCTTATTCAAATGTAATTGTCAATCTAAAGGCCGATTGAAAAAGTCAGGGTAAGAACACACTACAAAAAGGCGGAGGTAGGAGTAAAAAGTCACAAAAAATTAAAAATTAAAAAAATCAGAAGGGACGAAACACAAAACACTCGAAAATTAGCACATTTAAATAATTTTCACAAACGAATAAATTCTATAGTTTCAATTCTATCAATAAATTCTAAAAATCAATCAAACTGAAGGTGAACTTGGACAAGCAAATTTTTAAAACGTTTCCTATTCTCATTTTGATATTTCGAATTCCATTGGAAAAGTGAGGGGGGGGGGGTGATAAAATATCGAACCGAAAAAATTGAGAAAAAAAATGAAACACATCCATCCTAATTGAAATAAATTTATAATTAAACTTAATCGAAACCCCATCAAAATTTCAAAAATGGCAAAAAATTATTCCCTCTGCTCAAATTGAAATAAAATTCAAATTAGAAAAAAAAACACTTCAACGATGCAATTTTAGGGTATTTCAAAATTACAAATGCTACAATGATAATAAAAATATGTTTAGTAGATACATAATTTTGATAAAGTTGCAGAAAATCTCGATAAAAAAGTTTTTCAAATGTGTTCATAATTGAACGTTTACCCAACGAGTTTGCTTTCCAATTACTGCGCTCATACCGTCAGTACTTTTATACATTTATCGCCATCCTTGTTAAAAATTTTCCATCAGATGTAACTTTTCGATCGAATTTTTTCACTATACAGCGTACATTTATAATACGTATGAAGTGTATAGGGTGTCATTTTATTCGCACATGTAACACGTGTACATACGTTTACGTATTTCATCTTAAATTGGCAAAACTTTCGTATAACTTTTAAGTATTTTTCTCTTCGGTTACTACTTCTTATATTAAGTATAAAGTAGTCTACCTGTTCCTCTCTTTTCAACTGCCATCAATGTATAATAACACTACATGCACTTCGATTAGTCGAACATGCAACGTATTGCCAAAAACTTTACACAAGCGTTACTTGGCTCGTCGTTGTGTTAGCTTGTTAAAAATATTACGTACTATTACCGAAGTCATCGTCATCATTTAACAACTTATATTATGAAGGAACTTATACTACTCGTACTCGTACTACACATTAGTCCATACACATACATATTTGCTCTCTAAGTACACACTTAGTTACTCTCGAGTCTCGACGCTCATTAATGGTACTCTTTCGACGTGCCTTTCGTTCATCGCCCATCGCCCATCGCCAATCATCGTGTCATCGTTGTCGTCTCGTTTACAAAACCGCGTTAGCATTATACGAAGTAATCCTAGTCCATTACGTTCGCATATTAATTTAAACATCTCTCATCGTCTCATCTGTCCAGTGTCAGTGTGTCTCTGTCCACTACACACCACAACGTACAACAATTTACACACCTATAATATCGTCCCCCTTTCTGTCTTTCGTCCGCTGACTCCTTGTCAATATCAAAACTTTATGATACGAATACCCAGCGAGAGGTGAGGTTATATACTGTGGCTATAGTTGTTTTAGTCCTTTCAATCACATTACCATACCATTTAATGAACACATACCATACATATACCGATACCCATACTATAAAACCAGCCCCGCTGTCTTCATTCCTCGCTCGACTCTCCGGAGTTAATTTTAAAACACTTTCGCGTCGCGTCAACTTCGTCATTAGTCGCTAAATCGTTATTATAAACCGAAGAGTGTTTTGTGTAGAAAAAAAGTCACGTCAAAGTCAAAACTGATGCACGTCTACGTATATTATATGTATACGAGTAATAGGACTGAACCTAAAACACAGACTGCTAGACGGCATTTTTAACGACGCGACTGCTGTCCGAGTGACAGCTCGTACGAGTAGACGTTTCGTGGTATGTAATATGCTTCCACCTATGTATATTTTCAGCTGGCCTGACAGGTTCGAGTTTATATAATGCTCAAAAATGGAATGCGATATTAAAAAGAAAAAGGCATGATTTTGAATTTCGAAATCAAGTCGTTAAAAAATGTCTGTGAAGTTTTGAAAATAAATGAAGAAATGGGTAACGAACTACACACAAGACCTATGTATGTAAACTAGAAACAAATAAAATGTGTTAATGATCGTACCATTTACTTTGCAATTGTTTGAAGCAGCTGCGAATTTAAACACAAAAATAATTGTCAACGATCGAACGATGACTTAAAAACAGTTTCGAAATTGAAGAAATTCCAGCAAGAAATTTGAAATCCACGAAATCAACAACGAAAATTATGCACCCGGAAATGTTTTTACTTTTTACGACACGGTATAATATTTACGTACTGAAAAAGAAACGAAATAGCCGCACCGAAATCAGGCTTAGAACTGATAGTAAACGATCCGATAAAAACGAGATAAGAAGCGAGGTGTACAGGGTGCCCAGAAATATCGAGTACCCCAAAGAAAGTTTTTCATTGAAAATATAGGTTGGCAACGTGAAATACCTAGATGCATATGATTGGTGGAATGTTATCTCTCTAGTCCAACAACCAATCATGGGCTGTAATTATTATCGTTCACTGTGACCAACCAAAGTATTTTAGTAGAAAACTTTTTTAGGGGTACTCGATATTTCTGGGCACCCTGTAGGTAAAGGCACCTTTTTCGAATAGGGTTGCATTCGAGTTGACGTAATTGATAAACCACGCACCTGGCTAGTGGCTATGAATCATAGCGTTCCATTTTTCGATCACACTTTTTCTTGCTCATAAATAATTCTTACAAGCGAATTATGTGGCATTTTCGATACATTACGACACGACAAGGCTATTTGAGAAATTAAACACTCGAAACTTGGAAGCACTCTGCAGGGCAGGCTAAACGAAAAACTTTAAGACAAAACTGATAAAGATCGTAGTTGTGTAAAATTTAATTTCTAATCGCCTGCGTAGAGCCATAAATTTTTTTCTATGAAACTTCATTTTCGAGATATGTATTTGCAAAAAGCTACAAATGCTCAAATTGGAATTTAGATGCTCAAAACTTTGAAAGGCACTGGAAGCAGAACGAAGCCAGTTCAAAGTGAGAGAAAATTAAATTCACGAAACCGTTTTTGAACTGAATGTACCATTAGTTTTTTTTTCGTGGAGACATCATTGAAAAAGTACCAAACCAAATAACCAAACAGTAACCAAAAAAATGACAAAACGTGAGTACAGCGTTTTAATGTAGACAAAATCCCCCTCCTCCTTCCCCCCAAAAAAACTACATATTTACAAATTGATAGTATGTCTTGGTTTGAAATAGTTTCAAAACATTGAATACTACTTGCATAATTATTTTCAATTTCTGGCAAAAAAAACAATTTTTGACAAAAACAGGGTTTGACCATTTTAAATGAAAAAGTTGTTTTTTTGGAAATTTCCGACAAAAAGGAAATTTGGACAATTTGCCGAACAAAAGTGAGACTTTTTGGATTTTTTTTTAATAAAAATGGGAAACTTTCTGGTACAAAAAAACAACAATTTTTAACAAAAACAGGTTTTGACCATCTTCTTAAATAAAAAAGTTCTTTTTTTGGAAATTTCTGGCGAAAAGGCAATTTGGACAATTTGTCGAACAAAAGTGAGACTTCTTGGATTTTTTTTTGCAAAAAATGACAAACCTTTCTGGTACAAAAAAGCAACAATTTTTAACAAAGACAGGTTTTGACCATTTTAAATAAAAAAGTTCTTTTTTTGAAAATTTCTGGCGAAAAGGCAATTTAGACAATTTTTGGAAAAATGTGTGAGCCTTTTTGGATATTTTTTTTTGCAAAAAATTACAAACTTTCTGGTACAAAAAAGCAACAATTTTTGACAAAAACCGGTTTTGACCATTTTTTTTTCAAAAGTTTTTTTTTAGAAATTTCTGACATAACAGCAATTTGAACAAAAAGTGAAACCTTTTTGGTATTTTTTTTTGCTAAAAATGACAGACTTTTAGCAACTGTGTTTTGGCATTTCCGGGCTTTTGTCGGAATTATTGACAAAAAAGTGATATTTTAGCTACTTTTGGCAGCTTCTGGCAAAAAAGCCAGACTTTAGGATAATTTTTGGCAACAAAGTGAGCATTTTTGGATTTTCTAGCAAAAAACTTGAAAAAATGGCAAGAGGAGGGCTTCTTGGCCATTTCTGGCAAGAAAGTAAAACTTTTGGAAAATTATGGAAAAAAATTGAAACTTTTCAGAATTTTTGCAAAAAACCACAATTTTTGGTAAATTTTATTGAAACTGAGAATTTTAGAAAATTTTAAGACTTTGACATTTTCAACAAAAAACGGGACTTTTAAAATTTTAGTAAAAAAACATATCTAACCATTTTATCAAAATACAGCAATTTTTGAAAATTATTGCCAACGAAAATTTTTTTGCAATTTTTTCAAAAATTGAGATTTTTTGCACTTTTCAAGTAAAAAACGAGACTTTTTCTTGGTAATTTTTGGTGATTTCAGGTAAATAAGTGAGATTCTTAAATTGCTGAAATTCTATAATTTTGGACTTTTTGTCATAATAATTACTCGTGCGCGTAATAGCAACAAAATATGATAGGTAGTTTGCAATCTTTGTCGAAAAAGAGAGCACTTTTTTCCAATTTTTTCGGTCAAAAAGCGATATTTTTCGACATTTTTTGAAACACACTTTAGATTACATATTTTGAAAAAAAATCAAGGTGTTTTGGAAATTCTGACGAAAAAAAGCAACAACTTTTAGCAAAACGATACTCTTTGACAATTTTGACAAAACATTGCATTTTTTTCATTTTTTGTCAGAATGTAACTTCAAGTTGGTAACTTAGTTGCTTAAAAAATAACCGAGCTAGAAGAATTTCAATAAAATTTGCTGAAATTTGGAATTTACTCTGGTAAATACTTATGCTTTGACTTGGTGTTGGATTAGATAAAGGAGGGTTTGAAAGGGAGTAACCTTGACCTAAAATTTCAGTGCGTCCGAGTACATATTGGGCGAAAATGGTGGAAAGAGACGAAAAAGGTTAAAGAGATTACAACAGTAATCAACCGATAGGAAATTGAAAGTTGCATCGTGAGCAATTCAAGGGGGGGGGGGAGGAGGTTGATGGATAATTTTTTCGTTGATTTTGTCCGTAGAAATCCAAAAATTTTGGGGGGAGAATGCATTTTTTGTTGTTTTTGTCCTTTGAAAAACCTAATGCCACATCCTCCACCCTTCCAAAATTACCTGGGAAGCTGAAATTTGGCATGCATGTTTAGAAGGGTACCCCAGATGCGTGTTTCGTCGATAGAGCATCCTCCCCTCCCCCTCTAACTAACGTAGGAGAATAAAATTGGGCACGTTACCTGTAGAAAGAACCTTGAATGTGCCTTTTGAGAATTTAAATTTTTAATTCTGGATTTTCGAGCTCTTTTCAGCAGTTTTTTAAAAATCATCGCTAGACCCTCTACCCCTGAAAGAATTTGGACTAGACCGAGAAAACATTAAACAGTATCTAGAAATCAACAACTAGATCATTTTTTAGGAGCGGAATTTCATTCTTCTATATTTTTTTTAATATAAATTTTGAAGTTTTATTATTCGGATCAGCATTTTACAATTACTTATACTTTGGGGGAAATTCCTCAATTACATATAA
This sequence comes from Planococcus citri, assembly GCF_950023065.1. Taxonomy (NCBI): domain Eukaryota; kingdom Metazoa; phylum Arthropoda; class Insecta; order Hemiptera; family Pseudococcidae; genus Planococcus; species Planococcus citri. The sequence goes on from NC_088681.1 coordinate 67,430,004, forward strand.
TTTCTTTTCGCAACACCCTATACATAAGACAACGAGTAAGACTGTATAATCACGCGGACGAATTAATCGAATCCATCACGTGGTCTATACGTTCATATAGGCAGGGAAGCTTTTAGCAGCCGCACATAACACACACGTCCGATGGTCAGACTGGTCGGGCAGGTCGTCGCACACAAAATATTTCGGGTGACTTTGATGGCAAAGATTGATTGATGTTCGGGAGGCCGAGTCCATTAAATTACCAAAATCTCGCAGTAATTTACTATAACCGGGTGCAACGTGACCCGAAGTCCGGCGCCGCAGGGTGAACACCGAACCGAAGATACATATATATAACAAAAATCGGCTCCACGAAAAAGGGAATAAGACGTAGCCTATAAGAAAAAAAAATACGTACACATTCCCACTAAAAAAATCGAAAAAGTTGAAAAATTATTTATTTCGCAGCAGCCCTCATTCCATTCTTCAGCCTTCTAGGAGCGAGCGTGGATGGGGGGCTGACCCAAGTTGGTATTGCCAACTTTTCCAAACTCTAAACAACAATAGTACCTAAGCTGCACTTCTTCTAAACTCGATTTCACCCTCGACCCTCGAAACACGTTGCAGCTTTTACCAATTACCACCACTCTGCGCTCTGCACCGGGCAAACCTCAAATCACCAACGTAGCTTTCCAAAAAGGTGACCGCGAAAACACGACGACTAATCTCACCTTATATAGTCTGGCATCTCGACCACGCCATGTCGCTGCTTGTGCTTATCCACCGCAAAATACGGCGTGTATTTCCGCCACAGCCCCTCCCCTCCCCTCTCCCCCTTATCCACTCGTCGCTATCAAATTCCAACCAGGTCATTCTACATCTCTAAATCCTTTACACCTCAATCAGCGTGTCCGCGTACACCAGTTGCCAGCATGGACCTTTACACAGCACCATACCACAATACACCATTTACGAATAGGCCTACATGCAGCTCGCAGCTTTACCTTTATTACACCAAATTCATTTCGGCCTGTGCGGTTCTCCGCATAATCAAGTTGTACTTATCAAGGTGAAATTTCCTCTATAGGGTAAGTCGAGTTGGGAGGGGGCAGCCGAGCAGGTACTTTTGTGACATGATGTTTACACACTGACACAGCAGCACTTCCTCTTCATCGTAAACCAATACGAAACGAATTTCCTACCCCAAAAACCAGAGCAGCGATAAAAGACACAGAGACCGACCAACACAGAAACCCCACGAATTCAACGGAAATGTACAACTCGGAAAATTGTTGTGGGTTTTCTTCTACCTATATTCTTTGCGTTCTCGTTTTCGAAACGAAAACAAAGCCAAATAATGTCAATCGCATGACTAGGTAGTACCTCATCGGGTCGAATTCAATTTCAAACATTAATTTATATTTCTCGTTTAATAAAGTCTAGGGTTTACCTTATTTTGCAAAGTTGGATTTTTTCACTCCTCATCCCCCCCCCCCCCTCAAAGGTCGAGAAATTTCGTTCGATTTACTATCGATGAAAATTTTTAGAACAACGAAACAAGTCAACAATAATTCCATAGAACAGTGAACTTGCTTCTTCAAAAAAAAACATCGAAATTGGATTCCTCCTCTCCCCCCCCCAGAATCTCCATTTTGCCTCCAAACGCACCGAAATTTCAACGATAATAATTATGGGTACAAATATTTTAATCCACGTCATTGATTTTTCTACCCTCATCATGAGCCATCATCTCTCTGGCAAATACGCGGCAGCGCGGCGGCGGAATTAACCTGACAACGTCGTCGGCGTCGTCGACGGCCGGGGTTCTCGCGTTAATTATAAAAATTGACGCATCATCGGGGCTTTTTCGTCTTATCTGCGAACGAACGATATAGGATTAAATACTCGTAATCCTGCGTCAAGATGCAGGACGTATTTCGAAAATTTTTATCCAAATAGCTGACGTTTTAATTACAAAAAGCTCAAAACCTCGTCACATCGTAGGACGACACGCGGCGAAGATTGACATTATATACCAAAATTCTATTTCTTTGCCCGCTTTACTCGTAGATACATTTCAAATTCATTCTATGTATAATACGAGTATAAACCGAACTGGTTTCATCCTCATCACGTAGACACTATAGTCGTTAATTAATTCATCCTCGCAATTAAAAACTAATCGTAAAAAGTACGCCGAATGTTTCAACGACGATGTCTAACTGTATAGAGAAGACCGAAAATAATAAATGATCGAAAAAAAAAATCGTTGGTCTGTTTTTCATTCTTGCACGATACCTACGCATAATAAGTAAATATATCAGATGTGTGTACAGAGAGAGAGATAGATCTTCTAGCCATGATAACACACGCGTATAAATATATTTCCGCGAACATCCGACTAGTTTTTTTTTCTTCAGGTCTTCCTTCCCCTTTCACGGATGTTGGAAAAAAAACTCGACTTGCCGCCAAACGCATACTACAACAGCTTAGAAAATCATCAAAGTCGACTTGTCCTAATTAACCGAAAGTAGAGGAGGGAAAAAAACGCCTAATTCGCTATTTAATTAGAAGGAAAAACGCCGACAAGGCTAATTACAGTTATACTTGAGTGTATTTTTCTACTCCACATCGATCAAGAAGGGATAAGAACGACAACGAGATGTCAATGAGACATCATTATTGCCATTTTCCACGAGATATGATCGATCTTGTTATATGTAGAGAAAGTGATGGCCAAAATTTTATTCGATAGATTTAGGGTTTTCAAAATTAGTACCATCAATTCAGGAAGTTCACATTGAGACTTTTTTGAAAAATTCATCAGAGGATGAAGAAGGAGATCGCATTCTCGAAAAGTTACTCGAAGTAAGTTGACTTCAAGAATTGTTCAAGGTTTCCAAAATTTAAAAAAAAAAAGTCCCTTACTCCGATTGAAATACTTACCAATCCTCACATTGCTTTTTGCTCGAAAATTTTCAACCAACCAATGGACTCATAAATTTGAAAAACAAAATCAGAAAAATTGAGACCATCAAAATAATATGTTCAAGTTATTCAGTTCTTATATAAATTTTTTCACAAAAACACGAGTAACTCGATTTTAAACCGATTTGCTGGTCATTGAAAAATGATTGAATCACGTTTGGGATGATTGTCAATCATACGAAGGACATTTCAAAATTACAAATCTGTCAATCGACCTCGTATCAGCCCGCATTACCTTCCAGCAATAAAAATGGTTCATAATACTTGGAATTCAATCAATTTTCTCTTAGATAAATTTTCCCACAGTTGATTGATACATATCTACTTCGACATTTTTATTACGACGGCAAGATTAGTATTTCAATTCATTCTGTGGATTGGTGGAAGATTTTAGAATAAAAAAGTGGTACTTAATCGTTTTTCAATTCATGAGATAACAAAACAGCATGAAAAAAACACATCATCAGCCAAAATTTCAGACGCCGAAGTGAATTTTTCGAGTTCTGATGAATTTTTGGAAATTAAATTTCTTCCAAACATTAAAAAAAGCGAAAATTTTACCAAGTTGACATAGAAAAGTGAAAATAATGTACTTCAATTTCGACCCCCGTTCACCATGAATCGTTTGAAAACGGTTTCGAACCGTTTTGAGCATTCATGGAGCCTCCAGCAGGCTTTCGAAAGTTTAAATCTTCGCAAAATTTTACCAAATATAGTCTAAAGTTAAAATTTACTTCATACCTCGACTTCAATGTTTATTCTGAATTAATTGGAGGCAGTTTTAAGCTGTTTTGGAGCCTTCAGCAATTTTATGAAAATTCCAGCCCTTAAATCTGTCCAATTCAACGTTAACACTTTTCACGGATGAAAATTGAAAAATTTCATTATAATTATGAGGGAAAGTATAACTTTAATCAGCGGATTTTTTTAAAAATTGAGGTTTATTGGAAATTTCATTTTGGAATTTGAGGAAATGTTCAAAATGGACATTTTTTAAATCTCGATTTCCAAAATGAATTTTCGACGTAGGGATACGAAAATTTTGACTTAATATGTACACAATTAGGTACTTACGTCAAAAAATTTTGAATCCAAAATCCAAAATTTTGAGAAAAAATGAAAAATTATTTTATTTTTTAAATCAAAAAATTTTTGGTCTGAAATTAAAATATTGACGATGAGGATTTTTATTTTTTTAAAGAATGAAAAATATTTTGGGAATGCAAGTCATTTTTTAGCCCATTTCTACCAAAATTCCTGAATGAAATCGATTGACATCTTAAAAAGTTTGAACTTTTGCGTACAAGTTTTTTGAGAAAAATTTTCAAAATTTATGTGCTTATTTTGGGATTTCAGGTGTTTAAATGCAACGCGTCGGTCCAATTTTTGGTATTGAGGTGAGATCTATGGTACTCGTATCTTATTTTGACCCAAAATTCCAAAATGAAATTTGACCCCAGCAAGTGAGCTTTCACATTAGAGGTTCTTCCAACTTTTATATCTCAGCTTTCTGTGAAAATTTTTGAAAATTTATAGAATCTCATTTCAACAAAAAGATATGATATTTTTTATGGAACGGCCTTGAAACTCAATTTCCCTTCAAAAAAATATATAGGTATTTTTTTACCAATAAAAATCCCCACCGTCAATCTCTTTATTTTTGACCAAAATTTTTTTTAATTTGAAAATTATATCACTTCTACATTTTGTAATTGTCACAAACTTGTGCCGAAAATCACTTTTCATTTTTTCTCAAAATTTTGGATTCAAAAATTTTGATTTTCTGATTTTTATGTTGGTATTACCTGGAGAACTTATCGGAAAATTTTCGTATCCCTACATCGAAAATTTATTTAGCAAATCGGAATGGATAAAATGCTCATTTTGAGCATTTTTCAAGTTTTGAGAAAGTGAACCTCAATTTTTAAAAAAATATCTGATTAACGAAGTCATACTCCTTCCCATATAACGAAATTTTTCAATTTTCATCCGTCAGATTCTTCTCGAGTCTCGAAGGGTAAATTAATAAAATATACAGTTCTGAATCTCCGGAAACCGGGTTTTAGAAATGCTCAAAACAAGTTGAAAACATTCTCAAAAAAATTTGTTCTTCCCTACTATTTTTGACCCAAACATAATCATCAAAAATCCACCAAAAATTGAAAAATGGCTTCAAGCGGCTGAATGCTCAAAAACATTTTCTATCCGTCAAGTTTCCAATTTCCATAAATGATTCTTCGATTTTTGGAAAATTATAAATCAAACGTACCAAATTTTGAGAGGAAAAATTTGTAGCCTAAAAATCAGTATTTTTACATCGCCTATTAATGCAGCAAATCACTCGAAACTTCTTGTATTCTTCCAAGTCTACTCCCCAAATCCATCGCGATCGATCTCAAGCCAATGTGGAGCTCTCAGGAGGCGTTGTAATCAACTTCGTTCACTGAAATTCCTATTTTTTTTCGTAAGTTTCAGATATTCAAATTGAGCCTTGCCCCTATACATTCTGTTGAATACTAACTTAGCCTTCTTCCGAAGAACTTCCATTGTATTGAAGAGAAGCAGACTCGAGCTTGAGGCTCCAGAATAAGTTGAAGGCAGTCTTGACGAGGGATTTAGAAATCGCCTTTTTCAGTACCTATAGAAACCGACTGCACTGTTGGATTTTCCAAAAATTGAAATACCAATATCTCAATAAAATAAAGTTATTTCATTGAATTTTTTTGACATCTTCGACAGATCACATCTAGGAAAAAATTCTTACACCACAAAGAATCCCAACTTCCCAAACTTTACCCCCTCCCAATTTTTCCAGACTAGCTCTTCACACGACATGGTAGTGGAAACCAAACTCATCTTCGCAGCGCAACACGCAAATGATAAGTATGGAAAATACCATCACATCTGCATCGTCAGCTTAGTGCTTTGCTTGACAGAAAAGCACAGCACAGCACAGCTCAGAGCAGAGCAGCGTCAACGTACAATAAATCCTTTTAATCTGGCAAATACCTTCGAACTGTGATCGCGTACAACAATAGAATTTCGTAACGCTGATTTCTGCCCCCCTACCCCCGGCCTTCAACTCCTTGTCGCCAACCGAACGTCTCTCTCAATATGCGAAACATGATCGGATTTAAAATGCGAGCAGTTTATTTCACGTTTGCACCCGCCTTTGCCGGGCGTTTATCGACGACGACAACGACGACCGAATTATCGAGTACCATACGCCTTTGCCGCAGCAGTCGCGGTTGTCGTATTTCGACGGAAATTGTTACGGCAAACGATTCGCGATAAAAGGAAACCGACGACGACGATGACAATGAAAACACGTTAGGCCGATATGAGTGAGAAAGAAGAACATACCAATACCAATACCGTCGTCGTCGTCGTCGTCGTCGTCGTCGTCGTCGTCGTCGTCGTCGTCGTGTACTAAAATCGTATACAACTATACGGTCTATACGACGAATTACCTCGGCACAGTTAAGTACCCAGATATCAAACTACTTCCATAGAGTAATCCGATTACATTAGATGCGGTAGCGAAAGACAGCTGGGTCCAAAATCCACACAGAATATTGTCATCGAAAATAGTATACGCTTATAGTCTCGATGTTAGCACCATATCTCTCGTATTCCCGTGTATCTCTATATTTCCACGTTATGTGGTAAACACTCAACAGACATCGACGACAGAAAGACGTTGATTTTTTTTCTCTCGCTGATGTCGATGTCGTCTTTCAACGAGGCTAATTTACCAATCACCATTTCGTATTCGTACGACAGATGCAAATCGTCGAATTTTTTTCGTATTCTCGAACAAATTGTTCGTCTTTTTTCTGCCACCAACTCATCGTGTCACTTTGAGGTGTCCGCCTCCGATTTGAACAGGACCGGAATTTTTGGAAAGAGCATGTTCTAAAACCCCCAAATCCAAATTTTCAGCTGCCCAAGTTCATTTTTCGATTTTTGGAGAATTTTTGAAAATCCAAAATTGACTATTTTGGTGATCTATGCTTTTTTGAAAAAAGTACATACTTGATCAGTAAAAATGTTTAAAATAAGTCCTAAAACTGATGTTAACCCCCCAAATCCAATTTTCGCCACTACCAGCCATTCTGGAGCCTCCAACGCTATTTTTCAATTTCTCCAGAATTTTGAATTTGCTCCAGAAGGCTTGAATATGAAGTTGGGCAGCTAAAAATCGAGTTGTGTAATATACTCGATCTGTTTAACGAGTTTATCCACATTTGAGGCGATTTTGGGAGGGACACCTCAAGGGTGGCTTTTTGACCTGCTTTTTTCATAATAAGAAATCCAAAAAAATCAAAATTTTACCGTTTGTGAGGAAATTTTCAAAATTTGCGCGAATCGGTGTATTTCGAACACAACAAACCTCCTGAGGCCGAGTTCCGCCATTTCCAGCCATTCTGGAGCCTCCAGTGCGATTTTCAAATTTCTCCAGAATTTTCGATTTGCTCCAGAAGGCGTGAATATGAAGTTGGGCACCTAAAATTCGAGTTGTGTATTATACTCGATCTGTTTACCGAGTTTATCCACGTTTGCGCCGATTCTGGAGGGGACACCTCAAGAGTGGTTTTTTATTACCAGCTTTTTTCATAATAAAAATATCCAAAAATTAAAGAGAGGGCCAAGAAAGGCTGGAAATGGCGAAATTCGCTCTCGTGTGGTTAATTAATGACGAAATACAGCGATTCGCGCAAATTTCAAAAATTTTCTCACAAACTAGAAATTTTTGATTTTTGGATATTTTTATTTAAAAAAAAAAAAAAATGGTCAAAAACCCACTCTTGAGATGTTTCTCACCAAAATCGGCTCAACTGTGAATAAATTCGTTAAACAGTTCGAGGATAACACACAGCTCGATTTTTAGCTGCCCAACTTCATATTCACGTCTTCTGGAGCAAATTGAAAATTCTGGAGAAATTGAAAAAGCGCACTGGAGGCTCCAGAATGGCTGGAAATGGCGGAACTCGGCCTCATCCCACGTAGAAAAAACTTACAGGGGGCAGTGGTAATTCACTACTTAACAGTAGGTAGTGTTAAGTAGTAATTCACACCACATCAGTAGTGCTTTCAGTACTTGATTCATTACTGGACAGTAGTGTTGCACTGCAGGGCAGTATGACTTCTGCAGTAATTCACTATAGCTTAGTAGTACTCAATAATACTTCACCATTCAATACACCACTCAACAGTGGTGTTTACCTATTCAGTAGTAGTGGTTCAGTAGTTATTTACTACAGCTCAGTGGTAGATTAGTAGTTTTTAACTACACATTGGTAATATTTCACCATTCAATGTACCACTCAACAATGGTGTTCACCTACAGAGTAGTGTGGCTCAGTAGTTACTTACTATAACTCAGTAGATGTGTTGTAGTTTTTTACTAAGTACACATCAATAATTATTTACCACACAATGCACCATTTAATGCACCACTCAACAATGGTGTTCACCTACAGAGTAGTATGGCTCAGTTGTTACTTACTACAACTCAGTAGATGTGTTGTAGTTTTATACTACACATCAATAATTATTTACCACACAATGCACCACTCCGCAGTCATGTTTGCCTACTGAATAGTAATGGTCTAATAGTTATTTACTAGTAAACGTACACCTTACCAGTAATGACATCAACCAATTGCCCTGTTAACTAAAAATCCCCCAATTAGGGTGGGAGAAGAGGAAAAAAATTCAAAAGTTTTGAAGAATGCTATGCAGATATCAGATTATGTATACCTACGATTTTGAACATGAAGGACTGCAGATTCAAATTTAGGGTCTAATGATCTTCAACAAAAAATTCTGTGCCATTGAAAATCCAGATTTTGATACCGATATTGTACTTTTTTTTGAGAAGATTTGCAATTTTACACCTTTTTGAGGCTCATTTTGGGTTTTGGGGTCACATTATCTTCAAACATAATTTCTGGGCATTGAAAATCCCGATTTTGATTTTGGGAAGTTAGGATCAAATTGTTCTCAAAAATGAATTCTGTGTCCAAATATATAAGAAAATTAATTTTTGGTTTTGAATTTCCTTTGTGGATATTGTTTTGGGGTTTACGATCAAATGATTTTCAAAAATTAAGTCTGATCTACACCATTGAAAATCCAAATTTTCAATTCACACCAATATATTGCACTTTTTTTTGGAAAATTTTCATTTTTGTACCTCCCCAGCTTTGGAGCCCATTTTCGGGTTTGGGATTGAATGGTCTTCAAAAATTGATTCTGGGCCATTGAAAACTCAAATTTTGATATCAATAACATACTTTTTCAAAATTTTTAAAAAGTTTTGGTTTTGTACCTCCCCTTTTGAAGCCCATTTTGGGATTTGAGGTAGAATGGTCTTCAAAAATGGATTCTGTGCCATTGAAAACTCAAATTTTGATATCAATAACATACTTCTTTAAAAAGTTTACAATTTTGTACCTCCCCCATTGGTGCCCATTTTGGGGTTTGAGGTCAAATTGTCTTATAAAATGAATTCTGAACCCATAAATTTGAGATTTTGATACCCATATATATTTTTTTGATAATTTTTGGTTTTGTACTTTTGTATACCCCCTTCTGGAGCCCATTTTGGGGTTTGGGGTTAAATGGTCTTTAAAAATTGATTCAGCGCCATTGAAATTTCAAATTTTGACATCAACAGCACACTTCTTTTAAAAATTTGCAATTTTGTGCCTCCCCCCCTTTGGAGCTCATTTTGGGTTTGGGATCAAATAGTTTTCAAACATAAAATTGACACATCTTGAGAACTTCACCAATTATTCAATTTCAAGTTTTAACATTAAAAATCATGAACTGTTGAAATTGAGTATTTGCAAACAAATATATTCTTTAAATGCCCTACCTACTGTAGTGCTCTAGTAGTCAGGTGGTTAGGGTTGTATAGTCAGACATCCGTAGGTCCCAGGTTCGAATCCTCGCAAGGTATAGGTGTAGGAATTTTCTTAAAATGTTATAGGCAGGAAAAATCATACATGATGTGAGCATCACAACGATGATCCGGAAATTCAAAATAAAATTCCCCAACCCTATTTTTTTGATTTTTGAAAATTATTGCACCCACTGATACTGATAGCATGTAGTGAAACACTTCTGACACACACTTGGAAATGAGTAGTGTTTCCCAGTAAGGAATTGCCAGTGGTGATTTACTACACACATACTAGACAGTAGTGAAATACCATTGATTTGTGTATAGGTGGATCAGTAGTGCTACTCTACTGAGAAATCAGCAGTGATTTATCACTCATAATTTTGAGTAGGAGAAGTAAATCACTAGTGGCAATTCCTCACTAAGAAACACTGCTGATTTTCCAATAGACACCAGTGTACTTTTTCTACGTGGGAGGGGGTTTGTTGTGTTCAAAATACACCGATTCGCCCAAATTTCGAAAATTTCCTCACAAACGGTATTTTGATTTTTTTGGATTTCTTATTATGAAAAAAGCTGGTCAAAAAACCACTCTTGAGGTGTCCCCTCCAGAATCGGCTCAAATGTGGATAAATTCGTTAAACAGGTCGAGTATAACACACAGCTCGATTTTTAGCTGCCCAACTTCATATTCACGCCTTCTGGAGCAAGTTGAAAATTCTGGAGAAATTGAAAAATCGCGCTGGAGGCTCCAGAATGGCTGGAAATGGCGGAACTCGGCCTCAAGGGGTTTGTTGTGTTTGAAATACCCCGATTTGCGCAAATTTTAAAAATTTTCTCATAAACGATAAAATATTGATTTTTTTGGATTTCTTATTATGAAAAAAACTGGTCAAAAAACCACTCTTGAGGTGTCCCTCCCAAAATCGACTCAAATGTGGATAAACTCGTTAAACAGATCGAGTATAATACACAACTCGATTTTTAGCTGCCCAACTTCATATTCACGCCTTCTGGAGCAAATTCATAATTCTGGAGAAATTGAAAAATAGCGCTGGAGGCTCCAGAATGGCTGGAAATGGCGAAAATTGGATTTTGAGGGTTAACATCAGTTTTTGGACTTATTTTGAACATTTTTACTGATCAAGTATGTACTTTTTTAAAAAAAAGCATAAATCACCAAAATAGTCAATTTTGGATTTTCGAAAATTCGCCAAAAATCGAGAAATGAACTTGGACAGCTGAAAATTTGGATTTGGGGGTTTTAGAACATGCTCTTTCCAAAAATCTCAGTCCCGTTCAAATCGGATGAGGACACCTCAAGAGGTTCCATTGTGAGAGTAATGGCCATGCAGAATTGAGGCGTTTTCGCCCTAGCATCATTAGAGAAAAACAACTCTGCAGAGACCATCGATCTTATGCTGAAAGAATTTTGGTAACGTTCTTTCAATTTTTTAAAACAAAAAATTCGCCATTTTTGAGTTTTTTCAAACGGTGTCAATTTCATTTTTATTTGGAACTGATCTTATTTAAAGGAAGAATTAAATTCATAAATTTTCAATAACGAAGCGATGATACTTTTTCATACAACACTCGAGTGATTTATAATTTGCCTATTCACTCTCAAGACCGATACGCGAAGCACAAGTTGTTGAATAAATAAAACACGAACCCCTCCATATACATACACAAATAATATGAGTAAAAAGAAAAAAACTCGAACACACAAAAGTGAAAAAGTAAACGATTTTCTAAAACAGTTCCTAGAGCTGGGAAGTGAACACAGACACGTTTGCGTTCAAAATTACACGAAAATTAGAAATATTTCAACGATTGTATTACCCACAGCTATTCCAATGCGAATTTCTATGTTCCTATACCTACTATGTAGAAGTATACATTATGCATTTAAAATTCATCGGATTCTCTCGCTCGACATCATAGACAAGCGGGGGTGCGAAGGTGTGTCGAACTTGAATGGGCTTGAATTAATAATGAAATCATTAAACGAATCGATTTTAGATGACCCAGGAGCGTCGTGAATTTTCCAAGCACATATTTACGAGGTATAAGCAATAGCACCTACTCGCATTTCTGTTTATGTATTGTAACTAACTATACCCCAAGCCGAAAATTTGCTTTCGTGAAAACCTGCAGCCGAGTAAAGTAAATATGTCAAGTTCAGCTTATAGGGTTCAAGCTCTTGGTAAGTCGTAAAATTCTTTTTTTTTCTATAGCAAGTTCTCGACGACGTATAAGATAATGGTGCGTGCTTTTCTTATAGCACTAAGGTCGGTAAGAAAATTAATTCAGAAAGGAAAAAAAAATTGCGAACCGAATGAAAAAAAAATGAAAGTACCTAAGGGCCAACGAAACCACTCACGATGCGGCTCGTGCGGTAATAAAATTTACTCGACGAGTACACGAAAAAGGTGTTAAAAAACAATACCGAATGGTCATTTAATTTTTTATACTAATTAGGTTTTTTTGTTTTTTTTAGTTTTTTAATCCTCCTTGGTAGAAATAGAGGGGGAATAAGTAAACGTACTGTACGTACACGTGGACGACTAAAAGTCGAAAGATCGATGACGTAGGAGGCGAAGGTGATTTTTACAGGAGGAAAATGCGGTAAGCCTTTGCGAAGAGCAGATATGGTCATAGAGAGAGAAGCGTGTAACGTTTACCGCAGCTTCTCATCTCTACGCATCGTCGTGCAAGTTTATGGCATGGTATATAAGGCGAGCACCATCTATCCTTTTCGAGGGCGGTTACTGCACCGTCTTGTCGTAACATTACCCAGAGAATATGGCGAAAAAGTTAATTCGACTGGGTAATAAAGTCTCGACATTTATTAGAGCCCGAATTTCGGTAATTAAATCTTTTTAGTGCGGTTTACAGCGTGGCGATGCGATGCCATGGAGAAGAGACGAGCTGAAGTGAAACTTGTATGTATGTGTGTGTGTCGAACGTATAATGCGTTACTATACCTACAAATATACGAGTGCTTAAGACGAGCAAAAGCCCCTACATATCATTTTTTATGCACTTCTATTTTAGTGTAAGTACCTCTGGAAGAAAATGCTAATCCGAAAGTTGAAAAGTTTTCAATTATTAAAAACTTTTGGCAATTGAAAAACTCAACCGACAAAATATAGGTGCTGATAGCACCATAATACTTATAAAAGACAGCTTCGAAATGTTATTATTTGATAAATTGGGGGGGGAGAAGATATTGCAAAAACGTATTGTCGAAATTAATAAAACCAAACGAGATTCATAGAGGGATGGTTTATGACGGCCAAAGAGCAGGGCTTAGTCCAAAAGTCTGTTGTAGAGAGCCTCCAGCAGAAATTAATGTTTCTTCAGTTACACTAAAATCGCTCCAGAAAACGCTGTGATCAACTCAGGCAGCTGAAATATTAATCCCGATAATAAGTCTGATATTCTCAGTCGAAACACGGGACTCGCAACATTTTTTGAACTGGACAAAGCTAGATCGAGCATGAAAAAATTTATCACCTGCCAAAATTTCAAGTGCTAAAGTTTGTTTTTCGATTTTTGGGTGAATTTTTTAAAATCAAATTTTTAGCCCAAAAATGAGAAAAAAAATGAAAATTTTTTCTGGAAAAAATTGTTCAAAACTTCACCTACCCTTGAAGTTCATTCCTCTGCATTGATTGCGACTATTTTCGAGACGATCTGGACCCTCTGGCAGGAATTAGTTTTTCTCCAGTACACCGGAATCGTTCCAAAAAAATGCTGTAATCAATTTCGATAGCTGAAAATGTGGTTCTGAAGTGGGGGGAGAGGGGGGCATGAACTTTCAATGAGCCAAATTTCAGTAAAATCGTAGGTGATGAATTGACAAGGTTCCCTTGTAAGTAATTAATCGGTTGAAATTCATTTCTCGGTTTTTGCCAAATTTTTAAAATTTAAAATTTGGTTAATTTCTTATTTATTAAAAACCAAAATTTTAATCAAAAGGCTAAAATTTGGTTTACAAATGCTTCAGTTTTTGAACCTTTTGAGTCGTTTGACGATGGTTTTGAACTGTTCTGGAGCCTCCAGCAGATCTTTTTGACCCCATCGATCGAGTTTGGCTATATTTTTAAAATCCATTAATGCCAATTTAGTTTCAAAACTTTCTCCAGCAATTAAATAGTTATCTAAGTATGTCTATTTTTGAAGAAACCCCCTACAATTTGGAAATGCGGACATAAAAAAAGATAAAATTACATAGCACTGAATTTTCGAGCCTCCCAATCGATTTAAAGCAGTTTCGAATCGTTTCAAGCAGTTCTAGAGCCTCCACCAAGATTTTTTAAACTTAAAATTTTAACCAAAGAAGTTTCTCTATACCCTAATTGTAAGTGGTTTTGACATGCCGAGTTGACAGCAGTTGGTTTTAGATAATTTCAGAACATCCATCATTATTTGTTTGGGAAGGGGGGATTTCCAGTATCCCAAAAAATTCCATTAAATCTGAAAAAACGAAACCACTTCAGAACTAAAATTTTTTAAATTTTTAATCAAGAAATCGCTGGAAAAATACACGATTTCAAACTGGCAGAAATCGAACCTTGAAAAATAGTATTTATTCGATCAAGTGGGTCTCCAATTAGAGACGAAACTAGGACTTTTTCTTGGGGGGGGGGAGGGTATTCTACCAAAAATTTGCTGACTGATATGACAAAAAAATACCTATTTTGCCGATTAAAACAGTGAGTTTTTTAATGTGAAATAAAATCTGATGAGAAGAAAAGTTTGCCAATTGATATGCTCAACACATATGTGGGTATTAAGTTATATTCATAGGCATGTTCATTTTTCAATTTTTAGAAGCCTTAAGTTGAATTTTTTCGTTTTATAAAAATGAAAATAAACAAACAAATTGACCCGAGCGTAGCGAGGGCAAAAGCTTTTGAAAATTTCCATTTTTATAAGTAAAAGAACAATGATTTTTCATGGGAGGAGGTTGATTTTTTCGGTTTAAAATTTTCAGAATTTGAATGATTTTTTTTAGAAATTCAGCTCCAAAAAAGAAAAGCAAAAAGGTCCAAACGAAGTGAGGGCAAAGCTCTTAAAATTTCGTATCTCGAGAAGTGAAAAAACATTTTTTTTCTATATATATGACATATGAGGACTTTATTTTTGGGATTAAACATTTTTTTAAAGTTTGAATATATATAGTTGATTTTTAGATACTTAGTTTGATTTTAGATAAAAAAAAAACAACACGCCTGAGCGAAGCGAGGGCTGAAGTATTTGAAAATTCATAATTCAAGTACCTATTAGGTATACGTAAATTATTACTTTCTTACGAAAAGTCAACTTTTTAATCACATTCGACATTCTTAAAATTTAGGAGAGTACCTCAACCTAGAACAGATTTTTCCCAGGTGCAAAAATTTAGAAATAGAAGAACTATATTCAGTCCGAGCGAAGCGAGGGCAAAATTTTTTTAAAATGTGCTATTCCAAATTCATGAAAGTCGGCAAATAAGTCTCTTTATTAGGACAAACAATTTTTAAAACTTATCGACTTTGTCGAGTCTCAGCAAAGTCGGAAAATCTTGGAAAAGTCGGCAATTGCCAATTTTTCCCGAATTTGCCGAATATCCAAAATGACTGTGGGGGGGGGGGTGACCCCCCTTAGTTTCGTCCCTGTCTTTAATAAGCAACAAATCATGTTTTTTCAAGCTAAAATTAATTTAGACGATAATTATAAAACTTTTTGAACATCTGAAATTTCCAAAACACGACTGACGGCTCCAAAACGTCTTACTCTAATCGACTTTGACATGTTAAAATAAGAAATTGTACAATCAATACATTCAATTTCATCTTTTCAGCTTCATTCGGTTAAAATTATTAGAAATTTCAACTTCCAAAAATCTGCTGGTAGCTTCAGAACTGCTAAAAAGTGTTTGAAAGAGTTTCCAATCAATTTGGAGGGTCGAACATAAATTTGATACGTGCTAAATCACCGCTTCTTTATGGGTCAATTAGGCAAAATTTCGATTTTTTTCTCATTCTTGGGCCCTTGATTTTCAAAAATTCGCCAAAAATCGAATGCACACTTTAGCACCTGTCATTTTGGCTTATGATGTATATTTGCACTTTCTTTCAATTTAGCTTGGTTCAGAAATATTTCTGGCAGTGGGAAAATCCTCCTTGAAAAGATTTTTTTTGCAAATAATATCATTCGCTAAAATTCCATTTTACCTTACTTCCTCCATGACTTGAGAAGTCCCGGTGGAAGCCAAGTGATATTCAATTGTTTCATTCCATCAAATCATTAAAGCTTCTTCCAGGCTTAAATCTTAAGATGACTTACTCATTTTCGTAAATTGATCTATTACTCTTTTTACTGCAAAAATTCAAACTCACCTGAAACAAAAAAATTACAATAATTGATTAGTTGAGTTTGATGGATCATCCTATCATCAAGTATCCTTATTAGTTATTACAAAGTTGAGAGGACGTTGGATATTTTCATACCTAATACCAATACGATCCTCTGTTTGGTCAAAAAAATGCATGAACCCCCCCCCCCCACCATCAAGAATCAAAAATAACATATATATGAAATGAAACCTTCTTTTATAATGCTTTCAGGTCCATCTCATCACCCGAAAAAACTGCTCGTCTTTGAAAAATCAACTCAAGCATTTCTTCAAATTTCAAGATAAGGATCAAGTGATCTAAGTTCTGCTGCAACAATGTTCACAATTCATTCCATACAATTGTTTTTGAGTCCTGAGCCAAAATTCCGGCAGTGACTCGAGCCACACGAACTCAACTCTACGATAACGTACTCTGCCTTTCGCACCATTCTCTCGTCACCACTCACCCTGCACCCATATCCACATATGTATTATCAACTCGCTTAATCGACCTCTCTTTCGACAACCTCCATCTAATCGAGCCAGTTCTCATTACAGCACACCGGACCCAAAAGCTTACCATACGAAGACTAATTAATACCACGAAACAGCACGTTTTGGGTACACTTAATCGTTATCATCGCATCGAGTCGTTGGTGTATTTCCCAGAACTGAACTCTAGCCATAGCAATCTACAGTCCTTGCTTAGCTACTCGTACTAGTTCGTTAAATCGACTCTTGGAATAAAAAAAAAGAGAGTAAAAAAAATTAAGAGGAGGTAATTACATTCGTGCGGACAACTGGGTATAGTATGTACTACACAATAGTTACCTAGGTGCTTAGAGAGAACGACGACGACGACGACCACCGTCAGCACCACCATCGTCGTCGCCGAATCATGCGAACTCACAATTACATAACACATCCACTTAATGATCTAATTTTCCGTTGATGATGATCGGTACTATTTATACAGAGAGAAAGAGGTATACAGAGAGGTACATTAATACGTACACACATTCAAAGGTGAGGTGATGAGGAAGAGGGTGGGAAAAAACCGTATAAAAATACGCAATAATGTGTTGCAGAAACAAAACAAAAACCACGTACATTCGTACATATATATGCGGATAGCCATTTATACGTACGAGTTTTTATTTTACCGCGATAAATGTCAGACAGAGGAAGGATAAGGGGAGACCATTAACATTAAAAGCTTCGTTACGTTATTGCCGATGAATTTGGACTGCGAAACA
Source organism: Planococcus citri (assembly GCF_950023065.1). Taxonomy (NCBI): domain Eukaryota; kingdom Metazoa; phylum Arthropoda; class Insecta; order Hemiptera; family Pseudococcidae; genus Planococcus; species Planococcus citri. The sequence goes on from NC_088681.1 coordinate 67,447,522, forward strand.
TAACAACAACAACACCAACAGCAACAGCAGCGAAAAAGGGATGAAACCTTTGCATTATTTATGCCTTTTGTATTTATTGATCCTTTTTAACCTCTTGCTCGTCTTCTCTCTGTTACTCTCACTCTCATGTGGTGTGTAGTTATCATTTTGCGCCCGATTGTATTAGTGCCAATGAATTCTTATGGCGATGGTGCAGTCTTTTCGCCATTATTAACACAATGTGTAGAAGGGCAGGGTATTGGGGAGAGGGGGTTGTATCATCATCCAATAAACTCATTAAATACACACCGCGATTACACGCTCAATTCCGGTCCCTCTCACTCTCTCACTCTCTCGTGTCTGGGACAAGGCAGTATAGTTACGATTTGAACAACACTCGCGAGCACATGTTACCAGGGGGCAGTGGCCATCGTCCGTTCAAGAGAACATGGCTATGTAGTTCTTTACACGCCAAGGACTACTGACTGTGCACCTACTCGAGTAAAGAGAGCGAGGCAAAAATTGCACGAGTGTTCGTGTATATAGTAATAAGCGCACCATTTCGATGGGTCATTTATTTCGAATAATAAAGGCTGTCTGCCTTTTTTTTTTTTTTTATACAACAACGTAGCGATTTTAATACAAACCTATAATAGTACGCGAAACTATGCCATACAGTCTGGGTTTCTATGTTCGTACATACAATAATGATACACGTTCGAAAGCTTCATCCATTAAGTGGACTCTACATTGTTGGCATGTCGATAACATCGTCTCTACTTGGGTTATTTTTCAGTGCAGAATTCAATTCGTCCAGCAACAGTTGAAGATTTTCGAGACATAATATGACACACTAACAGGTCTACCTTATTTTTATACATGGTGGAATTTTTAATGTTTTTTTTCTTTTTTTCAATTCCACTCCTTAAAGTTGTTACTTCAGATGAGAAAATCAAGCCATTAAAATTTCAGACTCCTCAGTGAAAAATAAGTTGATGTCGGCGAGCCCCCCCCCCCAAATTTTACAAAATAATGAAAAAATCGAAATATCAGAGAAACTGTACAAAGTTGCGAACTTTCTAGTTTCAACCCCTCAGACAAGTCCATACTTGGGTGAAATCAACTTGTATACCAACTTTAGCCCCATATGTTCACCCAAAACTAACTGATTGGATTAGAAGGGGGGCTCCTTTTCATAACTACTTGCAAAAAAATATTTGTTAACGCTGAAAAGTTGTCAGATTTCATGAGCAAATTTTTTTCAACCATGTGTATTAAAAATAAGTCGTTTCAGGAAGCCTCCCTTCACCCCCCTCCCCCGTTCTCAAAATATATATATAAGAAATCCGAAAATTTTAAAATTTTTACGTTTTTTTCATCTTCTAAACTTACATAATCCTTAAATTTGGTTCATCTTAAATAGAAAAATATTGTTAAGTATTTTTCACTCATCTATGTAAAGTGAACATCTCTGAGCACGCATTCGCACCCCTGAATTTTCCCAAACACACCCGAACATCTCTGAGGACGCATTCACACCCCTGAATTTTCCCAAACACATCCGAACATCTATGAGCATGCATTCACATACCTGAATTTTCCCAAACACACCTGAACGTCTCTGAGCATGCATTCGCACCCCTGAATTTTTCCAAACACACTCGAACATCTCTGAGCATGCATTCGCACCCCTGAATTTTCCCAAACACACCCGAACATCTCTGAGCATGCATTCACACCCCTGAATTTTCCCAAACACACCCGAACATCTCTGAGCACTAATTCGTACCCCTGAATTTTCCCAAACACACCCGAACATCTCTGAGCACGCATTCGCACCCCTGAATTTTCCCAAACACACCCGAACATCTCTGAGGACGCATTCACACACCTGAATTTTCCCAAGCACACCCGAACATCTCTGAGGACGCATTCACACACCTGAATTTTCCCAAGCACACCCGAACATCTCTGAGCACGCATTCACACCCCTTAAATTTCCCAAACACACCGGAACATCTCTGAGCACGCATTCGCACCCCTGAATTTTCCCAAACACACCCGAACATCTCTGAGGACGCATTCACACCCCTGAATTTTCCCAAACACATCCGAACATCTATGAGCATGCATTCACACACCTGAATTTTCCCAAGCACACCCGAACATCTCTGAGCACGCATTCGCACCCCTGAATTTTCCCAAACACACCCGAACATCTCTGAGCACGCATTCACACCCCTTAGCATGCATTCGCACCCCTGAATTTTCCCAAACACACCCGAATATCTCTGAGCATGCATTCACACCCCTGAATTTTCCCAAACACACCCGAACATCTCTGAGCACTCATTCACACACTTGAATTTTCCCAAACTCACCTGAACAATGTAAATGATGAAAAAATGGAACTTTTCCCCTTCCTCAAAAATTAAAAAAATGAATAATTTTATATTTTGTATTTTTTTTAAATTTGCAATCCTAGATTTTAGTTTATTTTCATCAGAAAAACACTACTCAATGTTTTTCTTAATAATAATTTTTACTGTTGTTAATTTTTTTTTTTTGATTTTTTCAACTTATGAGGTCCCTATGTAGGTGGCCAATATCGTTCGGGGGGTTTGTTAAAAAAAGAATTATTTGGAAGCAGAGAGTGTGTTATGGGGGCACGCGGAAGAAAAAATTTCAAAAAAATCGAAAAATTGTCATAAAAACTGAAAACAAATGAAAGAATAAAATTAGACAAATTACAGAATCTTTTTAAGCAATTTTGTAAAAAACCGCGACTTTTTTTTGGCAAATAATCATGAAACAAAAAGAGGACTTTTTAGGCAGGCAAGACAAAAATCAATGGTTTTGAACGTTTTCGTAAAGAAGCAAAAATTTCTGATCAATTTTGGTTAGAATTAGGTTCATTTGACTATTTCATCGAAAAATTACTTCCATGAGAATTTCAACGAAAAAACATTACAACTTTTAGTCAACTCGCCAAAAATTGACTCTTTCTGACAATTTTGACAAAAACAGGAATTTTTTTTGACAATTTTGGAAAAAGAGGTGGGTTCTTGGGCAAGTTTGGCAAAAACAAGATAGTTTGATTATTTTAGCAAAAATTGGTCCCTTTGAAAATTTTATCAAAAATGGAAATTTTGTGATGATTTTTACAGAAATTGACTTTTTTTTGACATTTTTTGACTAACGTACGCTTTGGTGGAAAAAAAACAGAACCATATAAGTAAGTAAGTAAGTTTTCAAAAAAAAAAAAAAAAAAAAAAACTGTATGAACGAAAAGAGGACTTTTTTAAACAGATAAGGCGAAAACTCATTCTTTTTGGTGGTTTGCGGTGGGGAGAGGGTACAAGAAATTATGTAGGTACTTACAACTTTCTAAAAGTGAAAAAAAAGGTCTGTTTAGACGTATTCTGCTTAGAGATGAAAAATTTTCAATTTTGATATTTTTTAATTTTGGAGGTTTCATATAAGAGGGTCAATATCAGTTGGAGGATCAAGGAAGAGTTTTTCTTGTAAATGTGCTTACCTAAGTAAGTATTTCGAAAGATTCTCTTCATAAATGAAAATTTTTCAAAAAATTTCTACATTGTGATCATGTATCAATTTTTTCATATATTTTTTTTTGCTGATTTGGGAGGCTCCATTCAATAGAATCATTTTGAATTTCTGAAAATAAAATTGTTGGTGAATATTTTTCTTAGAAGAACGTTTATATACACAACATTTTTGCAGGCGGGGGCGGGGTTAGAGAAATTATGAAAATTGTTAGCGAATATTTTGAAAGAAGAATTATTCTGATACCCAAAATTTTTAGGGTAGGAGAGGCTAAATTTGTCATTTTAAATTTTGAAATAGTCGTCGAATATTTTTTGAAATCACTATAATTCGAGTAAGTACGTTTAAAACGTTGCAAACAGATTCTCTCAAAGTTTCTGCGGTCTCCATTCATTATACACTTTGAAGCTTGACATTCTGACGAGGAATTTCAATTTAAAAGAAAAATTATTCTGGTTTTACCAGCCTCAAAGGGTGTTTGAGATCCAATCGCAGCGAATTCTTTTATTTCTCACTATACATATAAGGAATCTACAAGTACAAACAAATATTGAGCAAAATTGCAGGGGGCTCCATGCAAGAGGAATAATATCATTTCAGAGATGGTGGAAAATTTTTTCTGAAATTGAACATGGCTCTTGATATTTTCTTTTTCGAGGAAGTAATCTAAAATATGAAAATACAACAGTTTTTCCACACTTATTTCGTAGCATTCCAAATTGAATGGAAGTATACAATGATCAACACTGTGAATGAACCAAATCATTTTACGAATACAAATAACGCCCATCGTGAGTTCTGCCGATTGTATATTTACTTTGGATGAATAAAAATGAAAAAAGTTGCTCGTACGATGGTCAGTCCGAGTCCTGCAGTCACACGACCATCAACCGACTTCCCAAGTGGCATAAAGAAGGGTGCACGTCGCACACGTCTTTTTCGACGACGAATGTGAGAAAGATGAACAGAGAGGAGGGGGAAACAGAGAACACAACAATACGTAATGTAGTATGTGGTGTATACACAAATGGATTACTATATGTGGTCGAAAGGGGACATAGCTTGCAGCCTTCATCCAGCAGCGAAAGGACGCTGAAATTCATCCTTTTCGTCGGACTTTTTTCTTTTTCTCCCCCCCCCCCTCCCCAGCTCGCTCGGCAACTCGTGACTCGACGAACGAGTATTGCAGGAGGTCGGGTCGCAGTCGCAGCATAGCGTACTCGAAATTGAGAAGCGCGAGCCTTTTCTTATTAAATTTCTTACTCGGAAATGGTGACCGTTTTGTTTCTCTCGTCACGTATAATCGTAACCCTTTTATTCAACGTTTGTTTTATTTTCGTTCCCCCTATTTTTAGCGGCTCCGGCTCCATGTTACCCTTATTATTCGTTACGATTATGAAATGCCGACATCGGAATACCAATTTGGCTCCGGAGTGGGGCGCGGAGCTGAGGGGTGTGCAGCATCGTGCTTTTTCAAAAAAACATTAAAAATTCAAGCGCAGTCAGAAGCGTGTTCGAGTCAGTCTGGTGCGAGGGGAGGGGGACAGGGGGGGTCAGTGGCAGCGGCGAGATGTAAAACGTCACGTCATCGTCGGCGAGTGCATGAGCGAGCCATGCGAACGAGTTTGGTCAAATGATACGATGACACGCGAGAGAAAATAGCCATCGCTATCGCCACCACGATGGCTACCGCATCGTTTATACACTGGTATACTCCTGTAGTAATATAGTCTGCTACACGTAATTTATTTACAACGATTAATCGCTCCACCGCCTCTCGCCAACGCCAGGCTGCTCGCTGCTGCGAGGACGTGAAGAGGAAAAATAATGGTACGTAGATGGAGGCGTGTAGAAGAGACCGGGGTGAGAAAAAGCACGAACGCGACAAAAAAGAGACATAAATTTTGTAATATTAAATCTTATAATTGAATTACGTGCCCGTATAATATTACGACGAGATGAGACTCGCAGATGAAGTGGGACCGCAGCGTCAACAACGAAATCAGGCCAGGGTGGGGTGGACACGACAATGTAATCGAATTCGTTGGTTTTTTTTTCGTTTTGAACATCGGTTATATGGTTTTGATAACGGAAGGCGGAAGATGGAGGGGTACGTGTGTACACAGTGCACACGCAGGGAAGCTGTTAATATCGAAATTTAAGGGTCGACACTGAATTATATGGCAAATTATACGGTGAGAAAAATCTGTGGCATGGCGCTCCATATACGAGTACGAACGAACGCCGGCAGCAAGCAACGTGACATAGGACGAGGTCTGCGGAGCAGGGTTCGGGCAACGAGAAAAAAGATTCGAAACCGAACGAGATGTGAGAGGAGGGGCATGGCATTACATAACAAATATAAAACCTCGCTATGATATTGTTTTTGGTCACGTGATTATCGGTTATGATTCTCATTCTGGTGCTGTAGTGTGTATGTACTTACTCGAGGGTTAGGATTTTATTGAGCGCCGAGTAATAATATCATTTTTTTTGTATTAGCCGCGTGGGAGGAGGAAGGGCAGTTTATTTGTATAATACTGTGCAAATACGAGTACGGCGTGTAAAAAAATAACTCGACGAGGGATTCGGCGCATCGGCATCGATGGCTCGGCAACGTTCGCCTTTGATTTACGAGCTCGGAACGTGTGCTTTGGCGTGTTTTTTTCCGCAAGTGCCCGAACGACAGGGATTAGCCAAGGATGCGGATAGAGGAAGTAATGAAAAAATAAACGAAAGATGCGTGTGTGCGGTGTATAATTATTAGAATGGGAGTGAGGGTACTCGAGAGATGATTCTGAAGGCATTGTTGTTCGGTGGACTAAATTGAATTAGATGCTAACGTTGCACTTGCACGTGTAGAAAGATGCCTCGTAGGCTTCGTTTTCAATTCTTTTGTATTTCAAAAGATGCGAAATGGTGATACGAGAGTAGAGATGTGCACTTTTCAGAAAAGTAATTTTAGTGAAATGAAAAGTGAAAAGTTCATTGAAAAGTGTGAAAAGTTGTGAAAAGTGTGAAAAGTAAATCGTGTGAGTCTCATTTTAAAGCTCTCTGTAAGAGCTTCAAATTGATGTATTTTTGGCATATCTAAAACACAAAAAAACAAAAATCATTTTTTTTCACCTACTTAATCGAATAGTGGCAGTTTTGAGCCTTTCTAGAGCCTCTAACATTTTTGGATTTTCCAGTTTTGAAAAAAATGTTGTTAAAAATACCAAAAATGGGTGCTGAATTGCGAAGGTGGAGGAGTGTAAAGAGTGAAACTTGATATTTGACTTCATCAATGAGGTCAGTGATCTCTGATGAGTAAATTGATTGGTCACTCGATTTTTTTTTAGTGAAAACTGAAAAGTGAAATGAAAAGTAGGAACTTTTCTTTTCAACTTTTCATTGAAAGAAAAGTACTTTTCACTTTTCACTTTTCAGACTGCACATCTCTATACGAGAGTTCAATATGGACTCTTGGTAGATGAAAAATTGGTCGATTATCACTTTCTAAATTTTGAAATGGGTAAAGAAATATCTTACTAGAAAAGTATCTCAATGTACAGAATGGTTAGAAAAAAATTCAAAGCGTGTGTAAATTGTTAAAAATCTCGATTTCAATGACGATTGTCAAGACAATTCTGCACATGGTTCAGACTTGACAAAATGGCAATTATTACGCGGCCAAAATCGATTGAAATCTCTGATTCCCAACGATCTTGCCAATTGCGTTGAAATTGAGATTTTCACAGCTGAAATAGAAGCTTCACCAAAGTCGTACGCGGAAGCTGTTCGAAGCCACGACCATTCCAAAACTATGGATAATTCGAAGAAATCCATAGTTGCTAACGACGCGCCGAATGTAGGTTTTAGACCTCTGGGAAAGCGATCAGACATTGTTACATCTAATATTCCCTATCAAGCATAGAGCAGCAGCAAACAAAATGCTTTATGTCACCAAAGACACACGCATCGACGCAGCCAGTGTGTTATCACAAACTCTGGAAAATTTTACTACCAAAGAAGTCGGCTGTCTAAAACGCGAATCGAAGACAGCTCCAACATTCCAGCTATGCTAATTTCGCTGGATGTCTGAGTTTGTTTCACTTGACAACTGGCATACCCTTCTAAAATGCTGATGCGGCAATATTGTGGATCCAGGTAGCTGATCAAGTTGCTTATCCGAGTTGATCATTGCTGACAAAGCATCTTTAACATCAACCGAATTCGAGGAAACATGATCGACGTTCTTCATGTTTGTATGGAGCAGTTATGCTGTCAATTTATTGCTCAATAATTCTCGAATTAGGGAAAGTGTTAAAAATATAATGAAAAACCGTGTCATTATCAGTAAGTAATTTGATGGCTTGGTATAAATACCACGTAAGTCCAAAATCCTAAATTTTTCAGGAGAACACAAAAAATGTTTAAAACATTTCGTTATTTGCAGTTTTAGATTGCATTATTATGTTTGAGAGGTCTTAATGGTATGGCCTGATGATGCTTTATAGGTTGATAAAATATAATTAGTTGATTAAAGCGCTTTGGAAGTACATACGAGGTTTCTAGAGACAACATACAAGATTTTCATCGTACTTATGTATGACTTACATGGTTTTTAACAACGACTTACGAGGTTTTCAAATTTACAATTGATGAAATTCGTGTACTTACCTTGTAAGTTGAACTTATGTGTTTTTTAATGTTGTATTTGAGCCGATTAGAGCGCTAGGATGCGTTTTAGACTTACAAGGTTTTTAAATTCGGGTTCCTCGTTGTTTTTTTACTAAAGAAACCACAAAAAAAGCATTTTCAAAAAATCTGGACTTGCGAGGTTTTTATACCAAGCCATCGAATTATTTATTACGGCGTTTTTACTGGTAATTCTTCGTATTATTGTGATACATTGTATTTGAGAAGTCAACAAACATCAATTGTGACTTCGTAATATTTTTCTATTCGAATATCCGAAATTCTATTTGATAATTATTTGTATTACCGTTTTACGTTTTCTGTTCGCATTATGGCGATTTTCTTTTCGTTCGATTAATGTAAGTACATATTTTTGTATTCGTGTAAATATGTTTGAATACATCGTTTTATTTTGAATTGTACATCGTATTTTATCAGATAATGATGATATTTCATTATAAATGTACAGTGATATTTTGGGTGCTGAATTTCATTTTTGATTTTGGGAAAACATTTAGCAATTCAAATTTGGCATACCCTATATCCTTCCAATGATAAAAATACCTATATTATGTATATATATATTTGATCAAAGTATGGTTGAAATTCTGGAATTTGTTTAAAACTTGCATATTTTTGAATCTCTCAATCGATTGCTTGCTATTTTCTACTTTTCCAGTTTTGATCTATAGAACAAGTATTTGAAAATCTCGTACTTTTTGAACTGAAATTCTTCGATTTGAAGATCGAAAAAGCATGTTCCAAACCCCACCAACATTTCAGGAGCTAAAGTTCAACATTCTTATGCTATTTAAGATACCCTTAGTAAGGTGAGCCCAGTTTCAGTCCAATCGAAGTTGACAGTCAGTCGGTGAAGATTCCCTTGTGAGGTAAACTGAGAAACGGTTCATAGAAGTGCGCAACCGAAAAGAGTAATTCTGAATTTTCAAGATGTTAAAACTTCCAGGGTAAAATACGTTTCCAAAAACATTTTACCTTCTTGTTTTCTAGTTCGAGAAAATAAAAATGTAAATTCATTAATATACGATTCCAATTCTGCAACTTTATTCGATAAATAATATAGTCATCTGTTCTGTTTCAGCATAAATTGAAACCATCTCGTTCACCCCTTCTCCTTCTGAAAGCTCCGGGATGCTCCAGGAATAAAAATTATTTCGACTAATGGTTTACGCGAGTCGAACCCCCCACCCCCACCTTTCATCACCCATCACGATCATCGAGCCGAGCCACATAGCACAGAGTGGCAGGAAACAGCAGGGAAAATCAAAACGGCGAAATAGATGAAAAAAAATACCTCGAGTAAATTAAAAGTTTTTAAAAGCATTCGTCGCGCTTCATATCCGTTATGTGGTGTTTTTTTTTCTTCTCTGGTGGCTCGTCGTCGTCGTGCTCTCTCAATCGACGTAGCTCTTTCTCTCTCGGTCCATTTGGTCGTCGTAGTCGTTGTCGATATAACACGAAAGCCAGTCAATTTAACGTGTTATACATTTTACGATGAGGAGAGGATTATTGGGGTGGACACGAGAGAGAGAGTGAGGAAGAAAAGGAAGGAAGACAGCAAGGTGAGGTGAGCGGTGCGGTGACGATGAAAATGCGACGAAATGAAAATTGATATTGAACAGCGCGAATAGGATATTTTACGTTTTGTCTCATTTTAAATGATACAAAAGTATAGTACGAAATACGAATACCGTTGGCTGGCGCGATAATGTCAGCGTGAAGAGTTGGGTGGGGAGTGAACTTAATCGAATTTCCAATTCCAATCATAACTATCCATTTAGACGAGCTTTATAGTGTATTTTACATTTGATTCGTTTTGCACCTCGCTACTCGTCTGCCTTCGATTAAGTGGCGCTCGTCACTTAACGCATTACTTCGCATCGTTCTGTATTCAGCGTCGTCATTCACTCCATTAGAAGAATGAATAGTAATAATGTAACGACGATGTCGGCGTCAGCGGCAGCTACAACTTTTTAAGACTGAAATATTTTAGCTCGACTAGTCGGCCTGCCAGCTTTATGAAAAAAGCGAAGTAATCAAGCGACATTTTATTACGAATTCACGAAGAACTGCAGGGAAGTCAACGTAGTATGTTCTGTCAAAATGACAAACAAACTGGTACGAAAAAAATAAAAAGACGATATCACGCGAATTTTAAGTTAGTTTCATTAATATACACGATTCGTACTCGTATATTAGATGTACATTCGCCAAGTCTCGCGATACCATACCGAAGAAAAAGAGGTATCGAAACGTACCAATGGTTCATTTGCATATTTGTTTCGGGTGTTTTTTTTTCTCTCTCTCGTTCATCATTTAGTTACTCCCTCTGGCTTATGGCGCGAACCATCATGTCTCTTCGTCTACACTGCAGTCAGCTAATGGAAAATTCGATTTTTCTGTCAAAAGAACTACAACGCGACGAAGGTAGGTGGATAGGTATTAGGTACAATGTACTTTGCACGTCGGTCGTCGTGTCGAACGATGCTATGCTTCGTATACTAAATATAAAACGTCGAACGGAAACCGACCCCCCACCCCCACCGACCTCGTCATGATGATGAAGAAGAGCAAAAGCATCAAGAATTGAAATTGTAGATTACCTCGATTACATTTTCGACACTTTGGGTCGCCGCCGCCGCCAAACAACAGGAATTATTCAGCTAGCTATGGCTTCGAAATGTCCAAATGTCAAAAATGTCTAGATACAGGTATCTCGAACTCGGTTTGTTGCAGCATCAGCATAAACACCAGTTATCGAATACTCGGATACGTATAGTATAAGTAGTTGGATACTCGTCTCACTGAGAATATTGTAAACGAGAGAAGATGGTGAGATACGAATAAAGGTTCCTCTACATCCTTTGTATCGAGATATTTCTCAAAAATTTGAATTTTACTATTAGTCCGGCATTTATGACAATAGGAGAAATTGCACCCCCCCCCCCGCCGATCCAACGGGACAACTTTTTTCTTAAAGGGTACATCCTAAGGAACATTTTAAAGCAAACTTGCCCAAAAAAAAGTTGGCCTAACTTACAAAATGGCGGCCATTTTGATTGATAGGTCAGCCGAAATTGCAGATTTTGCGTTTCAACATAGGACTTGCACGAAAATTTTCAAACTTTACAAAGGTAGATCGAAAGATCATGCAAAAATTTATCACCTGTCAAAATTTCAAGTGCTAAAGTGCGTTTTTCGATTTTTGGTGAATTTTTGAAAATCCAATTTAGGCCAAAAATGAGGGGAAAAATCAAAATTTTACCAAATTGACAAAGAAAGCTGAAATTTGGGATATCCCCTATTTTCGACATGCCAAATCGATTGGGAACGATTTCAACCCGTTTTGAGCAGTTCTGGAGCCTCCAGCAGATTTTTGAAACTCGAAATTCCCACAAAATTCCATCACATTGTTGTTATAAAGCTAGTTTATTCTAAAAACTAATTTCAATACGCTACGAAGTACTGCAGGTGAATTTCAAGTCGTTTTGGGGCCTCCAGCAACTTTTTAAAAATTCCTGAAGCCTCCAGCAGATTTCTGAAACTTTAAATTTTCACAAAATTTCATCAAATGGAGATGGAAAGCTGAAATTTACTCTACACTCCAATTGTAACACCCTCTGAAGACGACTTCAGGTGGGTTTAAGTCATTTTAGGGCCTCCAGCGACTTTTTTGAAAATTACTGGAGCCTCCAGCAGATTTTTGAAACTTTAAATTTCCCAAAATTTCATCAAAATGAGATGGAGAGTCGAAAATCATTCTGCAAACTAATTTTAATACGCTACGAAGTTGACTGCTGGTGGATTTCAAGTCGTTTGGGGCCTCCAGCGACTTTTTGAAAGGTTGTATGGCGTTTTTTCTGGAAAATTGAAATTACCTAAAAGTAGCTGGAAGCTTCAAAACCTTTTGAAACCACCATATAGTCTGCGAAGTAAATTTCAGCTTGCCAACTCCATTTGAGGAGCGATATTCCAAAACGCTCTTAGTCCATTTTTTCGAATTGAGTTTTTAAAAAATTAAAAGTGTTCCAAAACGCACTTTGTCCATTTTTATTGAACTTTTTTTAGCGGTATCTGGTGGATGAAATGTATAGCTACACTCCTACATCATAAATCCACCCAAATAAAGTTTTAAACTCGCCTAAAAATAGCCAATATGTACCAGATTAAAAATTAAATTTTTAAAAATGGACATAGGACGTTTCGGAATATCGCTCTCATTTGATAAATTAATGTTGGGGAAATTTCAAGTTTCAAAAATCTACTGGAAGCTCCAGTAATTTTCAAAAATGTCGCTGGAGGCTTTAAAATTACTTGAACTCACCTGAAATCGTCTTCAGAGGGTGTTACAATTGGAGTGTAGAGTAAATTTCAGCTTTCCATCTCCATTATTTGATGAAATTTTGTGAAAGTTTAAAATTTCAAAAATCTGCTGGAGGCTCCAGTAATTTTCAAGCAATTTTGTAAGTTGGGCCAACTTTTTTTTTGGGCAAGTTTGCTTTAAAATGTTCCTTAGGATGTACCCTTTAAGAAAAAAGTTATCCCGGAGGATCGGCGGAGGGGGGGGGTACAATTACTCATATTGTCATATGCCGGACTATATTCTTGTCTATTAAACTACCTCAACAGTCCGCAACTGAGTAATATTTTCATGGGCCTCCACGAACTGGAAAAATAAAAATTGGGAATCATTTTCTCCCCCAAGGTAACAACTTTGATGGTTGGGAGGTAGAAAATTTCAACTTTGCAAAATGGTACACCCTAATGACACACATATATGAGGGTACTTGCTTTTTTCTCACTTGTTCGGTGTAAAACTCGTTAAAAACTCAGAAAAAATAACGATGCCGTACGACGACGAAGGAAATATATTACAGCATTTCGATGCACACGTTCCACTGTCTTTTTCAACACGTTTGGTCTTCTCGCTGCTTGCTTCTCCTCGGCCTTTTATACCCCTCGGTTCACTCTTCATCTTTCCATAACTTACATGTATCACAGCCTACCAATGTACAATCATTCGACCATTATAGAGCGCGTGCCGACACAATTCGCATAAAAATTTCATCTCGCAACTTCGCACATACTACATACCTTATTTCGAATAAAGGTCCGAACAGACGTCGATAAGATGATTTTTTTCATGTATAGAGTACATAGCACGTACGATACTGTACGTACGTTTGTGATACACAACGTTCTAAAATATGTTTGCAATGACCACAAGTTCTTCTAGGTCTGTTTTTTTTTTTTTTTTGGCTCGTGTTGACGTGTTTATTTACTCCTTTCACACACGCGGCCAAATTGCTAATTTTTAGCCATTCTTATCGAACAACCTTTTCAATTATATTTTGATCAATGTGAAAGAAAATAATACGATTTTTGAAACAACGAAATTGCGTTTCGACGTTCAGCACGTGTATGGGTGATTGAATGAATTCAGTTTGTTTTCAACTTCAACGAAGAATATTTGGAAAATAATTGCCCTCCGAAAGTCGTAAAAATAAATTTGGACAGCTAAGAATGAATTTCGGTTTTCCATCTCCATTTGATGATATTTTGGGAAATTTTAAGTTTCAAAAATCTATTGGAGGCTCCAGTAATTTTCAAAAAGTCGCCGGAGGCTCCAAAACGACTTGAAATCCACCTGCAGTCGACTTCGTAGCGTATTGAAATTAATTTGCAGAATGAATTTCAGCTTTCCATCGCCATATTTGATGAAATTTTGTGAAAATTTAAAATTTCAAAAATCTACTAGAGGCTTCAGTAATTTTCAAAAAATCTCTGGAGGCTCCAAAATGACTTGAAATTCACCTGCAGTACTTTGTAGCGCATTGAAATTAGTTTGCAGAATAAATTTTAGCTTCTCAACTCCATTTGATGAAATTTTGTGGGAATTTCGAGTTTCAAAAGTCTGCTGGAGGCTCCAGAACGGCTCTAAACGGGTTGAAATAGTTTCCAATCGATTTGGCGTGTCGAAAATAGGGTATATCCCAAGTTTCAGCTTTCTTGGTCAATTTGGTAAAATTTTGATTTTTTTCCCCTTTATTTTTGGCCTAAATTTGATTTTCAAAAATTCGCCAAAAATCGAAAAACGCACTTGGGCACTTGAAATTTTGATAGGTGATTAATTTTCGCCTGATCTTTCGATATACCTTTGTACAGTTTAAAATTTTTTGTACAAGTCCTCCGTTGGAACGCAAGGCTGACCTGTCAATCAAAAATGGCCGCCATTTTGTCAGAAGGGCCACTTTTTTTTGAGGACAAGGGCTAGAAATGTTCCTTAGGACTCCCCTTTTGAGAAAAAAGTTGTTCCGGAGGATCGATCGGGTGGGGGCTCCAAGTTTGCAGCTAATTCAAATTAAACAATTAAAATTGGTTAATGTGCCCAATTTTTGCCCTATTAAATAAATTTTTTTGAAAATTCTCTTTTCTCAATAAATACCAAAAAAATCTGTCCAAATGGGCCGAAATACCTACAATTGTGTTCAAATAAATTTTATAACATTTTCAATATGTATTTTGGAATTCTGTAGTTTCCAAAATGTCTTTGGAAGACTCGAAAACAACTCAATAGTGACTTCAGTCAATCTGCCAGATTGAAAAATGGGATATATGTATCTACCTCCATAAATTTTGAGCTTTTAAACATAATTGGGTTTAATTCTATATAAACTGCAATTTCCAAAAAAAAATTTGGAGGCGTTAGAACTGCTCAAAACAACTCGAAATCGCCTCCAATTAATTTATCAAATTTTTCAAAAAATAATACAGCCCAGATTTCAGATTTCTATCTCATTCAGGTCATATTTTGATTTTTTTACCTTTTTGAAAATTCACCAAAAATCCAAAAATGCACCTTTCCCCTTGAAATTTTGGCAAAATGGTATTTTTGTACGCTCCTTCAATCTGGTTTTCTCAAACCTGGAATAAGATCTTTTATTCCCCAAATTTGCAGGTTCAAATTCTCTCTCCCCTCTTCGAAAAAGTTCAGACCTGAAGAGCACAGTTTTTTCAGCGTTTCGTCATGCAGAAAAAAAAACGCAACAATTTCTCCATCGTGAGCAATAAAACTGACCTCACAGATAAAAAAGCTGAAAAAGACAAAGAGCAAATAAAAAGTACTATAGGTACGATATTACAACACGTCAATATCTGCAAATACCTGACCTTTTTTTCTCCTCGTACAACCCTCTTAAATTACACAAAACACCCAGCAAATGAAATTTTCCGCTTCAAAAGTCGGTAAAAAATTACGGGTCGATTTGCTCAACGATCTTTTTTTCGCAACAGGTAATGAATTTCCCTGTACTGCTAAACCTTCGTCGTCGCAGCGTTTTTCCTATCAACCCAGATAGCAGGTACCAGTATGGCAAATAGGACAATAATTCATTTCGTAATAGGTACCGGTACCTTAGCTATACGTCGTACTCGTATTCGAGCAATAACTCAAACATTCGGTAATCTCGTTCAATATCCGGCGAAGACCTTTGAGTTGCTGTAGAAGGAACGCGTACCCGCCAACAAGGTTTTCATGAAAAGCTCGTCGACCTCGTTTCGTTGATTAGGAAAAAAGCTGCATCGTCGGAGGCATCATCGTCAGGGACCTAAGTAATATCTACACAACGTTGTACGAGTAGGTACAAGTCGAATACGAATACGAACACGAGCAAGAGCGAGAGCAAGAGCACGAAAACATAAAAATGAAAAATCCGACTCGAATGCATCCTCTTATATAACGAAAGCTTGCTTCCGGAAGGGTACCCATTCAACCGAATCAAACTTGACGTACACAGAGAAAAAGGGTTACACAACGCTAAGATTCGCCTTCGCATTCGCATCAGCAAAACACACGGCCAATTAGCAACCGATGAAATATGCCCCCCTCTACCTCCGTCGTCCGCCTTACCTCTATCTCGTGCGGTATATAACTCGAAGAAGGAACAGCACAACAAGCCGACATCGCTGCTACGTAAGCCGATTTCAAAATGAAAACACCCTCGAAATATGCTTTATCTATTATAAAACTTTCAAAATACATCTCCGCTTAAAAAATTATCCCTAATTACCTATTTCGCTTCGTCGACGGTGGTGGTGGTGATGGTGGTAGTGCGGTGGCGATGCAGAAGCTCTCTCTTTCGTTTCTCGTCGGAAAACCTTCATCGCATCGTCCGAGAGCATCACGACTGTTCGATAGACCTCTCTCTGGTTTAAAAGCTTATATACCGAACGTTCTACTATATGTACTCATCGTATATCTAAATGTGAGAGTGGTACAGGCAGAGAAGGGGTGCTACATGTCAGCGACCCTTGCGCTATGTTATATACACAACGTTTGCCATATTTAACGGCTTACATGAGCCTTTTATTTTTCGTATCCATATCACGTAATTAATGAAGAATGGAACTTCATCAAGAATCATTATAATTCCCCCATCATTTTGTGTTTCCAATCACATCGCATCGTGTACCATATACCGACCGACGAACCAACGTACAGTATATGCAACACGATACGTCGTAGTCGTCGTAATCGTGCTGTGAGGTGATGGAGGAGGGGAGGGGAATTCCGAAATTTCGATGGATTACTATATCAACGACGACGTACAGAATGGACGGCTGCTCTCGCACGGTAACGCAGTGGAAACTCTTCGTCAAAGGATTCACGTCGTATGTATTTTGACGATAAATGTCGAACTCTCGTGACAACCTGTCATTCTTTTTACGTGTAGCAAAATACACACACACTCGCACAATTCCCACATTATTTTGTTAAAACATTTCATCGAACTTTCACCATTTCTATACGCGACGACGACGACGGAAAAAAGAAAGCGAGTTACAAATTCAATTTCGTACGTCAAATCCGATCAGAAATCACCCAATACCGAACAGAAACCATATACGAGAATAAATCCGCTGACATAAGGCGTGACAATTGTGAAGTGTTTGAATCTTCACTTGTTGAACTCCCTGTACGAGTAAAAGAAGTATTTGGGGGGACGAATAGGTGTGGTGTGGCGACTTAGGATGCTAGAAGTTGTTGTTTGATAAAACTAAACTAGGTGTAATTTTGACATGAAATGCTTCCTGGCGCAGAACTCTCCCTAAACGGAAACGAAGTAGAATGAAAACAAATTTGCCTTTTGACACTTTTGATTCAATTTAATGCCAACGATCACTGAAAGCAATGGGTGAATGGATGAAAACGATGGAATTCAGACCATTTACAGCATCCATGGAGTTGAATTTGAGGTCTCGTGAGCAAAAAATTATCGAGTTATGACACTAACCTAGCTGAAACAATGATAAAAAGAGCCTCCTGGCGCAGAACTCCACCTAAATAAAAATGAAAAGGAATGAACTTGAAATTGCCCTTTGACACATTTGACTCAATTTATTCGCTGTGAAGACACTCGAGAGAAGAGTTGATGGACAAAAAAGTTGCAATCGAGGCTGCAAACATGAAGAAAAAGAGCCTCCTGGCGCAGAACTCCTCCGATAAAAATCAATTGGAATGGACTAAAAGTAGCTTTTGACAGTTCTGACTCGCTTTACTGGCTGGAAATGAATTGAGGGAAGAGTGGAGAGACGAGAACGCTGGAAATTTTGGCACTTGAGACTCGATGGACAACTTAGAATGGAAGAGGTTCTGCGATTGAGAGTACACTTACAGTTTCAAAAATATTTGTCGAAATTTCAAATGTTCAAAGTTGAGTTTTTTTTGCATGCTTACTTAATTTTCAAAATCTTACTGAACGTCAAAGGTAAGTGTAATGACGAAAAAATTGTCCGTATTCGTGCTTGCACCTCTTTATAATTTTACCCCATCTGTAAAATATGTATTACTTCGTTTCGGTTTTATCACTTCTTTTTAATACTTTTAAACCATGTGTAAGAAAGAGCGGTCTCTTATTAAACCATCCGATACCTTTTCCACACCTTTCCATCATAAACTGAGTTTACTGTGTCGCCACTTTTTTCCAATGTTTTCTTCCTACTTAGAAAAACAAGCGGCTCGCAAAGTTCATTTCCAATGAGCTGCTTGTTAAAAATATACATCCGTTGATTTCTATAAAAACGTTAGTGGCTTCTTAAATCCATCCTATACCTTCCTATACCTAAAAACAAGCGACCAGTAAAGTTCTCCTTTGGAATCCACTTCATAAAAAGTGCAGCGGCTTCCAAATGTAAAATTCCATATTTCACAATGCAACCTTTTCCCAATAAATACTCAGCTCTCAGCACACCAAATTATCAGTTCACTTGGAGTTCTCTCCGAGTTCAACTTCACCTCTTGCTTTGCTGACTTATGTATTACTAGTATCTAGTGTTACTTTATCAAAGTTTGTGGTTTCAAGTTGTACCTACTTGCTTGCAAATATCTTTTATACTGTTGTGAATTTATTTCCAACAATAAACTTTTAAAGTGAACTTTTTCAAACTTTTAATTTTTTTTAATTAATCGGAGAATCTGTCATCACAAAATGGCGCCCGAACTAAAGAATCCAACTTCAAGTCATCTTTAAAATCTCTGATCCAACTTCAAGGTCATCTTTAAATTCTTTGATCCATCCTCACAAGTCATCTTTAAATTTTTTTCAATGGTAATATCAATTTTATGTCACCCTATTACAATACTTTTAACATTATTTTAAAAGTGGTTTTAGATATAATTGTAGGCATATTTTTATTTTAATGAGTCAACTTCCCAAATCCCCCAATAAATTCGAATTACTCTCTGAAAGTGAAACTGAAAGCACAGAGAAAGGTTCAGAAACTGCTCAACTCACCACATTTGGCTGGGTTCATAACCTACCTTCAGAAGCAGTTGATTTTATTATATTTTCGATTAATTTAAAAAACACTCAACAATTAACTAGAGATCAAAAACTAAAATTACTCAAACGATACATTGAGGAAAATCAAGATCAACATATAAAAGCTAAAAAAGCTTATCATTACTTTCTCACTCAAGAACTAAAACCTTTTCTCAGTGAAGACAAAGAACCTTTGATAGTTTCTTCTGAAATAGGAACTCAAACCTCCTCAAACACAAAAAACAAAAAAATTCAAACCACCACAATGCCTTTTGATAAATTTTTTCATCCAGAAAAATTCTCTGGTTTTGATACAAATTTGCAAAAATTTTTCAAAGATTTTGAACGTGGCAGTAAAGCAAATGAGTGGGATGAGGCTAAGCAACTTGCATATTTCCCAATGTACCTCACTGATTTAGCTCTTGATGTATACAACAACCTTCCAGCAATAACTCCAGCAACTTATGCCCAATTAAAAAAATCTTTCCTACAAGAATTCAATGAAAAAGCATAGAAAAACCTTTGTGAAACAAAATTGATTACTCGCATGCTATAATTTTAAAAATCTGAAGAAAAAAACAAACTAGCATGAATTTTTATGCCTCAATTGATCCTTAAAATACCTGCTAATCTAAAGGATCTCGTTACATACGAGTGCTTCTGGCGCAGAACTGCGTCCAAATACAAAATAGGCTTCATGAACACAAACGTGACTTTTGACACTTTCGACTTTTCCAACGCCCCCCCCCCTCGACACTCAAAATTTCCTCAAAATCAAAAAATCTCTTCAATCGAGAGTGCTCCTGGCGCAGAACCCGTCCACATTAAAACAAATTAGCATGAACACAAACGTGGCTGTAGACATTTTCGATCATTCCAGTGTCTTTATTGAACTTCAAAACTCGCAGAAAATCGAAAAAATCCGGTTACATGTAACTGCTCCTGGCGCAGAACTCCATTCAAATGAAAAAGAATCTGCAAGAACATATTCGGGGCTTCTGACACTTTCAACCTCTCCAATGCTCTCACAAACTTTCAAAATTTCTTGAAAATCTAAAAAAATCTTTTTACACTTAAGTGCTCCTGGCGCAGAACTCCATCCAAGTGAAAACAGAACTGAATGAACACAAACGCGGCTTCTGACATCTTGGAACTTTCCAACTATCCCGGTTGACCCTCAAACTTTACTGAAAATCGAAAAATCCTTTCCATCAGGAGTACTCCTAACGCAGAACTCCATCCAAATGACCCCTTGCCCTTCAAAAATTTCCTGAAAACCAAAAAATCTTTTCAATGCCAGTGCTCCCAGGTGCAGAACTCCATCCAAATGAAAAAGAACCTTTATGAACACAATTGTAGCTTCTGACACTTCTAACTTCTCCAATGTTTCTATTGTACCTCAAAATGTCCTGAAAATCGAAGAAATCTTATTGCGTTTGGGTGCTCCTGGCGCAGAACTCCCTCCAGATGGAAACAACGCTGTATGAACATAAAAGTGGCTTTTGACGCTTCCGAACTCTCCAACACGCTCTCATTGACCCTAAAAAATTTTTGAAAATAGAGAAAGTCTTGTTACTTAAGGGTGCTCCTGGCGCAGAACTCCATCCAAATGAAATGAAAACTGTATGGTCAAAAATGTAGCTTTTGACAGCTTCCACCTGATCCAATGGCCAGACATACACAGCAGCAGATTTCGAATTTCAGCAAATACTGCCATCAACCCTTCTCCCCTTCCAAAGAAATCTTCGACCTCTTTTTTTCAATATTCAAAATTTGTCCATCCCAAAAATTACTGAAAAAAAATAGATATCGATGATTTTTTTCAGATTTATCTGCAGCACATTTTCAGAAGAACAAAAAGAACGAGATAGACTGAAAGAAATTTTAACCAGACAAACGCATCAACACTAATTTTTCATCCCTTAACTGCTCATTTTTTAAATTTTAATGGATAGGAATATGAAATTTTCGAAAACATAGTCTGGAGAAAACTTCAGACCATCTGAAAACAATTTTTCGCCAAAATGGGTAAACTTATGAAAAAAATATTCAAAATTTAATGTATATTGGCCAATAAACGAATTATGTAAGTATTAATTTCAAGCTTGAGAATTTTTTCTTCCGAAAATCTGCCACCTTCAGCAGATGCTTATGTGTGGAAAGGGCTGAGGGATGAGAATAACGTTCGAAATCTAGACTTGTTGTACTGCTTGGATTAAGAAAAAGATGAAAAAGGTATGGTGTCGCTGACTTCAAGTTATCCTTTGGCTTGAAAACCCTCCTGGCGCAGAACTCCCCCATCAAAAAACCTCCGATATTTTGTTCAATTTTCACACTATTTGATAAAATTGTAACAGTTTCGCCAATTTTTTAATAATTTACAATGACTTTCACTTAAATTCAACCTTTAAAAAAAAATTGAACAACTTTTGCAATTTAAATCTCAACACCTGCAGAAGAACAATTTTAATTCGAAAATTTTCCCAAACTAGTCTCCAGCTACCAAGACAGAGAGTTCATCTGGAAATATGGCCAATTTCTCCTCAGCAAAAAGACACAATTGGCACGATTTTAGCACCACCCTGTACATTGGACCGGCGTTCGAGCTAAGTACACGCGGGTATTTACAAATTGAAAAACTTACTCGACGAAAAGAAGAGATTTAACGTGCGAGAGGAATTTTTTCATATCGAAAGGCCTCTCTAATTCTATTTTCTTTTAACCACGTGGGGAAACACGAGAAAGTACAGAAAGAAACGTCGTTCTAGAGTAAGAAAGGAGGCCAGGCAGGCAGAAAAAAAAAGAAAGAAAGATTTATGTTCAAAGGTAAACGACGACCGACGACGACGTTCAACTAGTACCCAGCTAATATAAGAATTGTGAAGTGATACAAGGTGCGGTGAGCAGAGGAGGAGGCGGTGATCCGAGATCGAGGGTGGAGATGACGTCTTGCAAAAACCGCACCATGCTTTTCTCGGTGTATTGGAAAGAAAATCCGAATAAAAAGGTGGGGGATATGGGGCGCGAAATCGTATATCTTAATTTTTAACTTAATTGTTTTTTGAGAACTTTGGGTAGGTACTGTCTCTCCTCTGTATAGAGAGCAGGGGGAAAATGTAGCTCGGTAAAAGATTAAGAAAACTGTTTATAACAGTAGAGGGTTTCGACGAGTTTTCCGGTTCGACGACGATGACGACAACGACGACCACGCCATGCCGAACGGTGGTGTTGGCTGCACTGGATGCGGAGAGTGGAGCAGCGCGACCGACGCGTCCTTGGCGTGTAATCTGTTGGAAATTTTTTACCAATTAGGCTTCTTCTTCATCGTTCGAACGCCAGATGGTTTTAAAAAACGCTAAATTTTATTTACAAGATTATACCAGCCAGCGGCAAACCCTAAACACAATGTTGGCGAAGATTTTCTCGCACCGGGATTTCGGTTTCGCAAGGGGTATCACTACTCCTATAGCTTCGGTTCTATATGGAGCGAAAAGTTCGCAGATTGCGTCTTTCGGACGGAATAAATAATCGTAATTGCCGCGGTAAAAAGTAAAGCGAAATCTGCGCCGTGGTGATGCTTCGTGATTAATGCCTGCGTCTCTCTAATCGGTTTCGCAGCTTTCGAGTTGATTGCCAGCCGTATGATGTACGCTGTGTACGCGACTTCTTGACTGCAGATTAAGTTACCGGTGGCGATGGCCATCAATCTTGCGAGAAAAATTATCTACTCGTGCTGCGAGGTATAGGTACAGCAGGATTCGACTATTAAGTGATTGGATCGTTGGATTCGTTTCTGCGGGAGAAGAGAGAGGAGGGTCGAATGTCGAAATTTACCAATCGATTTTTTCAGACGGAATGGTGGAGTTGGTTGTTCGAACTTTCGATTTTATTTTTAATCAATATGCATCGAGGTTCATCTCATTATTTTGGCATTTTTCACACTGTTTTTTTTCCAGAATTTGGAAACTAGAAGAGCACTGAGGTCACCTCACCATGACATGGCCACGTTATTCGATAAATTGAATAAACTGTGATACCAATATCAAAACGAGACTCACTGATGGGAAGGAGAGGGGAGGGTGAGAGAGAGTGGCAGTAAGAAATTTTCAATAAATGCAATTTGGGTGTCGAAATCTTGTTTGGGGGGGGGGTGTCAGTTCTGCTTCTGAAATACTTTTTTTCTTAAATCTAAACGAGATTCACAGATTTGGGGAGGGGGGAGGGAGATGAGTGAGAAGGAAATGTGAGTTCGAAATTTCTGCAATTCCCTAGTAGCACAATCGACAGATAATATCGACAGGGAATTTTATCGACCAAAAATCGTAAAAAAATCTTGAGATATGAAGCAGGGAAATACAATGTCGGCTAAGTGCCAATCACGTTTTTTACGGGAGAGCGTAAACGAGTTCGCATAACAGGTACATCTTATAGAAAGCGCTATCTCTCGGTGTTCCATAGTACAACTTGGAGTCCAAGTTGTACTATGGAACACCAAGAGATAGCGCTTTCTATAAGATGTACCTGTTATGCGAACTCGTTTACGCTCTCCCGTAAAAAACGTGATTGGCACTTAGCCGACATTGTATTTCCCTGCTTCATATGTATTCGATATTTCATAGATAATTTCTCGATATGTGGCGATCACATATCGAATAATTATCAGAAGTCAATCGAAATCGATATCCAGTAGATAAACTGACAATAACAATCACCAATATAACTGACAGAAAATCGTCTAACACTCGTTTCAGATTTCCTGTCGATTTCAACTGTTTATATGATCGACAAAAAATCATGAACTTATCTTTTTCGATAATGATACAATAATATAACGATATGTAGCGATCACATATCGAATTTAAAGTGCAGATCCTAGCATAAGTCAATACATTAGTCCGGTATACATATAACGATCGACAGGAATAAGTAAATCCCCCCCCCCCTCATCTTTTGGAACAACTTTTTTCTACAATGAAATATTCAAAGAAAAAATATATTGAAGGAAACTTTCCAAAAAAAAGTTTACCCTAAAAACAAAATGGCGTCCATTTTGATTGACAGATCATCTGAAACTACAGATTTTGCTCTCTAATTTACGACTCAGAGTAAAGTTTTCGAAATGTACGAAGCTAGGTCGAAAGAGCATGCAAATATTCAACACCAGTCAAAATTCCAAGTGCCAGAATGCATTTTCCGATTTTTGATGAATTTTTGAAAATCAAATTTGTACTAAAAATGATAGAAAAAAATACAAAATTTTACCAAATTGACCTAAAAAGCTTAAATTTGGGATACACCCTATTTACGATCTGCCAAATCGATTGGAAACCATTTCAAACCGTTTTGAATGATTCTGGAACCTCCAGCAGATTTTTGAACATTGACATTTCCACAAAATCTCATCAAATGAAGTTGGAAATCCGAAATTCACACTGCTCTCCAACTTAAACACGCTATTATCTTTACTTCTGGCGAGTGCAAGAAATTTTGGAGCCTCCAGCGACATTTCGAAAATCCTTACGGCCTCCAGTAGATTTTTGAAACTTCCCTAGTAGCACAATCGACAGATAACATCGACAGGGAATTTTATCGACCAAAAATCGTAAAAAAATCTTGAGATATGTATTCGATATTTCATAGATAATTTCTCGATATGTGGCGATCACATATCGAATAATTATCAGAAGTCAATCGAAATCGATATCCAGTAGATAAACTGACAATAACAATCACCAATATAACTGACAGAAAATCGTCTAACACTCGTTTCAGATTTCCTGTCGATTTCAACTGTTTATATGATCGACAAAAAATCATGAACTTATCTTTTTCGATAATGATACAATAATATAACGATATGTAGCGATCACATATCGAATTATTATCGGAAGGTAATCGAAATCGATATTCAGTAGATAAATTGACTATACCATCACCAATATAGCTGACAGAAAATCGTCCAATACTCGTTTCAGATTTCCTGTCGATTTTGACTGTTTACCTATATGATCGACAAAAAATCGTCAACTTATCTTTTTCGGTAATGATACAATAATATCACGATATATATTTCAAGTCGTTTTGGAGCCTCCAATGACATTTTTGAAAATTACTGGAACTTATCGACAAAAAATCGTGAACTTATCTTTTTCGATAATGATTCAATAATATTGCGATATCTATTTCAAGTCGTTTTGGAGCCTCCAGAAAATTTTTGAAAATTACTGTACCTTCCAGTAGATTTTTGAAGCTTGAAAGTTTTACAATATTTCATCAAATCCAAGTTGGAAAGCCGAAATTCATTCTGCAAACTAATTTCAACTTGCTATTAAGTCAACTGCGGGTGGATTTCAAGTCATTTTGGAGCCTCTAGTGAATTTTTGAAAATTTTTGAAGTCTCCAGGAGGTTTTTGAAACATGAAATTTTCACAATATTTCATCAAATGAAATCAGAGAGCTGAAATGTTGTAGAAATTTCAAGTTTCAAAAATCGGCTGGAGGCGCCAAGAATTTTCCAAAACTCACTGGAGGCTTCAAAATGACTTGAGCCTACCAACAGTCGACTTAATTGCGTGTTGAAATCGGAGTGAAGTGTAAATTTCGGATTTCCAACTCTGTTTGGTAAAATTTTATGATTGAAAATCTGCGGAAGGCTCTGGTAATTTCCAAAAAGTCGCTGGAGGCTCCAAAATGACTTGAAATTCACCCGCAGTCGACTTAATAGCGTGTTGAAATTAGTTTGCAGAACGAATTTCGGCTTTCCATCTTGCATTTGTTGACATTTTGTAAAAAAATGTATGCTTTAAAAATCTGCCGGAGGCTCCAGAACTACTCAAAACGGTTTGAAGCCGTTTCCAATCAATTCGGCAGGTCGAAAACAGGATATATCCAAAATTTCAGCTTTCTAGGTCTATATGGTGCAATTTTGATTTTTTCCTCACACAAATATATAAATGATATGTTTTGCCTACCACTTACAGAGGCTAGGTGGCTTAGTTAGTTAGGTTATAGGTTTAGGTGTTAGGGGAACTGGGTTCGAATCTCCCCTGGGTCAAAAACTCCCCCCTGAGTTATAAAGTTCAAAAGTGGATTTTAAGTAGGATAGGCAGGTGATAGGACATTCAGTAGTCGAAAAATTGCTTTTGAAATCCACCCGCAGTTGACTTAATAGCAAGTTGAAATTAGTTTGCAGAATGAATTTCGGCTTTCCAACTTGGATTTGATGAAATTTTGTAAAACTTTCAAGCTTCAAAAATCTACTGGAAGGTACAGTAATTTTCAAAAATTTTCTGGAGGCTCCAAAACGACTTGAAATAGATATCGCAATATTATTGAATCATTATCGAAAAAGATAAGTTCACGATTTTTTGTCGATAAGTTCCAGTAATTTTCAAAAATGTCATTGGAGGCTCCAAAACGACTTGAAATATATATCGTGATATTATTGTATCATTACCGAAAAAGATAAGTTGACGATTTTTTGTCGATCATATAGGTAAACAGTCAAAATCGACAGGAAATCTGAAACGAGTATTGGACGATTTTCTGTCAGCTATATTGGTGATGGTATAGTCAATTTATCTACTGAATATCGATTTCGATTACCTTCCGATAATAATTCGATATGTGATCGCTACATATCGTTATATTATTGTATCATTATCGAAAAAGATAAGTTCATGATTTTTTGTCGATCATATAAACAGTTGAAATCGACAGGAAATCTGAAACGAGTGTTAGACGATTTTCTGTCAGTTATATTGGTGATTGTTATTGTCAGTTTATCTACTGGATATCGATTTCGATTGACTTCTGATAATTATTCGATATGTGATCGCCACATATCGAGAAATTATCTATGAAATATCGAATACATATCTCAAGATTTTTTTACGATTTTTGGTCGTTAAAATTCCCTGTCGATGTTATCTGTCGATTGTGCTACTAGGGAAGTTTCAAAAATCTACTGGAGGCCGTAAGGATTTTCGAAATGTCGCTGGAGGCTCCAAAATTTCTTGCACTCGCCAGAAGTAAAGATAATAGCGTGTTTAAGTTGGAGAGCAGTGTGAATTTCGGATTTCCAACTTCATTTGATGAGATTTTGTGGAAATGTCAATGTTCAAAAATCTGCTGGAGGTTCCAGAATCATTCAAAACGGTTTGAAATGGTTTCCAATCGATTTGGCAGATCGTAAATAGGGTGTATCCCAAATTTAAGCTTTTTAGGTCAATTTGGTAAAATTTTGTATTTTTTTCTATCATTTTTAGTACAAATTTGATTTTCAAAAATTCATCAAAAATCGGAAAATGCATTCTGGCACTTGGAATTTTGACTGGTGTTGAATATTTGCATGCTCTTTCGACCTAGCTTCGTACATTTCGAAAACTTTACTCTGAGTCGTAAATTAGAGAGCAAAATCTGTAGTTTCAGATGATCTGTCAATCAAAATGGACGCCATTTTGTTTTTAGGGTAAACTTTTTTTTGGAAAGTTTCCTTCAATATATTTTTTCTTTGAATATTTCATTGTAGAAAAAAGTTGTTCCAAAAGATGAGGGGGGGGGGGGATTTACTTATTCCTGTCGATCGTTATATGTATACCGGACTAATGTATTGACTTATGCTAGGATCTGCACTTTAAATTCGATATGTGATCGCTACATATCGTTATATTATTGTATCATTATCGAAAAAGATAAGTTCATGATTTTTTGTCGATCATATAAACAGTTGAAATCGACAGGAAATCTGAAACGAGTGTTAGACGATTTTCTGTCAGTTATATTGGTGATTGTTATTGTCAGTTTATCTACTGGATATCGATTTCGATTGACTTCTGATAATTATTCGATATGTGATCGCCACATATCGAGAAATTATCTATGAAATATCGAATACATATCTCAAGATTTTTTTACGATTTTTGGTCGATAAAATTCCCTGTCGATATTATCTGTCGATTGTGCTACTAGGGAACTGCAGAAATTTCGAACTCACATTTCCTTCTCACTCATCTCCCTCCCCCCTCCCCAAATCTGTGAATCTCGTTTAGATTTAAGAAAAAAAGTATTTCAGAAGCAGAACTGACACCCCCCCCCCAAACAAGATTTCGACACCCAAATTGCATTTATTGAAAATTTCTTACTGCCACTCTCTCTCACCCTCCCCTCTCCTTCCCATCAGTGAGTCTCGTTTTGATATTGGTATCACAGTTTTTCAAATATAGATAGTAGGTAGTAATTTATTTTTAATTTTTCGCTACTAGAGGGTACAAGTATATTTATTTTGACGTTTAAAAAAATGAAAAAATCAGAAAAATTGAGTTTTCATTTTTCGCCAATTTTTGGATTTTCACTTCTGTTTTGTAAAATTTCATGAAAATTTCGAGCATTGGAAAATTAGCTGGAGACTCCAGTAATTTTCAAAAGGTTGTTAGAGGCTCCAAAACAACTTGAACCCACCTGCAATCGACTTAATAGTTGGTTGAAATTGGAGTACAAAGTAAATTTTGTATTTCCAGCTCCATTTGGTAACATTTTATGGAAATTTTGAGCATTGAAAAATCTGCTGGAGGCTCCAGTAATTTCCAAAAAGTTGCTGAAGATTTCAAAACGACTTTAAATCTACCTGCAGTTGACTTTATAGCGAATTAAAATCAGTTTACAGAATAAATTCCGTCTTTCTAACCGCATTTTATGAAATTTTGTGAAAATTTCAAGTTTCAAAAATCTGCTAGAGGCTCTAAAATTTTTCAAAAAGTCACTGAAGGCTCCAAAATGTCTTAAACTTTTCAGAAGTCGACTAAATGGCGGGTTTATGTTGGAGTGCAGAGTCAATTTCGGATATCCAACTTTATTTGATGAGATTTGTTGAAATTTCATGGTTTAAAAATTTGCTGGTGGCTTCAGAACCGCTCAAAACGGTTTCAAACCGTTTCCTATCGATTTGGCAGGTCGAAAATAGAGTATACCCTAAATTTCAGCTTTCTAGGTCAATTTGGTAACATTTTGATTTTTTTTCTCATTTTTGGCCCAAATTAGATTTTCAAAAATTCACCAAAAATCGAAAAATACACCTCAGCATTTGAAATTTTGGCTGATGATAAATCTTTGCATGCTGTTTTGATCTAGTTTTGTCCAGTTTAAAACATTTACTCTGAGTCGTATGTTAGAGAGCAAAATCTGCAATTTTGGCTGATCTGTCAATCAAAATGACCACCATTTTGTTAGTAGGGCCAACTTTTTTTTTGTTGAAAATTTGCCCTTAATATGTTCCTCAGAAATATTCCCTTTAAGAAAAAAGTTATCCCAGAGGATCAGAGGGGTTCAGCAATTATCTCTATTGTCATATACCGCACTACATGCATCGAACAATGATCCCGAACTCATGCTAAAAGACTTATTTTTCTCGAAACTAAAACTAATTTATCACTATACGTGCCTTCATTTCGTATTCCTTCGCAATGTATACCAACGAGAATGCTCGATCCCCTTTAAAAAACACATTGATAACCTTCAAGTGCAATTCTCTCGGCTGTATATTTTCGCAAAACGCGAAAAATATTTCTCCCTTTAGCGCCAATATTCGAAGCGAGGCAATCCGACTATACGACTACACGTATCGATGCATATGCAAACATTCGCTAGCGCATTTCAATACACACACATAACATAACAAATTAAAAAGTTAACGTCTACGACAGAAGAAGACAAATTTATAAGATATTACGTGTTCGCCCTTCGTACCCTCGCGTATATAGCGTAAACTTCTCTTCGTGTTTTTTTTGCCTCTTTACCTCGCGTTCATTTACGCGCCGCCATCGCAGTCGAGTTTTTCTCCAAAAAGACGTACGCGGGGAAGTTTTCAATTTATTTAAAAGTTTAACACGAAAAAAGAAAGAAAGAAACGCAGAGTCGTCCGACTTATGTGGAAGATATATTACCCGACGGTGTGTCAGAGAACGCCAGAACGTGCCTTAATCTGCATCAAACCAACAAACCATCCCCCCTGTCAACCTCCCTCTGCCTCTTCGTTCGTCCCTTCATTTTGAATGGAAATTCTTCTTCGCCTGCGAAAATCAAAATACGAAACGATTTTTCGGTTTTCGTTAAAATACTACGACACACACATACGTACAAATACGTACGTACGTACGTGTATTTGACGCTATAGGAATACGAGTATACGCTGCTGCGAAAGTTTTAAAACTTTAAATGGATTGAGTTTGAGTTTTTTTTTCCACCCGTCTCGTGTGTGTATGTGTGGTGAACTATTCGTAATACTCGACGGGTCCCTTTTTTTTTCTTTCGTTCTTTTTGATTTTTTTTTTTTTCATTTGTTCCTTTTTCTCTTTTTCTGGTTCCCTGTCCCATATACCTACTACATAGTTACGTTATTATTCTCTTCTTCGTTTCTTCCCTCTACTCTCTTTGCGGCGTTTATATACGAGTAAACGATGTCGAATACACCGTTGTCGTCGTCGTCGTCTTACGATCTGGTATTAAATCGAATAGAAATATTATTATAAATTTTACATTACAAATCGAATGCCATAAACAATTGTTATTTTTCTGATATATTAAACAAAAACAAATCTTTTGTCATCGGTTTTGTTTTTATTTCGACTTTTAATGAAAATCTTTCTGTTCTTTTTTTCTGCACGCCAGCGTTTCGTTTTAGGTAAGTGTATAAGTACATGAAAAATTCATCTCTTTAATGATATAAAAAATTCTACTTGAAATGCTACAGCTACAGAAACATCGTGTTTTGTGAAATTGAAAAAAAGTTGAATACCATTAAAAAAATTAATTCTCAATCCACGAGGATAAAAACAATTAAGCTAGAATACTAGGTACTTTTTTTTTTCAACACCCTAGGGTTTCGAGAATACGATTTTTATTTTTCATTCGAGCTAAATGCTCGTTGTGGGAAAATATTCGGATGGAAATTTATAATAACCTTTTTATAAAATTGAAGGACATTTTAAGAAATAGCATTCGTGAAAATCAAATCCCAAAAATTAATAGCTCAGACTTGAAAAAAAAAACAAAAAAACAGGTCAGACAATTTCTGCACAAAAGAGAGCTAGAAAACCCTACAAGGGAGGTCTAAAAACTGATAGAAAAAAATTGAACTGAACAGAGCTATAGATCAAAAAAGCATACGAAAAGACAAGAACTCAGCAGCAAGAGTAAATTGTTTAAATTTTTGGTGAATTTTTGAAAACTAAATTTGAGCCAAAAATAAGAAAAAAATGAAAATTTTTTGAAATTTGAAATTTCTACCAATTAGATTAAATGCAGTTGGAAAGACGAAATTCATCTTGTAAACTAATTTCAATACGCTATGAAGTCAACTGTAGGTGGTTTCAAGTCGTTTTGGAGCCTCCAGCGGTTTTTAAAAACTTGGGTTTTTCAAAAAAATGCCACGAGATCGGTCCGAATCAACTTCAGCACATACTGTACAAAGTGAATTTCGGTTTTCCAACTCCATTTCATGAAATTTTGTAGATATTACAAGTTTTAAAAATTTACTGGAGGCTCCAGTAATTTCCAAAAACTCGCTGGAGGTTTCAAAACGACTTGAATTTGACTTTCCAACTGCATTTGATGAAATTTTGTGGAAATTTTAGGTATCAAAAATCTACTGGAGGTTGTAAAAATTTTCAAAAATTCACTGCGGAAGCTCCAAAATGTCTTAAACTTACCAGCAGTCCTCAAAATCTCATCAAATGAAGTTGGGAATCTGAATTTCACGCTGCACTCCAACTTCAACACGCCATTAAGTCGACTGCTGGCGGGTTCAAGACATTTTGGAGCCTTCAGCGATATTTTGAAAATGCTCGGAGCCTTCAGTAGATTTTGGAAACTCAAAATTTCCACAAAATATCATCAAATGCAGTTAGAAAGACGAAATTCATTCCGTAAACTAATTTCAATACGCTATGAAATCGACAGCAGGTAGATTTCAAGTCGTTTTGGAGCATCCAGCGATTTTTTGCAAATTACTGGAGCATCCAGCAGATTTTTCAATCGTCTAAATTTCCATAAAATGTTACCAAACGGAGCTGGAAATACAAAATTCACTTTGCACTCAAATTTCAACCAGTTATCAAGTCGATTGTAGGTGGGTTCAAGTCATTTTGGAGCCTTCGGTGACTTTTTGGAAATTCTTAGAGCCTTAGAGCCTCCAGCAGATTTTTGAAACTTCAAATTCCCACATAATTTCATCAGAATGGAGTTGGACTGTTGGAAAGAAAAAATTCATGCTGTAAACAGATTTCAGTTCGCTACGAAGTCGAGCAAAAAGCAGACTTTTTTTTATATTAAGTTTCTGACAATAAAGCGAAACTTTTACAATTTTAGTCAAAAACAGTATCTAATTTTTCTCTCAATAAGGACAAGAAAATTATTTTTTCTCAATTTTTGTCACACTATTTTGCAACTTTTTGGTATGAGAAATTTTGGTAATTTTTAATAAAAATCAGAATTTTGTCAATTTCAGTGAAAAGCGGGATTTTTGGCAATCAAGTACTTATTGGCAAAAAAAGATAAGTACTTTTTCGCAATTTTTGAAGAAAAATTCAGATTTTTCGAAAATTTCTGACAAATAAGCAACAAACAGTTGTTTGAGAAAAAAAATTGAGAAATTTTGTCAATTTTTGAAAAAGCATGAACTTTAAAGCAGGCTTGGCCATTTTAGTAAAAAGTCCAGGACTTCTTGGGATAAAAACGTACTTTTTGGAAATTTCTGGTAAAAAAAAAAAAAACGAAACTTTCAAGTAATTTTTGGAGTCAAAGTCAAAGTCTTAAGCAATTTTACATACTAAAAAAATCTCCTTATTTTCGTCAAAAAGGAAAACTTAAAAATTTCAGCAAAAAGCAGGACTTTTTAGAGATTATGGGCAAAAAAATCGGATCAGCAATGTTATGCAAAAGCGCAATTTTTTCTCGTTTTTGGCAGAAAAAAAGATTTTGTCAATTTTAGTAAAAATTCACGCCCAAAACAACTGAGAAAGGGCCAAACAAACACCGACCAAAGGAGTGATTTGAAACTTCTGAAAAAAAATTGAAAAACCGTCGGAAGCTTCAAAACGCTCCAAAATTAGTAATTAAATTTCATAAAACAGTGTTCAAAAATTTCCCAAAACAATTTTTTCAAATTTTTTGAACTTTCGATAATTTTTCAAAAATGTAAACATGAATTTCAGGACCTCAAATTTTGATCATTGAGGGCTTCAAGGCATTCTCTTTCGATACAGATTGGTCTCGTTCAAATTGAAGAGTGCTAGTTCATAAGATTCTCCCAATAAGATTGATTTAGACAGTTTTTATGGCAATTTTGGGAAATATGGAATTAACAAAGTAGGACTAGATGTTGCAGTACCCCTTAAAACTACCTCTGCGATCAATCGAGACTAATAAAGTGAATTTGAGCTTTTCAATTTGATTGGGGGTCATTCCACGTCAATTGGACCAAGAAGTGGTAGGTGGGTTCGGCGATTCTTTTGAAATTTTTCCTGTGGAAAGGCCTTTTGAAGGGATGACCAATGACGAAAATCGCAGCCCTCTAGCCCTTTTTTAAAGCTGCTAGGGGGTGTCCAGGTTTTCAGTGAACCAAAAATATCATCCATTTCAGGATGGATTACTCGATAACCGCGATACCTACCAAAATGGAACTTTTCCCCATAGTTAGTGGTTTTGAAAGGCTTTTTGGTGATATCATAAAAACCAGTGTTGCCACTTTTTTCGTACAAAAAATTAGCTCAAAAAGTTTCAAAACGTAGTTTTCATATCGTTCCGACTCTCAAAAATTCTGAAAAAAATATATTATGGACAACTGTTCATGCTGAAAAACATATTGAAGAATTGGGATGGTAACTTGTCGCAAAGTCAATTTAGAAAAATTTTAACTTTACGAAAAATGCGATTTTTTGATTTAAAACATGAAAAAAAGTTTTGATTGCTAAAGTTGACTCATTTGACCCCTATTTTTACGTATCTGTTGAAAAAGCTGAAAAATCCCTTCACTCGGTGAAATTAACTCATCACAAAAAAAATCAAAATTCAAAAAAATTCAAGAAATAAACAAATTTTAATTTTTTTGCTGTGAGTGTGATTTTTATCAACTTTTTCATGAAATTCGTCAGAAAGAGGTCAAGACAACTGAATAAATTTAAACTTTTTTTGATGTTTGGAGTTGAAAATTGATTTTTTTTGAATTTTGATTTTTTTGTGATGAGTTCATTTCATCGAGTGAAAGGGGTTTTTCAACTTTTTCAACAGATACGTAAAAATAGGGGTCAAATGAGTCAACTTTACCAATCAAAACTTTTTTTCATGTTTTAAATCAAAAAATCGCATTTTTTCACAAAGTTTAAAATTTTTTAAATCGATTTTGCGACAAGTTACCATCCTAATTTTTCAATATGTTGTTCAGCATGAACAGTTGTCCATAATATATTTTTTTCAGAATTTTTGAGAGTCGGAACGATATGAAAACTACGTTTTGAAACTTTTTGAGCTAATTTTTTCTACGAAAAAAAGTGGCAACACTGATTTTTATGATATCACCAAAAAGCCTTTCAAAACCACTAACTATGGGAAAAAGTTCCATTTTGGTAGGTATCGCGGTTATCGAGTAATCCACTCCAGAAATGGATGATATTTTAGGTTCACTGAAAACTTTTACACGCCCTGGCTGCCGTTAAAAATGGGCTAGAACGCTGCGATTTGCGCCATTGATCATCCCTTCAAAAGGTCTATCCACAGGAAAAATTTCAAAAAAATCGTCGAACCCACCTACCACTTCTTGGTCCAATTGACGTGGAATGACCCTTGGGCAACATTTTATGAAAATTTCAACATTCAAAAATCTGCTGGAGGCTCCAGAGCTACTCAAAATGGTCCTAAACCGTTTGCAATCGATTAAGAGTGTTGAAAATAGAGCACATGCCAAATTTCAACTTTCTAGGTAAGTAAGTCCGATGAACTTTTGGTTTTCTTACTTTTTTGGATCTTTGATATTTAAAAATTCGCCAAAAATCCAAAAATGCACTTCCGCCCTTGAAATTCTGGCTAATGATATATTCATTCTTTCAATTTAGCTTTGTCCAGTTCAAAAAAATTTTCAGTCGGTTTGGCAGCCTCTCTTGTATTTTACAAACAATTTTCAATCTCTCTCAATTTTGTTTCAATATGTTTGAGATTGAAAATCACCATCGCATCGACTTAAAATACAAGAACGCAAGTATTGGAAACTTTTGAACCTCAGTTGGGAGGGGGGTGAGAGGAAGGATCAGTCTACAGATCTCGAACTTGGAATCAATTACCTCGAAACCTATTTCAAAACCGCGAATAATCGCGCAGAAGGTCTTTCTTTTTTCCAAACATTACCAGAGTTTATTGCTGTATTTAGACGACTATTCGTCGTCATCGTCCAATTCTCCGAATTACTACGAGTACATTATCTAGAGGTATAATTTTACACGCTTCGTCGAGTCTATGACCGCAGCTTCTCCCGCCCTTGTAATCGTCATCATTTATACGCGCGTACCTAATGCGTATCTACAGTCTACACCTTCACACCTTCACACCTCCCTCCTCTATTCCAACTTCAGTATCGGCGATTCTAATTAAAATATCTTTCTTGTGAGTTGCCCAAGCCACACCATGCCATAACCGGTGATGAACGATCGACTCGAGATGATGATGAGGACGACCAGCAAGAGCAAGATGCAAGAAGAACCATAAGAGACTGAAGACTGAAAATCCGAACGTAATAAAAAACCTCGTCCAGTTCACGGTACATTTAGAAAATGTACATGATCCATATTCTTCTTTGTACTCGGGCGCACGTTGCGTCGATCGATCAACTAATCATCTCTATACACGCACATCGTACTGTTCTTCTCAGTCTCAGTCAGCTTGTGTTCGCTAATTCTTCTCAAGATCGCCGATACATGGGTACTCAGGGGCACACAGTACCACAGATATATTTCACGTATACAACAATATTAAATATATTACATTTCAAAGTATATCCATGCTACATACATCTTTGACGTGATACGTGAGTATCGAAAAATGATTCGGTAAAACGATCTTGCCTCCTTCATCGCTCTGACTCACTCATATTCTACCATTTCCAACAGCACTAACGCATTAATACACGCCGCTATTATAACCAACCTGTGCATTTGCGCCATCAATCATCAAAGTAAAACGAATGAAAAGCAAAAAAGAAAAAATATTAAATCACATGGGCGTCCAGACTACTTCCCAGTTCCCATATCCAGTTCATACGATACACTCAACTCATAAGAGAGAAGACCAACACACACGACAACAACAACCGACGATAATTAAAACTCGAATTTATTTTACTCGGAATCCGTACCTACTACTCGTACCTGCGCATACACAGAATATGTAACTCGAAGCAATATATACTTCTTAATCTGACATAAAACGTTAATAATTTTTCTTTGCTCGCCCGACGACTCCGACCGTATAGCAACCGAGAGCAGTACAACGCGACCAACAGAGAGGAAAAAAACAACTCGCCAGCTAAATGAAATCGTCGTAATAACATTCCGAAAAATTAACAAAGCAAAACTAAATACGAGCTCGGTAATAAAATTAGCATACTCGCCGGACACACAGCTTTATTATACGTATAGAGATATACTCTTCAGCTATTTTTTTTTCTTCCATATCGTGTACGTTTTTCTGACTGGTCTGCACTTTTTTTTCGTTTTCGTTTTACTACTCTCACTCTACCTTACCGTTCTTATGTATGTTTATTGCTTAATTTCGCCAACTTGATTGGAATTACTTACCTAGAAAAAAACAAAACAGAACGACAACCGAGATATTAGTATTCTATTACAATATTACGAGTACTTTCGAGTAATTTCTACGAATAATTAATATCGTAATATAATGTACAAAAATTAAAGAGATTATCATTATCAAAGAGCAATGATGCTCAATTGCTCATAATACGGTAATCGTAGAGTAAAATACAGAAATTACGCTGGAAATTACGGTATTTACTTCGAGAATTACGACCATTATCATTTCTTGAATTACGGTACTTGCTTTAAAAATTACGGTAACCAATTTAAAAATTACGTTACGGTAATTACTTCGTAAATTATGGTACTTGCCTTCGTAAATTGCAAAAATTACTCTTTAAATTACGATGGCATGACAATTGGGATTGGCATAGTTATGATCGATTCGAATCATGAATCGATTCAGATCACGATTCGGATCAAAAATGTTGAGATTTAATTCACGATTTGAATCATTCCTTCAAACACGATTCATGATCTGTGATTCGAATCATTTTTTTGACCCTCGTTCTTTTCATTGGACAGGGTTTCTTTAGATTTTTGCTCATTTTACTCGAATTGTGAGGTACATACTTTATCTATGTACATTAATAATGTTTCAAGCAATTACTGGCTGAAATTCATCAAATACTAGGTATTTTAATATGTTAAGTAATTTTCGCCAAATTTGTTTGACGTTTGGAAATTTTTGAGATTGTATTTTATTCTGATTTCAAAATGTTTCATCAAGAATTTCAGGTCCTTTATTTGGAAATTTGAATCATAAAATTTTCTCCAAAATGATGATAAATTTGAGGGAAAGATCTAAGCACTTGAAAATTTTGAAATAAAAAAAATCAAAATGTTTTCTCAAGTAGTGAAAAAATTTGATGGTAATAATACTGACCACCCCCCTCTCCCCTCCAAACAAATAAAATTTGAGGAAATGCTGCGCTTTTGGTCTGTTTTCAATGACTTAATCTTTTGAAAGAACCATTCGTCAACGAATTCATTAAATCTTTAATTTGTGAATCAATTCGTTCGCAAAAGAATCACCAAAAAATCGATTCGTTCGTGAACGATTCACTAATACAAATGAATTCGTTCGCGAATGATTCACCAAAAATTGAATAAATGAATCGATTCGTTTGCGAACGAGTCACTTATACGAATCAATTCGTTCGCGAATGATTCACCAAGAATTATTAAATTTGTTCGTAAATGATTCACCAATAATTGAGTACATTAATCGACTCGTTCGTGAACGATTCACTAATACGAATCCATTCGTTCGCGAATGATTCACCAAGAATTATTCAATTTGTTCGTAAATGATTCACCAATAATTGAGTAAATTAATCGACTCGTTCGTGAACGATTCACTAATACAAATCAATTCGTTCGCGAATGATTAACCATAAATTGAGTAAATGAATCGATTCGTTCGCGAACAAGTCACTTAAACAAATCAATTCGTTCGCGAATGATTCACCATAAATTGAGTAAATGAATCAATTCGTTTGCAAACGATCCACTTATACGAATCAATTCGTTCGCGATTGATTCACAAAAAATGATTCAATTTGTTCATGAATGATTTATCAAAAAAGTTAAGTAAATGAATCGATTCGTTCGCGAATAAGTCCCTTATACGAATCAATTCGTTCGCAAATAATTCATCAAAAATTGAGTAAATAATCACCAAGAATTATTCAATTCGTTCGCGAATGATTTACCAAGAATTATTCAATTCATTCGTGAATGATTCACCATAAATTGAGTAAACGAATCGATTCGTTCGCAAATGAATCTCACCAAGAATTATTCAATTCGTTCGCGAATGATTCACCATAAATTGAGTAAATGAATCGATTCGTTTGCGAACGAGTCACTTATACGAATCAATTCGTTCGCGAATGTTTCACAAAAAATGATCCAATTTGTTTGTGAATGATTTACCAAAAGTTGAGTAAATGAATCGATTCATTTGCAAACGAGCCACTTATACGAATCAATTCGTTCGCGATTGATTCACAAAAAATGATTCAATTTGTTCATGAATGATTTATCAAAAGTTAAGTAAATGAATCGATTCGTTCGCGAATAAGTCCCTTATACGAATCAATTCGTTCGCGAATGAATCACCAAAGAATTATTCAATTTGTTCGTAAATGATTGACCAATAATTGAGTAAATTAATCGATTCGTTCGTGAACGATTCACTAATACAAATCAATTCGTTCGCGAATGATTCATCAAAAATTGAGTAAATGAATCACCAAGAATTATTTAATTCGCTCGCGAATGATTTACCAAGAATTATTCAATTCGTTCGTGAATGATTCACCATAAATTGAGTAAACGAATCGATTTGTTCGCGAACAAGTCACTTATACGAATCAATTCGTTCGCAAATGAATCACCAAGAATTATTCGATTCGTTCGCGAATGATTTACTAAGAATTATTCAATTCGTTCGTGAATGGTTCATCAACAATTATTTAATTCGTTCGTGAATGATTCACCAAGAATTATTCAATTCGTTCGCGAATGATTTACTAAGAATTATTCAATTCGTTCGTGAATGGTTCATAAACAATTATTCAATTCGTTCGCGGATTGGTAATCAAAAATTGAGTATAATGAATCGATTCGTTCGCGAATGATTCACCAAGAAATCAATCAATTTATTTCATCAACAATCGTTTGCAAATGATTCGATTCGATTGTAAACAGATCAATTGCTGTACAAATGTTTCAATAAAAGTGAATATTAATTCGTTCGCAAAAGATTTTATTTGAAGAAAAGTCGGTCTCAAAACACAAATTTACTCGAAAAGAAGCAATTTGCAAATTTTCAATCGCTCAGTAGAACCTCACATGTGGTATTTGATTTCAATGACAATGCCCTAGATCAACACAGAATCTCAAATACTACCTTATGGAACTGGGCCATTTTCCCAATACAGGTTGAGTAGGAGCTAGAGCGAAAAAAACCATCGAGTTTTTTTTCTCGAAAATGTCCCTCCTTGAAGACTCTTATTTTCCCTCCATAGACCCCTCCACCCTCCATAGACCCCTCCAGAGCTAAAAATTTCTGTGCATAATTTTCAACTCAAAATGAAGATTTTTACTCAAATTGATTTAAACTCGCTGACAGTTTTTTTTTTCACCATCCACCTTTTTCCAAAACAAGAAGCTGGCGAGACAAATTTTCCCACCAATTGATAAAAAACTCTGCACCCCCCCCCCCGGCATTCACTCTAATGTACCATCCACCACAACAAATGGTTGTTTCGCGTTAGAAAAATCGCACTGGCAATCGCAATTGCGTTTTCGCATAGGTATTTTCTTTTTCTCGAGGTTTTTCTCTCATTTGGCAATACTCGTTTTTATAAGAGAGTTGGCTTTCATTTCTGTGTATTATTTTCCCTCGGTTGATTCTGCTGCCATGCCGCTTCCATTGAAACTTAATTAAGTTCTCGGCTCCGCTCCCTGTGCTCGTTTCGCGACGAAGAGCCCATTTACAAGTCCTTCGCTCTTCGCTGCTGCTACTGATGCTGCTGCTTCTGCTGTTGTGCTCGTGCTCGATTCGCACAAAACCCCGAAACATGGAACACGGAGCGACAAGCCTCCGGGGATTTGTATAGGAGGACGTGCGTCAACCAAAGCTTTCGCAATTTAATCATATGCTTTGCCGATATTTATTGTAGTTACCGAACGACACAAGTGGAATTTTTTCCTTTTTTTTTTTCTTTTCTTATTTCACCATCTAATACTCGTCGTCGTGTATACTTATATTGTCTTAATTGCTATTGGTATATCGCGTGATGGAGATGACTCTTTCCCTAATACTCGAGTGTAATGTACTTATTTTGTATTTTCCCAGGAAAAGGGAGAAGCAGGGAGAAATTATTGAACCTGCGATGAAATCGATATATATATTCCCTCGTGTTGGAAATATAAATAATAATAATCGATTTTTTTTTTTACACCAAGGTTACCATTACCAGTATAGTTATGATGGAAATATTTGAGAAGTGGACAGTACGTCGTATCAATTATTCAGAGGTGTTTGTTCTTGAAACCGTATCATGACAGATACGGTTTATTATTTGGATTGAAAAAATAAATAAATACAAAGTAGACAAACATTACGGTATTTGTCTATACTCTGTCAATTCTGCGAATACTTTTCGAAAATTAATATCGCTTATTGGCATACCGCACGCGCGTCCCAGCTCTTTTGTACTCATATCGGCAAGGTTGTCGGTTAAAAAGTCGTACAACGTGAGGCGAACGGTCTGGCGACCTTTTCGTGTTCACGTCTATTATTCTTTTACTCGATTGCCCAGCGCGAGCGAGCCACGGGATGTTGTTTTTCTTCCATAAAGGAAGCTCTATGCCATGCCATGCCATCCCTCACACTGCAGCCCTTACACCCTTCCACCCTTCCAGCATGCTAAAGCCATCGGTTCATAAATTTCGTTGGCTTTTGTGTAGGTAGGTAACTGCGACGGAAACAGTTTCACGTCGATTACCTTCGACTAATTCTACAGGTTAAGATGGCAACGACGACGACGACGATGCCTTATCAATTTTCCACGTGTGTATGTGGTCCTGAGTAGGTAATCCTTTTTTTACTCATTTTTTTCACGATTAGTTCGGGTTCGCGCCGACGCAATTCTTATTTATATTTTCGCGCTCGTTGGAATACTTTTTCTAGTTTTTTTTTTTCTCTCTTTATTTCTTTATTGCTCTTAATAATACGAGTAATATTTTCCGCTACAGCGACGACGACGTCCTCCACGGTTCCTGTAATACGTACTTAGTGTATACTGTATGTACGAGTAATGTTTCTATATGTACTTGTATCGTTTCGATGTTTTAGGATACGATTCCCTCCAGCTTTGCCCCCTTGATCCCTCGTGTACTATATCTTGGTTTCTGTTTCTTTTTGTTTTTTCGCTTGGAAGATTTCAACTTTGTAAATTCATCGGATATAATTTTCCGCGTGGTACACGTCGGTCGACGTTTCATTAGCTATAAAGTATTATATTTTTGAGTTTTACAAACATACGACATCATGTGATGGTATTGGTAGCCTTTGCTGCGAAAGCTACGCTACTCTTGGCCATATATATGTACTAGCAATAACGACAACGGATCTCGTTGGTAAATAAATTTCATCTTGTAATCGAATATTGTTACGCCATTTGTACTCGAATAAAAGCCAACTTTGTAGTTAAACGCGGTATACGATTCGTCCAACTCGAGCTTGGCTAATTTCCTCTATCGATATGAGTTTCGTCGATGTATGATTTTATTTTATTAGATTTATATACGTATACACTCGTGTATGAGGTTAATTGAATCGAGATTTTTCATTTTTATTTTATTAGATGAGCTAATCAAGCTCGATTGTGTATCGTTTGTCTCTTGCAATGATCTGTGTGTTTGGTTGAGTAAGTAATATAATTTCAAAGGATATCCTATTAGAGAAAGTTGAAACATACTAGACTCGTGTATTTAGTTTTCATCTCGTAATTTCATCAATTAAGGGTTTTCTAACTTCTTCGAAAATTTCTCCGAAACTACTTCAAGTATGAAATCAGAGAGAATCTTTGAGAGGAAAAAGAAATTTGATACAGCTGGTGAACATTTTTTCAACCCAATTCCATTTTTGTCTTTAATACACAGTATTTTGTGTTACGTGAAAGGGGCTCCTTTGGTTATTAAAGGTGCATGAGCAAGCTGAACAGGGAAGATGAGGAGTCTCCCCCCCCCCCAACACAGAAAAAGAAAAGGTTAGGAAACTTGGGAAGATTTGCAAAGAATTC
Organism: Planococcus citri; assembly: GCF_950023065.1. NCBI lineage: Eukaryota > Metazoa > Arthropoda > Insecta > Hemiptera > Pseudococcidae > Planococcus > Planococcus citri. The sequence continues at coordinate 67,490,263 of NC_088681.1, forward strand.
GTGTAAGTTGGAAAAATCAAAGAATTTCCAAGAACCATGGGTTTTGATTCTTGAATATTATAAATTTTCAAAAACTTTCGCTCGGTTGACTTCTCACACCAAAAATAATGTCAAATAAGATCTCCTTATTCCAGTCAAAACAGCCAGAAAATCTCAATATTTGCTAATCTATAGCCCAAAAAAAGGTCATATTTTTCATCAAAAATATTATTCAAAATTCAAAATATTTAAATTTAAATTTTTGTTTCGACATTTTTATTTTTATGTGCCTTAAAAGTTAAAACTGAGTAAATATGCAGATTTGAAAATTATGAAACTCACTTCCTTATATTACCCTCTCCTCTGAAGTTGTGGCGGAAAAGATGATGTACGATACTCGTAAATTGACTGCGCCATTAAAAAGAACTATAGTGTAATACGAGTACAAAAATTGAACGAAATTGAAAGATCTGACTTTGTTGGATCGAATTGATCTGAAATGAGTGTTTGAAAATTAGGTTTCTGCCCCCTACCCCTCCCACAACTTCATATTTCTCTCCATCGACCTCATTTTCTAATTCTCCTCTCCCTCCTCCTTCCTCAAAAATCATCTCAATCTCTAAAATTTTCCAAAATCAACTTTCTATTAGTCGAGGAGCCCGCTTAAGGATCTATTGCACACCCCTCCCCCGTCGATCCTCCGGTACAACTTTTTTCTTAAAGGCGGGAGGAGTCCTAAGGAACATTCATAGGACTTGTAATAAAACAAAAAGTGGCTCTACTTACAAAATGGCGGCCATTTCGATTGACAGGTCAGCCAAAAGTGCAGATTTTGCGTCCCAACATAGGACTGGCACAACATTTTTCAACCTGTACAAAAGTAGATCGAAATATCAGGCAAACATTCATCACCTGTCGAAATTTCAAGGGCTAAAATGCGTTTTTCGATTTTTGGTGAATTTTTGAAAATCAAATTTAGGCCAAAAATGAGGAAAAAAATCAAAATTTTACCAAATTGGCCAAAAAAGCTGAAATTTGGGATATACCCTATTTTTGACATGCCAAATCGATTGGAAACTGTTTCAAACCGTTTTGAGCAGTTCTGGAGCCTCCAGCAGATTTTTAGAACTCGAAATTCCCACAAAATTTCATCAAATGGAGTTGGATAACCAAAATTTACTCTGCAAACTAATTTAAATGCGCTACGAAGTACTGCAGGTAAATTTCGAATCATTTTGGAGCCTCCAGCGATTTTTTGAAAATTCCTGAAGCCTCCAGCAGATTTTTTAAACTTTAAATTTTACAAAATTTCATCAAATGGAGATGGAAAGCTGAATAATTTACTCTACACTCCAATTTTAACACCCTTTGAGGGCAAATTCAGGTGGGTTCAAGTCATTTTGGAGCCTTCAGCGACTTTTTGAAAATTACTGGAGCCTCTTGCAGGTTTTTGAAACTTGAAATTCCAGCAACATTTCACCAAGTGGAGTTGGCTAGCTGAAATTTACTTCGCAAACTAATTTCAATGCGATATGAAGTCGACTACATAGTGGTTTCAAATGTTTTTGAAGCTTCCAGCTATTTTTTGGAAATTTCAATTTTCCAAAAAACCCCATACGACCTTTAAAAAAGTCGCTGGAAGCTCCAAAACAACTGGAAATCCACCAGCAGTCAACTTCGTATAGCGTATTGAAATTAGTTCGCAGAATGAATTTCGACTTTCCATCTCCATTTGATGAAATTTTGGGGAAATTTCAAGTTTCAAAAACCTACTAGAGGCTCCAGTAATTTTCAAAAAGTCGCTGGGGGCTCCAAAACGACTTGAAATCCCCCTGCAGTTCACTTCGTAGCGTATTGAAATTAGATTGCAGAGTGAATTTCGGTTATCCAACTCCATGATGAAATTTTGTGGGAATTTCGAGTTCTAAAAATCTGCTGGAGGCTCCAGAACTGCTCAAAACGGTTTGAAACAGTTTCCAATCGATTTGGCGTGTCAAAAATAGGGTATATCCCAAATTTCTGCTTTCTTGGTTAATTTGGTAAAATTTTGATTTTTTTCCCTCATTTTTGGCCTGAATTTGATTTTTAAAAATTCACCAAAAATCGAAAAACGTTGACAAATTTTTTCGACAGAGTGTTTGTATGTATTTACCAACAATTCTTGTTGAATACTGAGTATTGATACGAGAAGCGAGTAAGAAGAAATTATATGGAAGGGTTATTTTTTCACCATTCGTAAAATTCGCTACCCCAACAAGGGAGATTCCCCTGCTGGCATAAGAACTTTTTGACGGGGGACAGGGAGATCGAAGGACGACTTTGAATATATGTACCCCAAGCCAAATTTTATCAGTTGAAATTCATTTCTTGATGTCAAGTAAATTTTTAAAATTTCAAACTTTGAATCCTAAAATCCGCTGGAGGCTCCAGAACAATTCGAAACATCTACCAATCGACCGATTCAAGAGCCTTAAAATAGGGTGTGAACCATATTTCAGTGGATGACTTTAAAATTTGATAAAATTTTAATTTTTTTACCGAAATGAGCCAAATATGAAATTCCAAGAAAAATCTCTTGGAAATTGATCAAGCTTTTTTCAGAGCTTTTAAAAGACTGACATTTGCAATAAACATGAATAAGAACTCCCTTCCCTCTGGTGCAAAAAATATCTGCATGCCAAAAAAATCCAGAGAAGTTTAGTCTTTCAACTCGAAATCAGATCATTCCAAAAAATCACCCTTCACGCCTCAACCTAAATAAAATTTTCAAATTGTTTTCCATTTTTGTGTCAGAATTCTTTAAAGTAACTCCATTTTAAGAAAGACCCTTCCTCAGTATCCCAAACAATGTTGATCTTTTTCTACGGACCCCCCCCCCAAAAAAAAAAAATAAACAGAAAAAATAAAACATTAAAGGTTGTAAAAAAAAGTGGAAAATTTTTCATTTCTGACAAGAATTGCGTTATGCATTTCTAGAGTTACTTATGTAGTTCTGAAATTTTCATTCAGGCCTCCAAAAATAACAGAAAATGAAACAACTTCTTGAAAACCTCATTTTGGACCCTTCAACACCCCCTCCTCCAATTTTTGGGGCAAAAGAAAATTGGCAATATGGAACCCCCTGAACACGAATATGAAGTCAGATTTACAGTTGGACACCCATAAGGAACATATTAGGGAAGGGGATTGTACTACATAAAATTGAGTTTTTCATAAAAATCACTTCAGTATGGCGATATTTACCCCCTCCCTCCCTCCTCCTCCACTGGCAGGATTTTCGAATCATTTTTTAAAATAGTCATTTTTTGCCAGTTCAGCTTCTACCACCAGACTGGCGATCATTTCGATAAAAATTGTCCGAATTCACTTTTTTTCTTCAATTTTCTCAACCATTCATGCAAAGTGTTCCTAAATAACAATAAAATGAACAATCTAAGAAAAAAATCTCCACCATCGCTACCATTCAGAAGCAACAGCAACAAAATCATAACGCCACACATTCGTAGAATATCGTTTCTGCTCCGTATCATACAACAAAGTACGTACGTACTATACGTACACAATATTCTAATGACGCGTATAATTTATTACCAGAATATTCCATTTCGCGCCCGTCTGCAATATTATAAAATTCAGATTTTGTTTTAATACTTTGGCAAAGCTATTCGAACGTGATAAATGCGTTTTTAATGCGCTTCTCTGATGTGATTCGAATACGTATACGTACATAGCTAGGTAGGTACTGCGTACGACGACGACGTATCGCGTATGTGATTTATTTGCATCCACCACCAGCCAGCCATTCCTTCTGATCCACCTTTTTATCAACATGGTGTATTTTTTCTTCTTCCATCGTCGTCGTTACCACCGACTACCGAGTAATATACGTATAGAGCCAGTCGTCGTTGCGAAATCAAGAACATACGAGTAATATCGTCGTCATATTCTATCGCTGCTCTCTTCTTTTCTCGTATACCTACAGTCGCGATGCATTATCTTCTCATCCTTCATAAATACTTTACTCGTACCTAATATTCGTGTGTTATTTTTCGCGTCTTCTCTGGTACACGTTTGTTTATTATTACACGTATACGTTTAGGTAGGTATACGTTCGTATAAATCATTATTAGCTAGCTCGTGTACGTGCCATACATGGCACCTTCAGCATCCCCAAGCACTATCCATCGAATACTTAATGAATATACATACATACAGAAATTTTCTCTACTTTGTATTGTATCCTCCCCTGTACACTTTTCAAAATACGTACACACTCATGTAGCATCATTCAAATATACAATTAGGTGGTCTTTGAACTGCATTTACACGTGGAAATATTTATTTCTGTTGTGAATTGCAGTTTCCCTCCACTCTCATTAGTCCGGCATATGACAATAGGAGTGGGTAACTGCACCCCCCCCCCCCCCCCGACGATCCTCCGGGTCAACTTTTTTCTTAAAAGGGGCATCCTAAGGAACACTTTAAAGCAAACTTGCACCCAAAAAAATTGGCCTTACTTACAAAATGGCGGCCATTTTGATTGACAGGTCCGCCGAAATCGCAGATTTTGCATTTCAACATACGACTTGCACGAAATTTTTCAAACTTTACAAAGGTAGATCGAAAGGTGATGCAAAAATTTATCACCTGTCAAAATTTCAAGTGCTTAAGTGCGTTTTTCGATTTTTGATGAATTTTTGAAAATCGAATTTAGGCCAAAAATGAGGGAAAAACTTAAAATTTTACCAAATTGACCAAGAAAGCTGAAATTTGGGATATACCCTATTTTCGACATGCCAAATCGATTGGAAACGGTTTCAACTCGTTTTGAGCAGTTCTGGAGCCTCCAGCAGATTTTTGAAACTCGAAATTCCCACAAAATTCCATCAAATTGGAGTTGTAAAGCTACAATTTATTCTAAAAACGAATTTCAATACGATACGAAGTACTGTAGGTGAATTTCAAGTCGTTTTGGAGCCTCCAGCAGATTTTTGAAACTTTGAATTTTCACAAAATATCATCAAATGGAGATGGAAAGCTGAAATTTACTCTGCACTCCAATTTAACACCCTCTGAAGACGACTTCAGGTGGGTTCAAGTCGTTTCAGGGCCTCCAGCGAGTTTTTTGAAAAGTACTGGAGCCTCCAGTAGATTTTTGAAACTTTGAATTTTCACAAAATTTCATCAAATGGAGATGAAAAGCTGAAATTTACTCCACACTCCAATTTTAACACCATCTGAAGACGACTTCAGATGGGTTCAAGTCATTTTACAGCCTCCAGCGACTTTTTTGAAAATTACTGGAGCCTCCAGTAGATTTTTGAAACTTTGAATTTTCACAAAATTTCATCAAATGGAGATGAAAAGCTGAAATTTACTCTACACTCCAATTTTAACACCATCTGAAGACGACTTCAGATGGGTTCAAGTCATTTTACAGCCTCCAGCGAATTTTTTGTAAATTATTGGAGCCTCCAGTAGATTTTTGAAACTTTAAATTTCCCCAACATTAATTTATCTAATGGAGTTGGCAAGCTGAGATTTACTTCGCAGACTACATGGTGGTTTCAAATGGTTTTGAAACTTCCAGCTACTTTTAGGAAACTTCAAATTTTCCAAAAAAAACGCCATACAACCTTTCAAAAAGTCGCTGGAGGCTCCAAAACTACTTGAAATCCACCAGCATTCAACTTCGTAGCATATTATTGAAATTAGATTGCAGAATGTATTTCGACTCTCCATCTCAGTTCGATGAAACTTTGGAGAAATTTAAAGTTTCAAAAATCTACTGGAGGCTCCAGTAATTTTCAAAAAAGTCGCTGGAGGCCCTGAAATGACTTGAACCCACCTGAAGTCGTCTTCAGAGGGTGTTAAAATTGGAGTGCAGAGTAAATTTCAGCTTTCCATCTCTATTTGATGATATTTTGTGAAAATTCAAAGTTTCAAAAATCCACTGGAGACTCCAGTAATTTTCAAAAGAGTAGCTGGACGCCCTAAAATGACTTGAACCCACCTGAAGTCGTCTTAAGAGGATGTTAAAATTCGAGTGTAGAGTAAATTTCAGCTTTCCATCTCTATTTGATAAAATTTTGTGAAAATTCAAAGTTTCAAAAATCTGCTGGAGGCTCCAAAACGACTTGAAATTCACCTACAGTACTTCGTATCGTATTGAAATTCGTTTTTAGAATAAATTTTAGCTTTACAACTCCAATTTGATGGAATTTTGTGGGAATTTCGAGTTTAAAAAATCTGCTGGAGGCTCCAGAACTGCCCAAAACGGTTTGAAACAGTTTTCAATCGATTTGGCATGTCGAAAATAGGGGATATCCCAAATTTCAGCTTTCTTGGTCAATTTGGTAAAATTTTGAGTTTTTCCCTCATTTTTGGCCTAAATTCGATTTTAAAAAATTCATCAAAAGTCGAAAAACGCACTTTAGCACTTGAAATTTTGACAGGTGATAAATTTTTGCATGACCTTTCGATTTACCTTTGTAAAGTTTGAAAAATTTCGTGCAAGTCCTATGTTGAAATGCAAAATCTACGATTTCGGCTGACCTGTCAATCAAAATGGCCGCCATTTTGTAAGTAAGGCCAACTTTTTTTGGGCAAGTTTGCTTTAAAATGTTCCTTAGGATGTCCCCTTTAAGAAAAAAGTTGTCCCAGAGGATCGGCGGGGGCGGGATGTAATTACTCATATCTACATTATTTAATGGAAATTTCTGAAAAATTATATCAATCATCGATTCCAAAAATCTCATCCGTTCTTGAAAGGGTCAGTCAGAAGTTCGAAACATAGCTGAGATTACAATTCCTTCGGTTGTATTTACTCAATACCTCCCCCCTTCCCCCTCCCTCAAAAAACCTCGAAATTTGGTAATCTGGATTATGCCCTTGCTCGTATGGCTCCCACAACACCATATCATGCAAAACCAACACCACCGTCGTCGTCGTCGACATCGCAATCTCATCTAATTTAGTCGGTCCGAATAAATGAAAAAACCAGCAAGAGCAACCGAACAAACAAACGAAAAAGCCCTAAAGCTAGTATACGTACAGTAAGTTACTCGGAATGGCGACGCGAGGCGATAATCCTTAGCCGTAATTTCGTAACGTTATACACTCGAATCGTCGCACATTTTCTTTAAAAACCTTAAATTATTTCGCACAGTAGAATATTCCCGCAGAATTGTCGAGGTTATCGTATTAAAAATTCTTTACTTTTAGCACAGTAAGTAAGTACTATATATATACGCGAGCGATGAAAAAAAAAAAAAAAAAAAGGAGAAGAAGAACGCTCAAGGTTCGGGTTCGGCTGCACCATCAGCACCAACCCGTCGTACGAAAATAGGTAGGAGAAGGGTAACGGAGCGATGAATTTTGTGGAAATAATTTCGTAGAAAGAGCTCGAAATTTGAATCGTTGTTTTAATAATGAGCTTTTTAAACTTTCATAATGTACTTTTACAGAACCGTTTAATTATTTGTTATAACGTTTCTTCTTCTTCTTCATCGTCTTCTTTTCTCCGGGTAAACTGTTTTAAAAGTTTTATTTTTCGGCAATGCGCCTTCTGCGCTCTTTTCGCCGCCACTGTGCCCTCTCACTCTCTTGTATACTGCTTCTGTCTCCAGGTTTCTGTTTAGGTACCTATCTCTACGCTCTGTGTATACATCGGTATTAGGAGTATATATTTTCGTTCTGCTCTTCTCCTTACTTTTGCTGCCCCTATAGAGAAGTGTAGACTGTGAGACGAGCGAGCAGGGAATAGGGCCTGGCGGCAGCGATGGCGTGAGTAATCCTTTTAACTGCTGAGGAGCTGCGATGCGGAGAATGTACCACGACGACGACGACTACCAGTCTTTTTCATGTAATCTACCACTATTATTTTTCGGTTCGACTGACGCCATTTTTCTGCGCCAGGTGTTTTCTCAAAGAAGTCAAAAAATTGTTAATAAGTGCGTAAATTTTGGCGGGAGCAAGTTCTGTGTTGAAGAAAAAATGTCATATATTGGGGGGGGGGGTGGTTGAAAACATATTTCTTCGGCTCATTTTCGAACGTGAAATGAAAGTTTTTCGAGGAGAAACAAAATTTTAGGTCATAAAATTTCAATTTTGGTTGTAGATGGTCAAGGTGGCTCTGATGTTGTCGTATTTGATCACACCCCCCCCCTTCCTTCCCGAAACTAAATCATTCAATTTCGAAAGATTTTCGAATAAAAATCGAAGTACGTGCTCCAATCACCCATATTTTGGGGTGCAAAGAATTTGTGATAAATTAAGCGGAGCCCATGCTAATGATTTTTCATCTTTCTTAACGAAAGGAACCTACAAAAAAGGAATTTATATCCTCCAAAATTTGTTGAGTGCTTTCCGAACACATCTCGTATTTATGTTTTACAAAATCATTATAAAATAATGAAAACCCCTCAAAGACCACATTTTCGCTTTAATATTCGAACGAAATGAAGTTTTAGATACCCAGCCATGCAAATACCTGCATAATTGAAGCGCGCAGCAATGAAGCCATCATAAACTTGAAATTTAACGACGAGGAGGTAATTGAAAATGCGCAATCTTACACTCACCTGTTCTATCCACCTGTTTGAAATTAAACGATAGTGAAAACGTTGATTTCCGGTAAAAAGAAAACGAACTCGCACCTTTCTAGATGTACTGCAGAAGCAGGAGCAGGTACTTCGTCTAAAATAATTTTCGTCGCTCGAGTCGTTATTCCGCTGTGTTTTTATGTTCGTAAGATGCTGGCGAAATGGCTTTTTTGATAAGACCGAGAAACATTATTGTAAAAAGGGAGGAAAAATACTTAAGATACGTTACGATGAGAGGTTTTCATTTTTTTTTCTCTCGCTGCGGTCGAATTTTTACCGTAAGTTGGGTACGTACCTTGTACCTTACCTATATCTCTGGTGAGAAAAATTCTCCTCCATTTGACCTAATTACAAAGTTCTTATTTAAATATAGGCTTTTTCACTTTTCTTTTCATTTTTTTCCTTTTATGTTTTTTTTTTTTTTTTGAAGGACGCGAATTCGGCGCTTATTATAATTTTTAATTATTTTCGCCGGCACGTCGTTGGGCTAAAGGAGAAAAAAAAGTACGCGAATTGCGTACCAACTACCGAGGTAGTGTTTCGTTTGGATAATCCGATGCTGCGGTTTTTTTCTTTTTTTCAATTTACCAATCGTAATTGGATATTTTTTTAGGTCGGAGAGAGTTCCGAATTTGGAGCTTTTTTTTCTCCTTGCAGTCAATTATAACGTTATACGTTGTTACCTCTTTACCTCGATATAGTCGGGGGCCCCGCTTAAGGATCTATTGCACCCCCCGTCGATCCTTTGGGACAACTTTTTTCTTAAAGGGGGAGTCCTGAGGAACATTTCTAGCCCTTGTACTCAAAAAAAGAGTCCCTACTTACAAAATGGCGGCCATTTTGATTGACAGGTCAGCCGAAATCGCAGATTTTGCATTTCAACATAGGACTTACACGAAATTTTTCAAACTTCACAAAGGTAGATCGGAAGGTCATGCAAAAATTCATCACCTGTCAAAATTTCAAGTGATAAAGTGCGTTTTTCGATTTTTGGTGAATTTTTGAAAATCAAATTCAGGTCAATAATGAGGGGAAAAAATCAAAATTTTACCAAATTGGCCAAGAAAGCTGAAATTTGGGATATACCCTATTTTCGACATGCCAAATCGATTGGAAACAGTTTCAAACCGTGTTGAGCAGTTCTGGAACCTCCAGCAGATTTTTAGAACTCGAAATTCCCACAAAATTTCATCAAATGGAGTTGGATAACCGAAATTTACTCTGCAATCTAATTTCAATACGCTACGAAGTCAACTACGGGGGGATTTCAAGTGGTTTTGGAGCCTCCAGCGATTTTTTGAAAATTACTGGAGCCTCCAACAGATTTTTGAAACTTGAAATTTCCCCAAAATTTCATCAAACGGAAATGGAAAGTCGAAATTGGGACTTATTTTGACTATTTTTACTGGTCAAAAGTACGTCCTTTTTTTAAAAAAAAGCATAAATCGCCGAAAACAGTCAATTTTGAATTTTCAAACGTTCACCAAAAATCGAAAAATGAACTTGGACAGCTGAAAATTTGGTTTTGGGGGTTTTAGACTATGCTCTTTCCAAAAATCGCGGTCCTGTTCAAATTGGAGTGTGACACCTCAAAAGGTTCCTTTGTCAGTATTCAACAAGAATGGTTGGTAAATAATTATGTACCTACAAACGTCGAAAAAAATTTTCAACAATTCGATCAAAATTTTTCAATAAGAAGAATAAAAAATAGCAAGAGTCTCTTCAAGCAGTTAGAATACATCATTTGTAATGATGCTTACAAGGCAACACCGATTATTTTTGATTGATTTTAACACCTCTTTGAATTACCCCATAACTGCGAAACTTGAGATACGAGTAAAATCACCATAAATAGGATCGAAAAAAATTGAACTCGATCCAATTAGATCAGTAAGAGATATGCCGAAGCGTCAAAATTCTACGCTATGAATCACTCTGATACTTATTTTAACTTTTATTTGTAACGATATAAAAACGATTCGAGCTCGTGTTTATCGATAATATGTACACTTGTAGAACGTATATTACATTCGAGTGCCTTCTAAATATATAACATCGTCATTATGCCAAACCACACTGCATATAGCATGGCTTGAGTCGCTGTCTCGCCGCACCCTTCTGCCGATCCGGTAAAACCACCTTTCCTAATAGCTATGTATTTTACCGAAGAGTATATAATAATTATCAAAAATCGATAAATATTTACACAAATACTCGAGTACAGGGTTACCTATACCATTTGGCTGCATAGGTACATAAAGTAGGCATACCAAACCAATCGAGTATCGCATAATAAATCTATCATCCGTCATACTATAACGAGTATCCCCTCGACTACTCCGGTTGCCTGCGTGGTACTCATTTAAACACTCCACTTCTCGTGTACATATTTTCGTTTCAGTCGTCGAAATTATTACAGTTTTATTATCGCGGATTCGTTATCGTTAGCTTATAAGCACGAGGCGATAATGTCACATGATGTTTGGGAAAAAACCACTCTGTGAGTCGAGGTGATGATTTCCTGGTAAACTGTCGACTTTGGAGTTACCATAGGGGCTCCAGAGAGCAAGATAGTTTCAGGAACGGGATATTTTCAGGCGTCTGCTTCGTATGCCTTACTGCTCAGAATTGTATAAAAATTTTAAAAATCAACTTTTTAAGCTGATCGTCATTTTTTTACCTAGTTAATGTGGAGTTGAACTTATAAAATTCACATTGGTTCTTGACTATTTCCAGCTTTCCATCTTTTCGTCTTTTCGTCTTTTCATCTTTTCATCTTTTCATCTTTCTCTCTTTCTTTCTTTCATCAATTCATCCATACTGAACCTGAACTCATTCTTTATGGTGGGATATTATCAATACTTATTTATATCGATAAATATGTATCATTCCGCAGGTGATGGGCCCATTTGGTCGATATTGAGTTATAGGTGGAGGGGGGGGCGTTGAAGTAGACCTCCGGAGCAATCATATCGCACCTCGGAAGTAGGTAACAAGGTTACATCTCAAAAAAGTGGAATTTTACAGGAGAGTGATTTTCTTTTTTTTAAAAACTTGATTCATTATTTTTATCAACTTATAAATAATTGTGAGGAATGAATAGCACCTCATTTTAAAGATCTGGTATCCTATCTCCATTTAGCATAAGAAGATTTTGAAAAATAAAATCTTAAGAGGAAATATGTCAATGTTTGGAAAAAGTTTTGACTTATAACCTTTCATTAAAGTTGATGTGGAGGTGAAAGGAAGCGTCCAAAAAAAATTTCAGGATAACAAAGTTGTAGAGAATTAAATTTCCAATCGACATAATGTCGTTAGTTTTTTTCTAGAGTGCTTAGTTTTTGAGTTTTTCTCAAAAAACTAAAATTTCATGATATGTGCAAATTCATTTTTCTGAAAAGTGATCAATTTAAAAAAATTTTCCATTTGGTACAAACCAATAAAAAATGCACTCCTTGTGACTATTTCTAACTGACAAACATTCAAAACAATCAAAACTGTTTGTTAACACTTTGTATGTACAAAATTTAAAAGGTGGAGTTTTTTGAGATGTGACCTTATAACTCCAAACAACTTGCAATGTTGTTGAGATTTTGAGTTAGGCCATTTGCGTTTTTTACAAGATCTAGATAATGTACCCAACTCAAAGTGTAATTTTTGGTTGAGGGGGGTCATGCAAGCCCCAAAAACGCAAAAACATCAAAATCAATTTTTTTTGAGATGTGACCTTATTACTCCCGAGGTGCGACATGTTGCCATTCGCGACTAGGTGCAGTATAATTCGGAGGGTATTTTTTCAGAAGTCTTTGGAAATGAATTTACTGCAAAAAAACAAAATCAACCAAATGGGCCCTTCTTAGAAAAACTTTAGTTCCGTTTCTCTCCGCTTGGGGCGCACCTGCAGCCTTGATACTTTAACACGCGATAGTCGGATATGTTCTACATCAAAATCCATCAAAACCTCGATTATTGATTCTCTCGACTTTTTCACTAAAAACACAATTAAGTATCTTGATAAATAGAATTGACCAAATGGGCCCATTACCTACAAAATGACACATATATTGATATGCGAATGTACCAATATGTATCTATATGAAAAATCCAATATCCAATATAATGGAAAATTTTTGAAAATTATGCAAAAATTGTGTGAATGAATTGTGGGAGGTGTTTTTTTGCTCTTTTGAGCATTTCCAGACTCTTTTAGGGTAAAATATTGTTCATTATAGCTATTAATGGTAGCCATGGGCCATATCTGTATGATAGTGAAATGTTGACATTGCGTCATTATCAAGTCTCTAGTATCGTAAATTCTCGCTTCTCGCTAGTAGCGGGTAGCGAGTTGAAAAAATGTCGCACTGGGTCACGTTATAACTAGTAGCGCATTGAATGCGTAGCTGGTGTACCGGCATGACATCATCATTGTCATCAATCATGTCAAACGTCAATCACACATATGAACGACAGGTGTTGAAGCGTAACTCCTCCCACTTACGCGTTATCAAATTTTGGGGTGCGTGCGCAGACCAAGTGCGAAAACATTTGGGTTGTGCTCGCTATACGCTTTTATCTATAACCAAATCAACCGGATACAACCACTAGTGGGTTTAGCCGGTATTTTAACCAGATACCAGTTAGCGGGTAGCGTAACTGTTTTCAGCTCTAGTAGCCAGATACTGAAAAATCAAAGAATAAGGAATAGAAACAGCTTAGAGTTGATTTAGCTTCTCTTTTCATGAAAAATCAGCTGTTTTATGGTCTTTTAATGAATGTCAAAAACTTCCGATATATATCGATATGAGACCTTTAATATTTTGACAATATTGATATCCCAAAATATCGATAATATCCTATCACTATCATTCTTTCATTCATTCTTTCTTTCATTTATTCTTTCATTCTTTCATTTATTCTTTCGTCCATTCGTCCAAGCATAAAAAATTGTACTCAGGTACATGGAGTGACTTTTTCAAAATTCTCAAGCATAGACACAATGGAAGAACATCATTTTTCAAAAACGTTTTGAAATTTCTATTTGCTGAACCCTCAAACATCTTTCATTGGAACTTGAAACGAATGATGAGCTGAACAGAATGCTGAACTAAGTAAGTACTGAACAGAATACTGAAATTTTAAATTTTATTTTATTTTATGTTTTTATTAATTCATTTGTTCATCCTGTCTTTCTGTCTTTCCCTTCACATCTCTGCTGAAAAAGTTATGGGACACCCTGTATAAATTCAAAGAATAATATCTAATGGTGAAACCATTCGAAACTGGAATTTTAGCTCTTGTTTGCTACAGGTGTAGGTATCAGGTATCCTGGAATTAGAGAGCCAACTTTTACGTTCGTTGAAGCACACATTTCTATTTATTGTAAGTATAGCCTTTTTTTCTGCGTTAAAAATTGAAATAATCTTCATGCGCATTGAAACAATCCTCTTTCCTCTCTTCGAATACGATAAAATATCCCTCTCATAATAAAACTCTCCTTTTTCCAATCAATGGTACTTACGAATACAGATGGAAATTTATCATAATTCAGCTCTATTCTTCACGCTCATTCAACTCCACCTATACTGTTTTTATAATATACGAGAGTCCAAATGGGGGGCTCCAACTTTAGGTACGTAATACCGCGTATTATATCTACTACGGCAGAACGGTACGGTATTTTATTTAAATTTTATTACACGGAAAATTCGGCTATTCTTAACGGTTTAAGACCACTAAAAGAGTTTTCATTTCCCCATGTGTTTGGGCTGTATAGCGTCGCTTTTCAGCATTCATTCCATTCCGTCTACTTTTTAATTGCGTATTCTACGGCTGCAAAAAACCATTTAATTCTACGGTGCGGATGCCTGCCTACCTCTATCTATACCCAACCCACCCTTCCTCTGTGTTATATTCTTGGATGCTGCGATGGCGCTAAACGAAGCTCACGATGACGCGTGTGTTGTGATGAGGGGCACTTTTAGTAGGTAGGTACGCGGTGATGGCAAATTTTCGCATTTTCTGGTTTTGCAAATTAACGCCGCACCATAAAATGTATTGTTCGCGGATATTTATTGAAAATTAAAACTCTCCCCTTTTACGTTGGTTGTGACTTGGGCGGTGAAGGAGGACAGGGGTATACCCAGTGTGTTGATGGTTCTCATCCCTATCGATGAAATAACACTACGATGGAAAACCTACCACAAAGATATGTGAGACGGATTCAACAAGAAGGTATCCCAAGCGACAGAAAATTTTTCGAACTGAACGAATCAAAATCGAAAGAGTATATAAAAATAGACCACCAGCTGAAATCTTAGGAAGCAAAATGCATCTTTCGATTTTTCATGAATTTCAAAGTACGTAGTCAAGGGACTAAAAATTGGGAAAAATCAAAATGTTATCAAATCAACCTACTAGAAAACTGAAATCTAGTTCGCTCCATATTTTTGACCTTTCGAATTGATCGAAAATTGTCTGAAAAATTGCAAAATTTGTCGAAAAAAACAAAAAAATTGGTGGAAAACCATCACGAAAAATCAAAAAAAAAAAAAAAAACATTCGTTGGCCACTAGCTCTAAAGCGATCAAACCGGTTGACCATGCGTGCGAGCATCAAATCGAACCAGAAATACCGTATTAACCGCGGTGGGCACTATAAATACTACGATGCTGTTCAGAGAGATGCTGCAAACCTTGATAATAATTATTAATTAGTATCGGTTATGGTGGATTTCATCATTCGTTATACATTATCGAAGTGTCGCATATTTCTCGCGTAGTCATTGTTGCCATTACAGTTGGAATTTTTTATTTTTCATTTCTAAATCGAAACGAACCTAGGAAAAAATATCCGAGTCATGTTCGAGCGGTAGCGATGGCCGCAACAATGCCGGGAATTCTCGACGCATTAACTCATTATCATCGATAACACATACTATAGAGGTATATGCGTTTATGCACTTGTGCACTGGTAATACTCGTACTTGTGCTGGCGATGGATGGCGGTTCGCAGCTCGATGAAACACTACGCATACTCGACGATTACCGCATACCTGCTAAGACGTACATACAAGACTATGAAGATACTACTTTAGTGTTTGCGTATGCGAAAGAAGAGTGAAAAAAGGCGAGAAAGACAGAGAGAGAGATGGAGAAAAAACACATATAACAGCGACCGAGATGAAGACGAAGGCAAAATACACACGTATTACGTGATACGACGTAGTTGGTACCTTTTTGAGAGACAAACGAGTTACAAGCATCGGGCTCATTTTTTTTCCTCTCTCGTGTTCCTTCTTCTTTGCTATAGTATAGTGATGTAGGTAGGTAGAGATACCTCTTTCTCTCCATTCGACGTCGAAAAGCTAATAAAAAGTGCAAAAGAAACGCCGCAACGAGTGAAACAACGACGACGAAGGACAGACCCACCAACACCTACACTGTACCTATCTCATGTACAATATATATGTACGAAACAGGAAAACAAACGAGAAAGAATTTAAGTTAACATACCAAATAGGTATACTAGGTAGAAGGTACCATTTTCACCTCACACCTCACACCTCACCTGCTCCTCTGCAGCATTTGCTCGCTCTCACTTTGGAAAAACGAGACCGAGTCGCGCGCACATAACTCGCTATATTTATTGGCAAAAAAAAGGCACACCGGAGGAGACGATCATCTGCGAGTACATGGAAGAGAGACGCAGAAGGCAGCATTTGCGCTGCAAAGTACGTAGTAGGTACTCATTAATCAAAGGGCGAATGGCGAAACAATTTCCTCTAGAATGTGGTTCCATTCCATTCCATCGTCGTCGTGCCATGCCATTACACCGTGAAAAACAAGAAAAACTCCAACGACCATTTTTGATACGAGTACAATGACAATAGAATAGAAACAGCCAAAATGGTACCTCTTACCCATCGAAAAAAGAAAAACACATGCAGACCAGACGAATGCCTATATTATATTATGATGTGTATACAAACGTAAAAACGTGCACAAAACTTATTACCGCACATATTTTGACGATGAGCCAGCGAGGTAGTGAAAAAAAATCACCAGCATCGTCGCATTTAAGCTATAAAAAAGTATTTTAAAAAAGCAAACAAACAAAAGAAACACGAAAAGTTGAATAACGCACCGTTTTGTAGCAAAGTTTCGTGCCGAACAATTAATCATTTGGTTATTAAAACGATTAATGGGGTCGGAGGCCGTATTTTTTCTAAAGTATTTACGTTCAATAAATGGAAAGACCCTCCCCCTTTGCTGCACCTCACAGGTAATCTTCTTCAGTTGTGCTGA
Organism: Planococcus citri; assembly: GCF_950023065.1. Classification (NCBI taxonomy): domain Eukaryota; kingdom Metazoa; phylum Arthropoda; class Insecta; order Hemiptera; family Pseudococcidae; genus Planococcus; species Planococcus citri. Next base: position 67,507,148 of record NC_088681.1, read on the forward strand.
GAAGACATATTTCATGAGGACGATTCATCAAAACGATTTTTGGGAGGGAACGGAGAAACGTGAAAATTACAATTTAACTGCAAAATTACCCCCCTCCCTCCCACAAATTGAAATCAAACAGTAAAATTACCCCTCCACCAATTGGAATTCAACTTTAAAGTTAGACTAACCCCAAATTGGAATCCAAGTCTAAAATTACCCCTCCCCTTCCTGATCACAACCCCCCCCCCCCCCCATAGGAAAAAATACTGACACTCATTTTGATAATTTCTAGAATTTTAAAGTCAACGTTTGGTTTGTTGTGATCAATGACCTGCTACAGGTGTTGAGAGAACGATTCACAGCGAATAATTCACAATTTTTAGAAGAAGGGTCATTCCACGTCAATTCGACCAAAAAGTGGTAAGGGGCTAGACATTTTTTTTGAAATTTCTCCTGTGGAAAGACCTTTTGACGGGATGACCAATGGCGCAAATCACAGCCCTCTAGCTTCTTTTCAAAGGCTGCTAGGGGGTGTCAAAGTTTTCAGTGAAATTGAAATATCATCCATTTCAGCAGAGGATTACTCGATAACCGCGATACCTATCAAAATGAAACACTTTCCAATAGTAAGGGGTTTTGAAAAGCTTTTTGATGATATCATAAAAATCAGTGTTGGCACTTTTTTTCGTACGAAAAATTAGCTCGAAATGTTTCAAAACGCAATTTTCATATCGTTTCGATCGACTCTCAAAAATTCTGAAAAAAATATATTATGGACAACTTTTCATGCTGAACAACATATTAAAAAATTGGGATGGCATTATTTCGTAACGTCGATTTTTAAAAAATTGAAAGTTTGCGAAAAAATGCGATTTTTTAATTTAAAACTCGAAAAAAAGTTTTGATTGGTGAAGTTGACCCATTTGACCCCTATTTCTACGCATCTGTTGAAAATTTTTTGAAAAACCCTTTCACTCGATAAAATAAACTCCTCACAAAAAAATCAAAATTCGAAAAAATTTAATTTTCAATTCCAAACATGAAAAAAATAAAATTTATTTTATTTATTTATTTATTTATTTATTAAGAGCCATTTACAGCAACTTAGGCTAGGGGCCCTATATTAAGACAAACTTATGATTAGGGTATTTACATATCTAGAAATAAAGTTACAATCAGTACAAAGAAATGGGCTACCTGGGTTTTTAAATTTAAAATTTTTTTATCCAATTTAGTAGAGTAAAGAAATTTAATGACATTGTCTATATGAGTGGGGTCATCAGAAAGGAGGACTTGAAGTTGGTTGGAATTTAGAAGTCTGGAGCGTTCATTTTGGTAGGAAGGACAGTCTATTAGTAGATGAGCAATGTAAAAAAAAAAAAAACACAAAATTTATTCAGTTGTCTTATTTTAACCTCTTTATGAAATATTTCATCAAAGTTGATTAAATTTACACCAATAGCAAAAAAATAGAAAATCGATTTCATATAAAGACGAATGAAATGAAATGTGATCTACGTCCAAATAAAATGTAACCCCCACCCCCTCCAAAAAAATTAATTATTTTCCGCCAAAAAAAAATCCAGAAAAATAACTCGTTTTGTTATTAAGAAATTTCTGTAAAAACACCCATAATATAAATTTTACGAATGGGAAGTCCTTCATTTTTTGAAAAAAACTCTTTCTAGTTGAATTAGAAAAAGGTTTTCTTTCCAAAAAAATTGATTTCTTGCAGAAATTGCCAAAAATTGTGAAAAAGTTTCATTTTTTTGGTCATTTTCAAAAATTGTCGAGAAATCCTTCTTTTTTCCAGAATTACCAAATAAATTTTGCTTTTTGCAAAACTGCCAAAATTTTTTTTTTTCAAAAGTTGCCATAAGGTTTCTATTTTTTGAAAAGTTTTCCTTTCGTGTGTTTTTTGTAAGATTCCAAAAAAAAAAAACTAGCAAAATTCGCTGAAAATTTTTTTGATTTTTCCAAAAACTGGAAAAAAATCCAATTGATTTTGAAATTTTCCATTTTGGTCACAAATTTTCCCAATACTTAATAATTCTTTTTTCGAGAAAAATTGCTCCTGATCCCTCGATGTACATACTTATGTAATAATGAAATAAATCAAAATTGAAAAAAATTAATGAGAATTTTCTATTTGCTCCAGAATTTGTCTAAATTGCCCACAATTATTTTGGACAAAGTTTTGGTCATTTTCCAGGAATGCTAGAATTGAAATCACCTCCAATTGATTCAACGTGTTGAAATTATGACAAACCGTTCGGGCATCAATAATTTTTAGCTTTCTGGGTCAAGTTGGCAAAATCTTTGACTTTTTCACATTCTTTGCCGAAACTTGATTTTCAAAAATTTGCTGACAAAAAAAACGGAAAAAGTAGTTTGGTTCCTGCGATTTTGGCTGGTGATGAAATTTTGCATATGCTCTCGATTTTGCTCTTCCAGGGTTTGAATTTTTTTCCTGCCTTCCCTGTAAAGAAAATTTTCCATCGCAACCCCCCCCCCCCACCTCCTCCTTTTGTATATATTCGTTCGATTTTACTCTGCCAAGTTGAAAATTTTCTTTGTCTATTAGGATACCTGCCCTGTAAGAAAAATTTCCAATTGACCCCCCCCCCACCTATTCCAACTATTCTTCTTTACGGGGTTCTCGAGCCAAAAATTGTAATTTTTCGATAGTGTACAACGTTCTTGAACTTTCTGGAGTTCATTTCATCATCCTCTCTTGATTTTTGACTGTTGAGCCACAAACTCATTGTGAATTTTGAATTTTGAAAAATTAATGTCTCCTGATTCTCTATGTCTACAGCTCCGTTGTGATTTTCGTTTTAGTCACGTACGATTTTTTGTTTATCTTATCCTATCAGAATCGAATGCTATGTTTTCCCAGGTCTTTAACCTTTTTCTACGAAAGAAATGACTCGTTTAAAAAAATCCACACACTCGTAGTTTCTCGCTCTTTTCTCTTTCACAACACGTTATCTTTTTTCAAAAAATAAAAAAATAAAAAAAAGTTATTCACACATCTAACATTATCATTTCGTCAACGTTACCGGATAAAGAGGCGAAGACAAACAAGGGGACTAGGGGGTGAGGTGGCACCCACACCACACGTAGATACCGATAAACACGTGATTTTATAAATTCCGAATTCGAATGCTAGAAATGGGGCAAAAAAAAAAGAGAAGAAACACCACCGGTGGTATGTATGTAGTTCGGGAGACCGGAAAAAACCGCACCTCGTCTTCTTGGTACCTAAGTATATGTATAGTATGGCGCTCGAATCAATTGTCAAAAGCTAGAAAACGTGTTGATTTTATGAAAACGTGACAAGGGGCGGCGATACTCGAATAAATATTACATCGAATGCGCGCTTGTTTGCTTAACGTGAATCGAACGAATTTATTCTGGTATTTGTCGTAGCAGATACAGCGTTTTTTTCTCTTTTTTTTCGCCAAATAATACACTCATCGTGTACATACATATTGCGTACTTTATCGTTTATTCCATATAAATACAGACGTACTTATGTATTTATGCGGAAAGAGGTACCTATATTACGAGAATACCAACGACGAATACGGATATATTATTGGTATGGGGAAAAAAAGAAGAGGATCCTGAAACGATGGCGACGACCGAACGATTATGTACTTATAAATATGGTTGGGTACGTTGTACTCTATCGTACATAGGAAGTACGTGAAAACAATGAAGAAATGTAATGAAAATACACGTAGACGAGATGGTGTCGTTTTAGTGGTACTGTATATGAGAATCTATCTATATATATTAAAAGAATCTTGAAAAATGTTGTTCCAGTCGGCGAGCCTCTCCCACTGGACCGATTTCGCTAATTTTTTTTTTTTAATGTTCCTCATGACGCGTAGATATGTCATCAAACATTTAGAATTCAAAATTTTTTAGTTTTAGCCCCAAAAAATTAAAAATGCACAATTTTGGACAATTGTAACTTTAAGCTTTCATTTCGCGGCCGAATATTTTTCATTTGCTAGGCATTTTTCTTATCATCAAAATTCAAAATACAACAAAACATCCAGCTTATACTTTGCAGCCGACCATTTCTCCTTCTAACTACTCATTTGGTTTGAAAATCTCATGATTTTTGATTTTGAAGAAGTGAGGAAATCTGAATAAAATGAAACAAAGGAAAAAGATAGCAATTGAGAATGAGAGTAAATGTACTTCTAAGTATATAGGTAAATAAATTGAGAAAGTAAGTAAACCAGAAAAAAAACAGAAAGAATGAAGAAAATTAATATGGACATTTGAAAAAATTTAAAACAAAAATAAAAAGTAAGGTAAAAGTCATTAAACAAAGAATGAAAAGTAATGGAAAACAAATGCATAAGGAAGAAACAAATTAATGAATTAAACAAAATCTAAATTGAAACCGCATCAATCTTGAAAAAACTGAATGAAAACGGAAAGAAATCAGATCAATTGTAAGAAAAGAAAATGTAAAACCAAAAACGTAGTTAACTTTTTATAAACAAACTCAATCGTTGAAAAACAAAAAAAGAAATGAAGGAAATTTAAATATTTGAAAATTAAAATGAAAGCTGAGAAAAAAATGCCCCCCCCCCTCAAAAAAAATGTATTGAAGTGAGATAAAACAAATATGGTTGAAATAGGAATAAAAATGAATTCATGATGAACAAATGAAAAAAATGAACAAAAAATAAAACAATAAAAAAATGATAACAGAAAAGTTATGGGAATTTGATAAATCCAATAAAAAATGAGATATATGAAAATGGAATGAAGAAGAATAAATGTTAAAAATTGATGAATAAAAACAAGAAAAAATGATGATGATGATGATGAATATAAAAACAATTGGAGAAAAAAATTGAAGGATATCAAAACAAAAAAAAAACTAAAATTGATTGAAAAACTGACATCAAGAAAAAGTACAAAAATAAAACTGAAGACAAAAAATTGAAAGTAAAACATGAAAAAAAGAAAAAATTATAATAATAAATGTGAATTTAAACAAAGAAAATTGAATGACATCTAAATAAAGAAAAACTGAAATTGAATTGAAAACTGAAACTAAAAATGGAAACCTTGAGATGAAGGATTTTTTACATTGGAGAAAACCACTTCATCAACAATTTTGAACTTTCAGGGGAAATATTTTCAACTTTTTTGTGGGGGAGGGTCGCGAGCCGAGGTTGGGGCTGCGGAGCAGCCCAGGGGGCGGACACCCTAGTGAGTATGATTATAGTCCGGCATATGACAATAGGAGTAATTGCAACACCCCCCCCCCCCCCACCGATCCTCCGGGACAACTTTTTTCTTAAAGGGGATATCCTAAGAAACATTTTAAAGCAAACTTGCCCAAAAAAAAGTTGGCCTAAAATGGCGGCCATTTTGATTGACAGGTCAGCCGAAATCGCAGATTTTGCGTTTCAACATAGGATTTGCACGAAATTTTTCAAACCTTACAAAGGTAGATCGAAAGATGATGCAAAAATGTATCACCTGTCAAAATTTCAAGTGCTAAAGTGCGTTTTTCAATTTTTGGTGAATTTTTGAAAATCCAATTTAGGCCAAAAATGAGGGAAAAAATCAAAATTTTACCAAATTGACCAAGAAAGCTGAAATTTGGGATATACCCTATTTTCGACATGCCAAATCGATTGGAAACAGTTTCAATTCGTTTTGAGCAGTTCTGGAGCCTCCAGCAGATTTTTGAAACTCGAAATTCCCACAAAAATCCATCAAATTGGAGTTTTAAAGCTGAAATTTATTCTAAAAACTAATTTCAATACGCTACGAAGTACTGCAGGTGAATTTTAAGTCGTTTTGGAGCATCCAGCGACTTTTTGAAAATCCCTGAAGCCTCCAGCAGATTTTTGAAACTTTAAATTTTCACAAAATTTCATCAAATGGAGATTAAAAGCTGAAATTTACTCTACACTGCAATTTTAACATCCTCTGAAGACGATTTCAGGTTGGTTCAATTCATTTCAAAGTCTCCAGCGACTTTTTTGAAAATTACTGGTGCCTCCAGTAGGTTTTTGAAACTTGAAATTTCCCCAAAATTTCATCAAACTGAGATGGAGAGTTGAAATTCATTCTGCAAACTAATAATTTCAATACGGTATGCAATTGACTGCAGGTGAATTTCAAGTCGTTTTGGAGCCTCCAGCGACTTTTTGAAAATCCCTGAAGCCTCCAGCAGATTTTTAAAACTTTAAATTTTCACAAAATTTCATCAAATAGAGATTAAAAGCTGAAATTTACTCTACACTCCAATTTTAACATCCTCTGAAGACAACTCCAGGTGGGTTCAAGTCATTTCAGAGCCTCCAGCGACTTTTTTGAAAATTACTGGAGCCTCCAGTAGATTTTTGAAACTTGAAATTCCAGTAACATTAATTTATAAAATGGAGTTGGCAAGCTGAAATTTACTTCGTAGACCACATGGTGGTTTCAAATTCCAAAAAAACGCCATACAACCTTTCAAAAAGTCGCTGGAGGCTCCAAAACGACTTGAAATCCACCAGCAGTCAACTTCATACCGTATTGAAATTAGTTTGCAGAATGAATTTCAACTCTCCATCTCACAATCAGTTTGATGAAATTTTGGGGAAATTTAAAGTTTCAAAAATCTGCTGGAGGCTCCAAAACGACTTGAAATTAACCTGCAGTACTTCGTAGCGTATTGAAATTAGTTTTTAGAATAAATTTCAGCTATACAACTCCAATTTGATGGAATTTTGTGTGAATTTCGAGTTTCAAAAATCTGATGGAGACTCCAGAACTGCTCAAAACGGGTTGAAACCGTTTCCAATCGATTTGGCATGTCGAAAATAGGGCATATCCCAAATTTCAGTTTTCTTGGTCAATTTGGTAAAATTTTGATTTTTTCCCTCATTTTTGGCCTAAATTGGATTTTCAAAAATTCACCAAAAATCGAAAAACGCACTTTAGCACTTGAAACTTTGACAGGTGATAAATTTTTGCATGATCTTTCGATCTACTTTTGTAAGCTTTGAAAATTTTAGTGCAAGTCGTATGTTAAAACGCAAAATCTGCGATTTCGGCTGACCTGTCAATCAGAATGGCCGCCATTTTGTAAGTAAGACCAACTGTTTTTTGGGCAAGTTTGCTTTAAAATTGTTCTTAGGATGTCCCCTTTAAGAAAAAAGTTGTCCCGGAGGATCGGCGGGAGGGGGGGTGCAATTACTCCTATTGTCATATGCCGGACTATTAACCTTTCGAGATCCTAGAAGAATCTGAAGGATGAAAATTGAAAAATTTCATTATGAATGGGAAGGAGTATAACTTCGTTAGGCTGATTTAAAAAAAAAAATGATGTTCAGTCAAAATTTCATTTTGGAATTTCGAGGAACTGCTCAAAACGGGCATTTTTTCTATCCAGATTTCCAAAATAAACACCGATGCCTTGGATGTGGAAAACTCGAACTCCGAACACATTCAATCAAATCAGAATTCGAATCCACATCTCTAATACGGTCTAACACGCCGATAATTTCAAAATACATCACTTCCCTTCACCTCATCACAGTCACGCTGCGCTGCATCACGATAAATAATCAAATTCTGTAAAACCTCGTTAAAAATTCCGTATTGCGCTTCGGAGGGGTTCGCGATGAACGGTACGGTACGGTACGCGAAAAAGCCTCTGTAGCCTGCGATGAAGATGCGTAAATTAAAAATAAATGTTATCCGCGTTAACGCCGCGAACTCGGCCTCCGTCCTTATAAAAACAACTTTTTAATAACTTATGAAGAAAGGAGGCGGCGCCAGGGTCTTACCAAGGGTCACAACGTCAGATGGAATCGTTTAAAATGGTAATTTTTCGTTCGTTTAGAGAGCGAAAAAAAAAAAATGTGTGCGGAGATGATGGAAGTAGTGGAGGTGGTGCGAATATAGTAGAGGTAGAGAACGTCAGAGAGTGAGAGAGAGAAATGCAGAGAAAAGGTGGTATATGAGGGCAAGACGACGATGATGACGACGACGCTCTATATTTTACTGTACGTCTCTTTAATGGCTCGGTTTTCTCGTTGCTGACACTCACCCTGTCTATGTACTCGTATTCTGGCAGGTAAGCGAGGATTTTCCAAAACATAAGCCGAGTAGAAAATGAGACTATATATTTACGCGGAAATGCTGTTAGATTTTCGTAATACGAGTACATGTGTATGTGGATGGACTATGAGCTAGGGTGATTCGTCGTACAGCGTTGTCATGATTTTTAAAAAGCCCGCAACAATAAAGATGCCAATGATTTTAGGGCTTTTCACTTTGTGGTATTGTATTCCTTGAAGACACTGGAGAGAGAAATAGAAATTACAGAGAGATGTAAGAGATACGAAATTCTCCACTTATTTGAGAATCAGTAGATTTTTGCAACCTGTAACTTCCCTTTCCCATCCATCCCTTTTCCCTTAACAGGAAAATACTCTGAGAAATTAAATTTTTAACATCTCAAAAAGTGTTACAAGAGTTCTCAAAAATGGAAAAATCCGTAAGAGTTTCCAGATCAAACTGAGTAGACATTTCTGAGCACTGCAAATACCCCAAGCTGAAATATCGCTTCTCTTCCAGCGTGAAATTTTTCAATAAATCGTAAAATTACTCACTTATTCAAACACGTGGGTAGGGATACACATTCTATTACTCTTAAAGTGGAAATTGGTACTCACCTAAAACAGAAAAGAAAAATACAATTGAAGATTAGTCTGCTGTATGGTTTACGAAAATCATATCATAGCTTCCACAAAATTTTTTCATAATGAGAGTAATATTAATAGGTGTGGTGGGTACTTTACGCGAGTTGCATTCGCAAACAATTTTCAGATCTTTTTTGGAGAATTGGAAGGGGATTCCATTAAAAATGATATTTACAAGGGTGAACGGGACTGCGATTTTTTGAAAGAGCGTGGTCTAAAACCCCTAAAACCAAATTTTCAGCTGCCCAACTTCATTTTTCGATTTTTGGCAAACGTTTGAAAATTCAAAATTGACTGTTTTTGGTGATTTATATTTTTTTAAAAAAAGAAGTGCGTACTTGATCAGTAAAATTGATCAAAATAAAATCTAAAACTGATATAATATACAAATTCCCCAAACCCAAATTTCACTATTTCCAGCCGTTCTGGAGCCTCCAGCGCGATTTTTCATTTTCTCCAGAATTTTGAATATGCTCCAGAAGGCATGAATATGAAGTTGGGCAGCTAAAAATCGAGTCGAAGTGGCATACTCGACCTGTTTAATGAGTTTATCCAGATTTGAGCCGAGTTTAGGAGGGACACCTCAAAAGCGTGGTTTTTTGACCAGCTTTTTTGATAATAAAAATATCCAAAAAATCAAAAGTTTCTCGTTCGCGAGGAAGTTTTCAAAATTGGCACAAATCACTGTTTTTTTTCATTATTTTAATGTAAATTTGAACGATTCCGGTACAGTTCCTCGATTTTCATGTCCCCGATTTTCAATCGATTTGAGGGATCGAAAATAGGAAATGCGCCAAATTTCAGCTTTTTAAATTCTAGGTCAATTTGGTGACATTTTGAATTTTTTCCGTTTTTACTTTTCAGACGTATAATTCCGTTGATTTTCAAAAATTCACCAAAAAACGATCGAAAAATGCACTCTAGCGCCTGTTGGAATATCTTGATGAATACTCACCTTTCAGGCATGAAATTCACAATTTAATTTTTTTTAGTGACTTTATAGTGACTGAAAAATAGCAAAAAAGTGACCAAAATTTTGAGAAATGAGAGCAAAGTATATAAATGTATTATGTTAGTCGAGACCCCACATAAGGATCAATAAATTGCCTTTTTCGATTTTTGGTGAATTTTTGAAAATCAAATTTAGGCCAAAGATGAGGGGAAAAATCAAAATTTTACCAAATTAACCTAGAAAGCTGAAATTTGAGATATATCTCATTTTCGACACGCCAAATCGATTGGAAACTGTTTCAACTCGTTTTGAGTAGTTCTAGAGCCTCCAGCTGATTTTTGAAACTCAAAGTTGCCCAAAATTTCATCAAAATGGAGATGAAAAGCCGAAATTCATTCCGCAAACTAATTTCGATACGCCACGAAGACCACTGCAGGTGGATTTCTAATCGTTTTGGAGCCTCCAGCGACTGTTTGAGAATTACTGGAGCCTCCAGTAGATTTTTAAACCTCGAAATTTCCCAAAATTTCATCAAATGGAGATGGAAAGCCAAAATTTATTCTGTAAACAAATTTCAATACGCTACGAAGTCGACTGCTGGTGGGTTTGAAGTTGTTTTGGAGCCTCCATCGACTTTTTGAAAGGTTGTATGGCGTTTTTTTGAAAATTTAAATTTCCAAAAACAAGCTGGAAACTTGAAAATCATTTTAAACCACCATGCAGTCAACTTAATATCGTATTGAAATTAGTTTGCTATGTAAATTTCAACTTGCTAACTCCATTTGATAAAATGTTGTGGGAATTTCAAGTTTAAAAAATCTGGAGGCTCCAGCAATTTTCAAAAAGTCGCTGAAGGCTCCAAAACGACTTGAAATCCACCTGCAGTCCACTTCGTAGCGTATTGAAATTAGTTTGCAGAATGAATTTCCACTTTCCAACTCCATTTGATGAAACTTTGTGGAAATTTCAAGTTTCAAAAATCTGCTGGAGGTTCCAGAACTGTTCAAAACGGTTTGAAACAGTTTCTAATCGATTTGGCTTGTCGAAAATAGGGTATATTCCAAATTTCAGCTTTCTGGGTCAATTTGGTAAAATGTTGATTTTTTCCCTCATTTTTGGCCTAAATTAGATTTTCCAAAATTCACCAAAAATCGAAAAAGGCACTTTAGCACTTGAAACTCTGACAGATGATAAATTTTTGCCTGATCTTCGATCTACCTTCGCACGGTTTAGAAAATATCGATTCTATTCAATCACATCATCTTACAATTTCAATATTGAACAGTTGATTTTTAATTTTTTTTAAAATGATGATCCTGAGGGATTATCATGAAAAATATTGATCATTTCCTAAAATTTTGCACTTTTTATTTTATACACGACAAATCTTTTCCCTTTTTTTGTCCATTTTCGCCGAAATAGTGACAAAAGTGACTTGCAAGTGAAATAGTGACCAAGTCACTGCTCAAGTGGCCGAATTTCATGTCTGCGCCTTTGCAATTTTTAATTGTGGAAAAAAAGTAAATTAAATCAATAAAAAATCAAGAACTTCTAAAACGAAAAAAAGCAACCCATGTTTTCTGCAGAAAATGGTAAAATTTTCACAATTAGATACGTCAAAACAAACGAAAACAACCAATTTCCAATAAATCTCAGAAAACTGCTAATGAGATAAAAATTCTGGAATAGAATCACGTTCGCTTAACCCATATTAGCGATACGAATACGCGAATTAGTCGTAATTATATCGACATAAAGAAACAAATATCCCACGTACGTGCTTAGGTTAGGTTAGGTCAAACGAGAATGGCGAATGGTTTTTTCCCGAAAGAATGATGTAGGTGAAAAATTGCGACGAAAAACGAACGAAGAGGAAAGAAGAAAAAAAAGGAAGAGATATTGTATACAAGATATATCATTATATGTACGGTAGACGTACATTACAGTACGTACACAACACTGCACAGTGCACACATTTATCGAACATACAACTAAATTGGTACAGCAGAAAAGAAATATACGTGCGAGATAAATTGTTTTCCTTTTCTCGTTCGTGATTTAGGAAACAAAATTCAAAAAAAAAAGAAAAAAACACCGCACGGAAAATAAAAGATAGAGCGTAGTTATTTTTTTGGATTCGGATATGTGTAGAAGGTAAAACTGCTAAGAGAAGGAATATAGTTAGGTAAAAGTTTAATGGATGATATCCAAAAAGTTTCGATAAAACGCTTAAACATTCTTCGCACCTTTCGAGAGAGAAGGAAAAAAAAGGAGAGTATTCCCCGTGTGTTCTATTCGAGTGGTGTTTTTTCTCTCTTCTATATAAGGACTAAGGTTGTTCGAGACTAGTATACGAGTACGCTACAAGAAACAATTTATGTTGAATTTGATAATTTTTCTCATTTTTTTCCTTTTCGTTTGGTTGCGCGTTGAGAGCAAAAGGAAAACACGTATTAGTATCGGTATCGGTGTTGGTCGACATGGCGATGGCGTTTATATAAGGGTGTCCAAATGTGAGCGTGCTTCGGTTTTCCCAAAGGAGCTGTGGGGGTTTTTTCTTTTTACACCGAGTGAGTTTTTATTTTACTTAAAAAGAAACGTCCATGTGGGGTGAAAATAACGCGTTGGCGAGTAATTTGCATTTAGATATCGAAAAATACGTACAGTATCGTGTTTGAGGAAATTTCATCGAGTGTGTGTGTAATGGTGATGGTTTTGCTTGACCAGCGTACAAACACGACTCATCGAAAAACTACTCGTAGTTGGATCAAATTTCAAAAAACTTGTTCCCAACTAAATTATTTTTCTTCGTGAAACCATAAACTGGAGGTGAGGCAAAAAATGTAATGATTTTCAAAATCACGATTTTTTTTTCATTTTTGAAATTGAATTCTTTTAAATTGGAACCCCCAATCTCCATGTGAAAATATTGAGGAACGAAATTTGAAGAATTTGACAAGATTTCGCGAGACTTACACAAACATTGTTGAAACCTCTTCTGAACACAAATTTAAGACTTGAAAACACTCTAAAACACCAAGATGTGAAATGTATTTTTTTTGTAAGATCCTTATAAATGTATATTAAAAGATGTTTGAATTTGCATGAAGAAAAATGTTTGAAAACACCCAAAAATGGGTTGAAAGTAAAAAAAAATCATCCAGATTGACAAAAATGACCAAAAAGTAGGTAGTAAAATTTGGCAAAAATTACTTACTTGTACCTAATGTTTTTTTTAATTAAAAAATCAAAATAAAAAAACAGAAAAATCATTAAAACTTCTGAAAATAAATTACCTACCAAGAAGTGAAGCAATTTCAATGAAATGTGTTAATTTTTCCAATTTTCCAAACTAGGATAGGTCGTCTGTGATTTGGGGGGGGGATTGGAAGGGCCATTCGATAAAAAGTTCTAAGAAGACCTCTCAAAAAACTATAAAAAATTTTAGATCCTCAACTTGAACCATCATTTTTCTATTCTGGTTTCAAATGTTTACGGTTACGAACCGTTTCGAGCAGTTCTGGAGCCTCCAGTAAATTTTGAAAGTTTGAATTTTCGCAAAATTTCACCCTATGAAATTGAAAAGCTAAATTTTTAAAATTTTACTTCAAATATACTCTAATTTTAATAAGTATGCTGAGTGGATTGAAGATGATTTCAAGTCGTTTTGAAGCCTCTAGTCGTATTTTGAAAATTGCAAATTCTCAAAAAGTGCCATAAAACTGACCTATGTTAGGAACCTATTTGACCAAAATTACGTAAAAACGATGTTTCCAGAATTAGTTCTTGCCAGTTAGAAACAAAATCCCATTCTAAAGCTGAATTTGGGCAGATTTTGAGCTCTTTTTTTTAAATTGGAAATTTCCAAAAAAATTTTGGAGGCTCCAGAATGGCTCGAAATTCTTTTCAAATTTATTCAACATGTTGAAATTAGAATACTTATAAAGTAAATTTTGGTGTTCCAACTTCATTTGTAATTTTTTTTTGAATACTTCAACTTTCAAAAATTAGCTGGAGGTTCTATTTAAGTGTTCAAAAAGGTTAGAGGGGGAGAGGGGAAGGAAAAGAGTCGAAAGTATAGGTAGTACCTTATCTATCAAAATTTTAGTTTCCTGGGTAAATTTGGTACAATTTTAATTTTTATGCCCATTTTTGGCTCGAATTTGATTTTTTTAAATTCACTAAAAATAGAAAAATTTACTTTAGCACACGAAATTTCGGCTGGTGATGTATTTTGGATGCTCTTTCGATTTAACTTTGTCCGGTTCAAAAAATTTCTGTTTTTTGGGATACCTGCATTGCTAATTCATCATCCTGAGAGCCTATGAAGAACACTTAAGGGTAAAAGATGATGTATTTTTGACATATTCACACATCACACTTCTTATCAAGTACATACATAAGTATTTATTAGTTCAACAATCTTTCTCTATATTTGATATAATTCAGCTGTTCATTTCCAACGAAAATATTTCAAATTTCCCAAACATCGAAATATTTGAGTAAAAACACTCTTCACAATATTATCTTCGAGTACTTCAGCAATTTTCCCTTCTTTTACGACGTTCCTCAGAATAAATTACTTCAAATATACGAAGAAACACATTGCTGGCGAGCTATCGAAGCCTGTCGTTGCTTTTTCATAAGTCATATAAAAATGTATCCCCTTCCCTGCTTAACTTATTTCAAGAAAAAGCTGCTCAGCAGTAAAAAAAAACGTATCGTAAGTGCCTGAAAACCTACACCTATAATATGTAAAAACTAAAAATATAAAATACAACATATTTTCTGAACCAACGAGTGGATGGCACTTGTGAAATGAGAGAACGAAAATGGTCGTAAAATAATCGAACTAAACCGATCGAGGTCGTATAATGTAGGACCACACTTTTCATACTCGTATGTGTGAGTATAGGCAAACATTAGGTAGGTAAGAGAAAATATGTATTAGGCAAACTACACGTATGTTTGGAGCATATTAGATAGGTATAGGTAAAGGTATAGCAGAAAATCGTCGATATTTTATGCGAGAAAATATCGTTACGCTACGTAAATTTTTAATGTAGACATTTCACCAGCTGCTAAAACTGAAAAAAAATTCACTGCTTGGGACGATTCTTCGAGCAGAAATCCTTGAATATTCATGTCAGTTCAATTACGAGTAGCCAAAAAATTTTTGGATACCTACTTTGAAAGCACGTGAAAAGAAATTAGGACTTTGAATTTTCAGCGTGAGATGAAAATTTATTCGTAAATATGGCATTAAAATATTACAGGGAACCTGAAATTAATAAATATGAGGATTTGATCGAAATATTTTCAGTTTCGACAGAAGTTACATGCCCAAAACAGTCTAATTTGCGGATTTGATTTCTTCATACATTCATTTTCAAATATTGAAGACTGAAAATTATCAACTCTTCAACTTTTCTCTCCAACGCCTCATTTAATCCCTCCTCTTCCCACCATCTCCTTGTCTTCACAATTCCTCAAAACTTACATATCAAAAAAATCAGATTATCCAGGAAAAAATATTTTAAAAAAATCTCATAAAAATCGACTATTTTCGTACCAAATTTTTTTTCGAAGAAGTTGCAAAATTTGTGAATTTTTACTTCACGATACCCAAAGGTTCGCATTTCGCAGCACCATTCGCTGTTCATCGCACGCCCGATCTAGGCCAATATTTCGCACTCGGTTTTCTTTTCGAATTCTAAATTGCTTTGTTTTTTTTCTCTTCGCAAACGGTCGCAAAAAGTTGTAGAATACGCAGAAAGAAAATCCACCAGCATTTATTTAGGTGTATCTCGAAACGGGAAAACTTTTCGATATTGCTCGCAGCTCATTTAACGATCTCAATTTAAAAACAGCGTGACAAAAAAAAAAAGGCCACTCAGCCAGCCATCCTGTACACAGAGTGGGAGAGAGAAGGGAAAAAAATACAAAAAGGTAAACTTCTCCGGCTCATCTACATTTGAAAATTGCCGAATGACGATACGTTCCGTTCCGTTCGGCTCAAATGCTGTAGAGTGGGATAGGGGGGAGGGGAGGGGAGGGTGACGCTGTGGAAAAAAATGCTCTCGTAAAATTTTACGATACTTGAAAAGTAGATATGTATATGAATACAATTTCATCGTCATTGTCGTAGTCGACGTCGCCCATCGCGAAGTCACCATCATATTTCGAGTGAAATAAAAGGTGGTTATCGTTTATCTGTTTTATTAGCGCGAGTGTATATATCCAACATACATACCTATAGCTGGGTTTTTTCTTTTGTTCGGACTCTTTTTTCTGCCTTCCTCTCACATTCGTCGTCTATAAGTTTAGTTCATTCGAGGTATTATAGGCGATGATGCGAATACTCGACGAAAGTATGCACTCGTATGCCATTGAAAAAAAAAACTGGATTAGATGTTTCGCAGGGTAAAAAAAAATAAAAAAAGGGAATTCGAAACACCGCGTGTGTATGTGTTTTTTTTTTCACCAAACATTTCAACTTTTAAACGTATAATTTTATACGAGAGTGGCGACACGTACGATAAACGAAAAACGCCGTTTGGTGGATTACACACGCGATACTGTACGCTATTTTATTCGTAGCTATAGATGGCTTTTGCAGCACGATTCGGCTCGGCTTCGGTGTATGCGTCCGATATCTACGTATATCTGGGGGTATTCTGTATGTCTATATGGATAATATGCCAGCTTGGAAGAAACCACGAGATGGCAGATCGAACGATGATAAAGCTTTAGGTCGTTTCGTACGGCTCAAGTAGTGCGGTAAAATGGTCTCAAAGCGAGTATTTCGGCGTTTTTTATTTTTTCATTTTTCAAAACAAAAGTAGGTAACTGCGGGGTTTTGACAATTCACGTGCTTCGTTGATCGATATTTTTCAGGTTGGCTTTCTTTTTTCTTTCAAATTGAGTCGATAGGTAACGTTTTAAAAGTTTTGATGACAAAGTTTTTCCAGCAAAAAAAGGCAATTTTTTGGAATGAAATTTTTTAAAACGGTTTTTGGAATAATTTTTTGAAAGGGAACCAGAGATTCTACCATATCATAGGCTCTCTTCAACATTATTAATTTTTTTCAATTTTCCTTAAAAATTGGCAATTTTGCAGACAACAAAAAAAAAATATTATTACAGCATTGAATTTGTTTTGAAAAGCAGAGCTGCAAAAATTTACGTTTGAACTTGATGAAATTTTAAAAAAACAATTTCAAAAACTGGGGAATTGACTCAAAAAATTGAATAAATTATTCAAACTAAGAGACTTAAAATTCACAAAAATAGATATGCCAGACTAGATTTTCACAATTTTTCAACCCATTCTGTCAAAATAGGAGAAGAATCGAAAAGGCACGATTCCCTTAAAGGTCAATGTTGCATATTTTTGAAAATTGATACCAAAAAATTAACACTGGAGCATAAAAATCCTACATTTTGAGCTCACATGAAAATTTCCAAAATTTTGAGTTTTTTAGCCTCCTCTCCCAGGGGTTAATATTGCAAATTCTCTAAAATTGATACAAAAAATGAACTTGGGAGCCTAAAAAACCTACATTTTGATGCCTCACATGAACATTTCCAAAATTTTGAGTTTTTCCTCTCCTCTGAGGTGTGAGGTTGTGCTCTGGAGTCGAACTTTGGTCAAAAATGAAATCAGAACTTTCAAACCCCTCCCCCTCCCTTGTATCACCTGTCAAAATTTCAAGTGCTAAAGTGCGTTTTTCGATTTTTGGTGAATTTTTGAAAATCCAATTTAGGCCAAAAATGAGGGAAAAAATCAAAATTTTACCAAATTGAACAAGAAATCTGAAATTTGGGATATACCCTATTTTCGACATGTCAAATCGATTGGAAACAGTTTCAACTCGTTTTGAGCAGTTCTGGAGCCTCCAGCAGATTTTTGAAACTCGAAATTCCCACAAAATTCCATGAAATTGGAGTTGTAACGCTGAAATTTATTCTAAAAACTAAATTCAATACGCTAAGAAGTACTGCATGGGGAATTTCAAGTCGTTTTGGAGCCTCCAGCAACTTTTTGAAAATTCCTGAAGCCTCCAAAATTTCATCAAATGGGGTTTGGCAAGCTGAAATTTACTTCGCATACTATTTCAAATGGTTTTGAAGCTTCCAGCTACTTTTAGGAAATTTCAATTTTTCAGAAAAACGCCATACAACCTTTCAAAAAGTCACTGGAGGCTCCAAAACGAACTGAAATCCACCAGCAGTCAACTTCGTAGCGTATTGAAATTAGTTTGCAGAATGAATTACGACTCTCCATCTCAGTTTGATGAAATTTTGGGGAAATTTCAAGTTTCAAAAATCTACTGGAGGCTCTAGTAATTTTTAAAAAATCGCTGGAGGCTCTAAAACGACTTAAAATCCACCTGCAGTCGACTTCGTAGCGTATTGAAATTTGTTTACAGAATAAATTTTGGCTTTCCATCTCTATTTGATGAAATTTTGTGAAAATTTAAAGTTTCAAAAATCTGCTGGAGGCTTCAGGAATTTTCAAAAAGTCGCTGGAGGATCCAAAACGACTTGAAATCCACATGCAGTACTTCGTAGCGTATTGAATTTAGTTTTTAGAATAAATTTCAGCGTTACAACTCCAATTTCATGGAATTTTGTGGGAATTTCGAGTTTCAAAAATCTGCTGGAGGCTCCAGAACTGCACAAAACGGGTTAAAAATGTTTCCAATCAATTTGGCATGTCGAAAATAGGGTATATCCCAAATTTCAGCTTTCTTGGTCAATTTGGTGAAATTTTGATTTTTCCCTAATTTTTGGCCTAAATTGGATTTTCAAAAATTCACCAAAAATCGAAAAACGCACTTTAGCACTTGACATTTTTACAGGTGATGAATTTTTTCCTGATATTTCGATCTATAATCTGTGTAAAGTTTGAAAAATTTCATGCAAGTCCTATGTTGAAGCGCAAAATAAGTGAACTTGATTTATTCAAATTTTTGTCGGAAAAGTGAGACTTTTTGCAACCTTTTGATGAAAAAAAATGACTTCTTTCCAGAAAATGTTGGCAAAAATCAAAACCGGGACAATATTAGCACAAAGGCAACGCTTTTTAGTAATTTTTGAAAAAAAGTAAGACGATTGGATTTTTTTGTACCAACACAAGCGACAGTTCTCAGGAATTTTGGCAAAAAAAAAAAACTCTGTTTGGCTTTTTTGACAAAAACCCGACCAAGACCGCCATTTTTGGCAGAAATCGTCTAGTTACCTTCCCTCTCCTCCCCTCCCCTCCCTGTTTTATGCGAAGTTAATGCTATTTGAAGGGTTTGAAAAATTGGAAAAATTGGTCTAGAAAATTTGGCAAAGTCAGAGAAAATCATTTAACAAAAACTTTAGACATACAAATATTGATGAATATTGAGTTTTCACCTTACATTTGTTTTTGTACGTTCAATTTCGAGCTATTCTAAATTTATGATCACGCTTTGCTCATGAAAAATAAATTTTATTTCTCTTTATTTCTTTCTTAGAGCTCCTGATTCTTCCTTCCCCCCACCCAAAAAAAAATATATATTTAGAAAATTTCTTTTTTTTCCATCAAACAACCAACTTTTGAAAAATCATCACAAAAAATAATTTTTGAGAAATACCGAGTCTTTTTACAAAAATTGAAGAGAAACAAAATTCTACGGCATCTAATTCCCCACTTGTAATTTTTGAGATATTTCGAGCAAAAATCAGAAAGCACAATACGTAATTTTACTAGACATTTTTTTGGTGACCTTTGGAATAGGTCACTCTGTCTGTATATGTATATCTGTCCATCTTTAATGTCTGTGGCAGAACAAAGCTAACAGTTATGCGTTCGAAATACGAATACCAAAACCCAAAGTGCACTTATCATTGCTCAGAATAAGAAGAAAAAGGTCTCACTGAAGAGGTTCTTCGTATACTACAATAATAATTTGTTTCTTAAATGATAATTAATTGGTACGTAGCGTTTTAGGCACGGTCTTTTTTTTCTCATTTAGGCACTTAATACGTACTTCCAAGAATGATTTTTAGTAGTCGAGAATTACACACTACACAGGCTGGTCGGTCGGGCCGCCAGCCTGCGGCAAAGTTGCTGTATCATTGTGATTACGTCTAATGATGGTAATTGTCTAAATTTATAATTTCGTTGCTCTGTCTGCTTGACCGCACTTCTTTTGTTATCACGTAGTTGGATTGTGGGACTGGGAGAGTGATGTTGATCGTGCTGAATATTTATTTCAAGATTAAATTTTTTGGATGACTTTGCCAGTGTGCAAAAATCTCTGCTGACAGATGAATGAACCAATGAGGAATCGAAGACGGGTTTCAATCACAAAATTTTGAATCAATAGGGTGCACCAGATGTGCTTTTTAGGAACTTGGGCTTTTTAAACCTTCCTTATTCTCTCAAATATACAGCATTTTTGCGGTATTTTATGCTGGAATCATCCTCCTCCTCCACCAAATTACCCCTTCCTTCTCTTCAAAACGCGTACCTTGCATTTTTATCGATGAAAAATAAGAACGCAACCTTGACGCGTTTTCAGCCCGAAGACTAACAAAGTGGAAACGACGACCAAGTTGCTACGAAGATGAAAAGAACAAGAAGAGGAAGAATTGGAAGAAGACGCGCGAACCGAGATGAAGAATATTTAAAATGAAATTACAAGCCCGAGAGATATTTCTTGAAATATACAGGCTTATTTTAACCCTCATAAAGTGATAATATGTAAATTAATTCGCAACAATTTAAAGCTTAGGCATTTAAAAGTCCCTTTTCATTTGGCGAAAGAAATTTGTTTGACTACCATTATGAAAGATAGGCGACGACGACGACGACGATGGCAGCGGGTAGGAGATGTGCGGACGTTGTCGTTGTCGACGTCGACGACGTCGGAAAAAGGTGTTTCTTTTTCCTGCTCCATCCATCCAACTAAAGTAATATAGAGTTGACACAAGTAGCCCATCACTTATGGCGTTTAAATGAAAACTGTCTATAACGATAACATTTCGTTTCGGCAACACCTGCAGCGCTAGTGAGCCATTTTACTCATGGTTTTATCAGTATGCCATAAGTGTACATACCATTTTACGTGTTATTAATGCAATTTTGACAATTATTCGCGGATTCGGGCAAACTTTTATATAGTTTCAAATTAAAGACGATGAAATTCCGTATCCACTGATGTTGAATTTATAATATTTCGCGCAAAAATAACGATTTAGTGAATACTTCTGTTTACCGATGTTTTCATCCTACGTACGTCATCTTTAAACCAAAAATACTCGAAATTTTCATCGAACACATATGTATTTTAATATAGCAAAATGTTCAGAACTTTATCATCTTTAAATTGGTTGTTTAACGAAAGCTGTATCTTTCACCGTTCAAAACTTCTCGAAGATCAAAGTTGCGAGAACAAGCTGCAACTGCAAGAGGTAAGTATTTATTGAACTTTGAACTAAAATTACTGAAAATTTTGATCGAACACCTAGGTATTTTAATATTGCAAAATGTTCGTAATTTTATCCTCTTTAAAGTGTTTGGTTACCGAAAGCTCTACCTTTTATCGTTCAAAAGTTTTCGAAGATCAAAGTTGCGGAAAGTGGTCAAATTGTGTAATTATAATCACTGTTATTATCATGTCATTTAGTGTTGATCAGAGACTACTTCCCGCAACTTTGATCTTCGAAAACTTTTGAACGATAAAATGTAGAGCTTTCGGTAAACAAACAGTTTAAAGAGGATAAAATTACGAATATTTTGCAATATTAAAATACCTAGGTGTTCGATCAAAATTTTCAGTAATTTTAGTTCAAAGTTTAATAAATACTTACCTCTTGCAGCTTGTTTTCGCAACTTCAAACTTAGAAAACTTTTGAACGGTGAAAGATGCAACTTTCGGTAAACAACCATTTCAAAAATGATAAAGTTCTGAACATTTTGCTATATTAAAATACCTTTGTGTTCGATGAAAATTTTTAGTAATTTTAGTTTGAAGTTCAATAAATAGTTACCTCTTGCAGCTAGTTTTCGCAAATTCAAACTTCGAAAACTTTTGAACGGTGAAAGATACAGCTTTCGGTAAACAACCATTTTAAAGATGATAAAGTTGTGAACATTTTGCTATATTAAAATACATATGTGTTCGATGAAAATTTCGAGTATTTTTGGTTTAAAGATGACGTACATAGTATGAAAACAGTGGTAATAGAACTAAATAGAAGTATTCATTGAACCGTTATTTTTGCGCGAAATGTTATAAATTTAACATCAATGGACACGGAATTTCGTCGTCTTTAATTTGAGACCATTTAAAAGTTCGTCCAAATCCGAGAATAATTGTCAAAATTGCATTTATAACTCGTAAAATTGTATGTACACTTATGGCGTAGTGATAAAACCATGAGTAAAATGACTCACTAGCGCTGCAGGTGTTGACGAAACGAAATGTTATCGTTATAGTGATTTCCCCATCGCTAGTTGGCCTACTTGTTAAAACTCTATATTACTTTACATCCAACCATCCATCCTGCACTGTCTGTTGTATTCCCAATTCACGCTGCTCGAGACGATGATGACGCGCGTGTTCTTTACGCTTGACGAAAAATCTTGCAATGTTTACCGAACGTGTATTCGACAACAAAAAGCAGGCTGAAGAGAAAAGAGGAAAAATGCCGAGAAATGTTAAATTTACCGAACAGGCTTTTTCTCCCTCGGTCTCGGTCGCATATTTTTTTCTCGCTCATTCTCTCTCTCTCTCTCTTTCATTCCGGGATACTACCAACAAATACTAACAGTTCGCCAGGCTTTGTTTATATACATACCTCGAGATGAAATAAATTACCAGTCGCTCGTCGAGATTGGGCGGCGGTGGCGACGACGGCGTGCGCGTAGGTCGTTAGGTATTAAAATGATGGAAGTTTATTTATATTCGATTTTTAAATTAGACCAGGGATTTAGAAGACGAACAGGGTTGAAAATGGATTCAGTGTAGGAGGCGCGGTTTTGAAGCGAGAACCGCCACTAGCAGGTGTATGAGCGCGTGTTCCACATCGTCGTGTGGCACTTCTTGTCAAAAAAATAATCATATTTGACAAAATACTCGTATACGCGTAATTTGCAGAAAATTTTCTCACAAGGGAGACTTTTATTGCAGTTTTGACAAAAGCATTTTGGAAAACCGTGACCCTTTTTTTTGCAATGTTGGCAAAAATGGAACCTTTTTGGAAATTTGGCGAAAATAGGACTTTTTTTCGCAGTTTTGACAAAATGAACTGCTGTCGTGCTTTTGACAGGAACGGTACATTTTTTGTAGAAATTCTTGCTAAAAACAGAATTATTTTTCCATTTTTAAAAAAACATGACTTTTGGAGATTTTGGAAAAATAGGAATTTTTTTTGTAATTTTGACAAAACACGACTTTTTTACAATTCAAAAAAAAATCATTACTGTCAAGAGGGGGGGGGGGGCGATTTAACAAAAAAAAAAAAAAAAAAAAAAAAAAAAAAAAACCAAGAAAAACAGTAAGTAATGTTTGAACGTTTGGCAAAAAAAGACAGAGTAAGATAACTGGCACATTAAGCAACAATCAGGTTAAACATTAAACAAAACAATGTAGAACTTTGCAATTTCGGCCAAAAAAAACAGGACTTCAAACAGATAATTTTTTCAAATTGTTGAAGTTCAATGCAGGAGGAGGGCCAGAGGGAGAAGAGGCAGAGGGAAGGAAAATCAAAATTTATTCTAGTCACTTATTTTTCGATTTTCAAATCAAAATGAATAAGAACAAAACGCAAAATTCTGTAAAAAGAGTCAGATTTGAAGAATTGTTTGGAGCTCCAAAGAGAAGGTCCAAAATTGGCATTTTTCAAAAAATACAACATGGTTGTCAAAATCTGGGGTTTCAAGAACACAGAATTCATTTTTAAAGTTCGTTTGACCTCAAACATCAAAATTAACTCCAAACAGGGTCGTAAAAAATTGAAAAATTTCAAAAAATATAATACAGGTATGCCAAAATGTGGGTTTTTGAGAAATTGAGAATTCAAAATTCATTTTCGAAGACCATTTGACCTTAAACCCCGAAATAAGCTCCAAAGTGAAGGTACAAAATTTACAATTTTCACAAAATTCAGCACGGATGCCAGAATCTGGGACTTCAAGAACATAGAATTCACTTTTGAAGCCCATTCGACCTAAAACGTCAAAATTAGCTCCAAATATTCTGATGAAAAATCAAAAATTTTAAAAAAATACGACATTTAATATCAAAATGTGAGTTTTTGAGACTGCAAAATTCATTTTTAGAGACCATTTGACCTCAAACTCCAAAAAGCTCCAAAGAGGAGGTCCAAAATTCACAATTGGAAAAAAATACAACATAAATGTTGAAATCTGGGGTTTTGAAAGTGCAGAATTCAATTTTGAAGACCATTCGACCTCAAACTCTAAAATAAGCTCCTAAGAGGAGGTCCAAAATTGGTATTTTTGAAAAAATACAATATAGGTATCAAAATCTGTAGGTTTAATAAAGAGTGCACAATTCATTTTCGAGAACTATTTGATCCCAAATCTCGAAACAAGCTCCATAGTCGGGGGGCCCGCATAAGGATCACCTGCACTACTGCCGTCCTCCAGGGCAACTTTTTTCTTAAAGGGGGAGTCCTTAAGGAACATTTCTATCCCTTGTCCTCAAAAGAAAAGTGGCCCCACTTACAAAATGGCGGCCATTTTCATTAACAGGTCAGCCGAAATCGCAGATTTTGAGTTCCAACATAGGAAATGCACGAAATTTTTTGAACCGTACAAACGTAGATCGAAAGATCAGGAAAAAATTCATCACCTGTCAAATTTTCAAGTGCTAAAGTGCCTTTTTCGATTTTTGGTAAATTTTTAAAAATCAAATTTAGGCCAAAAATGAGGGAAAAAATCAAAATTTTACCAAATTGACCAAGACAGCTGAAATTTGGAATATACCCTATTTTCGACAAGCCAAATCGATTAGAAACTGTTTCAAACCGTTTTGAACAGTTCTGGAACCTCCAGCAGATTTTTGAAACTTGAAATTTCCACAAAGTTTCATCAAATGGAGTTGGAAAGTCGAAATTCATTCTGCAAACTAATTTCAATACGCTTTGAAGTCGACTGCAGGTGAATTTCAAGTCGTTTTGGAGCCTCCAGCGATATTTTTTAAATTACTGGATCCTCCAGTAGATTTTTGAAATTTGAAATTTTCCCAAAATTTTATCAAATTGGGTTAGTTAGCAAGTCGAAATTTACTCTGCAAAATAATTTCAATACAATAACATGAAGTGGACTGCATGGTGGTTTCAAAGTGGTTTTGAAGCTTCTAGCTACTTTTTGGAAATTTTAATTCTCCTAAAAACGCCATGACACCTTTCAAAAAGTCACTAGAGGCTCCAAAATTACTTGAACCCACCTGAAGTCATCTTCAGAGGGTGTTAAAATTGGAGTGCGTAGTTGATTTCAGCTTTCCATCTCCATAATTTCAAGTTTCAAAAATTTACTGGAGGCTCCAGCAATTTTTTGAAAATTGCTGGAGGCTCCAGAACTGCTCAAAACGGTTTGAAACAGTTTCCAATCGATTTGGCAGGTCGAAAATAGGGTATATCCCAAATTTTAGCTTTCTAGGTCAATTTGGTAAAATTTTGATTTTTTCTCACATTTTGGCCAACATTTTGATTTTTGAAAGTGCCTTTTTCGATTTTTGGTGAATTTTTGAAAATCAAATTTAGGCCAAAAATGAGGGAAAAAATCAACATTTCACCAAATTGACAAAGACAGCAGAAATTGGGGATATACCCTATTTTCGACAAGCCAAATCGATTGGAAACTGTTTCAACCAGTTTTCAGCAGTTCTGGAGAGCCTCCAGCAGATTTTTGAAGCTCGAAATTCCCACAAAATTTCATCAAACGGAGATGAAAAGCCAAAATTTACTCTGCAAACTATTTCAATACGATACGAAGTCAACTGCAGGTGGATTTCAAGTCGTTTTGGAGCCACCAGCGACTTTTTGAAAATTACTGGAGCCTCCAGTAAATTTTTGAAACTTGAAATCTCCCAAAATTTCATCAAATGGAGATGAAGAGCCGAAATTTATTCTGAAAACTAATTTCAATGCGCTACGAAGTGGACTGCTGGTGGATTTCAAGTCGTTTTGGACCCTCCAGCGACTCTTTGAAACGTTGTAGGGCGTTTTTTGGAAAATTGAAATTTAAAAAGTAGCTAGAAGCTTCTAAACTATTTGAAACCACCATGTAGTTGACTTTGTAGCATATTGAAATTAGTTTGCAGAGTAAATGTCGGCTTTTCATCTCCGTTTGATGAAATTTTGTGGGAATTTCGAGTTTCAAAAATCTGCTGGAGGCTCCAGAACTGCTTAAAACGGTTGAAACAGTTTCCAATCGATTTGGCTTGTCGGAAATAGGGTATATCCCAAATTTCAGCTATCTTTGTCAATTTGGTAAAATTTTGATTTTTCCCTCATTTTTGGCATTATTTTTGATTTTTAAAAATTCACCAAAAATCGAAAAAGGCACTTTAGCACCTGAAATTTTGACAGGTGATGAATTTTTGCCTAATCTTTCGATCTAAGTTTGTACGGTTTAAAAAATTGTTGCTCCGGAGGATCGGCAGGGGTGCAGGTGATCCTTATGCGGGTCCCCGACATTTTTGATGACTATTTGACCTCAAACATCAAAATTGCTTCCAAAATGATGGTAAAAAAAATTGAAAACTTATAAAAAATACAATATAGCTAGGTGCCAGAACGTGAGAGTTTTTTAGAGTGCAGAATTCATTTTTGAAGAACATTTGATCCGAAACCACGAAATAAGCTCCAAAGAGGAGATCTGAAATTCATAACTCAGGAATACATAATACGTAGAAAGTCTACAAGCAGATGCACAAAGTCTCATCTTTCAAAAAGCTGCATATGTTCCAAGAAAAAATTATCAGAATTTGCTTATCGTTTGAAAAAAGATTCGGATCCCTCCATCCTGATGACGTGGGTCTTCATCAGCATTCAGCAATAAACAACGACGACGACGTATCGAAGATTGCAATCTTTCGTAGTAAAGATGGGGTGCGTATTTTCGCTAATCGTTCGAAACCATTAAACCTACTCCTCGTATACAATACGAGCCGTTAGCTGGCCACGTGTCTGCAACATCGAAAACGACTTATATGTACGAGTACTTGTACCACCATCATCCATGCCACAGTAGTCCCCTGGCCACAATCAGTCTGCTCGTGAAGAGGTTAAAATTTCCGCCAAATTAAACCCGAACCGCGTACATTTTGAGCATTCTGCTACCTCCTTATATAAAACAGTCATCGCCATCATCATCTTGATATATTGTAATTCATAGCGATACCCTTTCTACCTCATCACATCACATCTCTCTACGAGATCTAAATCTATAAGTTAGATGATCTTGTACTCCTATGTACGTATGTAAAAAGCACACAGATGATGTTCGCACAGGTTGAACATGAAGAAGACGGCGGCCGGCGGCCGGACCCAGCCGCAGTAAATCACCTCGTATCGCGCAACAGTTAATCGCGTGTCCGTCTCTTTTTCTCTCAGTCGACGTCCATTCTTCGTACTCGGAGGCTAATGGCTTTCGAAGGGGGCGATAGCGACGTTCGAGCTTTTATAAATTTTCCATTCTTCACCAGCTGTTCGGACTAATTACAAAATAAACGCGCCTTAATTACCTAGCGCGCGTTGATAGCATTACAGCTGGTCAAGGGCGCGCAGGGTGTTGCAGGGGGTGAAAAAACTCGTGTACCGGCTACTACTCGTACACCATACTCGACGTACTCGTATATGCGGGTTAAGAGGACCGAAAGTTTTTCGGTGTTAGAAGCAGCAGTCGGAGGGGCTGGGAAAGGGGTAAGGACGACGAAGAGTTAAGACTATCGATGTTTGTACACGCGGTTACCATGGAGACGATTTTACAGATGATGTCATGGGATTAGAAAACAAACCGGAATAGTGTGCGAGGGTATAGTAATGGTGAACGCCGAAAAAGCGACCCAAGAAAAGGTAAAATCCCGGAAACATAATAAAATAGAAACCTATAACGCGTAAAAATACTCTCGCCTGTGTATACCGAATAGTACATTATACACCGACGATGGCGATGAAGACCATAGTTTTGCATTTCCCCAATTCCCTCGAAATCTCCTCGACTCTGTGCTGGTAACGCGAGAGAATCACCACAGGAAGACTTAAATCTTCCCAGGAATTATTTTTCAGCGGATTTGTGTTTTACTTTGAAGCCCAACGATGCACAAATTGATGATTTGATTCCTAAAATCTTTTTTTTCTTTGAAAAAAAAAAAACATCCATGAAATATCTTCATATTTGAGTAAAATTTCGCAAAACATTGTCCACGATACGAGAAATGAAATTTAAATCACAACAGGATCGTTAAAAACAGCACAAGAAAAAAGTTTTTTGACGGGATTTGTAAAGTATATGAAATTTTGGTTTTTGGAGCCATGAATTCTTTTTTTCACATTGATTTCTTCAGATGGGTCGAGCCATATCCCTCTAATGCATTTTCAACATTTTTGACATTTCAATTTTTTTTTTTAGACACGTGATTTTAGGAAATGGTCTTGATTTTCGGGGGGGGGGGGGACATAAGGATCACTTGCACCCCCCTGCCGATCCTCTGGGGAAAATTTTTTTTGAGCCGTACAAAAGTAGATCGAAAGAGCGGGCAAAAATTCATCACCTATCAAAATTTCAAAAGCTAAAGTGCCTATCTCGATTTTTGGCGAATTTTCAAAAATTCAAATTTTGACCAAAATGTGAGAAAAAATCAAAATTTTACCAAATTGACCATGACAGCTGAAATTTGGGATATACTCTATTTTCGACCAGCCAAATCGATTAGAAACTGTTTCAAACCGTTTTGAACAGTTCTGGGACCTCCAGCAGATTTTTGAAACTCGAAATTCTCACAAAATTTTATCAAATGGATTTGGAAAGCCGAAATTAATTCCGCAAACTAATTTCAATACGCTTTGAAATCGACTGCAAGCGAATTTCAAGTCGTTTTGGAGCCTTCAGTAGATTTTTGAAATTACAGATTTCTCCAAAATTTCATCAAATGGAGCTATAGCAAGTCGAAATTTACTCTGCAAAATAATAATTTCAATACAATGATAGGAAGTCGACTGCATGGTGGTTTCAAGGTGGGTTAGAAGCTTCCAGCTACTTTTTAGAAATTTTAATTCTCCTAAAAACGCCATGAAACCTTTCAAAAACTCACTGGAGGCTCCAAAATTACTTGAACCCACTCTGAAGTCGTCTTCAGATGGTGTTAAAATTGGAGTGCGCAGTTAATTTCAGCTTTCCATATCCATAATTTCGTTTTGAAAATTTACTGGAGCCTCCAGCAATTTTTTGAAAATTGCTGGAGGCTCCAGAACTGCTCAAAATGGTTTGAAACAGTTTCCAATCGATTTGGCAGGTCGAAAATAGGGTAGATCCCAAATTTCCGCTTTCTAGGTCAATTTGGTAAAATTTTGATTTTTCTCACATTTTGGCCAACATTGGCGAATTTTTGAAAATTCAAAAATGACTTGTTTTTGGCGATTTTATGTTTTTTTAAAAAAAAGTACGTACTTCATCAATAAAAATGGTCAAAACAAGTCCCAAAACGAATATTAATTAGGTACCCAAATCCAACTTTCCCCATTTCCAGTCATTCTGGAGCCTCCAGCGCGATTTTTAAATTTCTCCAGAGTTATGAATTTGCTCCAGAAGGCGTGAATATAAAGTTGTGGAACTAAAAATCGAGTTGTGCATCATACTCAACCTGTTTAATAAGTTTATCCACATATTGAGCTGATTCAACTCAATTTTTAGCTGCACAATTTCATATTCACGACTTCTGGAGCAAATGGAGACTCTAGAATGGCTGAAAATGGCAGAACTCGGCCTCGGGGGGTTTGTTGTGGACGAAATACAACGATTCACGCAGATTTCAAAAATTTCCTCGCAAACGGTAAGATTTTCATTTTTTTGTATTTGAAAAAAACTGGTCAAAAAACTACTCTTGAGGTGTCCCTCCCAAAACCGACTCAAATGTGGATAAACTTGTTGAGCAGGTCGAGTATAACACACAACTCGATTTTTAGTTGGCCAATTTCATATTCACGCCGTCTGGAGCAAATTCAAAGTTCTGGAGAAATTTAAAAATCGCGCTGGAGGCTCCAGATCGGTGGAAAATAGCGGAATTCGGTCTCGGGAGGTTAGTTGTGGACGAAATACAGCGATTTAGGCAAATTAATAAAATTTCTTCGCAAACGGTAAGATTTTGATTTTTTTTGATTTTCTATTTGAAGAAAACTGGTCAAAAAACCACTCTTGAAGTGTCCCTCCCAAAACCGACTCAAATGTGGATAAACTCGTTAAACATATCGAGTATAACACACAACTCGATTTTTAGCTTCCCAACTTCATATTTACGCCTTCTGGAGCAAATTCAAAATTCTGAAGAAATTTAAAAATCGCGCTGGAGGCCCCAGAATGGCTGGAAATGGTGAAAATTGGATTTGGGTAATTAATATTAGTTTTGGGACTTATTTTGACCATTTTTATTGATCAAGTATGTACTTTTTAAAAAAAAGCATAAATCGCCAAAAACAGTCAATTTTAAATTTTCAAAAATTCGCCAAAATTCGAAAAATGAACTTGGGCAGCTGAAAATTTGGATTTGGGGGTTTTAGAACATGCTCTTTCCAAAAATCGCGGTCCCGTTCAAATCGGAGGCGGACACCTCAAGAGGTTCCCTTGTTAGGACTCCCCCTTTAAGAAAAAAGTTGTCCCGGAGGATCGGCAGGGGGTGCAAGTGATCCTTATGCGCCCCCCCCCCAACTATGAAGAGTGGACTAATCATCATTCCAGCTCACTCTCCTGCCCCAGAATTGATTATAGTACAGCAAATGAATACACGACGAGCATCCGTAAAGTACTCAACGATCCGAAGAGGATATTCGACTGATTAATAGATTTTGAAACGAAAAAGGTGTAAGTAGGTACGAACGATGGTAAAACGAAATGACGCTGACTGAGCGCTATGTAAGTAGGTGTAGAGCTCCGGTTCGATGTGCTTACTATACCAGTAAAAAGAACCGAACGCCAAATTGAAACTGATTGAATTAAAACTTGGAAAACGCGTTAAAATCTTTACACGCAAGACACCCTCGGGAGATATTTAGCTAAGGTGGTGCATGGCAGGCGCGCAAATCGGCGGCCAAAAACTCGTGTAGGTAATATAGTTTTACGCGCTCGTATATATTGTGTTTGGTAGAGTATAAGGTAAAAGGTGCGGCGTCGCTCATGTACCTGGCTCTGGCTCGGATTTTTATTTATTTTTTTCTCTCTCGATGCTCATCCGTAACTTGTATGTATACCTACATAGTTTAAGTCGACTCTCGCATTGCTTATGTATGTAGTTTTAGTTTCTCTCAGGATGAGTGAGCTGAGGAGAGAATACAATATACGTGTGGGTGGCGGTATGGATATATGGATAGGTGTGATGGCGTAAGTGTATTAGCACGAGGGGCAAAAAATTGTAACTTTTACAACTTTGAAGAAGATTTATTACGTTGTGTGCTCCTGCTCCCAATGCCCCACCTTAGGTATACGCCATGACAACCCGAGGAGGAAATTCCAACCAGGCTCGGCGAAGAGGGAATGTTCTCTATTTGGCAACATTTTCATGATTTATTACCGGAGTATAGTATGTATTTCGCGGTAATGACGTAAAAAGTATACCTGCTAGGTTTAAAATTGGCCGATAACTAGAGGTATGCTGTGATAAGGTGTTGTGTTTTTTCCCCGAAATACTCGTTACCACCGCGCACTACCCTCATAACCTGAGAAGCGGTCGCAGTCGAGCCAGTAGCAAAATAAACTTTGGCACAGCCAGATTTTTTACTGTCTCTCTCCCTCCTCTAGTAATAATATACCAGCGTAGTACCAAAGTCAGAAAATAGCGCAAAGCTATGTAAACAATTCATTAAACGACATCTCAACTCCGTCAAAAGACCAAACGAAAAGTATGATAACAAGATATGGGAAAATACGCGGAACATGAAAAGGACCAGGGGCAGGGGGCAGGGAGGGGGCCTCGACTGTAAAATGTGCTCGCTCGCCGAAAAGATATGTATATATATTGCACCACGTCGAAAAACAGAACCTGCAGCAAGAGAGAGAGAGAGATGAAATCGTCGCCTCATCCTCCCAACGTTTTCTACTCGTCGTACTCGTAAAAGAGGTTTATTTTTCATTTCGGCGACGCTCTCTCGTCTGTGAAAATATTGGAAAGAGAGAGGCACACAACGCGCAGCCAACGAGATATGCAATGAGAGCGGTGAGCGGGTGTATAAGCTGAAAGCCTGGCAGAGTTGCTCAAAGGTATATCTTTTTATCTTTGTTAAATGTTTCACATTAAACAAATTCAGAATATTGAAAATTCTTGCTTTGAAATAGCAGCGCGCGTCGTCGTTTAATTAAATAACATTTTGTAAAGGTATATTCTTCTCATTTTTAAAGGAGCCGAAACGAGGCGAAGGCAGGAGGAGGAGAGTTCGTTGTACGAGCGCAGTTTTCGAATTTGAGCACGTTGTTCAGTAGGGATGCTCGAGAGCGAAAAGTGTGTGGTACGAAATGAGAGTTTGTATATCCCGGGGCGCGATGAGTTGCAAAAGGGGATGAGAAATTTCGGCTTTTTGTTATTTCGCGTTTTAAATGCGGGAGAAGGGGAGTGTAGAACTTTGTAATTTCTATTAAATGTACGCCTATAAGAACAACACGAGGTCAGAAGGACCTCTATGTAATATGTATGCTATGACTCCGTAATACATCACGTAAGAGCTAAGCAAGTTTGACAAGAGGATATCTGCATCTTCCTCCCCCCCCCCGGTCATCATCTGGGAAACATTTTTTTCTCGAAGATTTCCAAAAAAGTTGATTTTATTAACAAAATTACGGTCGTTTAAAAAAAATCAAAATTTTACCAAATTGACCTAGAAAGCTGAAAATTAGGATATACCTTATGTTAGAACTCCCACATCGATTAGAAACGGTTTTAACCTGTTTTGAGCAATTCTGGAGCCTCCAGAAAATTTTTGAAACTTGAAATTTCTCTCAACATTTTATCTACCAAATCTGATTGCAGTGTCACACTCCAATTTGAACGAGACCGTAATTTTTTGAAAGAGCATAGTCTAAAACCCCCAAAACCAAATTTTCAGCTGCCCAAGTTCATTTTTCGATTTTTGGCGAATTTTTGAAAATTCAAAATTGACTGTTTTGGCGATTTATGCATTCTTTTAAGAAGTACGTACTTGATCAGTAAAAATGGTTAAAATAAGTCCCAAAACTAATATTAATTACCCACAATCCAAATTTTATCACTTCCAGCCATTCTGGAGCCTTCAGTGCAATTTTTCAATTTCTCAAAAATTTTGAATTTGCCCCAGAAGGCGTGATGCAGTTGGGCAGCTAAAAATCTGTATTTTGTCCAAAACTAACCCCCCAATTCTAAACTTTACAATTTCCAGCCATTCTGGAGCCTCCAGCGCGATTTTTCAATTTCTCCAGAATTTTGAATTTGCTCCAGAAGGCGTGAATATGCAGTTGGGCAGCTAAAAATCGAGTTGTGTATTATACTCGACCTGTTTAACGAGTTTATCAACATTTGAGCCGATTTTGGGAGTGACACCTCCAGAGTGGTTTTTTTGAGGTGTCACTGTCGCTCCAAAACGACTGGAAATGGTAGAATTTGCACTCCGGGGGTTAGTTCATAAAAAAATACAGCGATTTTCACAAATGTCAAAAATTTCCTCACAAACGGTAATCTTTTGATTTTTAGGATTTTTTAATTTTGAAAAAAGCTGGACAAAAAACCACTCTTGAGGTGTCACTCCCAAAATCGGCTCAAATGTAGATAAACTCGTTAAACAGGTCGAGTATAATACATGACTCGATTTTTAGCTGCCCAACTTCATATTCACGCCTTCTGGTGCAAATTCAAAATTCTGGAGAAATTGAAAAATCGCGCTGCAGGCTCCAGAATGACTGGAAATGGTAAAATTTGGATTTGGGTAATTGATATTAGTTTCGGGACGTATTTTGACCATTTTTACTGATCAAGTAGGTACGTACTTTTAAAAAAAAAAGCATAAATCACCAAAATAATCAATTTTGGATTTTCAAAAATTCGCCAAAAATCGAAAAATGAACTTGGGCAGCTGAAAATTTGGATTTGGAGGTTTTAGAACATGCTCTTTCCAAAAATCGCGGTCTCGTTCAAATCGAAGACGGACACCTCAAGAGGTTCCCTTAGGTATTTTAGAATCAATAGATTTTTGCAACCTGTAACTTCCCTTTCCCATCCATCCCCTTTCCCTCAATAGGAGCAGACCCTGTAAAATTAAATTTTTACCATCCCAAAAAGTGTACAGGAGTTTTCAAAATTAGAAATTTCCGTAACAGTTTCCAGTTCAAACTGAGTACATAGACATTTCTGAGCACTGCAAATACCCTAAGCTGAAATATCACTTCTCTTCTAGCGTGAAATTTTTAAATAAATCATAAAATTACTCACTTATTCAAACACATGAGTGTAGGGATACACATTCTATTACATTTAAAGCGGAAATTGGTACTCACCTAAAACAGAAAAGAAAAATACAAATAAAGATTAGTCTGCTGCATGGTTTACGAAAATCATTTCACAGTTTACACAAGATTTTTCTATGTATAATGAGAATAATATTGATAGGTGTGCTCATGTGCTGGGTATACTTAGTTAAGAGTTGAATTCTCAAACAATTTTCAGAGCAAATCATTCGTCAAAATGGCACATAAATTGTGTAGACGTCAGTCACTTTTGGGGGGGGGGGATTGGAGGGAGGAATTGATTAAAAATTATAGAGGGGCCTCAAAAAGTCTGTAGGAAACATTTTGGATCTCCAACTTGGACAGTCACTTTAATACCAGAGTTAGGTATAATTTTTTAATTTACATTATGTCAATTGATTAAGATTATGTCCATTTGAAAATAAGAAAACTGTTTTTGAAATTTTTCACTTTTCAAGTCATTTTAGACAAGTTTTGAATAATTTTTGCAAGTCATGTAAAACCCTTGGAAAGGTGAAAAAATTCAAAAATGGTTATCTTAATTTCAAGATCAGATCAGATCACCATCTCGTCGAAGCAGCCATTAGAGTCAACAACATAGGAAAGACAACTGAATGTAGACACATGCAGCTCAACATCAACTCATTAAACAATCCAGTAACAAACTGGCTGTACAAAAGAAGAATGGAGATCATTGAAAAAGACTTACTAATAAAAGAGGGTGTAGAAGAGGAGTGGGTATATGCCTGAAAACTATTGTACAGAGAGCAGCACAGTAGACAAAACCACAAAAAGCTGAAAATCTGGAACGACAAACTCTCAAGAGAAGTGAAGAGGAAACAAAACCTTTTCCAGAAGTGGATGAGTTAGAAGGAACAAGACATAGGAAGCTACAAAGAACAGTGCCTCAAGACAAAAAAGATGATAAGAGAAACACAATCAGGAACAATACAAAAAGTTTTCGGTGAACATGGGAGAGGGATACATATAAACTGAAACCAAAAGTGTACAAAATAATCAAAAGAATATCGGAAGACCAGGTACATAGAGCCAACACTGCCCTACCAGACAGTGAAAAAATGGTCGAATACTACGCAAACTTATGGAGTGATCCCAACAATGAAATTGAAGCGGCAAACCATGAGGAGAACAAGTATGAGCCATTCTCTTGGGAAGAGCTAGATGGAGCCTTGAAAAGCTCCAGAAATGGAAAAGCCCCGGACAGTGATAAATTACCAACAGATTTATTCAAGAACGCCACAATAACCATTAAGAACAGACTGGATTTGGGTAATTGATATTAGTTTTGGGACGTATTTTGACCATTTTTACTGATCAAGTAGGTACGTACTTTTTATTAAAAAAAGCATAAATCGCCAAAAACAGTCAATTTTGAATTTTCAAAAATTCGCCAAAAATCGAAAAAGGAACTTTGGTAGCTGAAAATTTGGTTTTGGGGGTTTTAGACTATGCTCTTTCCAAAAATTGCGGTCCTGTTCAAATCGGAGGGTGACACCTCAAGACGTTCCCTTGTGAGCTGACTGGAGGTGATTTCTAATCGTTTTGACGTCTCCAGTGACTTTTTGAAATTTTAATTTTTTTAAAAACGCGATAAAATAGGCGATTTTTTTGAAATTTTTCCTGTGGAAAGACCTTCCGCAGGGATGACCAATGGCGCAAATCGCAGCCCTCTAGCCCATTTTTAAAGGTAGCCAGGGGGTGTCAAAGTTTTTAGTGAACCTAAAATACTTATCATCCATTTCAGCAGTGGATTACTCGATAACCGCGATACCTACCAAAATGGAACATTTTCCCATAGTTGGGGGTTTTGAAAGGCTTTTTGGAGATATCATAAAAATCAGTGTTTCCACTTTTTTCGTACGAAAAATTAGCTCAAAAAGTTTTCAAACAAAACATTAAAAAATTAGGATGGTACCATGTTGCAAAGTTGATTTTAAAAAATTTAAAGTTTGCGAAAAAATGCGATTTTTTTATTTAAAACACGAAAAAAAGTTTTGATAGGTGAAGTTGACCCATTTGACCGCTATTTTTACGTATCTGTTGAAAAAGTTGAAAAACTCCTTTCACTCGTTGAAATGAACTCACAAAAAAATCAAAATTCGAAAAGGTTCAATTTTCAATTTCAAACATCAAAAAAAGTTTAAATTCATTCAAAAAGCAGGACTTTTGCAGGACTTACAGGGCCATTCCTGAATTTTTGGAATTCGTTAGAAATGGATTTGAGAGGTTCAATCCGCGTTAGTAACCAAAGTTTCAATTTTTCGACTCAATTCCGCCTCAATTTCGGAAATCAGAGACCAAGAACTATCGCAATACAAACCGGAAATTAGAGAAAGCTTCCCTATTTTTTTATTCAAACTTGCAAAAAAAATATCAGAATTCTGCGTGTGCGGCTTATTCGTCTGTCTAGACTCTAGGTACACTTGGATTACCGGAAACCAAGCTGTTTTTAGTGGTGGTCGTGGATCTCGAGGTAGGTAAATTTTGAGGTATACGCTTTGCACCTGGAACAATGTACTCGTACCTACCTCATAGGCCCATACATGTACTTAGGTATCAAATTGCTGGCCGGATTTTGGTACTTATTTGCCAAAACTTGTTACAGTACTCGTATTATACTCGTAGCTTTACCCAGGCTATTGCATTTACGCGTCCTATGTAATATGAATCTTTATTGCGGGTCTTATAACTGCCTACACGAGTTCGCTGGTCAAATTATCATATATTTTATTTCGATTCATCGTCGTAGAGAAGGCAAAAAAACGAGTTTACAAAAAAAAAATCTATACCTAATTAGAAATAATTCCAAAACGTCTCGTCTTTAATATCGTTTCATTCTCCTTCATTAAACTCTGTACTTTAATCGCGACTACGACTGCGACCGCGAATAAGCAGGAGAAATACATCGACGACATGCTCTTTAATTATACGTAGGTACGTATATACGCGAGTATTCTGCGGTATATAGCTGCTATATCGATTTTAATAGCATTATTTTTATATAATCGAGCAACGATCCGTAGAAAAAAAAGGATCGAATTACGTCGCGACGCGTTTGCATTCGCATTTCCCATTTCCATTCCCCCTCCCTTGTTTTCCCTGCTCTTCTCGAATATATGCAACTAAACTAATTAACGAAGGTAAAAAAAAAATACGCTCAATTATACACGGATTAGTATACAGAAATAACGCCACATCTTTCGATAGTGCGATTAGATTTCTACTACAAGCAGACAACGATGATACATTAAGGGCAAAAAGGTGATACCGATGCTGAAGAACACAAGTCACAGTCAAGACTATCGGTGATAACCGATTAATCAAACGTCATAGCTCGAATCGATTAATCGAATTCCAATATTTTATATCATTGGTTGTTGTATGCGAGTTTCCTGTCGAACTAGTTCGATGCTTAGTGGAGTACTTTTTTCTCTGCAGACACATAGAAGACGGGTTAATACGAGTTTATACTGTATCTATCTGATTTTATGACACATACATAATATTTCCACCGATCAAGCCTGTAGATTATGTTTGTGTGTGTCGTGTGCTCGTGTACTTTGGTTAATGATGATGATGAAGACGAGAAGTACTACGTACAACACATGGGTATAAGGTAAACGACAGCTCTCGTGCCTGAATTAAGCGAACCAGTATCTAGTATCTAGCCAGACACGCTGTCGAATCCTTACAAATGCGTCCACTCTCGATCGCATTACCTCGGCTAGACCTTCCGAGTACCTATATTCTGTGTACACATATTACACAAGCCTCTGCATGTTGTATATTTTACGTTCGTAGCCTATGTATGTATTATGGACTTAACCTAATATGTAGTTTTCCAGCACCGCTGCATAATTACAAAGTGAATTTTTACGAGCACGTGAGGCCCACCCAGAAAGGAAATTGCGTGCGTAATTGCGTATGTCCTGTACATGAAAATACAACCTGATGTCGTACATACGATGGGGTTATATTCTTCGCATACGTAGGTATATAGTGACCAATCGACCACCAAAAAGCAACCCCACGAAATGGTTTTTTCATTTTTCCCTTTTTTTTTGTTTTTTCATTAATTAAATTATTTCCACTTTCTTGAAAGGTATTAATTTACAAGAGTTTTTTTTTTTTTTTTTTTTTTTTAATTTTATTCAATAGAATTGAATAAGAAATAGGATTTTTCAATAAAATGGTGGAAGTTCGATCAAGGAGCTCGGGAGGATGAGGTAAGGAAAATGCAAATTTATTCAGGTCAGTAAAATATAAATTTTTAATTTTCAAGTAAAGAACAGAATTCACGTAAGAAGTGAAAAATGTATGGAAAATTTCAGAGCACGATTTTAAAACATGAAAATTTGCAATTGAGGAAAAACTGGACTTCTTGGGGATTGATGCTTGGTAAAGAAAAACATGACTTTTTTCAGCAGTTTTGACAAAAATAGGGGGTTTCTTGCTGATTTTGGCGAAAGAAACGAAAAACTTTTTTGTGATCAATTTTGACAAAATATGGTTCAAGTTCTATATGCAGTAGGTGGGGAGAGGGGAGGAGGAGAAGTAGAGAAAGGAACAAACGAACGAATTTATTCATAATCAACATACAGGAAAGGTGAGGGGGGAAACAGATATTTACTGCTAGTTTAGAATAAAAACATGAGTTTGGTAATTTTGGTTTTGTAATTTTGAAAAAAAAAACAGGATTTTTCGCAGTTTTGACAGAACAGATCTTTTCTGCAATCATGTACGTAATTAATTATAATTATGTATAAAAATAGAGTATTGTGGTCAATTTTGGAAAAATTCAGTGTTGCGGTTGTTTAAAACTCGATCGTTTAAAACAGCTATTTTAAATGCAGAGAAAAAAAACATTGTTGTTTAAAACATAATTTCTATTTAAAACTGTTTTTATTGTTTAAAACTTGTTTTTTTTTGAGACCTCGTTTTTTTTGTTTTTTTTTTCAATTATTTTGAGATTTTTGACCATAGAATAAATTATCAAAAAAAAAAATTTTTAAATGATAATGTTTTTTTTACACAGATTTCACAAGAATCCATAATCTGAATTCTGGGACTCGAGCAGGGTTGTCAGTTCATTACTGATAAAGTAAAATCTAAAATCCATTCCTATAATCTACTACCCCAGTAGATTATAGATTTTCAATTTTAATCTGTTTAGGTACAATCCGGTAAAAAAAAAACAGAAGGATTTTCAAAAACTTATTTTATATAATATTTGTAAAAAAAATAAATTCGACAATCCATATGCAAAATTTGTGTAAGAAAAACATACTTTAAATCACTTCTTTTGATATCTGTCAAACGTATAAAACATAGGTACCTAAAGGCAATATACTTTTTGAATTTTATTTACATTTTTTGATTGAACAAGAACGATAAAATCAAACAAAGTTACGAAGTACCAAAAAAGTCTGAAAAAAAGAACAAAAAAACTGAATCTAAAACCACATTTACACATTGAAAAAAAACGAAATTTTTTGTTTTAAACGTGTTTTAAAAACGTTTAAAACACGTTTAAAACAGGTCAAATTTTACACTTTAATTTGGGTTTAAAACAAAAAAATTTGTTTTCAACATACAAAAAAAACTGTTTTTTGTTTTATTTTTTTTTTCAACACTGGAAAAATTAAGACTTACTTATTTATGATTTTGGAGACGATCAATTTCTTTACCATTTTGACAAAAAAACAATTTTTTTACAATTTTTTTTGCAATTTTTACCAAAAAAATGTATTTTTTTTTCAATTAAGTATAAAAAACAGCAAATAGGGTACTTTTTTGCAATTTTGGCGAAAAAAAAAACAAAAATTTTCTTTCAATTTTGGCCTTTTTTTACAATAAATCTAGAAAAAACAGGATTTTTTTGGGGAAATTTGACAAAAACTTTTTTTTTTGCATTGATGAAAAATAGAATTTTTAACAATTTTGTTGGAAATTTGTTTTTTTTATGATTTTGGAAAAAAGGGCTTCTTCACCTACAAGTTTTAAGAAAAAAACCTCATGAAATTTTGGCGAAAATAGAACTTTGTACACCTACTGGCAATACTGAAAAAGTAGATGCTTTTCTTCGACATTTTGGCAAAAACAGGACTTTTGGATTTTTAAAAAAAATTTGACAAAAGAAGAGATTTTTTTGACATTTTTTTATACTGGGCGTGTATAGTTGCCAGGATTTTTACGCCCAGTTTCGAGGGGTTAGTCTAGATTTGGTTTGAAAGATTGATTTCTTTGATGTATTTAAGAATGTTTTCCATTTGCAACTTTGAAAAAAATAAACATTTTTAAAAGTAGTAGATATGGAAAAAGAGGAATTTTTTACAATTTTATCAAAAACAGGTCTTCTAGATTTTTTTTAAATTTTCACAAAAAAAAGGAATTTTGTGCTGCTTTGAGAAAAATTTTTCAGGACTTTTATCAACAATTTAGGAAAAGACAGGATTTTTTTTGAAATTTTGACAACCGAGATTTTTTGGCAACTTTCACAAAAGCAGAGTTTTTAAAAGTATGGAAAAAGAGGCGTTTTTTACAATTTTGGCAAAAACAGGACTTTTGGATTTTTAAAAAAAAATTTGACAAAAGAAGAGATTTTTTTGCAACTTTGAAAAAAATAAATATTTTTAAAAGTACCTATAAAAAGAGGAATTTTTTACAATTTTAGCAAAAACAGGACGCTATTAGGTTTTTTTTTTAATTTTTTACAAAAAAAAGGTATTTTTTGTAACTTTGAGAAAATAAAATTTTTTTAAAAGTATGGAAAAAGAGAAATTTTTTACAATTTTGGCAAAACCAGGACTTTTTGGATTTTTTTAAAAAATTTGCCTTAGTAAAAGTTACCAAAAAATCTCTGTTGTCAAAATTTCAAAAAAATTCTGTCTTTTCTGACACAAGCAGATTTTTTTGAAACTTTCTTACAATTTTGACAAAACCCAGACATTCCTTTGGAATTTGCCAAAAATACAACTTCTTCACAATGTTGGCACCAAAGATTACTTTTTTTGGGCAAATTTTACAGAAAAAAAAACAATTACTATTTGGCAGTTTTGCCAAAAGATCTGGATAACAGAACAGAGCCAAAAATTGGGATAAGCAGGACTATTGGATATTGACAGAGACACCATGCTGTAGTCTTTATAAAAAACTCGTGTGTTTTCGCACTGTATCTATTGGAACGTGCTGCTGACCAGTAAATGTGTAAAATAGAGAGCTAAATAAGTAGCAAGATACATTAATTGTTGTGTTTCAGTAGATAATTTCTCAGACAATTTATTAGTTACTAGGTCGTTGGACAAAAATATGAATTTTTACTCAATCTCTAATTTATACAACAAATTAATAATGCTAACAGATGATAACTTTCGCAATCGATTAATTACTCGGAGGTATTACTTTTTAGTGGGTCGAAAGTCGATTGAATCACATTAACAGATTATTACCAAAATTCAATATTACCTAATTAACCTATTAACGAGCCAGCATTAATGATAATAATAAATAAATAATGAATTACTCACTCGTGATAGGTAGCACGAATATCGCCAGCCAGCACGTGATGATCTTCAGCAGATGAAAATCCTCAATTTTCATTCTGAATCTGAAATGATGAAAAAAAAAATTACACTAAAATAAAGCAATGAATAAAAAATACGAATCCTTAAAATATTAACATTAGATAATTTAAACCACACAAAAATACACATTAACCACGCCACGTGCCACCAAAATTTTACTCGGCACGTCATGTCACGTAACTTTACATCAGCTTACACACACATATAGCACATCAAGCCATCGTCGTCGTTAAATTTCGAGGACGTTTTCACATTTTTCGAGCTAAAAAGTCACCTCTAACAGAGTCGGGGTCGGTAGGGGTGAAAAATTCCGCTCGAGTAAATCCCACGATTATCATGTTTTTATCGTTCGCATAAGCTCGCGAAATTTCCCATTCGAGTTTTTCCAATATTTGTATTTACCAAAAACTTCATCGCAGGGGGTCTCTCATCCATCTAAACGTGCGTGTAGGTATTCTTACTCGTATTCTCACTCGCACATACCGAGTCGATTTTGCCTTCTTCGTACTGCACCTGCTGCATATTTAAACAGCCACGATCGAATTTCGAATACATGAGGAGGTATTTTTGGCGAACGTCAGTCGCTGAAGTGGGTACACTGGTGATAATTTGGCCAAAAATTTACCCCAGTGAGTCATTTGTTATTTCGCTGGGTACTTTATTGACTGAAAACCACAATGACACAGAGTGTATTGCACCTTTTAGCCGCAGGTTTCGAGCTGAAATCATCTCTGGCGTAAAATATTGTCCAGATACCCTACACCTTCATATTCATCGCCTAATGTACATCGTGTAAATTACTTCGACACTACTAAAAGGTTTCGAGATCAGTTTATGGTCTGAATAGGTAGGTATACTTTACCTATATTTTATAATACATTGCACGTGTAACGTATAGATGGAACTTTGCTCCCCTGCTTTCCTCTCTCTCGAGCTCATTGCTCGCAAACCTATGCTTTCTCGTACAGCTCCGGATCCATTAAAATTTAGTATACTTAGTTCGTCGGAAATCGTTAATAAACATATTCGAACTATGTATAAGAACGTCGTCGTCGTCGTCGTAGTTGTCGCCGAATACGCTCGAGAGAAAACCTCTCGAACAACGTCTTTTCCGCCCGTCGTGCCGCCGCCGCCGGTAACGTGCCGAGGAAATTAAAATTCCAATTTGTGAATAAGTTACGTCTCGTGTCGCATGTACCAGCATCGTAAATGGATCGACGTCATTTCGACTTATCGCCAAGTGCATATAATACGACTAGAAGAAGACTGGAGGACGAGCGAGTCGACCCAGCAACGACGACGACGTCGACGTCTATAAGACAAAAACAACGAGTAAAAACCTCGTCTGCGAGTTAGCTTTTCGAAATATGTACGTTCGTATACCCTACGTAATTTTATAATTGAAAAGCTAACGTACGAGTACATCGTCGTCTTAATTATGTATAGGATTTTCCACCATTATATACGTATATGTACTACTAGTTGAATTATAAACGATATTAGTGTACTCTCGTATAGGTACGATGATGTGAGTAGCAGCGCCTGATACGAGTGCGAACTCTCCGGCTACATTGCGAACCCTTCCTCTTCCTAGTCCTATCGACGAACGATCGCGCATCGATAAAGTAAACGAGTTTTAGCGACTTTATAATATATTACTTCGGTATAATTGAATTTTTTTACCAATAAAATATCCGAGAGAAGGCGATGCGATGGGATGCGATGGGATGCACGACGCGGTACGCGTGCATCTATCTATCCATATTATACTTTATACTCTTCATTCGTTAATTGAAAAGCACCTACGATCTTATCGGGTACCAGTACCTAGTCGTCGAAGTAAATTCTATTTCATTTTACATCCGATCGAACATCACAGCACTTCCTGTCTAAACGACGACAAGTTCGAACGAAAAATCATCGCTTCGTCAGAGTTCAGCGCCTCCATCAAAATACAACGATCAATGTAGACGATAATTTTTTCCATCTAGGTTTAGTCTTACCCTCATTTTAGTCCTTTTTTCTCTCATCAAAATGTCTCAAAATGACGATGGCGAATTTGAAAAAAATCATTATCAATAGATCGATTGACATAAAAAACAAATGCGATTATAAAGTTGACAATGAAGCGTTTGAAACCGAGTTATTTACGTACAAGAATGCTATTTAGTCCAACTACTCGTAGTTCAAGGAAGGAGGGTTCGTAGGGTTCGTTCGGGGCTTAGCAGGTGAATGGCAAGGTTCCTAACAAAAAGGAAAATAATATGGGAAAAGTAGAACAAAAGCAGGACTCTTGC
This sequence comes from Planococcus citri, assembly GCF_950023065.1. Classification (NCBI taxonomy): domain Eukaryota; kingdom Metazoa; phylum Arthropoda; class Insecta; order Hemiptera; family Pseudococcidae; genus Planococcus; species Planococcus citri. Next base: position 67,551,427 of record NC_088681.1, read on the forward strand.
CAGCAATTTTTTTCAAAATGTTGAGAGATTGGAGGGAGGAAGGGTAAGAAAAGACCAAAAAAAAAAGTGAAAATTCATTCGAGTGAAAATGTTTCTACTTATTTCTAGAGAGAAATCGAAAAAAATTGAGGAAATTCTAAAAGAAGATGACGAATGGAGAATTTCAAAGTTTGAATTGAAAAAAATATACATATTTTTTGCAATTTTTGTACCACAGCAAAACTCTAGCAATTTTGGCAACAATGCAGGCGTTTTGGGAGCACAATTTTTCAAATGTTTGTGATATGGGAGAGGGAGGGGGCTCAAAAAAGACCAAAAAAAAAAATGAAAATACATTCGAGTGGACATTTTTCTCTCTCCAAAGAGAAATCGAAACAATTGCGGGAAAATCCTAAAAGAAGATAAAAACGAAAAAAACTTCAAAATTTGAACGAAAAAAAAAATGTTTCTTGGAATTTTTATACAACAGCAGAACTCTAGCAATTTTGGCAATAATGCAGGCGTTTTGGGAGCACAATTTTTCTAATGTTTGAGAGGTTGGAAGAAGGAGGAGGGGCTAAAAAAAAAACAAAAAAAATTAAAATTCATTCGAGTGAAAAAAATTTTCTCTCCAACGAGAAATTGAAACACTTGGGGAAAAATTAAAAAAGAAGATAACAAATAGAGAATTTCGAAATTTGAATGGAAAAAAATATTTTTTGCAATTTTTATACAACAGGAACTTTAGCAATTTTGGCAACAACGCAGGAGTTTTGAAAGCACATTTTTTCAAATCATTCAAGGAGGAGTAGGAGGAGGAGGCGGAAGAAGGCTCGGGTCAATAATTTTCTATTTTTCAAACAAACTGTAGAATTTCTTAAGTTCAAAATATTCAATTTTCAAAACAAAAACAGCAAAAATAAAAAAAAATGAAAATTGGACGATGGAAGAAAAACGTACAAAGTTTGATTGGAAAAACGGGCAAGGGTACAGCAATTTTTCGTTACCTTGCGCGCAAAATCACAACTTTTTACAATTCTCACAAAATAGAACTTTTGAAAGCAAGTTTTTTTTCAAATGCTTTAACGGTGGGGAGGAGGAGAAGACAGAAAAGGGCCCAGGTTAAAATTTATAGGCATTTATACTTTTTTAACAAACCACTAAAAAAAATGAAAATTTTTATAAATTAAACATTTTTTTTATCCACAGAGAAGCAGAAAATGTGAAATCAAAATTCATCATTCTGAAAGAAGACAATAAAGGAAAACTTTCTAACGTTTTAGGTACCTACCTACCTACCTACCTACCTACCTATTGAAAAAATGAAAAAAACAACAATTTTTCGTTACTGGCGCACAAAATCACAATTTTAAAAGAATTTCTACAATAAAGCAGAAATTTTGAAACAGATTTTTCCAAATTTTTCAAAAAGGAGTGAAAAAAATTGAAAAAAATTGAAAATTCTGAAAGAAGATAAAAAAGTAAAAAATTCTAAAGTTTGTCAGAAAATAATTTCAAAAATTTTTTGGCAACTTTCGCATAAAATTAGTGCTTTGGGAGCGCTGAAATGAGTTGATATAATACGTATTTAGCACTCCCCAAAAACCTATGAAACAATAAAATAGGTCACAAGATATTGACGTTTTTTATACATTTTGACCAAAATTGTGTGACCCTGTACCATCATGGTTTACGAGTCCCATCATGAAAATTTCATAATTGTAAATACCATTAAAATGTACGCTTTCTGGTTGTTTTTTTTTAAATTTTCAAATTATAGCTCCAAAAATTTGTACTTTTGAAATTTTGAGGAAATATTTTTGAAATTAGTTTCAATTACTTAAAAAAAAACACAGCAAACAAATTTTTGCCAAGTTGCAGAAATTCCGATCGATCAAATAACAAAGTTGGTCATTTTGACGAGAAACAACTGCTGGAAAAAAGAAACTCAATCCCACCAGACCCAATGAGTGAAGAGGGGAGGGGGGTTGGGAATCGATGATGACGATTTTCCATCCTCCCTAATATAAAAAACATCTTGCGCAGTACGCAAGATCAACCGACTTTGCTCTAAATAACCCCCAGCAATTTACCAACATTTACCTCAGTAATTTACCAGACATTACCTAAAAATTTACCAATTTACCAAAATTTACCAATTTACCAAAATTTACCAATTTACCAAAATTTACCAATTTACCGAAATATACCAATTTACCAAAATTTACCAAATTACCAAAATTTATACCAATTTACCAAAATTTACCAAAATTTACCAGAATTTACCAAATTACCAAAATTTACTAATTTACCAAAATTTATACCAATTTACCAAAATTTATACCAATTTACCGAAAATAACCCCAGCAATTTACCAACATTTACCTCAGTAATTTACCAGACATTTCCTCACTAATTTACCAATTTTTTACTGACTATGACTTTTATTTTAATTACCCCAGTAATTTACTGCCATAGGTTTTTACCAATTTACCAAAAAAAAAAATAACCCCAGCAATTTACCAACATTTACCTCAGTAATTTACCAGACATTACCCCAGTAATTTACTTCCAAGGGTTGATACCAATTCAACAAAATAAATTAACCCACTAATTTAACAATACCAAAAATTACCACAGCAATTTAATAAAATTTACCAATTTACCAAAAATTACCTCAGTAATTTACCAAAATTTTCAACCAACTTTATTGGAAAACTGAAAATTACGCCAGCAATTTACGAAAATTTACCAATTGGAATACCAATTTACCAAAAATTACGCCATTAATTTACCAAAACAAAAATTACCCAAGCAATTTACCAAAATTTTCGACCAACTTTAATTACGAGTAATTCACCAAAAATAACTAATCATTTTATTTACTGAAAATTACTATTAATTTACCAAAAAAAAAAAAAAAATTATCAAAAGTTACTGGATATTTACCAAAAACTTAATCTTGTTTGTTAAAACAAAAATTACACTAGAAATTTTTGAGAAATTTTGATTTTTTATGGCAAAAAAATTTTGGACGGATAAAATTAACAAAAAAATTAACAAAAAAATCGACAAAAAATTTTCACCTCTTGACTCGCGCGGGGTTCGAACACCCAACCTCCGGCGCACCAATCCGCAACCTACACACCCTAACCACCCCATCTGTTTATTGGGGGTGAGCCGTTTGCGAGATATAATGGTTTACACAAATTTCAGCTTATCCATAACGTTGAAACACACTTAAACGTTCATATCTCGTAAACGGCTGAATCGATTTCGACCAAATTAAAAATTTCTCTAGTTCAGTATCAAAGCAATATTTTGCCATCATCAGTTTCGACTTAAAGTTCGGAGCTTTTGAGTTCAGCGTGACATAAATTTATACATAAATTGATATACCTATATATCTATATATAAATAAATATATATGTAAACTTATCTCGTTTTGCGCCATACGTCTTATCGTGATCAGCACACTCCAAAACGTCAAGAAAACCCACCCCCACCCAATTCTTGAACCATCATGACAAATACAATACCTCACTTTTCCGTTTCACGGCAAAGTCGGTAAAAAGGGGCTTACTTGATATTTCACCACAATATTTTGAAATGACAATTTTTGAAGAAAAAAAAATCATTTTAAAAGACTGATCGATATAAAAAATAAAAAAATAAGAACAATAAAATTCTGAACAATTAACAGCAAATGTTTTCAAATATTTAGAATTTTTCCCAAAAAACCAACAAAAAATCTTTAAAAAATGCTCGCAAGGGCTACCCTCTTTTGCACAGTGGTACCCTTATATCCAGCTTCTATTCGATCTCCTGCTAAAATCAGTTCAACAGATCACAAGTTCACTAGTACGAGAACAAAGATTCAAAGAATGAAAACTGCGTTCAACCACCTTTACTTCTCATCTCCCAAGGGATACAAATCCTTGCCGTGCTGCACATATCTGCCACAAACATCCCCATCACGACCAAAATGCACCATCTACGATGGCTCTTTTAGATGGTTTAATTTCTTTTTTGAAAAAGAAAAAAAAAAACACCAACAAAAACAAAAACCAACCCCGACTCGCTGGCGGTAATTATTCTCGACATCTCCGACAACAAAATGAATTCAAATCCGGCTCATTGTTTCGAGGCAAAGAAAAACACCGTAACAATGGCAAGCTCGGCGAAAACTTTTTCAAACTAATTGAGTGCAATTTTTCGGGGCAAAAAACTCCGCCTAAAGAATTCGACAAACTAGGGTAAGCAAAACGTCGTACACCGCCATCTGAGAGCGGCGTAACCGTGACCGGCAAAGTCGAAAACCGCATTTTACACCGAATACCTTCTCCTTAGACTTTTTTTTCTCCTTCTTCTTTCTTAATCTTAATAAAATTAACTTAGCCCATTAAAAATGTAAACAACGACTTTCGATTCGCTCGCTCGCTCTTCTCGCGACATTATTAAGTATACGCTTTTCGGGGCATATCGTATCGCGACTCCATCACCATACCAAGAAAAATACAGAACAGTGAGGGGGGTGAGAGGGGAAATTCTGCGACTCGAGCATTTTTTCTTTATTCATTCGCCTCGTGTCTCGTCGTCGTTGGCGTTTTTCTCTCGTTCTTACTTCTTTTTTTCCATTCGTACAATGTCGTTCGTCGTACCAACCACCCTGCCTCGGGTTAAAAAACTTTTTTTCCCAACTTCCAGATACAATTATTTAAAACTTAGAAAACGCGCTAGAAAGTTACACCGAGGCGTGAGTGTACTTAATTGACGTCGCTTTGTTTAATTACATCAACAGAGAAAGCACCAAAAAAAAGAAGAGAAAACGAATTCGTCGTCGTCCGTGTCCCGTCCCTTCGAAAACGACGAAGAAAGCTTAAAAAATGTCGCCGAAGCTCTCCGAGACGTGTTTTCCTTCGTTTCGGCAGGATTAACAGCTTCTGCAACGAAGCCTATTTTGGTATCCACCCGAGTCCGGAGATAGGTACCAAAATACTGGAGGGAAAATTCAGCGTTAACCTTTTGAGAAGGACGTATTTTTCAATCTGGCCTTTTTTTCACCGGGTATTACGAGTACCTAATATTATATTAGATCCTCAAGGTGCTTAGTTGAGTTTTAGCAATTGTGGCAAAAAAATCCAGAACTTTTATGAAGTAATTTTGGTAGAAAAAAAACAGTACTTGTTGGCTAATTTTGGAACAAAATGAAGACTTTTCGGAAGCTTACAAGGGAACCTCTTGAGATGCCCACCTCCGATTTGAACGGGACCGCGATTTTTGGAAAGAGCATGTTCTAAAACCCCCAAATCCAAATTTTCAGCGGCCCAAGTTCATTTTTCGATTTTTGGCGAATTTTTGAAAATCCAAAATTGACTATTTGGTGATTTATGTTTTTTTTTAAAAAGTACGTACTTGATCAGTAAAAATGTCCAAAATAAATCCTAAGACTGATATTAACCCCCCCCCCATCCGAATTTCGCCATTTTCAGCCATTCTGGAGCCTCCAGTGCGATTTTTAAATTTCTCCAGAAGTTTTGATTTGCTCCAGAAGGCATGAATATGAAGTTGGGCAGCTAAAAATCGAGTTGTGTGTTATACTCGATCTGTTTAACGAGTTTATCCACATTTGAGTCGATTTTGGGAGGGACACCTCAAGAGTGGGTTTTTTGACCATTTTTTTTTCAAATAAAAAATCCAAAAAAGTCAAAATTTTACCGTTTGCGAGGAAATTTTTGAAATTTGCACGAATCGCTCTTTTTCGAACACAACAAACCCCCCGAAAACCGAGTTCCGCCATTTCCAGCCATTCTGGAAATTCTGGAGAAATTTAAAAATCACGCTGGAGGCTCCAGAATGGCTGGAAATGGCGGAACTCGGCCTCTGGGGGTTTGTTGTGTTCAAAATACAGCGATTTTCTCAAATTTCAAAAATTTCTTCGCAAACAGTAAAATTTTGATTTTTTTTTGATTTTTTATTAAGTATGAAAAAAGCTGGTCAAAAAACCACTCTTGAGGTGTCCCTCCCAAAATCGGCTCAAATGTGGATAAACTCGTTAAACAGGTCGGGTATAACACGCAACTCGATTTTTAGCTGCCCAACTTCATATTCACGCCTTCTGGAGCCAATTCAAACTTCTGGAGAAATTTAAAAATCGCGCTAGAGGCTCCAGAATGGCTGGAAATGGCGAAATTTGGATTCGGGGGGTTAATATCAGTTTAAGGATTTATTTCGGACATTTTTACTGATCAAGTACGAATTTTTTACAAATTCAAATCAGTGGCGAACATCTCAAGCGGTTCCCATGTTAGCCAAAAATCAATGCTGTGTATTTGGATGTAATCAAGACTATTTTGTTGACAATTTTATCAAAGCATCTTTCTGACAATTTACACAAAAAGAACAATCCCTTTTCGACAATTTCATAACAAGAAATGTAATTTTTCATGCTTTTAGAAAAAACGATGATTTTTTGACAATCATAGGTAACTTCTTTTACAATCAAGATGAAAACCAAAATTTTTGACAATTTTTCGCTAAGATTAAGTTTTTTTGACAAAACAGTTCCTTTTCAACAGTTTTAGCAGAAAAATGTATCTATTTTATCATTTTAAAGAAAAATACCAAGACTTTTCGACATTCCTGCCAAAAAATGAAATTTTTTCATAATTTGGACAAAAAAAGCATTTGTACAGTTTTGGCAATTTTGACAAAAAACAATAATTTTTTACAAATTCGCGATAAAATGGGACTTTTTTGACCATTTTGGCCAAAGTTAGGACAGAAAACAGAACCTTTTCGACAATTTTAGCTAAATAATGTATCCTATTTGTAGACACTTTTGAAAAAAACTTGGATGTTTTCTTAAAACCAAACATTTAAATTTTCCATTCATAATTCTGTTTCTGAATTTTTAATTTTTTTTCAATTATTTCTGCTTCTCTTTAGAAACAGAAAATCTTGACTTGAGCCCCCCCCCACCCATCGAACCATTTGAAATTTTCTCGCAAAATCCCCACTTTTATCCTTATCCTGCATTCGCATTTTCAAATTATTCTTATTTTGTTTTTTACCCAGGCATTTCTTTTGTTCAAAGTTCATTCGCTGTATTCTTCTGCGGAGGAATGCACCAGAGTTTGAAAAAAAAACCTATACCTAAGAGCGTGCTGCTGCAAGTCGTACTCGTATTCTTTGAAAGTGCATCGGACGCAGTCTTCGAATTTATTCCTCGAATTCCTGATACTTGTTCACGAGTTAAAAATCGTGACTGTTTGTGGCTACGACTCCAGTGTTATACGATGTTCGCGATGTTCGTATAGCAACTCTGTGCTTGTTGCAAGAGCCGAGCAAGACATGCACGGTTGTTGTCGGCAATTCGCCGTTATGTTGTTTGATGGAACAAGGTGACGAGATTTTCTGTACCTACGTTTTTTTCCCTCTCATATTCTTCAGCATCGTTTCTCGCTTCGGTACAATGATGGTTGCAATGTGATAAAATGACCGAGAGAAAGAAAAATGCAAGCAACACTAAAGAATGAGAAACACCTAACGCGAAGTATTTTTTTTTTCTTTAATAAACTACTCTCGAAGGTGAGATAGTAGAAGAACAAAAAGACCCACCAAGGTAGGCTCGAATTTATTGCTGTATGATTGGCATTCTGATTAATGAAGTGTCAACCTAGTATACGAGTATATGTATAGTCGAACTAACCAAACCAAGGAGCACATGTAGGCCTACAATACATATACCTAGCTATACGTGAAAAATCATATAACACGTTATACAAATTCACCGCGTTCTTATTTCTTAACCTCGGATGGTGGCGGTGGCGTTATTCAAACCACATTATCGTTTGTATACCCCGAGTCATTGTAGAGTAGCAGAAGAACAATACGTACCCATCCAGCCATCCATTCATCCGGCCAAAAGAAAAGAAAAAACTGCATAACAAAAGCCAATCGTTTGGCCAATGTGTAGATCCCCTGCAGTAATGCACCTATTTCCAAATTCGCCATTAATAACGGAATTTTGAATGACGATGTGAAGTTTAAAAGCGCAATGTGTTTGGAATTGGGTCTACTGAAGATGGTATATTTTAGATTCATTGTGCTCAGAAGTGTATGTGAAACGGTTTTCTTATGTTTTAAGTGTTGCCTGAGGTGGCCAAGAGTCATTGTACCGAAAAGTGATGGAATTTATTAGGATGTATCTTATTTATATTCGTCATTTTGGGAACTCTGCGATGTCAACGTTTTGGTCATTATTGCCAATTTCAAAAAATCTAGAAAAATAACCAAAAATTTGATCAATTTTTTTTAACAGGTTGGGCAGGGGCTAGAGCGAAAAAATCCGCAATTTTTTCGATATCGCCCATCATTTTTCCTCTTTGAGCGTACCGAATCGTAATATTGTAGCTAGATGTGGTATTATTTTTCTATTTTATTGTATAATACTCGAGCCCCATTTGGTAATTTAAACCATCGCGTTGCCTCGATGCGGCATAAAAAAGTGGAAAAAGTATCGGAAAAAGGCGCAGATTCTCGGTAGCCGAGTAAAAAAGAATCCATTATCGAAAGCCATTTATAAATGTTACATTAATTTCGAAATATTCGTTTAGAGCTGGCAAAAAAAAAAGCACACAAGAGTAACCCACATGCATGCAACAAAAAAAGATAGAAAAACGCTATATAAATAAAAATATAGCCGGTGCTCGCGATCGTTACAATAATTCAAAACGAACGTGGTGCATACAGCGCGATAATATAGAGACAGAGGAAGATAGTAGAGAAGCAAAAAACGTCGTTATTAATTCGCGTATGTGAGTATTTTAAAGATAGAGTGAGGAGTAGACTATGCTATACTCGTATGTGTATCTGAAAATACATATATTATATCTCTATTCGACTCCTCCTTTCCTCTACACCTCCCCATGCTCTGATGGTAAGTATGGAATACGAGCCTATATGCCATACCAGACGTGAAAGAGTATACGGTGTAGTGAGTAACTGAGTATGAATGGAGAAAAAAATATGCCAAAAAAGCTGCCTGCGTCGCACTAGCATGGCGGAGTGAATTGCCGAGTCGAAGGGTGTAGCAAAAAGTGCCTAAAATGATAGCAGAAAAATAAAATTTTATAACTTTCATTCGAAGCGTAAATACCGATATAGATTTTATATTGAGAGAGTATTTCGGTAACCTACTCACGACGACACAATGTTAACACAATAAGCTCGCTCGAGCACGCCGCCTATATAATATGACGATAGCGTAAAGGCGGCGTGGCGCAGATCCGAGAGGCATGGGGATTCGGCATGACTGAAAGAGAGAGAAAAATATAGCAGCAAAAATCCTCGATAAAATGAGTACCTATAATATAAAAACGTGGTTAAAAGTTTAACAATTTCTGCAAACTATTTTCATTCCTTTATAACCGTCACTTCGTCTTTAAAAACTCGAAACTTTTAAGTGCCTCGAAGGAACGCCAAGAATGAGAATACGACCGAGCATAAGGACGAGTATGAGAGAGTGAGAGAGAAAAAAGAAATAGAACAGGGCCACGAAGAAGGGGGGGGGAAAGCTCGCAAAAGTCAACGTTACATAAGTTTTCTATGTGGTGTTTAGTACCCAAGGTGTGTATGTCGTACTGTGATCACCTTGCGGACTTGGTATGATGACGTTTGGAATAAGAGTAGTTAAGTTACACATTCGTAGAAATGAGGCAACTTTCTTTTTGGAGGGGGGGGGGGGCTTGAAAATGATCACAGCCGTCACAGGCTCTAAAAATTGTGAATTCAAAAAGTCATGGTCTGAAACGTGCAATAATATGGTGGATTGCGAAAAAAAAAAATTATCAAAGAATTTTGACAAAATTTAGTAGAGACTTTCATTTTGAGATCAAAAACATTTTTTAAAAAAACACTCACGCAGACCGACTTTTCTTCAAATAAAAATCTTTCACGAACGAATTGATTTACTTTTTTTTAAACATTTGTACAGCAATTGATCTGTTTACAATCGAATCAAATCATTTACGAACGATTAGCGATTAAATAAATGGATGGATTTCTTGTTGAATCATTCGCAAACGGATCAATCAATTATTACCGATTGATTCGGTTTTTGGGAAACTTGTATTGTATAGGAATTGATCTGTTTTCAAGCGAAGTGAGTCAAATCGAATCGAATCGAGTCATTCACAACCGATTGGCGATTGAACCAACGGATTGATTTCAAGGTGAATCATTCACGAACGAACTGATTAGTATACATGACTCATTCGCGAACGAATTGATTTGTATAAGTGAATCGTTCGCGAACGAATCGATTCATTTACTCAATTTTTGATGAATCATTCGCGAACGAATGAACGAATCAATTCATTTACTCAATTTTTGATGAATCATTCACGAACGAATCGATTCATTTACTCAATTTTTGGTGATCATTCGCGAACGAATATTAATTTGTATACGTTACTCATTCGTGAACGAATTGATTTGTATAGGTGAATCGTTCTCGAACGAATTGATCCGTATAAGTGACTCGTTTCCGAAAGAATCAATTCATTTACTCAATTTTTGATGAATCATTCACGAACGAATTGATTTGTATAAGTGACTCGTTCGCGAACGAACTGATTTGTATAAGTGAATCGTTCGCGAACGAACCAATTCATTTACTCAATTTTTGATGACTCATTCACGAACGAATTGATTTGTATAAGTGACTCATTCGCGAACGAATCAATTCATTTACTCAATTTTTGATGAATCATTCACGAACGAATTGATTTTCACAAGTGACTCATTCGCGAACGAATTAATTCATTTACTCAATTTTTGATGAATCATTCACGAACGAATTGATTTGTATAAGTGACTCGTTCGCGAACGAACTGATTTGTATAAGTGAATCGTTCGCGAACGAACCAATTCATTTACTCAATTTTTGATGACTCATTCACGAACGAATTGATTTGTATAAGTGACTCATTCGCGAACGAATCAATTCATTTATTCAATTTTTGATGAATCATTCACGAACGAATTGATTTTCACAAGTGACTCATTCGCGAACGAATTAATTCATTTACTCAATTTTTGATGAATCATTCACGAACGAATTGATTTGTATAAGTGACTCATTCGCGAACGAATCAATTCATTTACTCAATTTTCGATGAATCATTCACGAACGAATTGATTTGTGTAAGTGACTCGTTCGCGAACGAATCGAATCATTTACTCAATTTTTGATGAATCATTCGCGAACGAATTGATTCATGTAAGTGACTCGTTCACGAACGAATCGATTCATTTACTCAATTTTTGATGAATCATTCGCGAACAAATTGATTTGTATAACTGACTCATTCGCGAACGAGTCAATTCATTTACTCAATTTTTGATGAATCATTCACGAACGAATTGATTTGTATAAGTGACTTGTTCGCGAACGAATCGATTCATTTACTCAATTTTTGATGAATCATTCACGAACGAATTGATTTGTATAAGTGACTTGTTCGCGAACGAATCGATTCATTTACTCAATTTTTGATGAATCATTCGCGAACAAATTGATTCGTATAAGTGACTCGTTTGCGAACGAATCGATTCATTTACTGAATTTTTGGTAAATCATTCACGAACGAATTGAATTATTTTTTATGAATCATTTGCGAACTTATTGATTCATAAATTAAAGAATTGACGGATTCGTTGGCTAATGGTACTTTCAAAAAGTTGATCAATTCGTTCATGAATGATTCACTAAAAATTGAGGGTCGTATTGGTACTTTGTTGGAATCGTGCAGGCCTAGTGAGATTTCAATTTTCATCGAACCAAATCGTTTCAGCCATTTTCTATGTAATGAGCTTCAAAAAAATGTTGTCGCTCGATAAACTTGGAAGCTTTGAGGTTTTGGAACATAATGATGATGGCGAAATGTCCGGCTAGTAGCCTAGTTCTGAGACTTTAAATTTGATCAAACTCGCTTCAATCGTTCCTGGGAAAAGTTACAAACCGCGAGAGAGACATTTGTAAAAAAAAATCACAAAAAAACATAACCGAGTCTGACAATTTCAACAAGCAGGACTTTTTGGAAATAATTGGCAAAAAAAAAAGGATACTTAGTCGCAATTTTTGTCTTGAAATTTCAATTATTTTGTAATTTTCTGGCAAAGAAGTTAAACGTTTGGCATTGTGGCTTAAAAGCTTGACTGGAGATTTCGGCGAAGGGCAATGCTTTCTGGCAACTTTAGGAAAGCGAAGTTTAGGCAACTTTTAAAAAAAGCAACTTTGTGATTTTAGTAAAAAAAATTATACAATTTTAGCAGAAGAACGAATTCTATTTTTCAACAATTTATGGCAAAACAAATGAGATTATTTTAAAATTTTTGTTAAAGAATTTGTAAAAACTTTGGCAATTTTTGCTGAAAAAGTGAGAATATGTATTTTTCCTCTGTTTGAGAAAATTCTGCTCTTGCCTGTCTCGTCCTCTGGTCTGCATGAAATAATAGGTACACGAGCGATCATAAAAAGAAATACTGAACAATGAATATTTTACCAAAAAGCATAACTTTTAGCAATTTTTACGAAAAAAGTACAACTTTTTGGAAACATCCGGCCAAAAAGCGGAAATTTTAAACAATTTTTCGCAAAAAAACAGACATTTTGGCATTTTTGACAAAAGGCGAAACTATTTGCTGATTTTATTTACATACAATCAAGACTTCGACAATTTCAACAAAAGGCAGCTGTCTTCTTAGTAATTTTTGGTAAAAAACGAAACCTTTTAGTCATTTTTACCAAAAAGGTGAGGCTTGTTGGGAATTTTTGGTAGATAAAGAAATTTTTGGCAACTCCTTTGTCCAAAAAAAGAGACCTTATTGCGTTTTTTGTTGAAGAAGTGAGACTTTTTCGCAATTAATTTTTTGGCAAAAAAAAGGGCCTCCTCTTCGTTTTTTCAAGAACTTTTAAAATTTTCAGCCCCCCCCACCCAAAAACGAAAATTTTTTTTGAAAAAAATTTTACAAACGCAACTTTTTTGTGACTATTTTCTACGAAAGTCTCAACGGGTTGAAGTGGGGAGGGGGGGGGGTGATTCAAAAAATTGTTTGGGATGGTTTCACATAAAAACCAACATTTTGGGTGAGTTTCGTCAAAATTGAAAAAAGTGTCAATTTCACTATCATATCCTGAAAGGCTTCAGAAACCTTCACTTTAGCCCGGCTCCTTTTAGAACATCAGAAAAACAATCCTAACGCTACGATTTTAGAATTTTCACTCATTATGCAGTACAATATCGACGATTTTTGCTACATTTTTGCTTTTTCAGAAGGCTTTGGGACATTTCGAGTCTAAATTTAATTTGTTCATCGGCGTATCGCTTTACTATGCAGACAATACGCTTCGTTTGTACAAAATGTGGTGTCTTCTTTACATATATCCAACGACTAGCACTTTGAATACGTAAAGATGCGCCCAAAGAGTGTAACCACATCTCGTTGGGTTTTTGGTATAAAATGTTCGACGTATACGACGATGAGAATGGTACGAAATAAGGAAGTCGAAATTGATTATGCGAGATACCCATACCCCGAACCGTCGAGTCGTCTTCCTCTTCCTATACATATATCTACTCCATAAATATACACTTTATACAACAAGAAGAAGAGCACAACACCAAATTACACAGGCACACACCGCAGAAGTTTACACTCTTTTTAAAGGATTGAATTAAGAGTGTGGCTTTCTATAGTAGTAGGTTGTGCTGCGTATGCCACTCTTCTGCCCCTGTCTCATCTGTCGCAGTTGCTGGCAACAAAAGCGGCTACCCATTACGATCGAGACACGCATCTAGACGCATTCAATTTTTTATTCTGTAACTGACAAGCGTGACGAATACGACTCGGATATTATAGAACATATTGAAGAAACAGCACACAGCTAGAAGGTGGAGTGGTGATAATAATAACGCCGAATATAAATGTACGAAAGAAAAGGATGAAAAAATTGATACCCGGTTGAAAAAAAAAAAAACATAAAAATAAAAGTGAAAATGAAAACACATCGCGATGAGGACACAAACGATGGCATGAGCAAAAGAGTATATAGTTGGAAAAATAATCGAACGAGAGAATATCCCTCGTGTATCGTAAACTGGCGCTGCTGCGGCTTTTGGAATTAATTATTTGTTGCGCGTGAAATCGCCTCGACCAGCCCGCCAGGCCGCCGGCTAGTAGACTGGAGGCAATTTATTAGAACCGGACATTGACCATAATTGGACTTTTATTAGCTAATAAAGAGGTGCGTTGTAAAAGAAGAACACTTTAAGGATAAAGGCATCGACGTTTGACGTCATCTTTACTCGAGTTTTTATTACTTATTGCGAGGCAAATGCGTGCTATATTATACGAGTAAGTATAGGTATGGTATACGTACCTCCTCGTACACCTAGTCTTATTTATCTGTAGTAGTATGTTACGTATATAAAAATCATATATACGATACGAGAGCCTTAAGAGTTCCAGTTGATAAGGTAACATCAACCTGTACCCTTTGCAGATGGCTCGAGGGTGGGACCAATGTGTGCTTTAAGTATGTCAACGTTTCTATAGTAAATTTTAAAGCCTACGAGCAAATAATTTGGTAAAAAATTTTACGCCCTTTTGATACGCGCGTTCGTTTTTACGAATTTGTCGTCTTTTTGACGCGCACTAAATTGACAAAAGTTTTACGATCAGCGTTGGAATTCAAAACGGCGAATTTATTGCCTTTGCAAAGTCACGGTTCCTATATCAGGGTATGGTACAGATTTTACCACACATATCGTGGAAATACGACTGTATGCGCATCTTGAACCATATAAAACGTATGTTTGGCGAACGTGCAGTCTACATAAATAAATACTAGATATACGGATGGTCAACTCGTTGAAAATGTAATTTGGTTGAAATATTATTGAGAAACATTGCCATCTGGGACGTCAATTTCGAAACGAGAAAGATAACCCCCCTCTCACCCTCCTTCATTCTCCATTCACTTCTTGAAAAATATTTTTCTATAGCCATAAGGTTTTGCATTTTTGTCAAAAAATTTTGAAGAGTCCAATTTTTCTCTGATTCTACAAAAATGTCTCAAATTTTGCCAAAAAGAGAAGTTTTGTTTACTTTTTTTGGCAAAATTACCAAAAAGATCTACTTTTTTTTTAGAAAAATGAATAAAATTTCCAAAATAGTCTTTTTGACCAAAATTGTAATTTCAAATAAAATCCTACTTTCTTCATTTTTTTAATCAGGTTTCCAATTTTTTCCATTATTGACTCTGCTTCCCTCTCCCCTTCAATGAATGAAAACATTTCATGCTTAAAGCCATACTTTCCCCAAAAATTTCCAAAAATCTTGTATCATGCCAAAATTTTTAAAGAAAAAAATCATTTCTTGTCTCAAAATTTCTCCTTGCTGAAATTGACAAGAATTTCTTTTTTGTTGGCCAAAATTGCTGATAAGTATTTCGTAGGTATATTTTTAATTTTTTAGTCAAATTTTAAGTCTTTCATTCTTACCCAACTTCCTGGCTAAAAAAATGAAAAAAAACTGGATTTTATTTGAAATTTCTAAAGGAATAAAGAACTGAACTTTTTGGCAATTTTAGCAGGAAAAAACCGACATGTCTTTTTGATAATTTTGACCAAAAATATAGTCCGACATAATATGACAATAGGAATAATTGCACCACCCCCCCACCCGCCGATCCTCCGGGACAACTTTTTTCTTAAAGAGGAAATCCTAAGGAACATTTTAAAGAAAGTTGCCCAAAAAAAAGTTAGCCTTACTTACAAAATGGCGGCCATTTTGATTGACAGGTCAGCCGAAATCGCAGATTTTGCGTTTCAACATACGACTTGCACGAAATTTTTCAAACCTTACAAAGGTAGATCGAAAGATCATGCAAAAATTTATCATCTGTCAAAATTTCAAGTGCTAAAGTGCGTTTTTCGATTTTTGGTGAATTTTTGAAAATCAAATTTAGGCCAAAAATGAGGGAAAAAATCAAAATTTTACCAAATTAACCAAGAAAGCTGAAATTTGGGATATACCCTATTTTCGACATGTCAAATCGATTGGAAACGGTTTCAACCCGTTTTGAGCAGTTCTGGAGCCTCCAGCAGATTTTTGAAAATCGAAATTCCCACAAAATTCCATCAAATTGGAGTTGTAAAGCTAAAATTTATTCAAAAAACTAATTTCAATACGCTACGAAGTACTGCACGTGAATTTAAAATCGTTTTGGAGCCTC
Source organism: Planococcus citri (assembly GCF_950023065.1). Taxonomy (NCBI): domain Eukaryota; kingdom Metazoa; phylum Arthropoda; class Insecta; order Hemiptera; family Pseudococcidae; genus Planococcus; species Planococcus citri. The sequence continues at coordinate 67,567,709 of NC_088681.1, forward strand.
CAGCGACTTTTTGAAAATTCCTGAAGCCTCGAGCAGATTTTTAAACTTTAAATTTTCACAAAATTTCATCAAATGGAGATGGAATAAGCAGAAATTTACTCTACACTACAATTTTAACACCCGCTAAAGACGACTTCGGGTGGGTTCAAGTTATTTTAGAGCCTCCAGCCACTTTTTTGAAAATTATTGGAGCCTCCAGTAGATTTTTGAAACTTGAAATTTCCTCAACATTAATTTATCTAATGGAGTTGGCAAGCCGAAATTTTCTTCGCAGACTACATGGTGGTTTCAAATGGTTTTGAAGCTTCCAGCTACTTTTAGGAAATTTAAATTTTCCAAAAAAACGCCATACAACCTTTCAAAAAGTCGCTGGAGGCTCCAAAACGTCTTAAAATCCACCAGCAGTCAACTTCGTAGCGTATTGAAATTAGTTTTCTGAATAAATTTCGATTCTCCATCTCAGTTTGATGAAATTTTGGGGAAATTTCAGTTTCAAAAACCTACTGGAGGCTCCAGTAATTTTCAAAAAAGTCACTGGAGGCTCTAAAATGACTTGAACTTTAAAATTGGAGTGTAGAGATCTTATGGCAATAGAAAAATATTTTTCCATTCTTTCCTCAAAGTTTCTTGAAAATTTTTGTTTTTTACCAACATTTTTAAAAAAATTAACCAAAATTTCATGTTTTGTTTTGTTTTTTTTTTCGTGTTTTAATATCAAATTGAAGTTTTCTATTTTTAACCACTTCTGTTCTTCCCAAAAAGGTGAATAAAACTTCCCTTAAAATCCAAATTTTTTCAAAAATTACCAGAAAGTCTCGTTTTTTACAAAATTTTTAACAAACGAATTGCACTGTCTCGCCAAGATTTCTAAAGAGGTCTCACGTTTTACCAAATTGTCGAAAAAGCCTGTTTTTTTTCAAAATTTTCGACAACGTCCTGCTTTCTCCAGTTTTTCAATCAAATTTCAATGCTTTCCATATCCTCTCATACCAAACAATAAATCAATTTTCGTCTTAAAATTCTGTTTTTTTTTTTAAATATTGCCAAAAAGTTCTGCTTTTTCAATTTCTTTTTTTCATTTTTCCTATTTTATTTTTTATAAAACTGAAAAAAAATAAATAAATAAAAATTTAAAGAAATTTTTTCTTGAATATTTTGACCCCTTTCCTTCCCCAACAACCTTCTACGAACAAAATTAAAATCTGAAAATATCCTGCTGGAAGTCGTGCTTCTGTCCTGATTTTGCATGGTGCCTTCTTCATTTTCCTAGCCCTCTGTTCTGAGAACCACTGTTAGTATCACAAAGAGAGTTAATAAAAGTGTTGATACGAGTATTCTAGGAACTAATTATTCGAAAAAATTATGGAGATTATTATTGAATTTGTAATTTTTATATGAACAATTTGGTAAAGAAGGCGATTGTTGACATGTTCCAAAATTCGTTTATGGTCTTAGAATCAACTTCATTTAGTCTACGAAATATGTTTTTTCACACGTTCGTTTCAAAAACATATCTACTATTTTTCAATCAATTCAGTCTCAAATGTGTAATTACAAATTATACTTACAGCACATAAACGACGACGATATCGTTCTTGAAGCTTCAACTTTTTTCACCCATGAAAATTCACCCCCCCCCCCACCCTTATCAACAATATTATTCCCACGTATTACACCGAGCTTTAAAAAAATATATTCGTATAAAATTGAAATCGCGGTGAAAAAATCCAATATCTCACCCTTTTTTTACGCGAAATTAAAAACACCATTAAATTGCCTCTTTTTTTAAAAAGCCTCGCTCGCCTCGAAGCTTGTCACTGTTTTGCCGAAATTCGCGCCCGTCTTTCAGCATATTTAATTTAAATTGTAAAAAAGATTAGTCATTTTATTATTTTTGACATTTGGGAAGAAAATAAACCTCTCGTCTCTTTCTTCTACTTTTTTTTTTTTTTTTTTTTTTTTTGTCACAGCTGTATAATCTCGTCTTGGAAATCTTTGTTGCGGTAGAGAGAATTTAGAGTTGCAGCAGTATTATACGGTGGAAGGTGCTCGGCTGCTCGCTGGCGTATCATTTAAAGCACTCGTAGAAGTGCCAGTCATATTAGTACACGACCAACCCTCAAAAGTTTTCAAGTTGATTTGCATAATGCATTTATAAAGCTGAAACGAGTCGGAACTGTACTCAATTTATGCTATATTACGTTATAAGAGCGAGACCGGGTGTTCTGAAAAGTTTACAATCCATACGTACGTACGAGGTAGGTATTAGGTGTATACCTCGTCGTACCTGTATTATTTCGTCGAACGAATCCTACTATTTATACGAAATGATTTTCATAAAATATCGAATTTCATCGCTAAGTCGCAGCAGTATTTCTGCTGCTCGACTTGTTCTTACTCTGGTCTAGTGTATTTTGTACCTGTGCTTACGTACTTACAATGGGAGGGCTGAAAAGTTGAAGCTCGACAAACGAAAATTAATTTTAGGCAAGAATGTTGCTCGTTGTTGTTGAAGGGCTGCAAATATCCCAGATATTTCATATACGTAGGTACGAGTACGAGTGAGCCAGAATACCATCTTTTTCGAAAAGGTCGGCCGAAAAATTCTTCTTGCACATATACGAGAGGAATCCGAATTTTTGCTGTATGTTTTGTTGCACGATGTTCCTCGTGTATTCATCCAGGTTGCTGTTATTCGTACATTTGCGGGGGTAGTTCTACATTTCGCATTCATAAGCAATATTTCACCGAGTTCAATATCGAACGCCATACGTGCCACACTTGAGAGTACCTTGTATGTAAAGAAAAAAAAGGGGTAACTGGATTTTAGGTAACCCCTGCGGTCCATCGCTCGTCGAACAGCATTTTTTCCCCATCTCCGCATCAGCTCGATCAAAAACACAGCGATTCAATGGCTGAGATGGAGAATGGGCGAGGGGGTTAACTCGGCTGTCGCATAATACTCGATCAGCGAGGACTGGAGCATGTCACGTTGAGATCCTGCGTCATCGTCATCATCGTGGTTTTCTCCTTGTCATATCGTCATCGTCGTCGTCGCTCTGTACGAGTATAAAACCGTCATACAATAATATCCTCCTGTCCTGGCTGCCTAACCTAAAGGTACTTTGACATGAAAAGAGAGCACACAGGCTATACACACACACACTCTCAGCTCTGTATGCTATAGACATTACCTACCTACGTTGTTTTCAACCAGTCGACGACACAACTCGAAAGGACTGAGGGACCCCATCATAAAACAATCGTATTGTATGTCAAACACTCTCTAATTACAAATAATACCATCGTCGTCTCGTTCGTATTTGTATACATATACTGCATATATGCAACCTCTTATTGGTATACGTACCTATAGAACCTCCTATGGTAGCTCGACTCGCGTTTACTAGAGTCCCCCTGGCCCCTTTCATCGCCATCTAATACGCGTTTATTCGATTAAGTCCTCCGTTATAATTTTATTGTGTGCGATAGAGACGACGTAGAGACGATACCCATCGTGTGAGCTCTCTTCCCTATACTCAGCACTCCCTGCAGCCAGCTAGGCTATAGACTAAGTACGTTTGTCGGCTTTAATTAATTTCAAATCAGCGCATTTCAATTCTAATATACTGTATAGTGTACCTTTGGCGAAAATTTTCCCAGCCATTAGATTGACGTGATTTTGCTATCTCGCTCGGTCGACTTTTTTTTACCTATTTATAATGTATCCCTCTTCGTCTTCGTTGACACGTCTAACACGCTTGTTATTGCCTTAAAAATACCGATATTTTATAATAACGTTGTCGTCGACGACGATGCTGGAGCGAGAAAAAAAATACGAAATAAAAAAAAAGAGAGCGGAAGAAAAAATAGGTACCGAGGCTTAATGGAAACTAAGCTGAGAAAATCGAATACACCGATGTCAGCGTCAAATGAAAAATAATAGCCAAGGAATAACATTTACCTTGTGGAGATCCCTCCTGATCCCTACATCTGCTTAGTTCGTCGTATCGTCGACTTTTGCTTCACCTATATAAATATTTTTTGCCTTCGGAAAAGTGCAAATTTTCCATCGACGTTTTTCTGGAAAATCCTGAAATCCTGATGCGGATATTTCTGCTCTGATGAAGGTGAAGACTTAGAGGATGGGGAGAGATATATTGACCGGAAATTCTTCCAATCAGGTCCGGATTGATTGAACAGCTTATCGAACCAAAGTTCCTCGACGATGATGCTAAAATGGCCTACAAAGGCCAATGTGGGAGAATTGGTTCATTATTTTGGCGAATATCGTTCGCGAAGGAATTTTTTTCAATCAATCAATTTCATTTTGATTCATTTTTAGTGAATCATTCGCGAACAAATTGATTCATTTTAAGTGAATCATTCGCGAACGAATGGGTAAATCAAGTTTCTTGTGATATTTTGATTCAGTTTTGGTGAATCGTTCACGATCGAGTTGATTCATTTTTAGTGAATCATTGGCGAACGAATCGATTAATTTTTAGTGAATCTTTGGTTGAATCGTTCACGAACGAATTGATTAATTTTTAGTGAATCATTCGCGAACGGACTATTTCATTTTTAGTGAATCATTCGCGAAGGAATGGGTAGATCAAGTTTCTTGTGATATTTTGATTAAGTTTTAGTGAATCGTTCACGAACGAATTGATTAAGTTTTAGTGAATCGTTCACGAACGAATTGATTAATTTTTAGTGAATCATTCGCGAACGAATTAATTCATTTTTGGTGAATCATTCGCGAACGAATGGGTAGATCAAGTTTCTTGTGATATTTTGATTCAGTTTTGGTGAATCGTTCACGATCTAGTTGATTCATTTTTTGTGAATCAATGGCGAACGAATCGATTCATTTTTAGTGAATCTTTGGGTGAATCGTTCACGAACGAATTGATTAATTTTTAGTGAGTCATTCGCGAACGAATTGATTTATTTTTAGTGAATCATTCACGAACGAATTGATTCATTTTTGGTGAATCATTCGCGAACGGATTATTTCATTTTTAGTGAATCATTCGCGAAGGAATGGGTAGATCAAGTTTCTTGTGATATCTTGATTAAGTTTTCGTGAATCGTTCACGATCGAGTTGATTCATTTTTAGTGAATCATTGGCGAACGAATCGATTCATTTTTAGTGAATCTTTGGGTGAATCGTTCACGAACGAATTGATTAATTTTTAGTGAGTCATTCGCGAACGAATTGATTTATTTTTAGTGAATCATTCGCGAACGAATTGATTCATTTTTGGTGAATCATTCGCGAACGGATTATTTCATTTTTAGTGAATTATTCGCGAAGGAATGGGTAGATCAAGTTTCTTGTGATATTTTGATTCAGTTTTGGTGAATCGTTCACGATCGAGTTGATTCATTTTTAGTAAATCATTGGCGAACGAATCGATTCATTTTCAGTGAATCTTTTGGTGAATCGTTCACGAACGAATTGATTAATTTTTAGTGAATCATTCGCGAACAAATTTATTAATTTTTAGTGAATCATTCGCGAACGAATTGATTCGTTTTTAGTGAATCATTCGCGAACGAATTGACTCATTTTAAGTGAATCATTCGCGAACGAATTGATTAATTTTTAGTGAATCATTCACAAACAAATACATCAAGTTTCTTTTAATATTTTTTTTTCAGTTTTGGTGAATCGTTGACGAACGAATTGATTCATTTTCAGTGAATCATTCGCAAACGAATAGATCAAGTGTCTTTGGATATTTTGATCGGGGATTGTACAAAATCAGCACTGCCTTCTCCGAATTGCACAATTTCGGACTTGGTCTATAACATATACAATGTTTTGAAATTTCATTCGATAATTTTTTTAAATCTTGGTCACCTTTCAACTTTTATAAATTATTTTTTTTGTATGACAATTTTCTTTTGAGATTTTACTACGCCTCGAAATGTTTTTGATCCCCAAATTTTTTCATCTCGAAACATTTTCGTCTTCAGAATTTTTGTCAGAGCATCGGAGGATTCCTTATCTGAAGATTTTTCGTTTTTAGGAAAGGGGTGTCAAAATTTCTTCAAACCAAAATCTGTATTTTTTCAAAGAGAACCACAAAAATAATATGGAAGGAGATTGAAAATTCTGAAAGAAAAAAAATATGCAAAATTTTCACTTATGATGAAACAAAAAATTGGTAATTCTGACGAAAAAGATCTCTGTTCATTCTTTGGAAAACTTAAAAAACTAGAAAATGTCAGAAAATCTTTTTGTTCCTGGCATTTGAACCCCCCTCCCTCCCTCCCTTGCTCACTCATAGTGAAATCTCGAGGTTTCACTTGGATTTTTTCACTCAAAAACCCCTTGAAAATGTTACGATTCAGTTATTTGGGATTTGGAAACGACAGACAAGATCCACTCCTCCCTCCCTCGACCTCCCACCTTCATTCTACATGATTTTAGCTTCATAAGTACCTGACAAAAATTTGTGGGTCAATTCAAAAACTCGCCCCATCTGTTCGAAATTTGAAAAATTGCCCCCCCCCTTCTCACCTACTTGATGCTCGAAAATGTGAAAAAATAGTCAGGAAAAGCGGAAAACTCGTGAAAAATAATTTCTCTGAAACACTGTACTTACATCCTACTGACGTCACACAGTCGCTTATTAAACTTAATTTACTTCAATCGAACCCACTCACTGCACAAAAATTTTCTTCTAGGAAAAGATTAATGAATACGGAATGACGTCAGGTTGGTTTGCTGTATTGAAAAAAGTTGCATCTACTCGTATCGTCGAGTCGACTACAGCAGCAGCATTTTAAAAGTTAATTGCAGTATTAAAAGCGATACATAATTGCATTTAAAAAGCGACGACGACGATGGGACGCTACGCTCGCTATATGCAACACATAGAATAACTCGTATATTCTTATATTATTATACGTGTGTAGACGATGGGCAGACAGACGAACGGACGGACGGTATAATAAAAGGAGCCGATAGTGTAGCATATATAGCGTACTATAAAGAGTATCGCCGCCGTTGACCCGTATACTGACCCCGAGACACGTATCTCGTTCACCTACCGAAAACGAAATCTTGAACAACAACAACGTTGTCAAATCCAAAGTTCCTTCATTAAATTATCGCGCAAAGCGGAGATGAGAAAAGTCCGGCGTGCGGCAGCGGCGACAAAAAGTGAACGGTGAAGGCTGCAGGAGAGGAAACGGTGCACTGGTAAGTACAGTATGAAAGAAAGATGTGCCTCTTCGCTTCTTCAGTTTATCCTTAACTTCGTTCTTGCTGGCGGTAATTAGGTAGTGTATCTGTGTATACGAATCATTTGGAAGTTTTCTTCTGCTTCGTCGTCGTCGTCGTGGACCGTAAAATACCCCTTCTTCAGTTCCCTCCCTTTGGAAAAAGTGTGCAATGTGAGATAAAGTTCAACTTTCTAATTTTTGCTCGGAATATCTTAAAAGAGAAAAAAAACAAAAAAGATTCGTGGAGTAACCTTTTAAACTGGCACTCTCCGATTTGAAAGAAACGAAGCTTGTACGAGTAGATCAAAAAATCATGTCCAAATACAGTTTTTTTTCGAATTTTTCAAATTTTCAAAAATTTGCTGTTGATTTAAAGATGAACCTGATTATATGAAATTTTGGTTAGAGAGGTTCGAGGACATGCTCTTTCGATCTAGCTTCGTTTCGTTCAAATTGGAAAGTGTCAGTTTAAAAATGGTTTTTTGTGTAAGCTGTAGGTACTTATAAGCTTTTTGTGAAAAATTTTCAAAATTGACAGAATCCTTTTCTTAGGAATGCTAAATTTATTACACCACAATTGGCCAAAATGTATACTGGTTTGAGAATTTTTTATCCAATTTTCACCAAAATTACAGAATGAAAGACTCTATCTGGTAAATTTTCACATCTTGAAAAATTTGAACTTTTTAGTCCGGCATATGACAATACAGGTAATTGCACCCCCTCCCCCCGCCGATCCTCCGGGACAACTTTTTTCTTAAAGGGGAAATCCTAAGGAACATTTCAAAGCAAACTTGCCCAACAAAAAGTTGGCCTTATTTACAAAATGGCGGCCATTTTGATTGACAGGTCAGCCGAAATCGCAGATTTTGCGTTTCAACATAGTACTTGCACGAAATTTTTCAAACTTTACAAAGATAGATCGAAAGATCATGCAAAAATTTATCACCTGTCAAAATTTCAAGTGCTAAATTGAGTTTTTCGATTTTTGGTGAATTTTTGAAAATCGAATTTAGGCCAAAAATGAGGGAAAAAAAATCAAAATTTTACCAAATTGACCAAGAAAGCTGAAATTTGGGATATGCCCTATTTTTGACATGCCAAATCGATTGGAAACGGTTTCAACCCGTTTTGAGCAGTTCTTGAGCCTCCAGCAGATTTTTGAAACGCGAAATTCCCACAAAATTCCATCAAATTGGAGTTGTAAAGCTAAAATTTATTCTAAAAACTAATTTCAATACGCTACGAAGTACTGCAGGTGAATTTCAAGTCGTTTTGGAGCCTTCAGGGACTTTTTGAAAATCCCTGAAGCCTCCAGCAAATTTTTGAAAATTTAAATTTTCACAAAATTTCATCAAATGGAGATTAAAAGCTGAAATTTACTCTACACTCCAATTTTAACATCCTCTGAAGACGACGGAAAATTGAAATTTCTTAAAAGTAGCTGGAAGCTTCAAATGCATTTGAAACCACCATGTAGTCTGCGAAGTAAATTTCAGCTTGCCAACTCCATTTGATAAATTAATGTTGCGGGAATTTCAAGTTTCAAAAATCCACTAGAGGCTCCAGTAATTTTCAAAAAAGTCGCTGGAGGCTTTAAAATGACTTGAACCCACCTGTAGTCGTCTTCAGAGGGTGTTAAAATTGAAGTGTACAGTAAATTTCAGCTTTCCATCTCCATTTGATGAAATTTTGTGAAAATTTAAAGTTTCAAAAATCTGCTGAAGGCTTCAGGAATTTTCAAGAAGTCGCTGGAGTCTCCAAAACGACTTGAAATTCACCTGCAGTACTTCGTAGCGTATTGAAATTAGTTTGCAGAATTAATTTCGACTCTCCATCTCAGTTTGATAAGATTTTGGGGAAATTTCAAATTTCAATAATCTACTGGAGGCTCCAGTAATTTTCAAAAAAGTCGCTGAAGGCTCTAAAATGACTTAAACCCACCTGAAGTCGTCTTCAGAGGGTGTTAAAACTCCAGTGTAGAGTAAATTTCAGCTTTCCATCTCAATTTGATGAAATTTTGTGGAAATTTAATGTTTCAAAAATCTGCTGGAGGCTCCAGTAATTTTCAAAAAAGTTGCTGGAGGCTCCAAAACGACTTGAAGTTTACCTGCAGTGCGTCGTAACATATTGAAATTAGTTTTTAGAATAAATTTTAGCTTTACAACTCCAATTTGATGGAATTTTGTGGGAATTTCGCGTTTCAAAAATCTGCTGGAGGCTCCAGAACTGCTCAAAACGGGTTGAAACCGTTTCCAATCGATTTGGCATGTCAAAAATAGGGCATATCCCAAATTTCAGCTTTCTTGGTCAATTTGGTAAAATTTTGATTTTTTCCCTCATTTTTGTTTTTCAAAAATTCACCAAAAATCGAAAAACTCAATTTAGCACTTGAAATTTTGACAGGTGATAAATTTTAGCATGATCTTTCGATCTATCTTTGTAAAGTTTGAAAAATTTCGTGCAAGTCCTATGTTGAAATGCAAAATCTGCAATTTCGGCTGACCTGTCAATCAAAATGGCCGCCATTTTGTAAGTAAGGCCAACTTTTTGTTGGGCAAGTTTGCTTTGAAATGTTCCTTAAGATGTCCCCTTTAAGAAAAAAGTTGTCCCGGAGGACCGGCGGGGGGGGGGGTGCAATTACTCCTATTGTCATATGCCGGACTATTTATGTACGAGCTTTCGATGAAAAATTTTCAAAATTTATGGAATCTCATTTTTACAAAAAATGAAATTCTTTATGGAACGACCTTGAAAAACTCAATTTTTAAAATATATTTTTTTTTTACAAATGAAAATTCCCAACGTCAATCTTTTTATTTTTGAGTAAAAAATTTTTCTATTTGAAAATTATGTCACTCTCCCATTTTTAATTGTCACAACTTGTGCAGAAAATCATTTTTTTTTCTCTCAAAATTTTGGATTTTGGCTTCAAACCCTCCCCCCTCCCTTTCCCCAAAAATGCTTCGTTTTTTGAAATATTTTGAGCAGAGGAAGTAGAAAGCTGAACTTGATCGAATGACTTTTTCCCTTTTCATTCGCACATCGCATATGGACCATCCTACTCCAATATATTTTTAGAACGAAGAAAAAAAAAATCAAGAAATCTGGCTCGACGTGTATTTAAATCGAGGGAAAAATCGAAGTATCGCTAATAGGATGAATGCGGGGGCAGATAAATCTATATTCAATTACCAATACGAGTTTCGATTCAGATTTTACGACGCGAAGGGATACGTAGGTTCAGGTTCTGTATATGTCTGTATTTATACTTGGCATAGGTAATCATTGTTATGATAATATACTCGTTATACAGTATATCGAGCTCATAAGAAACGATCTTCTTATATGTACCTATAAAGGCGTAGATAGAACTTTACCATAATACAGTGTGCGATATGGTAGCATCTCTGAATCCACACAAAAAATACTACTTCACAAATGTAGGAAATGATTTGTGAAACGGCAGCAAGCAGCACAAGCCAGCAGTATAGTTCCTCGACGTGGAGGCGTTCGTGTTGCGGAGAAAATATGTCTAAGAGATTTTTTTCGCCGCTCGAAAAATACAACAAAAAAAACGAAAAAGATAAAAAAAAAGATGAAATACTAAAAGACTCGCTGGCTGGCGAAAGTCGAAACTAGATAATGCTGGGAATTTCATCTCTGGTTGCAGCAATACCGCCAACGAGAAGGAAAGAGTAAGTAGGTATATAAGGCAACGAGAAACACGCTCATATCGGTTACCTTTGAAACAATTTCAATTTTGACTCGACGACGAGTATTATGGCACGAGAAAAAAAGAGTAGCTGCTGGTGCTGGATGAACCAGCAGCATCGAGATGGAAAAAAAAGGTATAATATACAAACCGAGAGAGAATATTCAAATTCCACACGAAATAAGAATTATTCTACGTATGTGTGCTCGAGAGGAAAGAGTGTCTCCGAGAGAGCTCGGCGAATAATACGACACGGTCGTCGGTGTGATGGCGCTCCGCGTATACTCGTATTCTACGGTTCTCGTTTTTTTTTTCTCTCTCTTTCTGGATTTACCCTATATTTGTTTTGAGAGAAGTTATTACACCATTACAATAACGATTACGACGACGACGCTTTATAGTACTCATTTTTCACAGCTACCGAACATGTACAATTGTACACCTCGTACGAGTATAGTAGTCGTGTATGTGGTAGGTACGTAATATCACATCTGCGCGCACCCGGACCCAGACTCCCAGATCTGGACCGACGACCGAACTTTTTTAAAGCTTCGTTATTGTCTTTTTTATCGTATTGCTTAGCTTATATAAACTCGTCTAGCGTCGTATTATTAGTACCTATCCTGTGAGTGGATCAAGTCTATACAGGAAGAAGGAGTAGTCTAGTCGAGTCGAATTAGCTGGGAAATTGATTCTGTTTATAAAACATACGGTCAATTTAGGTTTTTGGATTTGTGAGGGTTAGTTTGTGGTAGTCTCGAGGTTTCATTCACCTGTCTCTCTGGCTGGCGTGGTGTCTAGCTATTCACTTCCATTTTTAGATACCTCGATGTGATTCATTTTTAAAGAGCAGCAGTCAAACGACGAGGATTCAGCGTAGAATGTGACAGGCAGATGTAGGAGAGAAGGGGTCAAACTCGAATTTACTCAAAAATTGTCTAAAAGGAACGGAGAACTTTGATACTGTAGTGGGGACTAGGGACTCCTAGTTACCTACCTAGTGGGGTAATTATGCCCAGGCTGGGGGTAAGCTAACTGGATTAGCGCCCTCTGGTGGAGTAGTTCCATCCAGAGGTAGACCCTGCCGAAAGCTCCTGCCTCTGTGCAGTTGTATTTATCTCATTGACGTAGCAAGGCTTTAACGCTGGCCTCTTACCGTCGTAAGTACAACGCTCAGCAGAAGAATAGTAACCTATTGTATGGTGTCATACGTATGCACGTATGGTGTCATACGTATGCACGTATGACCAAGTTACCTCTTTGTCTAATAAACGTATAATAACCAGTGCTATGCCTCGTTATTGATTATTAGGTACTGGGGTCCCTAATTACTTGTTGGGTCTGACGTAGTATAGCCGAACTAGGGGCGCCCCCGGAGTGGATAACGCAGGGAGTGGCGCACTGAGAGGGCTAAGTTGGATTTCCCCCCAACAATACAAATAAATTCTACGATTTTTTCGGGAAAAAACTTGCTCTGCTCAGCAAAAAAGAACAATCCTTCGAGTGCCAGGTGGCGTTGCCATCTTTCATCACTCTGCACAGATCTTTGACGTTCACTCTCTTTTTTCTAATCACTGCATGTATGTACATAATCTTATGTGAATAAAATTTTCTTTCAGCTTACCCATAGGCGACTTCAAACTTCAAAATAATTATTTTGTATTCCTAATCACGCAAATTATTTCTTCTTTATGAACTTACCTGCAAAAAGATGAAAACAACAATATGATAAATAATTACTCAATATTACAATTACATATTCATTAAGTTTCAGTACAATAATTATTTTCCATCTTGAATTGGCGGTGGAGGGGGGTGAAGGAGGAAAAACTGTCAGAAGAATAGTCTCTAATTAATGACATGAGATTTCTTCGATGAAAACCTCGAATTTAATCAAACTGAGGTAGGAAGCTGAAAATTTGATTTATAATCCTATTTTCGACCACCTTAATCGACTGGTGGTGGTTTCGAACCACTCTGCAGCCTCCGACGAATTTTTGGATTTCAGGGCTGGTACTCAAAATGCAAAACTTTGACAATCTTTGCAAAAGTGATACGTTTTGGTCATTTTTGGCATAGAAGCGAGGTTTTTTGGATAAATGGGGGGAGGGGGATAAAAGTAAAAGTTGGTGCAATTTTACTAAAAAAAAAAAACGAGGATTTTTTTTTATAGAAATAAAAACTTTGAGCAAAAAGCGAATTGGCAAAAAAGTGATTTCTTTTAACAATTTTTGTAAAAAAAAAAAGGTGAAATATTTTTCCACTTTTCGATAAAAAGCGAGACGTTTCGGTAATTTATGTCGAAAAAGCAAAACTTTTGAGTAGTACTCAATTTTTGGAGAAAAAGTGAGATTTCGTAGCAATTTTATTTTTCTGAAATTGAGATTTGTTGCCATTTCGGAATTTATAGAGCAGGAAAATAACGTAAAAAATCGAGAGCGAAAAGGAAAAAATTGGCACATACATTTTTTTTTCGGGAATGTGTTCAGATGAACCCCCTGAACTAACAAAAAAAAAACCGCACCTTCTACCCCTGGAGCTAACTTTTTTAGGGGGCTAAAACCGGTTCCGATTCACGTTTTTTGCGATTTGCTCCGAAAATATTAGGTTTACGATAAAAAGTACCATGACAAAAAATGTTCCCCTTCAAATTTTCGACAATTTGATACTACGCTCGATACCATCCCTCAAGGGGTGGAAAGAGTAGCGTGTTTCAAAAAAGGTCAGTTCAATAAATTGATTAAAGTTACCACTTTATATCATTCGTTTTCACTCAATTTTTTTTTACAAAGTCTACTCACTCAACTATTAATTACACCACTATCGATTGGTCTTCAATCCTCCACGGGGGTTGGTAGGGGGGGGGTGCTTGAGTTTTTAAGTAACACACAACTGAATCATGCATTTGAAAAACTATGTAATCTGGACATGCGATATATCGAATAGTATGTTTTTGAGGACGCTGAATACAAATACCAACTTATTTTTTGGGTCCAGTTCCTCAAAGACCCTCTGTGCCCCAAAAATGGGGTTAAAATTTTGAAAAATCGTGAAAAGTCGAGTGATATATCGAATGGTATGTTTCCGAGGTCGCTGAGTACGAATATGAACTTATTTTTCGGGTCCCACCCCCCAATGTCCTTCTGGGCCCCAACAAGGGGGCTACAATTTCAAAAAATCATCAAAAAGTCGAGTGATATCGTTTTTTTTTTGGTAGTTTAGGGGGTTCATCTGAACACATTCCCGAAGAAAAAATTTATGTGCCAATTTTTTCCTTTTTAAACTCGCTATTTGCCCGCTCTATTATGAAAATACCTAATTGACAAAAAAGTGGATACTTTTTCGTAATTTTTGTCAAAAAAGCGATACTTTTCTCTATTTTTGGTAATTTTTCACAATTCTCTTTGCAAAAAAGTGAGATTTTTTCGAGAAAAAAATGAGACCTTTTGGAATTTTAGCCGAGAAATCACAATTTTTAAAATTTTTTAGCAAGAAACGAAGCAATTTCGACATTTTTTCTTGTAATCTTTAAAAAGTAGGTCCGAAATTTGCAAAATATTAGTTTTCCGAAAAACCAAAAGCTATGTACTTTTAGTAACTTGAGTACATTGGTTATTTGAAAAGTAACAGATTACGAGACAGAATGGCTTCATTGGGTAAAATTTTGTTTAAATTTCAATTTTCAAAAATCTGCTAGGCTACAAGACTGCGCAAAACCTGGAAGTAGAAAAAAGGATTCATGTGAAATTTCAGCTTTCAGATCAATTTAAAATCCCTGCTTTTTTCCTATTTCAGCCCAAAAATTTACCAACAATCAAAACATTTTTGTTTCAAAAACTCGTTTATGGCGAGCGAAAGTCCATTTGAACACTTCTCATGGCACTCCTTGAAGATCTGTAGGTAATAGGGTGGTTCTTATTATTTTATGCTTGGTGGAAATTTTTTTCCAGATTTTTTTCTGCCCCCGCCCCCTCAAGTGGTTCCATTTGATAGAAAAATTACTCCTAAGTTTCAACCCCTTAAGCGAAAAAAGTGGTGCTAGATTGCCCACCCCCCCCCCCCATTTTTTAAAAAATAAAAAAATGGAAAATGAAGCATTTATTAATTTTTGATTTTTTAAAATTCTGTCTCCTCCCAAAATTCTCCATTTAAACCAAAACAGTCTTAAATTTTTTAAAATCATCTTAGTGGGAAAAAAGTGAGAGATTGAAGGTGTTCAAATTTGCTATTTATTGAACAATAAAATCGCCATAATGATTTTTTTCTTTTATTTTGTTTGGTTCATTTGTTAATACTAATAATTCATTGAAACACAGCTAAGTATATGATCCAATTTCAATCTTCTTGTACAACGAAATAGCAAATTTGAACCCCCTCCTGGTTATCATTGTTTTCTTACAGATGAAGGAATAACAAATTTTAAAGGCCATTTTGGTTCAAGGGGGGGGGGGGGTATTGGGATGAATTAGCATAAAAGCAATCAAGAATAAAAAAATTGCATCGTTTTCTATTTTTCTATTTTTTGGAAAATGGATTGGGCACCACTTTTTTTTTCATTGAGAGCAAAAACAAAATTCGAGAATTATTTTCTCACCAAATGGAACAACTTGGGGGGGGGGGCAAAAAAATCTCAAATTTGAAAATAAGAACCACCTCAATCTGTAATCTCCAGAATATGATTAGATACTCCTGAATTGCTTGAAATCCTCTCCCATCGACTCAGCACGTTGAAATTAGGGTTATAGACTGAATTCTAGCTCTTCAATCCAATTTCACTGGATAAAATTTTGTTCAAATTTCAGCTTTCAAAAATCTGCTGGAGGTTCCAAAATTGCCCAAAATGGTTCAAAATCATCTTCAATTGATTTGGAGATGGAGGGGGGTGTGTGTGTGTGAAAATAGTCAATTTCAACTTTTCAGATCAAATTTGGTAAAATTTTGATTTTTTTGATTTTTTTCTCAAATTTGATTTTTAAATACCTATTTGCCAAAAAAAAAAAAAAAAAAAAAAAAATGCTCTTAGCACCTGGAACTTTGGCAGGTGATGTACATATTTTTGCACGCTCTTTCAATTTAGCTTCGCTCAGTTGGATCTTCAATAAATTTTATGCCAATTGAGATAGGTAGCTCTTTAATAGTAAGAGTATTCTCACATCGAGCATTTACTTCACGATTGCTTCCGGTAAACCTATCGTAATAAGCAAAATGCGCGTAAAACAAGGAAAGCTCATAACGTATCCCATCTGATACATCATTAGATGTAGGATGGAGTTATTTAAAATAAAAACGAGTCGGAAGTGGATGATGGTACATAGAAACGTTGGGGTGGTGATATTGTCAGTTATACACGTAAGAAGAAGTACATACACGCATTTACGCGTATAATATACGTAAACGTACGTGAGCTATAGAGTAAGTGCATCGACACATCGTTGGTCGTATGCACCAGTTGAAAAGCTCGCAGATGGCCTATATCAAGATACCCGTACATCTTAGTACAATAGTTGTTAACGCTGACGCACATAGTGCATGCTTACACACTATAGAACCGTACACGTCGTATATGAGTAATTTACTGCAATTCACACAGCAGCGTACACGCATCGACGAGTACATCATCCACTATATATAGGTAAGGTAGGAAAAAAAAAGTACAAGTACAAGTGCGAGTACGCGAGAGTGTAATAATATAGCATTCAGGAGGCGATAGAGAGAACTGCATAGTGCATATAGGGCTGCGAAACACGTCAGCAGTACCACAGCAGTATAGATGAGAAGGAAAATGCATCGGGGAAGAAAAGTGCATAGGATGCAACGGAAAACAGCGGACGGAAGGAAGAAGTACACGCGAGAATGCAGAGTGAAAAAAAAAAGATCCAAAAAGGGAGAGAAAAAAACCCCTAACTCTCGTATACATGCGATGCACCTTCACTCTTCTTCTATATGGATATAGTACGTATGCGTATGTACTTGCAACCCCAAAAGGTCGCAAAACAAAGCTTACCAACATACTGATTACGGAATCAACGCTTGCAAGGTCTTTTGTTTCGGAACGTACTCGCTCTCGAAGCTTTTTTTTTAATGACTCGGTAATTGCGAAGTATGCGTGTGTATATATGGGTACGACGATGAGGAGCAGTGAAGATGAAGGTGAAGTCGAGGCAGGGATCAGGGAGTGCAGCATCGCGTACTATGCGGAAATATTGAAGTGGTCGTATAGTATAGTTGCGGTGGCGTACATCGTATACTAACCCTTCCATGCGTGACAATTACGACGAAGACGACGAACCTAATAGTAGTAGGTACCTATAGCTACATACGAGAAGTAGCATGGTAGCAGAGCAGCAGCACAACAAGAAGAAGAAGAAGAAACTTATATGCAAAAGCCTATGGTACTGCAATGACGAAACCCTCGCGGCATATGCAGGCTATACAGCACGTACATATATGTATAAAAAAAGACGCGAAACCGACTTTCTCGACCATGTATACGCATTTTCCCTTCATCCACCTTCTTCACATCCCTTTATAACGTGATCCCTGTGGACTCGTACTATACGTATATGTACTGTAAATGCATATAAACTGAGATTGTGCGAGTGCATTATTGCTGGCTCTCTTTTTTACAGCACGTTGAATGCATCTTGGCGGGGGCTCCTGTATCGCTCCAGCGGCTTCTTTTGGAACGGTGTCGAGTTGCCGAGTAAGTTTTTTTTCCACTCTTTTATTTTCACGAGGTCGCTGAACCGCGCAATGCAGTCGCAGTTGCATCTTTTTTCACCGATTATGGTGCGGGTGGCGGAAGTGCTGTGTTTCAACGGGGTTGAAAAGATTTCGGAGCGATTGCTGACTGGAAAATAAGGATGTGGTTGGAAAGGTAGGTACTCTTGTGAAACGGGATAAGATTCGAATACGGGGCAGGATCTCGAATTTCAACGTTGATGTGGCGATGGATGGCGACCCGACCACGATCGCGTTGAATTCAAGGAATTATTTTGCTGACATGAGATTATTCGGTTTGATTATTGCGACTGTTAAAAAGGAAGTAGATGGACATCGGACGATAGAGGTGAATATGCTGGATAAGCACAGGCAAATATTTTCTCCACGTATGGGAATTTTGTGTACCTATACATATTTACACGTGTGTGAGCTGATTATCACGAAGTTCAGACGACGTTTCTTATCAGCGAGTTCTTCGAATGACCGTATAGTTAATTCTGTACGAATGTGCTAATTCCTCGCGTTATCGCGATCGTTTGTCGTCGTTATGTTTTGAGCTATAAAAATATGCATGTATGCGAATTATAGGCAAAAATTCCGGCACAAGTCACGCCATGCCACGCAGTTCGGATTTTTAATGAGGATATTTTCGTATAGCGTACACGTGAAGGTAGATATTATTATGATGAGAAATTCTCTGAACAAAACAAAAACATGGATTCAGGATCAGGACAGTTCATGCTTTTGATACTAAGTACTCGTACCTAATTTAAAAATTGAAAAAGAATGTTTCAGAGAAGCAATAAAATGCATTTTTTGATACTTGGTGAATTTTTGAAAATTTTTCGACCTAAAATGAGGAAAAAATCGAACCTTTACCAAATAGACGCAGAAAAATCTGAAATTTGGCATGAGCTACATTTTCGATTCCTCATATCATCAATTGGGGAACCGGTTTCGAACCATTTTCTGCAATTCTGGAGACTCCAGTAGATTTTTGAAAGTTGAAATTTCCACAAAATTTCACCCAATAACGTTGCCAAGTTGAAATTGAACTTTATCCCTTTCGCACAGCATATGTCCCAGCAACTTAGAACAAATCTGCTGGGAACTTCTGGGACACATTTTTCCCGCGGACTGGGTCCCATCAGTAGAGTAAAGTGTCACGAATCGATTGAGACCATTCGCAATTTTTTCACTCGTGTTATAGCAACACTGTGAATTATTTACACCGCAAAAACGTGTTTTTTAGTAAAAATGTGAAATCTGAGCAACTAGTTGGTAGTAATTAAAAATTTATTGCAAACACAGGGAGTGATTGGGCCCGGCAACGAATTTATATTTGAAAATAGATAGAATAAGCTACATTTTGGTATATAAAAAAAATTGATTCATTTTTGAAGGAGCAAATTCAAAAAAGAAAAATGTGAATAAGTTTTATCCAATAATTTTTAAATATTTTTGAGCTGTTTTGGGTGTTATTTTTTCAAGAAATCGAAACAAGGACGATTTCAGTCTGTCAGGAATGTTTTTCTGCATATTAATGTCCAAATTTCATTGAATTTAATGCATTAATCACAGAGGAAATCCTCTGTCAAAGGAAACTGATGTCTCAATTTTGGTAAAATTTCATAAAAATGTCGATTTTTTGAAATTTTGAGATTTTATTAGCAAAAGTGTGTTTTTTAAAAAAATTTTCTCATTTGCATCCAAAATATAAATTTTTCACATGACTTTTTGCATACTGGAATGATATTATTGGTATTGTCCCACTTGTCCTAGCAATTTTTGCAAATTTTAAACACTGATGGGACATATGATGTCCCGGGACAAATTTTCAAAGTCCACAGCTGGGACATACGTGTTCCCACCTCAATATCTTGAGGGTGAGTTGAGGAAAAAATCAGTAACAAACTTATGTTGCTTAGAGATGCCCAAGGAACGATTTAATGGACAAAAATCGGAGGTGGCTTGCAAAACCAATATTTGGTGCAAAAGGGTTATACCCCAATTTCAACTTTTTGAGCTGATTGGAGGTGGTTTTCAGCCATTCTGAAGCTTCCAGTTGTATTTTGGAGGTTCCAGATTTTCAAAAAGTGCCATAAAAACCATTCAAATCAACATTAGTACCTTATCAAGGCGTTTGATGCATGTTAATGACCCATTTGACCAATTACGCACACACCAGTTTTCCAAAATCTGTTTCTGCTGGTTTGGAATAGCATTTTTCTCCATTGAAATATAATATTGAAAATTTAAAAAAAAAGGTATACGGTTCTGAACAAGCAGAAACACATTTCAGAAAACTTCTGAGTAATTCATTTCGACAAGTCTTATGGTACTTACTTTTTAATAAGACCGGAATTTCAAAAAAAATTGTTCGAGGATCCAAAAAAGCTGAAAAAATTATTCGATGAGAATTTTTATTTGCAACTCGTTGAGTTGGGGGGGGGAGGAGTTGACATGAAATTTCGTAATTTAACAAATTTTGGGAAGATTTTTCATTTATGATTCAATGGAAATGAAATTTTAACCCAATAAATTTTAAAGGGGATTTATTTATCTATTGAAATTGAGTCGAGTTTATTGAAATTCAATAAATTTTGGGGAGAATTTTCATTTTGCAATCCGAAGTCGTATAAATTTTGGAAAAAGTTATAATTTTCCTTCGAAAACAAATCAAATTCTGCATCAATAAATTTAAGGAGGGAAGGCATTAATCTTTGCAATTCAAATCAAACCCCAGTTCAAGAAATTTGATGGAAAAAGGAGGAATTTAGCAAAAATTGCCAGAAACTGCCATTTTTTGCAAAAATTGACAAAATCTTGCATTTTGCCCATTTATTGTCAAGAATTCCCACTTTTTAGCTGTAAAATCACTAAAAAGTTTCGTTTTTTTGCCAAAAATTGTTAAGAAGCTCCGTCTTATGCTAAAATAATTGTCGAAGTCTCGTTATCTGCCAAAAATAGCAAAAATCCTCGTTTTTTGTCATTGCTAAAAATTGTTAATTTTTTGTCAAAAATTTCAAAAAATCTCACATTTTTCCAAAAATGGTCCCAACGAGTCATTTTTAGCGAAAAATTGCTAAAAGTACTTTCTATTAATTTTCTGAAATTTACATACAAAAGTCTCTCTTTTTGCCAGAAACAGCGAAAATTCTCTCTTTAATTTCCAACAAATCTCGTTTTTTTTTTGTGTTTTTTTTAGATTTAAATCTGAAACGAAAAGTCCTGGTTTTTTGGTGATTTCTTTTTCTGCATTGAAATGTTTTGCCCCAGTTTTGTCTCTTTTTTGGTCGCTTTTTCAAGTTTTTCTGGTTACTTGAGTTCCTTTTCTTTTTTTTTTTTTTAAATAAAAAAGTTAAGTTAAGTACTTGAACAAAAATGTTCAAAAATTCAAATTGCCAAAGTCTCACTTTCCGCCAAAAATCGCAATCGCTTCAAGTCTCGTCTTTTGGAGGACAATTCCAAGAAATTTTCTCCAAAAGCCGTTAAAAATTCCAGCTTTTCGCCAAAATTTTGGAAAAATTCTCGTTTTTTATCAAAATTTTTTCCATAAATTGCCAATCCCTCACTGTTTTGCTACATAATTAAAATCGCAATTTTGCCCAAACTTGCTCAAATAAGCCTTTCCTGTTGCTCAGCCGAAAATATCAGAATGTTTCTCCATTTTTCATAATTATCTTGAAGTCTCGGTTTTTACTTTTCTACGAAAAAATCCAAGAACTGTGACCTTTTCTCCAAAAATTTCCATAAGAACTCGTTTTTTACCAGAAAGTTACGAAATTAGACTCACTTTTTTGACAAAAATCTGGAAGCATACCTTTACCTATATTGAGCAATTCGTATCTAAGAAAACAAATATTTTGGTATTTGAATTCAGCATCAGCTTTAGAATTAATAAAAATCAAAATGCCACATCATTTTTTTTAATTTTTGGGATCTTTTTTCAAAATTACAGAGGAGCAGGATGTACCGAGAGGTATCGTATCCAAACAATAAGCGAATATTCGAACTCAGCACCCGAAAAAACCTATCAAATGATGTGCCACACTTTGTTATAAATTTTTCAAAAATAAATTCTGACCGGAAGGTGGGGGGGGGTCCAGAGGTATCGGATCACAAAAACGAATAAATACCAATTCGAAATCAGCACCATGTTTGAATAAACAACAATCAATAGGCCACTTTACACTCGAATATTTTTTTTTTATTTTCGATCAAAATTTCGGATCTTATCTATACCTATCCTTCCCCCCCCCCGGTGTTAAAATCTAATTTTTAAACTCGGTTACCTTAAAAAATGAATGGAAAATTTCCATACTGTGATTTTTTCAAATTTTTCTCTCATTCAAGTCGAGTCCACCACACAAACACCCAATTCTTTCGAGTTAATTTATTCTCTGAAAAAAAAAAACAAAACAATTCGCGTATAATTTTAGACCAAATGAAATTTCGCATCGGTGTTGAAAAACTTTCAAATCGAAATCGTTGGCAGAAAATTTTCCATCAATCGATATCTTTAATTCGAAAACTTTTTAAAAACGAGGCTTTTCTCGCGCTCGTTCAACTCGTCGGGCGTATACGTCGCTCGAGATCTACTAAGTTAAAGGGGTAATAAAATTATCGCGAATAATCATTCCGATCTGTCGTGTAAGCTTGGTAATCTGTACGAAAATCGTTTACGCTAAGATCGTAAAGAACCTATTTAAAAGCGAGAAGACTCGCAGATAACAGTCGCTTTAGCATTTCGAGAGACGAGGAAATACTGCCACGTTGCGTTGCACAGCGTGCTGGGCTGTCTCTGGGCGAAAATTTATTATAAGTTGGAAAACTTTACTGGTGTAAAAATTAAGGCTATATGTGATAAAAGTTGATCAAAGTTACACTTTGCAACAACACACATACCATACAGATTGCAGTTTCTGCGCTCATAAACACGTCTTTCTGCCAACAGCATCAGCAGCAGCAGCAGCAGGATTCTCTTCGTTCGAGAATGAAAATTTTTCCAAGATGAGGCGACGACGACGACGACGACAAAAAAGACATTATAGAAATACGTGATTAGGGTGCGGCAAAAGCCATACTCGTATATAGGCAGAGAGGGGAAAAAAACCTCGATTATGATTCTATTAAAAGGAAATACGCGCGAAATTAGTCGACGTCTTTGTGTGAAAGTTATACGATGGCTAGGAGAAGGGTAACGGTACAAAAAGCCGAATGAAAAATGAATATAGATTTTTTATTTCTGTTGTTTCGTTATTGTTGTTTATTTTTCAATTAAGTATTGTCGCAGCAGCCCTATATACGTATAATTGAGGTATAGGGGAGAAGCGGAGGAGCGTTAGAACGAGGAAAAAGTATCGTCGTTTGCTTCCAGACACGTGCAAAAATACTGCCTACCTAACTGTTTACGCCAACTCTAACTATGGTATCGCGAAATGATGATAGAGAACGATCCCAGCACGTGAAGAAGGGGGTGCAAAACACGATGAAATTATACACTTTAAAAACTAGCACAAATCTAGTAACATGGAAAAAGTTGTTGATGGCGTTTAATTTGTAGTTAAAGAGAGAGAAACAGACACTGGCACGTTTAGCAAACGAAGAGACAGAGAAAGGTATACGTATAGACGAGCAGATCGTAGCTGAAAAAAAAAACTCGAACTCGGTTCGGAGGATTTTATGGAGCGGAACGACGAACACGGTGCCGAAAAACACTACGGTAATTTAAAACGGATCAAACAAGGGTTTTAAATAGGGGAAGTAGTCGAAAAACAGAGCGAAATGGAGATAAGGTGATTCGGCTGCAGCGTGTTGTGCTATCTTCGTCTATCCCTGTACCACACCGTATCGTATCCCTCCAACCCTTATATGTATGTAGTATACGAGATGCTATGTTTTGCTATACATACATATATGTACTAAAGTACTGTGTGTATAGGTAGGTAGGTGCAAAAGGCAGAGGTAAGGGTAGAGGTACACTAGAGTCCTGGTTTAGAGAATCTGATGGTATACGAAGGTATTACACTCGTACACATACGTACTATATAAGGTTGTAGGTACTATATAGAACAGTATTTCCAGGGTCCCTTTCTTTTTTGTCAGGGTACTATACAGAGAATGTGCCTAATAGCGAAGAGGATTTAGCCTTTGTGTTGCGGAATTTGATGCGTTTATGTGCGTGCGTGTTGTTGTGATTTCGGGTCGTCCTCATCCCTCATCCCTCATCCCCATCCCTGTGTTCCAGTTGGTCGAGAATTATTATTGTTGGTAGAAAACGAGCAGGCATACGCAACCATAATGGTAAAAGATCAGGTGTTGAAGGAATCGTTTTTATTGTGAAGGGATGAACTCGGTGGTAACGCATAATTAGACCATTGTCGACGATTACCCACGCTACATTGAAGCTATACGAGGTTTTAAGATGCGTGTGTTAAAATAAGAAGAAGGCAGGGGTCAAGTTATAAACGAGGAATCCTCGTATAATATTATGGGTATTTTTTTTTTTTTTTTTTTGACAATGGCAACAGATTTGCTTTGATAGTAATCGGTTCGCATGTTCGGTTCTTCTAACTACGTCGATAGTGTGGTCAAAAATATCAAGATGTGGAGAGTTGCCGCTGATGAAGCGTTAACAACGTTTGGCCAAATGTGACGGTATATTCTTGTAGTACCTCGATGACCAAAGCATTGTTTCAAATATGTTCAAAAATATTGATAATGCGTCCAGCTAAAGTGATGCAGCCGCAAGACTCTCCGGAGGTCTTCAAAAGTGCCGGGTGGGGGGAGAGGGTTGTCTCATGAAGTGGTAACAAAACAAAATGACAAGATTAAGAACAAAGAGGAAACACAAGAGCTACTCGGGTCCTTTTACGTATAACTCAAGCACAGGATGTGGTCTTGGAACCGGGTGGATGTGATTTTTTTCTAGTGGACTTTGTCTTTCAGATATTATTAGAGTTTGAAGTAATGAAATTCAACTTACAGGGGAACCTCTTGAGGTGTCACACTCCAATTTGAACGGGACCGTGATTTTTGGAAAGAGCATAGTCTTATAAAACCCCCAAAACCAAATTTTCAGCTGCCCAAGTTTATTTTTCGATTTTTGGCGAATTTTTGAAAATTCAAAATTGACTGTTTTTGGCGATTTATGCTTTTTTTAAAAAAAAGTACGTACTTGATCAATAAAAATGGTAAAAATAAGTCCCAAAACTATGTAATATTAATTACCCAAATCCAAATTTCACCGTTTCCAGCCATTCTGGAGCCTCCAGCGCGATTTTTCAATTTCTCCAGAATTTTGAATTTGCTCCAGAAGGCGTGAATACGAAGTTGGGTAGCTAAAAATCGAGTTGTGTATTATACTTGACCTGTTTAACGAGTTTATCTGCATTTGAGGCGATTTTGGGAGTGACACCTCAAGAGTGGTCTTTTGACCAGCGTTTTTCAAAATTAAAAAATCCAAAAAATCAAAAAATGACCGTTTGTGAAGAAATTTTTGAAATTTGCGCGAATCGCTGTATTTTTTCAAGAACTAACCCCCGGAGCACAAATTCTTCCATTTCCAGCAGTTTTGGAGCGAGAGTGACACCTCAAAAAACCACTCTTAAGGTGTCACTCTCAAAATCGGCTCGTTAAACAGGTCGAGTGTAATATATAAGTCGATTTTCAGCTGCCCAACTGCATATTCACGCCCTCTGGAGCAAATTCAAAATTCTGGAGAAATTGAAAAATCGCGCTGGAGGCTCCAGAATGACTGGAAATGGTGAAATTTGAAATTGTGGGGTTAGTTTTGGACAAAATACAGCAATTTGTATGAATTTCAAAAATTTACACACAAACGGGAAACTTTTGATTTTTTTGATTTTTTAATTTTGAAAAAGGCTGGTGAAAAAACCACTCTCGAGGTGTCACTTCCAAAATGGGCTCAAATGTAGATAAATTCGTTAAACAGGTCGAGTATAATGTACAACTCGATTTTTAGCTGCCCAACTTCATATTCACGCTTTCTGGAGCAAATTCAAAATTCTGGAGAAATTGAAGAATCGCGCTGGAGGCTCCAGAATGGCTGGAAATGGTGAAATTTGGATTTGGGTAATTAATATTAGTTTTGGGACTTATTTTGACCATTCTTATTGATCAAGTACGTACTTTTTTTAAAAAAGCATAAATCGCCAAAAACAGTCAATTTTGAATTTTCAAAAATTCGCCAAAAATCGAAAAATGAACTTGGGCAGCTGAAAATGTGGTTTTAGGGGTTTTAGACTATGCTCTTTCCAAAAATTGCGGTCCCGTTCAAATCGGAGTGTGACACCTCAAGAGGTTCCCTTGTTAGTTGAACAAATTTTAGTTTTCGGAGTTAAATTTTTAAAAGCCTCGAACATGGAATTCTTTATTTTGTGAAAAAGAATCAAATTAGCTCGAGTTTAGCGAGGGCAAAAGCTTTTGAAAATTCGTATTTTGATAGGTGAAAAAGTAATGTTTTTTCATGTAAGGGGTTTGATTTTTTTTCTATTCAAAATTTTAGAATTTGAATGATGATTTTTTAGAAATTCCAAGTTTAAAAAAAAGTAAAGAGGCCCGAACGAACTGAGGGTAAAAGCTTTCAAAAAAATTCGTACTTTGATACATGAAAAAGCTTTGTTTTTTTATATTATCTGAGGAATTCGATTTTTTTGATTTCAAAATTTTAGAATTTGACGAACGGTTTTTTAGAAATTTTAGAAATTCCAGAAATTCCAACTTTGAAAGTAGAAAAGCAAACAGGCTCGAACGAACTTGAGGGCAAAAGCTTTTGAAATTTGATATGGTGAGATATGGCCCAACTACGTAAGTAGTTATTAGAAGCACAACTACGTAGGTAGTTATTCGAAGCATAACTAGGTAGCGTGAACGTAAGTGGTGGGAACGTGTTAACTCCGCAAAGGTCGTGACGTAGGCAACGCATCGAGCAACGCATCGATCGCGATGCGTATATAATGCATCGCGAACGCACCAAAATTACTTAGCATAGGTATCTCGAGCTCGCCGGTGCTTCGTCGTAACGCGCATTTCCTCAGATATGAAACTTAGTAGATGTGACAGGCAGGTAAGGTATCCCGTAAGGGTACCTATCCCCTATTTATCCAGGCATTGCCCACTACATATAGTGGTTAAAATGAAATTAAGTCGTGATTCGAGTAAGTTAACTATCCGATCGCGATATTATTGGGTATGGAGTAGATCTTCCCGGGCATCACTCCTACTGCTAGTAGAATAGGTACCTCGTGTAATACATTGCTGTCGCCTGGCCTAGTATGAGTGAGCCACCTTGAAAGAGACAGTAGAAGCGGACATTATGTGGACCTTGGTGAGTAACCTCATCATTTATTTAATAAGGTAATTTTTCCCATACTTACGAGTATTGAGAAGTAATCTCTTTCTTCGTAAGTATGCAAAATTAGGGTTTATTGTCATCCCTGCATAATTCATCACCTTCGATTACAATAATACTTTAGCGTATTATATCTTAATTCATTAGCGCGAGACGCATAATATGGACCGGTGTCCATATTAATGATGTAAAATTATGTAAATTCTTTTATATCTTGATTCACCTGACATGATCGAATTATAATAATAAATCAATTAGACACGTTGTATCGTTTTGGTGTTATTATTATTACATCGGATCATAAATGCATATAGTATTTCTGCATGATTTCTGAGCTCTCCGACACCCATAGACTAGCCAGGTATAGGGAAATATTAACTACTTACGTAGTAATATTTAGCCTTCTCCCCTCAGTAATATTTCTAATAATATTCTCTTCCATAGTCATTCGAGAATTAACTATATCATTTTGGCGCCCACCTTCCGCGTAATTCTCCTGAAAATTGCAAAATTTTCAGTCCGACTTACTAAAAAACCCACCCTTAAAATTTTAAATTTTTTCAAAATTTTCAAAATTTTCAATTTTTTCAATTTTTCCGAAACTTGAATTCCAAAAAGCTCTCTTCAAGAGCACAATTCAAGTGAAAAAATTAATCTAATACCTTCAGTAAACTCGCTAAAATACTCGTAAAAAATCCATAAATTTAAAATAATTAATTTCAAAATTTTCAAATTTTTTCAAATTTTTTTTTTTTTTTTTTTTTAAACTAAATATGGTGACAAATTCAAATATTAGAACATAGCGAGCCGTACTCAAATGATAGTTCTGTAGGAGATAGATAAATTTCTACTTCTTTTTTGAAAAATTGCAAATAACCTTCTTTTGACTGAGATAGTTGCATTCATGATTTTTCGTAAAAACACCACGAAATGGCAAAGTATGCAATTCATCTGACTCAAAAGATATCTAAATTGCCTCTAAAATTAAAAATAGTGACGAGTTAAAGTATACTAATTCGCGATTTTTTTTTACTAACATACTAATATTGCATGAAAATTTTCTTAACAACTTCTTCTAAAAAATTTCCGAGTATAACAAATTTCTTTTTACCAAAATCGTATGTCCCATTTACTGCAGAAAATAGACAAATTATTTAACTCGGAAATCACTCAAAAATCATAGTGTTTGCTTCTAAAAGGTCGCAAAGGTCAGAAAAGGGGCAAAAATTATGCAGTCTTTTTAACTAAAAAATTAATAAAATCCATCTAAAATCAACTTTTGAGCAAAATTCATGTAAAAATAGTCAAAATTAGATCCGAAGATAACTTTGAAAATGATTTAATCGAACTATTTCGTGTTAAAAATCTCACTAAATACATGTCTGAAAACTGTAAAAATGAACAAAAATAGTCTATTTTATGCTCTAAATCATAAAATAGTCTCAAAATGTATCTTTTTGTTAGGTTCTTTGTTCATAGCGCAAAGGCTGGCAAAGGTCTCAAAAGTCTCAGATGTTTCAATGTATTTCAAAATACATGATTCGAAACAATCCTAAATCCAATGTAAATCTCTAATATTCCTAACAAGATTTTTTTTGATTTTTGAAAATATGCAAAATCTTAAATACGATCTTCCAAGATAGGTGGCCTGTCTAAATTGACTATTCATGTAGTCTGGCGCCTGACGTGGATTGAACCTCTTTTGGAAAAAGTCATACATGCCACGTATCTTCGAATTTCAGATACTCTGCTATACTTTCAAAACAGAAAAAATACTCCTTTTCCATAAATTCGGAAATATGCAAAATTCTAAAATTCCTGCATATGTCCCAACGTGTTTCCGAAAACCATTTTCTGAAAATAAAATTTACCAAAATTCAAAGATATGCAAGTGCTAAATTCATATGTCCCAGCACATCCGTGAAATTTCTAACAGAAAATTCAGATTCAATAAATATAAACTAATTTTTTGACAAAAATTCTTAACTTTTTGAAAACTAAAAAATCCGTTTCTAAACCAAAATAAATCACATTTAATAAGCTAAAAATACTCAAAAATGTAATAATAGGAAACTTAAAATGTCTCAAACAGTTTTGATCTAAAATAAAAAACAATTCTAAGTCCGTTTTATGCAAATTAACTAGATAAAAATTACGTTTTCGGATACTAAAAACACGCCATTCTTTGTCTGCTAGAATATATCAGCTGGAATTTTGGTGTTCTATAGTCTCGTATACGATAACTATACATGCCAAAAAGCCTTTGCAAAGGTACAGGATAGGAGTCAAAGAATGACTATAAAATCATAACTATTCAAATTTACTGAATTTTGGACAAAATTCCCTAATTAAAATTTCTAAAATAACCCTCATTTTTCCATAAAATTCTGAAATATTTTGTTTCGAATAACTAGATCCACATGCAGGATAGTTAGAACAATAGAAAAATTTAATTTCTCAATTCAGTCTTTTGGAAATATAAAATGAACTAATTTGTCTGGTATTCCTTTGAAGAAATTCAGGGGTTCAGGGGGCAAATGGTTTCAATGTATTGACCAACAATTTGCTAAGTGAATAAAAAGGCACTGAAAGTTGAATCAATTCATCCCCTACGAATTGCAAAATGACTAGACTATCACATATTTTAGGAGTTTTAATACTCGAAAATATGGAAATCTGGACTCTACCTGTGCTCATACAGACGACACATTTTTCTGTATTTTTCAGACTGCGTAATGAGTTTGATTATTGTGAATAAGAAAAAGTGTCAATCTGGAGTGCAACAGAGACCAGGTTATGGTAAAAATGCCGTAATATTCGCTGAGTGAAAAATAGGTCAGCACAAGTATAATTATATTTTCCAAAAATCATGGTTTCTTCTATTCACTGAAACACATTCTAGGATGTGTCCAGTGAAGGGAAAACAAACCATATAAAACTTCCGATCAAATATTTCAAAATTTCATTTTGAAAGTCCCAAAAAGTATCTCATACACAACATAGGATCCTTTACACAATTCTATGTCTCACGAATTCGTTTCTTGTATACTGGAAAAATGCCAGTCAATATTTTGAGGTTTTAAGTCTCGTAAACGAAAAAATATGAAACTTATGCTCGAAGTATTGGCTGGTAAAATTACACAGTGGACCAGAAAAGAATCTAAAAATCCCCAATAGATCTGAAAAAACCAAATTTCACCTTCTTTTCTAAATCTTTCTAAACCAAAATCTACCCCTATGAAGTTCTTTGTTACATAGATTTCTTCTCGAAAAAATAGTCAAACTCCAAACTATCAGGTTACTTCATATACCAACACTCTCGTTTTCGTTTCGAAACACTTTCCATAGCCACATTCCAAAGACCTTTTTGCCTTTGCAATGCACAAAGAGATGGTCCGTGAGAACCAAGCTATAAAAATCTTTGTCTTCCATGGGAAAATTATTCCGAGCATAAGAAATCAATAAATAATTCTGTCTATTTAAAAACATACACATTATGCACTAATAAGCTATACTGCTTAGGCGCATAATGTGTATATTAAGTAGACAGAGTAAATTTATGTGATTTCGAAATAATAAAACTGTCACTCAAAGATTTCGTTCTGAATAATTGAAAAAATATTTTGACATTTTTATGATCTGTAGATTTCTATTAAAAATCAGTCTTTTTATACACGCGAGTATATGCTTTGTTTATGCTTATAAAAACGATTTAATCAAAAGCAACCAACCTCCAATTAACAAAAATGCACCTTTTTGGATGACACTAATGTCCAATAAAATATTCAGCTACCGTATTTTTCTCAAAATAAATAAACATAAACTAATCCGAAAATGAGAAGCAATAAATGTCACCTAATATGTTCAATATTTTTTTTTTTTAACAAACCCATTTAAAAATCACACGTAAAAATACCTTTAATATGCTAATCATATTAAAGGCTCGCGCCAAAAGGTATTAGCCTTAAGTACAGTAAAATAATTAGGGCTATAAAACTGTCAAATAATCATATAGGTAACGAAAATTATCACCTATTATCTTGCCGCTTTTATACAGGTGATAAAAACGTCAAGATAAGAATTCGTTTACCTTTTTATCGTGGTGATAAAACTGTCACGAGTATTCTAGAATACAAAGACATTTTTATCACCTCAATAGCTTCTTTTTTCCAAATTAAAATACTCGGAGATGCTAAGAAAGAATCAATTTATTATATGCATATGTACATAATTAATATAAGAACATATAGAGTAATCTAGTCTAGGAACTATTATTACATAGGTATCCTATATTTATTTACATTGTACCCAAGCCCATAAATATGTCATCTTTTTCACATCTTAGAGTGTGGGAAAGATTTTCAAAAATCATAATGCATTTTGGCCGGAACCTTAGACAAATAAAAGCTCCGCCACATTACACACAAAAATCATTCGTGTTACAAGTATCAACGTGTGCGGAGCTCTTCCTTCAAGTACTCGGCTACCTATTTGATTTCTTCCTTCACGCATCCAGCTACCTACTCAACTCATCTGTTCGAGAATCCAGTGAACTCCTGCTTACTCTAAGGTAATATTGCACAAGTTTTTTGGATTTCGAAAGCAATTCGTTACCCAAAACATTATTTTTCGCGATGGAACCGACTAAAAAACCTGAATCGGAACCCCCAACATCTATTTTTGAACCTAGGATCGAAATATTGACCCCAAAATCGCCTCAATATGATCCAAATTTAGGACCTGCAAAAGTTGTAGTTTTAGAGAATAAAACTGAGGCAGAAATAGATCACATGAAAAACACAGTTTTGGAAAAAGAAACTGAGGAAGAAATAGGAAAAATATTTGATGAATCTGAACCCTTTTCGATATATGACTTGGATAAGAAAGAAATTGACAAGCCTTCTGATGAAAAACCGCCTAAATTGGAAAAATTTGATGCTAATGATGAAAAAACTGATAAATTTGATGAAAATTTGGACAAATATGTCGAAGTGAAAGATCAACCTCAAAGTTTTCAAGAAATTTTGCACCCGGATATACCCATTGAAACTCTCGACGAGAGAATAAGTCGCTATTTGGACTCAAAAGCCAAAAATGAGACCCTATCTTTTGAGGAAAAATTAGCCAAATGCGCAGAAAAAGTGGAAAATTCGGAAAAACTTCCACCATTTGGAGAATCGTTCAAAAGTGTAGCAACCCAAACCTTTTTGACTTTCAATAATAATTTGGATTCACAAATTCCCTCCACTGAATCAGCTAGTGAAAATATTGAAATGCAGGAAATTCCCTTAAAGAAAGAAAATAAAGCTGATTCAATCGATGAAAAAATGGAAATTCAAGAAACTCAACTTGACAAAAATAAAATTTTTGAAATTCCCGTGATTAAAGACGTAATTAAGATAAAAATTGAGTCACCGAAACCTATGGCTGGTCAATTAATCGATGAGGAAACAATCGAGAAAACAATTGCTCAAATTCAGGAATCACCTCAGGAATTAGAATCTCAAGCTACAACTGCTGCTTTGAATTTAATGACCACCGAAATTATGCAAGACTCTGACGACGATGAATCCACGCTTTCGGGAAACGAGTCACACTAGATGCTCCAGGGGCAGCTCCTAGTGAAGAATCAGCCCCAATTGAGGATATTTTTTCAAAATATGTTTGGATAGGCGATGGATTAGCGCATTATATGATGCGAGGCGAGAATGTCCTAGTGACACATTTACCCGAGCACCTCAGAGACCAGATCACTCTAGAGGAATTGCATAACAGGATATCTCAACTCGATATTCCTCAAAATTCAAAAATAATACTCTCGGCTTGCCAAATTGAATTCAATTATTCTCGAAAACCGTACAAAATCATTGAAGATCAATTAATTGACGTACTCGATCTACTTTTTCAAAAGAAAGCAGAAAGTATTATTTTGCTATTCCCACTGCTCAAACCTCGCATATCATCAGAGCCGTTAGTCAAAATTTCTAGGTACATTGACTTTAAGGAAATGTTTACCCGCGCTACAGCTGATCCTAGAATTAAATTTGTACAGAGCCCATCTATGCAGTTTCTAGAAACTGAGCTTATTAGCCGTGGTGGAAAACAGTTTCTTAGACCAAAAATAGGACCCCATGGAGAAATTCTGCCCGTACGTCAGAGATTCCATTTCGTCCCAATTTTACGAAGATTTTTTCCATCAATTTCGCAATATAAGGAAACCGAAAAATTAATCGAAGCTGAACTCAAACGAATTGAAAAAGCTGCCTTGTTCAAGACTGATCATCAAGATAGGAATATAGAAGGAGATACGAAACGATTATTTGAACCAAAGACAGCACCCTATATTCACCCTGGGGATAAGGAACCAGAAATCGAGCTTGGAGATAAACCCCCACCACCCATGATGGTATCAACTTCAAATCCCGAGTCGATCACACCGGAAGTTGAACTCATCACGGCTCAAATTCCACCACTCATGTCACTGGCTTCAGAAACACCTTCTCCACCACAAATTTATCAAAACATCCAACTCGACCCATTAACCACAGCAGAACTAACCATGGATAACACCCTCAGTTCATTAATGGCAGGGAATATTGAGGAACAAATTGAAGAACCCACTACATCAAGGAGTGCTCGCAAACGAAGAAGAAGGCGAGAAAAACGTTCAAAAACCCCAATACCCCCTGCTTCACCTCCTAAACCCTTCCGCCACCTACAAGATCCTGAAAATCTTAAGGAATCTACCATGGCACAGCTCTTACGTCCAGACACAATAGACCCAGCGTGCATAGTAGGAGTGGCAGTTGGCCCAAAGTATATATCCCTACAATTGGACACTGGGGCAATCCTCAGCATAATTTCTCAACCAGTAATCGATATCCTCACAACTTACGCACCCAAAGATCTTTCTTACATAGAATTGAAACAACAAATCTCCTTGACTTTGGCTGATAGCAAGACAATCGCGATAGCAAAGCATTGTATAGAAATACGATTGATGTTGGGAAATCGAGAAATAAATATCCCATTTTATATAATCGATTCCGCGGAAAAAGTATTTATTATGGGTAGACTCTCTATGGATTATTGGAAAATATCGCTCAATTTACATGAAAGAAAACTAATTTGTAATTTTGATCCCGAACATCCCATGGAAATTTGCTTTATTTCCACAGAAGGGATGTTTAAGCCAACTCTATGTTCAGCTAAAACCAACTTACAGATCGAAAACTGGAATGAAACCATAGCAACAGTTGAGGAAGCCGAACTAAATATTTTTGAAAGGATACAAAGTATGAAAACAGACCAAGACTTTTTCACTATAAAAAATTTTCAAGAAGGGATATGGGAACTAGATCTACCATCCTCATTTGAAAATATCGAAATCGAGCCTAATTGTACGAAAAAATCGGTCAATAATAGTAAAATTTATGAGTTCAAAACTTTCCCCTATCGCTATAATGCATATACTAAAGTACCTAATTACTTACTAGATACTTTCATGAGAAATAAAATTAATAATTGCAAAATAGCGCACGAACAACGTGCGATACGCCGCAAGAATTATTTTTTCAGAAAACAATCGACCATGCGATATTCAGGGGCACGAGCTTCAGTTTTCGACACCCCTCCCACTACTCCTCCCGTTAGTACTACCCTAGGCACCCTAGAACAGTTACATCAACTCGCGGACGCATTAGAAATTTTGAAAATGGAGGCAGAGAGTGGACCGTACACAAAAGATAAGAAAAACACCAGAAAAAGGCTCCACTCCAGCAACCAATAATACGACCCCAGGATGACAAGTAGTAGTTAATGAAACTTAGGTGTTGGGTACTAATTTTAGTTAATAATTATATCCTTTAGAATTATAATAATTATAGAATTCACGTATCGTTATACCCCCATCATTCCCTGTATAAAAAGATACAGTAAAAAGAAACCGTTCATACCTCGCTTTATTACGCGGTACAAACAAACACTTCCACGCTCACCTTGACACACTACACCGCGGTCGGTCGTTCACCTTTTTATACCTGTGTTGTTATTATAACCCATTCCTATACGATTATTTACCTGCATAGGTAAAAATATAGACCCTCTTCATACGGCTCTCGCATCTCCGTTAAGGATAAAAAATACGTGGTTCTTTTCTGACTTAATTATCACTCAACAAGTGACAAAATTAGTCCCAAAAATTACAAGAAATGCGATAATAAAGTAACCATACCCTGCAATCATATGCTTCATTCTCCCCCATAAACTAATTCAAAATGCACCCAATAAGTTCTACGACTCATTGGTGGTAAATTTTTCTTTTACTGCATGAAATGTCTCTAAGGAATCCATTTCATTCAGTTCAAGTTTACGTAAATTAAAATATGATTAGACCCAAATCACTCTTCATGTAAAAATTTTTTTTTCTCATCTACAAAAATTACCATAGCGTTCATCCCACAATCTTATTCAGAAAAATAACAAACATAATGAAGCATATTCGCGAAGCGAAAGAAACTAACCCCACTTCTCTGAGTATTTCACTGCAAAATCGACGGAAATTATTCAAAGATCACAACCTAACTCAGGCCTAAATCATTACCTTAATTCAGATTACGTAAAACAAAATTTAATCCTTATATTGAAAATTTATCAAATTTCTTCTTTCTTCTTTTTCACGCAAAAATCTCAAAATAGTTGACATTTCTTAGGAGTATTTGCTAAATAAGAAAGTGGTGGCGACTCACAAACTCGCGACCGCCACTTTCCTTCAGCAAACACCCTCAAAGGCCCCATAGTTAAAATGGCAGAATAATCGTTGATATTAATCAGGAGTGTGCGTTGAATAAGAAATCAGTAGCGACTTCGTAAAACACGTGGCTACCGTTTTCTTACACAAACACCCCCGATTATTTCATAATAAAACTAATTTGCCTAAAATAATCTTAGAAAATAGATAAAAATACGACATCTTACGGTAATGACTACAGGACTTCACAAATTAGGCGAACTTCGTCTTCTTTTCTCATTACAATATTCAGGTCAGAAAACTTCATTTTTTTTTGTAAATCATTCCTGTTAACGATGAAATTCAAGCAGAATATTTATCCAAAACTACGAAGGACAGAGAGCACCCACTGACTCAGTGGATCATCTTTGTCCCTCGTTGCTTCAAACAAATTATAGGTCATTTTTCAAAATTCCACTTCCATCAGTTCGCAGAATTACTGGGGAAGAAACAGCGGCAGTTTATCGACATAAAACTGGGTCTTCGCCTTCTTTGCCATTTGTCGCGATAACCAATTTTCTAAAAATTCGTGATCCCGTTGGTACTTTGATTCCCTTGAAGATTTATTAAAGGGAAGAAAATGCGAGTTGCTTTCAAAATACGCAACTACCATTTTCTTACCTCCAATACCCCCAACTAATACCTAGACGAAAGCATTTCATAACTTTTCTGACCATTGATTGCGCAAAATAGCGACAAGCAGTAAAGAATGCTGTACACACGTAAACATAAGTGTACGTCATTCTTTACCGCTGGACGATATCCGCTAGAATGACCACAAGTCAGAGAAATAGCACGATAAATCTTCGGAAGTTTCTGATTTTCGGCTAAGCAAAATCCACATACCATACTTGGAAGATCCTGAAGGAATATTAGCTACGGATAAGGAGTACTGGATACTCTTTCATCATAGGTAGCCAATACTCCTTACTCATAACCACTACCCCATAATAAAATGAATTTATTAAATTAAAATTATGAGAAACAAGAAAATAAAGTAAGACCCATATTTGGCGAACGTGTGAGGAAATAACAGCTACGGATAATAAACGCTGGATACTTCAAAAATACATGTAGCCTTCGTTTGTTACCCGTCACCATTATCCCAAGCTGTATCACGTCGTGAAATTTGAAATCTTCATTTTCTTCGATTCGAATACATATTTTCCGTGTCCACATTTCTTCAAAAAATTCTTCTCGATCATAATCCAAATTAACAGCGTCTAAATAAATAAATCAATCAACTCTCACCCAATATTGAAGCATGAATCCGGTCGCTAAATTCTTCGGTCCCACGTTGCTCCTTTTGTGCACTCAAAACGATCATATATTTTTTTCAAAAAATCTAAGAAGTACCAAAGAATTTTAGTACACAAAAAATTTACTTAAAAATCATTTGAATACTTCTTACCTATATGAGAAGTAGTATCCAGGGACGAGAGAACACACCGCTGAAGCTTTTTATTCTTTTTCACACGATGAATGAAATTGCAAATTAGGATCTAGATCCATCTTCATATCGTTCAAAATTTCGAAATCTAAAATCATTTCAAATTACACACCATTCGAAAAATAGATAGGAGTAATATTCACACGTAAAATCCAAATTTATAGCTCACTTGTTTGTTATTCAAGAATTTCCCCCGATGATGGTTACAAAACACATTCCTAGTCGTCAATTCCATTTCACTTTCCCAAAAATGCTAGGATAATGGGAAGCTCCCGTAGCCTCAAATAAATCTTGAAAGCTCGATCGATTTAGGTCATTCCTTTTCGCGAGTCAACTTTCAACATCGTACCTGAAATAAGTAAAGAGATTACAAAAATGATCAAAATTAAAAAGGAACAATCGTAATATATTGGTAAAAAATTGTAACTCACCTTTCAGTCGTTAATACGGTTTAAAAATCACGAACACGTTCACACCTGTCATCTCGATCCAATCCCGAAAAATTCCAAATTCTAGGATGAGGAATGCCAAAAATCCTCCTCAGGCTTGATCACGATATAGATCGACTAATACATCCAATACCAGTTGAACCTTTTCTTGTCGTCTCGATCATTTCTAAACACCCTGTAGAATTGAAAAAATCAATTAAAATGTTCATAATCCATGATAAAATAATACTCAAAATTTACTCACGAAAAAACCGGTTGATCCCACGTCGAAAATGTTGCAATCTATGTTGCCAATATCACCACTGAAAACTTGACCACTATTTGATGGATGACCATAAATCTTCGACAAGCATTTTTCTTCCCCAAAAATCGAACACCTGCACATTCAAAAAATTACACATTGTTAACTAGGCAGTAATTTGGCGATCGTTAAAACATCGAACAAAGCAATAAAATATTATTGTACCAAAATTACGTCACCCCCGTTTGATCGTCTCCAGCCGAACGGATACGATTCTAGGAAATTCGCGATAAGGACCTATCTTTTGATATTTTATTTTTTTTCTTTTTTATCAAGCGACTTCTTGTCTCGACTTTGTCGTGATTTGGTTGTCGACTTCTCATATTCTCAGCTCAGTAATAGTCGTACATTGGTATAAGCCAATTCGTGTTAGAAAGCCTCGCTTATAATTCGCCATTTTTTTCGCGTTAATTTTTTCTTATTTTCAATTCGAGTTCATAACACCGGTACTAGAACCGACATTAGTCAAATTCGCAATATAGACTGCGGATTTTTTCGTTAACATATACATTCGCGATATAGAGTGCGGATCATTTTCTTTGTAATAAACATTCGCGACAAGTGCGGTTAACGTGATACGAAAAATTTGCCTGCAAGTACTCGATTACACCACACACAACCAGAATGCCGCCACTCGATCCTCTACCACCGAATTTCCTACCGAACGACCAGAACAACTTAGCACAAGATATGGAAGGCGACATTGGAGAAAACGGGATGATCATGGATGTGCACCAAGCCGCGGATTTGCTCCTTAACCTGGCGCACAACAACGTCCAGGTAATCCAACATCAAGAACCTTTACTTGAGGACCCGGAAATGGTAGCCGCCGGTTTGAATAACGACACTCCTCCACTCCTGACGTTTGCAGGCATCGCGGTACAGCGTCTTGCACGAGACGAGCACGTCTTACGCATAAGGTATTACCGTATCCATACCGTCAATGATGGCGTTTTATATGCTACCTGGCAGGAGCGCCAGCACATAATCTCGTTCCTAATTTCGCTGGGGATGCCTCCGGCTGCGGCAGCAAACGTAAGGCCGTACGAACCACCTGTCGAAGCAGAAAATCCGGCACAATAACAATAAAAGCTACCAGTTTCTAAAAGAATGAGAATCGAAAGTGTCGAAGTAAAAAACTCATCACACGCATCATATGACTTCCTGTATTTTATCTCGTATTACGAACCTGACGCTGTATATCGATTCAACCATACATTCTGTGTTCATGTTATAGAACTAAGTCATGCCTTTTCTTATATTTTTTTTTTGTTTCTTGCATTTTTGTTTTAGTTTTGTAAATTTTTTTTGTATTTAGCCATAGAGCATAAGAAATGAATAACAAAAATGGTATACAGAACGACTGTGTAAATTTAGTTACGTAAAAGAATACCTAATACTTTACTTACACATGACATTTTTTCTATTGTTGTTACGTTTGTGTATCTTTCCCTCGTGATACTTGAAAATATAGACGAGATTATCACTGATCTTAGTATTATTTCGTTAACACGTACAAAACTCAAGTATACTGTAACATCTCTGCGTAATATTATTAAAGTTCGTACACAATCATTCATTCGGCTACACGAAAATAAAAAAGTAACAACACTACAAACAGCAAAAATAATACTTTCGGCCATGATTAATGTAAAAAATTCGAATTCGGCATTTTTCCAACCAAAACTAATCAGCTGTTGATGCACAGATACTTGTTGCATGAGCAACTCGTTACGTTACGGTTACGGTTCATAGGACACACGCGCGTACGGATTGGCTATACTGCACAATCCTACCAAACCAAAAAACATAAACAAAATATCATTTCAACATTTTTTCAAAACACATTCACTGATAACCGTTCTAAAAGAGTGTTCCTTTCGAATGTAGTAGCTTTGAATATTGTACGATTTTATAATATTGAATGTAACTCTATGAAAATTACCGACGTAATATAGCGACGAAAAGAGGTATGAACTTTTCTTCGAATATTCCTTTATATACAAATTACCCTATAGATATAAAATAGACACTCTAGAGTTCATCATTTCAAAAAATTTCTTTTTCATTTTCTGACAAATACAGGTTTTTTCCGGCACTATGGCTGCAGAAAGATGTGACTACTGCCATTTGACAGTAGTGCCGTTTAATGAAGAAAACCCGACTTACATCTCGCAATGCCAGCACCTCTATCATCACCGCTGCCTAGCAGCTATAATGAGAGGGAGAACGGAAAGAAATAAGCGAAATCAAACAGTGACTCCCTGCGCACATCCCCGCTGCGTTAAGAAACTGTCCATGGGCGATGTAGCCCAAGTAAGAAGAAGCCCTTCCTCATCCTCGAATCCTAAACTCGAAGACTACGAGACACGCAAGCGAGAAGACGAGATGGCGATTTTCAAACATCGCATGGCGTTGTTAGCGGTCGAAAATAAAGAAATTAAGGCACGATATAAATTAGTGCTACAGCATCGAGGTGACGTGGCTGAACCTTATCAAGAGCGAAACCCAGCGACACTATATAAACCCCGTTCCAACCTAACAAACGACTTCGTACCTGTAAATGGTAACTATTTTCCGGCACCGCGAAATCCGACGTACTTCCCGATACGCACGGCCTCTACGTTCCATGTTGAATATACTACAGATGGAAGACCATTTATGGTTCAATCAAGCATTTTTCCACCAGCTCCGATCATCACGGACATTGATAATCGTTCTAGAACGATATCGTTCAGGAACCAACATACCGGCAACCCTACGTTCGATCTACGAAATCATATAAACCATCGTCGCTCAGGTGCTATGACCACGAACAACTCAGCTACGTACAACCAACCACACGTACACCGGTCATCAAGTGAACCGAGATTTCCCAAAAAAGGACCTTCAATCTTAAAACACACTCAAGCCGAAGAACGATCTCTACCGCTTGAACAGCTTAAGGGTACGAGCGCCAACAAAGCGAGTCACCACCGTAGATATTGGCTGAGATGGCATACCAGCTCCAATGAAATCCAGCCCTTTTACCCCCTTAATTCCTACCCCAAGTATTTCACCGCAGCGGGATACGAGCACGAGCCAAAAATTTACCGAAGCGTATACTTCACGTTTGATATATTAATGGTCGGAGACGGGCACGTTGAAGCGTTAGCCAGAATTTTGGAAATTAATCGACCTTTCGCCGGCATACTGGATCGCGACCTATACCGAAGGGACCTGTTGCTCGAGGACCTGATGGAATACTTAGATTCTTGGACAATCCTACCAAGACGTATAATGATAAGCATCGGTCACGCGAATATATTACAGAGAACGCCGGAGGAGGAATTCAAGGAGACCCTACGATTATTAGGAAGCGTCTTGAACAAATTGAAGGTGCGAGAAGCAATCATCGTCCCTCTCATCCCCCACCCGTCATTTGATCGAGCAACTTTCCACCGTATTTGTGCTGCTCTTGATCGTCATTGGATAGAAAATTTTAATGGTCTCGTGATCCGAATAGACGATCATTTCTCCGAGCTACACTCACGTCAAGCCCACTTCGATGAGATAGGACCTTACTACGATAATTCAGAATATACCCCAATATTTGGAACCCTAAAGAGCCGTTTTATTCCCGAACTAAAAAAGAAGGTAAAGGATACGCCAATGGAAACTCAGGAGCAGACGATTCAAGCGATAGTAGAAGAATTTAGAAATTCCCAATCCCAACCATCATCGTCCAACGGAGAAAAAACAAATGAACCGAGTTCCACGTCTACGGTTTCGTCATCACAAACACCTCCCGATAAAGATCAAGTGTTGAGTTCTAAATCTCAAAATCAATCATCATCCGAAGAAACTACTGAAACGCCGAACAATACTTCCTCAATTCCATCATCGTCAGAATCTGTCGAAAATAATCCAAAACCGAGTTCTACGTCTACGGTCACAACAGAGACGATTGAACAGATGATTACCGAACAAAGTTCTACATCGACGAACGATTCCGAACACTCCGAAGCGACAATCAATAATTCAAGCTCTAAGTCTGCGACTTCTTCGATCGAGGATATGGATACGACGGATAATTTCGAACCTAAAAATACAGAACGTAGTCCTACGTCTACGTCTGACAAAATTAAACGAAGAAACGCTGCAAAATTTTCAAATCAAATAGCGCATCTACAGCTTACAGAGAAAAAACTGGCTGATAAGCGAAAATCTGAAGAGAAACAAGTTCAAGCGAAGATTGCAAAGTTAGCGATAACGTCACCACCGCACAAAGCCGAATTCCCAGCTCTAAAGCCTGAATTGCCGTCGACGTCGGATTTGAACCAAAACTCGCCTAACGATTCCATAAACCCCTTCCCATATCTCGAAGATGTCGCATTTATAAAATGCGAAAACGTCGATACAGAATCCAATAACGATCGATTTCTCGATGAAGCAGTAAAAGAGGAAGAAGAAGAACGATACGCGCAATTTTATGCTGAAACAGCGGTAGAATATGGTTCAGAAAGCGAAAAATCCGATGACGAATATCCTGAAGACGCTGGCTACCAGCGAAAAAATGACAACTTATGAAAATCGACGAAAACGAACCCTTCATTTTATGTTTCCCTTTCGTGCTTTCACAATATACTCCCTATGTCGTTTATGATGGAATTTAATACCCTATCCGTATTATTTTTTCTTTAATTTTCGTATAATCTTTAATTTATTTTCGAAAAAGACATTGTTTGATTATTCTCTCGTATCTAGAAACCATTAGGAATAATTTACTTTAAAATAACTAAGTTATTTTGTACAAAAATTTAGTATTTTGTACCCCTGCCATTTTTTCTCAATTATTTAATTTTGTACTTATGACGATAATCGTGAATTTTGTAGGATAATTAGTGTTATAATTTATTTATTTATAGACGTTTAGTGATATATTGATTGTCCCTTTAAATATCAACGTATTTACCTTACAGATATCGGCTAATTTATTGATCTTTATTATTTTTTGAAATATTACGTTTTGTTTTGTACTTGTGTTTTTTGACTACAATTATACCATCGCTATACTGCAAGATAATCAAGTCTTTTCTTTTTAGATACAAACTACAGCCAAAACAAGAAATATGCCAGTCCAGAAAAACGGTAATGGTTTTAGTCTCTAGAGACTAAAAGACACTCATCGGAAAAACAAGTAATAAAGCTCCAATAATTACTAA
This sequence comes from Planococcus citri, assembly GCF_950023065.1. Lineage (NCBI taxonomy): Eukaryota > Metazoa > Arthropoda > Insecta > Hemiptera > Pseudococcidae > Planococcus > Planococcus citri. The sequence continues at coordinate 67,610,955 of NC_088681.1, forward strand.
AATCTTTTGATACTTCCTAACCAATCTACCCCAAAAAATCAATCTCTCTAGCGAATTTTATAGTTTGATCAAGTTTGATTTTGCATCGAAATCTCAAAAGTTTACTTTGCTCTTCATACATTTAGCATGCAAAACAAACAAAATTAGATTTTTTTTTTTGAATAATTTTCTCTTTCCAAAATTATATACCCCAAAAAAGACAAGTATGTAATATGTTAAAATATACAAAACTTACCTTATGTTTTCACTCCCATAGCGCCATGACATTTTGACCAATTGACTGCAATGCTACATGCGACTGAACTGACTCCAGTGAGACGTAGCACAATGATCCATCTACCTCCTCCGATGAAAATTGACACAATGAACCATGTATTTCCTCCAGCGTGAAACATAAAAGCAATAAAGCATTTGAATCAATTATATGCGGACGATCAACATATTCCTATCTATTTTAAAAAATAAATACTAATATTAAACTATAAGCTGCAAAACTACTCTATATGAAAAACTGACGTGTCAATTGTACCTTATAAATATAAGATAGGCAACAATGTAAACCTAGCATAAATACTTCTCGCTTTCTTCATCTTTCTCTCATATAATGTCTCTTGACCCTTCTTTATTTTCACTTCTTTTCTCTTTTTCGAATGATTATTATTCTTTCTCTATCTTTCTTTCTCTCTTTCTCAATAATTGAACTATTTACCTCAATATTTTTTTTTCTTTTTTTGAGAACCGTTAACAACCTCTCTCCTTCAAATCAATCTAAATCTTACATATTATTTTTATCTCTATCTTTCTTTTCTTTTACTCTCTCCATACTAATTTTACTCTAAAGTACCTAATTATTTATTTAGTTGTATTTAGTAATATTAATTATCTCAGTACGAAACCATCTAATTACCTTTCAATAATGGTGAGGAGGCACACTGGTCCAACTGTCCGTTGATTTCGTCTCCTTCGTGCAGGCCACTTTATGAATAGGTCAACAACCTTTGGTCAGTCTGCTGTTTATAAACCAAAATACAATTAGGAGAAAATAGTATAAAATACAGACAGCTACAATTTTGGCATCAAAGTAGGGATAATGAAAAATTTTCCATTCTCTTACCTTTCATGATATCGATGAGCACTGACCCTTGGTATCATTTTCTTTTTCGATTTTCACCATTTTCAACAATTTCTGGAATTCTCCGAATCTGAAACACACATAAAAGAAACATGAATTAATAAGGTTGCAGGAAGCTTCATATAAAAAATTATACTAAAATTGAAACGCATAGTCTAACAATAAAAGATCCCGGATTTCTGAAAAACCAAAAAACCTGCAACAAAAAGAAAAAACATACAAAAAATTCATTACAATTTTCAAAAAATGACCTACACATCAGTTTCATATGTACTTACCGATGCACCTACCTGCTGTACTCATGTACTTAAAATAGGAGATACCGTGCTAAGTAAGCTCCTCTTTTGACTGACCCCATTTTGAAGTTGTAAAAAACAATACAAATAGTTAGATTCTGTCACAGTATTCTACACTTTAGGTGTCTTCAACAAAATTTTTTTTTGAACTTTAAATTCTAAATACACCCCACAACAACACGTTAACACACCACCTCTACTACTCTCTCTAGTGGATATGTTTAGGGTCACTGACCTTTCCAATGTATCCCCTGGATCGATTGCTCGTTTGTGTTCTAAATTTTCAAATTTGCTCACTGACATCAAGTAATCGAGGGGTGCAGGAATCATATGGTGACCCTTGTTCCCACAATGCCTGCCCCCACCCATCTTTCGACCTCTCTTGTCAACTCAAAATAGTCTGCAATCGCAGCAAGTAACGGGGGGCAGGGGTGAGCTATAGCCTCATCAGTCTAGCTTCTGGTTAGGAGGGGAAGAGGGGGGAAGTTGAGGCCTATCTCCCATAGCTTTTTTAAGTCATAACCGTGACTTTCCTCGATTGTTACTCAATTGAGTTAACCCCACGGGGGGCATATGATATGGTGAGATATGGCCCAACTACGTAAGTAGTTATTAGAAGCACAACTACGTAGGTAGTTATTCGAAGCATAACTAGGTAGCGTGAACGTAAGTGGTGGGAACGTGTTAACTCCGCAAAGGTCGTGACGTAGGCAACGCATCGAGCAACGCATCGATCGCGATGCGTATATAATGCATCGCGAACGCACCAAAATTACTTAGCATAGGTATCTCGAGCTCGCCGGTGCTTCGTCGTAACGCGCATTTCCTCAGATATGAAACTTAGTAGATGTGACAGGCAGGTAAGGTATCCCGTAAGGGTACCTATCCCCTATTTATCCAGGCATTGCCCACTACATATAGTGGTTAAAATGAAATTAAGTCGTGATTCGAGTAAGTTAACTATCCGATCGCGATATTATTGGGTATGGAGTAGATCTTCCCGGGCATCACTCCTACTGCTAGTAGAATAGGTACCTCGTGTAATACATTGCTGTCGCCTGGCCTAGTATGAGTGAGCCACCTTGAAAGAGACAGTAGAAGCGGACATTATGTGGACCTTGGTGAGTAACCTCATCATTTATTTAATAAGGTAATTTTTCCCATACTTACGAGTATTGAGAAGTAATCTCTTTCTTCGTAAGTATGCAAAATTAGGGTTTATTGTCATCCCTGCATAATTCATCACCTTCGATTACAATAATACTTTAGCGTATTATATCTTAATTCATTAGCGCGAGACGCATAATATGGACCGGTGTCCATATTAATGATGTAAAATTATGTAAATTCTTTTATATCTTGATTCACCTGACATGATCGAATTATAATAATAAATCAATTAGACACGTTGTATCGTTTTGGTGTTATTATTATTACATCGGATCATAAATGCATATAGTATTTCTGCATGATTTCTGAGCTCTCCGACACCCATAGACTAGCCAGGTATAGGGAAATATTAACTACTTACGTAGTAATATTTAGCCTTCTCCCCTCAGTAATATTTCTAATAATATTCTCTTCCATAGTCATTCGAGAATTAACTATATCAAATTTCGTATTTTGATAGGTGAAAGAGCTTGTTTTTTTTTTAATCTGAGGCGTTTGATTTTTTTGGTTTCAAAATTTCAGAATTCGAATGATGGTTTTTTTTAGAACTTCCAACATCGAAAAAAAAGCAAACAAGCCCGAGCAAATTGAGGGCTCTACACTTAGCATTTCTGAAAGTAAAGTAAGTCGGCAAGTAGTTTCTTTATCAAGTCTAAAAATGTTTAAAATTTGTCAGCTTTGGCAAAATTTGACAACGGGGGGGCGGGGGGTGTCACCCTCCTCCCCTCCGTTTCTTCATTGGTTGGGCCCACCAACTTGATTCAGTCTTATGTACAAGATTCTTCCGATGATCTGAAAAAAATAACATGTTTTCAGTCTAACCCTGAGGGGGGGGGGGGGTCATAATTTTCGCCAATTGGAAGTTTTTTAGGGTGCCTTAATACCGCTTTTCCCGCATTTATCATGCCTTTTGCAAATTTGTGCTGCTATCCTGCAATTCATACTTTTTGAAAAATTGCCTGAAAGTTTGGATTATTTGCCTAAAAAAAAAAAAAAAAGTCTATTACCACATTTGCAGAAAAAGTTTCACTATTTTTGCTAAAAATGCCAAAAAGTTCTGCCTTTTTTTGACAACATTGCTAGAAACCTGTACTTTTCTAGTGAAATTTTCTCGACTTTTTTACATTGTTTTTAATCAAACTTTGGAATTTTTCATTGATATTTTCTTTTTTAGAATTTTGATTTTTCCCAAATTTTTTTTCTATGTTTTTTCAAAAATATAAAACTTAATTGGAAAAAATTTTAAACCACTTCCCCTCACATTAAAACAACTCAAAACAAACCTCCGTCTAATGTTTTTTGCCGAAATTACAATAAAAAATAATTCAACCAAATCTTAGAAGGGAACCTTCCGAACTGGCACTCTCCGATTTGAGCGAAACCAAACTAGATCGAAAGATCATCTCCTAAAAGATTGGTAGGTAATTGAAATTTTAAGTCCCAAAGTTTATTATTCGGCTTTTGATAACTTGAGAAATGAGAAAACTGCTCTCGTTATACACAATATTTGAAAATTTGTCTTTTTTCAGTTTTTCTGGACAGAAAATCCAGTAAGTTAATTTTTGGCCTCTGCAGAATGGGGAAAATTGAAAAATCACTGGTGATTCCAGAATTATCAGAAGAATAGGCATTTGCAATCAGAAATTTCATTTAGATCTTTCGTTTAATTTTTTTTATTCGGAATTTTGATTCTTCAAAAAAATTTCTAGTTTTCCTATAAAAACAAAGAATGTTTACCAGATCTCTCCTTTCTCTGAAACTGAAACTTTGAAAAAGTTTCTGGCTGAAAATACAACTTTTGCCCAGCTTTTTGCATGTTTGCCTGTACGTAATTTTTGAAAACTGTACAAACTTCAACGAACCATATCTTACAATTTTTATTTTCAAATTTTATTAATTTTTTCGTTATTTTCAAGAGTTTTAAAGCCAATTCAACAATTTTTTCTCACATTTCAACAAATTTTTCATAATTTATTCAATTGGTAAAAATGTTTCTTCAACATTAATATTATTTGCAACATGTTTTCTCTTTTATTATGAACAATGTACGGGATACTCTGCTAATATCTATCAGAAATTGATCGAATATTTCGTTTTCGACCATTTTTACATTTTTGAATAATTTTTTTGACTTTTACGATTACGATGGTTCATTAATTTCAATTCCATTTTTAAACAATTTTCATCACAATTCAACAAATTTTTCTCTCTTTTCATCATCGCAAACTGATAACCAATTTCAATGAACCTAAAGGAAACCAAAATCACGATTTAAACGTGCACATCCCCGCTTCTCCATCCTGCAGTCGCGAAGATGAAGAAAAGACCAGTAATTCCGTTACAGGTTGTTCGGTGCGACTGGTAAATAGTGGATAATCATGCTGGGCAAGAGGGAGGCCGCAGACTCGACTGTGACTCGGACTCATGTGTAGTTTTACATACCATCTCTCTACACATGCACGATGGAATATCTCTCTACAAACGTGTCGAACGCAGCGGTAGCGAACGATGCAACCAAGTGGATCACGATGGGAGCGTGGACATGGAGTGTATAAGTCGATGTACTACACATAGCTCTATACTACATGCGTGTTTTTTTCCTTTTTTCCCTTCAAATAACAACTTGGAGCAAGGTGCCATGGCTGAAGCACGCCACATTCGAGTAAGACGTGCGATCATCGTGTATACAGCAGATACGAGTACATCTACAATACGGTCAAACAAGAAGCGAAGAAAATGCCAACACCATGGAGCAAAACTTGACAAAAACACTCGCTCGCAGATTGTTCGCATAAGAATTTAGTTCTTTGGTGTTGGTCGTGAGAGAACCCGAGAGAAAAAAAATTTCAATTACGGGGCAAATTTCAGCGGTTTTGTGTATCTCGAAAGGCGTAAAGCTGCGCAAATGACTGAAAAGCGAGGTGACGTTGTGGAAATATATGCCCGGACCTCCTCCACTGTCGTCGTCTTGTTTCCCAAAAACATAGTTTTAGATACGATAAGTTAGCGTGGTAAATAGGCAGCCCAAGTCGAAGTGTACGAAAGAAGGCATAAAACAGACAGAGGGTATAATTTGGCGGTGGTCGGCAACGCGAAATATACTGTACACATACCATTTACGATTAAACCCCTTCGTTTTTCCCATCCATCCCGATGGGCTTTCGTATCCTTATCCTTTTCACAGCATCGAGCCGAGAAAAAGCAAATACGTAGACGAAGCGGACGAGTGCAGGATAAGGAAAAACGACGTCCAAGGCACGAAAATACGACGTAAAGTTCGACCAGAGAAGCGTAATTTTGCCAACTTATCCCGTGAACATGTCTTGACCGTCGTCTCTACACGCTGCCCACTGCTCCGACGACGACGACGACGGGCAAACTTTAATTTGGCGGACGGGATTTTTTGCGCGGCCTCTGCGCGCCAAGTGTTGTGCTGGCATGTTGGTAATTTTTTATTAACTTTGGCGACGTTATCAAAGCGATGGAATTTTATTAAAAGGTTTTGTATGTATCGGCTCAGCTATAGCGATGGCGTTTTTCGTTACTGTGCAGGAATTACCGCCGAGCCCAGCAAGACCCATCGACCACGCCTGACCTGCCTTGGCCCAGGTCTTCTCTTCGTCTTTCATCTCGCATCCATTCGCCAAAACGAAAATGTCCCACTCTGTGGTACCTACTCGACTAAAGGCGAAATGCTGTGCGGCCTGAATATGTCACTCAAGATGTAGTACACCAAAATGGATTTGCTATTTTACTCTTAACGTGTAGTATAGTAGAACATTTGGACTGCTCTTTTCCTCTCTTTTCCAGTATATGTGCCTTTTTTCGTTGTAAAATATCGTGAAAAAGTAGTGAGAGTTTTCAAAAAAAATGTCTACTGTATGCAATGTTTAGTTAAAAGGTGAGAAGGAGGAGGAGTAGGAGGAGGGAAAGGAAGTGCTGTGAGGTCAGATTGATAAAATATGTCAATGTTCGAAATTGGGAGCCTGCAAAACAACAACAATCAATATTCCTTTTGTGTGAATGTACATTTAAAGATTTTCATGAATTTTGATCAATTTTTTGGGAACCAGAAATTGTCCCAAAATGTTGAGAAAAATCGTTAAATTATTTCAAAAAGAGTTGAAAATATCGTAAAAATTTGTAAAATTTCTTTAGAATTTTGTTTGGAATGTGAAAAAAGTCGTCAAATTGGCATCAAATTACTTTAAAATCGAGCATGAGAAATTTTACAAAAGCTGTTAAAAATGCAAAGAAATAATTGGGAAAGGTGCAGAAAATGATAAAATGGCATGAGAATAGTTGAAAATCAGGGAAAAAGTCACCTACGAGGTTCAGGAAATTATTACGAAAATTGAATAATGTTAAAAATCGTTAATAATGGGTCAACATTTGAAAAAATGTAATCAAAATTGATAAAAATGAAATAATAATGTTGATTGTGATGGAGAGGGGGGGGGGGTTCAAAATGGCAAGGATCGTTTGGAACAATTCTGAAGGTAGTTTGAATACTTATATCTATTTTTTTAAAAATAATAATATTGACGTTTTGAAAATTTTGGCACACTTTTATCAAATTTTTCACCCTCTTTCGGGTTATTTTTATAAAATTTCCAACAATTTTGATGATAATCGAACGATTTTTTTACTTCAAGGATGGCAAAAGCGTTCATAGAAATCGTGCTTCAAGAGATGAAAAACAATGTGTTTTTGAAAAAGTTATTAATTTTTTTGGGTCCAAAATTTTAGAATCTTTTTTTTTTTTTGAGTGTTTATAATTACAAGATTATTACACCCGTAAGGGGGGGGGGATTTTAGAATCTGAATGTTGAGTTTTCAAAAACTTCAATTTTGAAAAAGAAAAGCGAACAGACCATTTTTTTCAAATGTTCAATTTGGAAAAAAAATACGCAGAAAACCGAACCAAGCTAGGGCAAAAGCTTTCAAAGATTCCTATTTCGAGAAGTAAAAACAGTGAGTTTTTTTGTGATGAGTCGTATTTTTTTGAATCTACAATAATTTTAGAATTCAAATTCCAAATAACAGTTCGTAAACACAAGTATCAAAAATGTCTCAAAAAAACACAAAATTTTTGATTTTTTAGAAATTTTGTCTTGAAAAAAATTATTTTGGTCAAAAAATGCACTTGAAGTGTTCCCCAGGAAATCGACTCAAACGTACATAAACACTTCAAAAAGAGCCACGACTCGATTTTTAGCTGCATGAAGAGATTTTTAGCTCCCTGGTGAAATTTTAAAGTAGGTACCTAATTATAGAAAAATCGAAAATCAAGCTGTAGGCTTCGGAATGACTGGAAATGATGAAATTCGGATTGGGGGAGGGGGTTGATTTTGAGCAAGATACAGCAATTCGTGAAAATATCCAAAATTTTGCCACAAACAACAAACTTTTGATTTTTTGAAATTTTTATCCTTATTGAAAAATATGTACTTAGTTGATTCTGGTAAAAAAAAATGCACTCAGGTATATCCACTTGGAAATTGTCTCAAATATGGATGAACTTTTCAAACAAGCCAAGAATATGTCACGTTTATATTTTCAGTAGTCCAAATTGATTTTCACGCCTTCTAGAGAAATTTTAAAATTCTGGAGGCTCCAGAATGTCTGTAAATACAAGTGAAATTCGTGTATGGGAGTTCATATTAGTCTCGGTGGTCAACACTAGATTTTCAAAAATTTTGCAAAAATCAAAAAATCAATTTGGGCGGCTTAAATGGGGGCCCGAGGGGGGGGAGGGGCCGGAGGGGGTCAGATCACTATATTTCCAAAAATCGTCGTTTCGATGTGGTTTTCATGTCGTTTTTTTTTTTACGAATTCTCGAGAAAATTAAATTTTTTATCAAAAAATACACTAGTTGAAAGCTACCTATTTAAAAATTTAAAAAACTATCTCCTTTCACTCTCTTTAGCTTAATTGCAACAAACCAATCTGTGGGGAGCTACAAAGACCTTTTGAGGAGGAGAGGGGGGTTGATTATGCACACTCAAGTTGTTGAATACTATCTTTCAGTGTCCTTTCAGCAACTCAATTCCAAAAATTTGGTGTGACGTGTGGAATTGTGGATCGATACTGACGGAGGTCGCTGAGTTCGATTATCTTTTTATTTTTTAAATTCGACATTATTGTATGCTTTTAGGACCCCACTTTGAAAAAAAATTAGCAACTGAAGGGGAATAAAAGTTGAGAAATTTGAGGCTGCCTAAAATTGAATGGTTCCATCAGAAAAGGGCTCAACTTCAGTTAGGCCCTTTCATAATAAATCGCAAAAATGGATTCTACAGTGGAAATTACACCTACCACACTTCGTTACATAGCGCAACCTATAGTCAGGCCGCCACAACTGAATGCCAAAGTCGGACACTTCCGCCGATTTCTCACCAAATTGTCTCTGGGAGTCTGGTGGTTTGCGATATTACTATTTTTTGCGCTTGGTTTTCATAACTTATCAGTGATACGCCATTTTTTACAGAAAAAAGTAACTTTTTCGTAATTTTTCAGTGATGCGGAATTTCTTAAGGAAAAAATAAATTTCTACAAAATAGTTGTTGAGAACGTTTAAATGACCTATTTTAACCCAACTTCGTTATAATGTTATAAAATATTGCCTTTTACATAATAAAATTACGCGATTCAGCACATTTTTTCATCGAAAAAGTAGGTTCACAAGAAAGGGCCTAATTGTCCACTTTGTATTTTCAGTGTTTTCTTTGTATTTTATTGCAGAAAAGTAAAAGTAAAGAATGATTTTGAATCTTCAGTGTATGCGGAATGAAAAAAAATAATCAGTTGCATGTTGTTCTAATATTTTCTATATGATATTCATATTCAAAAGTTTAAAATGCGTTTTTCTCGAATCGCCATCTTTTCAGTTTAGGCCCTTTTCTGGTGGAACCATTCAATTTAAATCCTTGAATTTTTCATAACCTGGTAAAACAGCACTCCACACAGCAAATCTCTTCACAAATATTTCAGTTTGTTCGCAAGGTTTTTTGTGATTACAGCGTCGAGCTGTTTTTTTCCACAACTTTCATCATGGAAGAAGAAAAAAAAAGGAGAACAAAAAATGTTAATAATTCGAATAAGCGGTCTAACAGCATCTTTTCTCTCTCGCAGCACCATAAGTTGGTTTATAACATCAAAAAACTCGTCGGATATATTTACGTCGCATCGTTGAGAGGCTTTTCGACATCACACGATGATTTTAATATAAAACAATGTCCTTTAAGCCGTGTTTCGTCGCGTAAAGATATTTCCAGCAATTTTCTTTTCGTTCGCTTTAGCCTTTTTGCGAGCCCATGACGACGACGACGACGAGGACGACGAGCCAAGCACGAGAATGTAGCCAGGTCGCGAGCTGTACGAGTATACCTAACGTAAGAGAGAGACAGAGTGAGAAATATGGAGAAAAAAAGTATATAAGTATACGCGAATATTAGGTAACGAATCGGAATCAAAAAAATACACAGAAAAAAGAGAAATAAAATTTAAAAAGAAAACGAAAGAAGCGAGGCAAGCAACACGAGAAAAGCAGAGACTTCGGCAGTGGCAGTGGCACTGGCAGCAGCCGCATCATCGCGAGCTAGAAGCAAAACGAACGAAAAGTGAAATATAAAAAGAACGCGAAACAGAGACGTAAGGAGAGGAGGAGGAGGGGGTGGGGGTAAAAATACAAAAAGAATTTGGTATGAAAAATGTAATAGCGATAACAGTAACGACTTCGAAGCGGAAAAATGAGGAAAAAATAATAATAAAGGGGAAATAAAATAAAGACCGAAAGTTTTTCTTTTCACTGGAATAATATACCATAAACGAAAAAATTTTCTTTTCAAATCATGTCAAAACTTTTGCTGTCTTCTGTTTTCCTTTTGCTGCTTATAATAATTTTAAAGTACGCTGCTACTCGTACAGAACGAACGGCAGCTCAGAGGCAAGGCAGGTTCTCTCGTTCGCGATATCTGCTCTCTTGTACTTTGCCGCCCTGAGCCCTGTGCCATGCCAAGTCGAGCTCCGCAGTCGGAAAATTAAAAATTAAATAGCTCGATGGCGAAAGCAGACTGGAGAGGACGCGCAGAGGTCGACGAAATGAGCTTATTAATATCAAGAAGACGAGAGAACGCAAAGCGAGCGAAGATATCGCACAGCGAAAGCGTAAGCTGGCTGCCTTTCGCCAACTATACAATAATAATAATAATACGCACCGAGAAGAGGAATTAAGACGAATTTCAAAGGGTCGCTGCTCGCAAAATGCCCTTTTATACAAACATACAAAACGATCAACCGGGTCGGACTTGTGCACAACTTCGAATATCTACATCTACAAAATACCTACCTTCCTATAAATAAGTACATATAAGAGTTCGCTCTTCTCGTTTGTCGACTTGTGAGAGAGAAACTTTCGAGGCGAGGCGAAGCGAAACGTTAATTACAAAAACAAACTATAGACGTATTATAAACACACCGTAAAGATGGTTTATTAAACTATTTTTCTCATTCTCGGCTCGGCCACTACATAGATTCCGAGGTGTCGAAATATATTTAAAGCCACAAAACAAACGATAAATTATAATTCGAAAAGTACACAAAATTTTGGTGCAGTTTGCTGACTGACGATGGCCATCGTTTTACACCCGGGAGAAAACAAAACAAAACCAAAATATCAATAAATACCCGGCAAAGTATGTACATTTTCGAGTAAACATAACTAATATCTTCGGCTGATAATTTACATAAAACGAGTAAAAGTACACCTATAGTTTAAACACTAAATTATTCTTCAGAGGAATACCTTAACCTGAGTCTATTTATCTTTTTATTATGATACGACTTCCAAAAGCTCACGAGAGAAATGAATTCAATTTCTGTTTAGTTGTCGAACCAACACGACAGGTTCAGATGCAGACAAAACTACGAGCTTTCACCCGAAGGCAGGTACGTAGGATGGGAAAATAAAATGTAAATTAATTTTATTGCGAATACGAGCCGAGCTTTTGCAAGTATGTAGGTATATGTAGGCTATATAACCTACGCATATAATGCGAATATGGGGTGAATAAAATCTATGCTTGCAGGTCTCCCATATAATACACGTTATGTACGATGTGTATAAGAAAACACGCCAAGATGAGGCAAACAAGGGAGCCGCAACGCACACTTATAAATCTTTTGATAAAATCTACACACGACGATGACGACGCCACCACCACCGACGTATGTACTTATCGTTGACGCATAGTTAGGTACCGGAAAATTGCCGAAGCTATAAATTAAAAAAAATATTTATTAATAATTGCTCGAACCGTTTACCTAAGTCGTGATGAGGGAGGGGGGATTGAAATGAAAACCCCTCTATTTTTACCAACAGCTTTCGGAGGGGAATTTATTTGTGTATTAAAAAACCGACATTTAACGAAGATAAATATACCTAATATGAGGAGATGGAAGGAAGGGGTGAGCATGAGCAAACCTCACCTGCATCATACAGCACTTTGTATATGCTCGAAGGTTGTCGAAGAATACTTCAGAGCTCAAATTGTGGAAAGAAGATTCATGTCAAATGGGCAAAATATATATTTTTTAAGCTGAACAAAATGTTTTCCCTCATTTTTCTGCTTCCCGTCTCATTTTTAGCAAAAAACCAGAAAGTCAATATTTTTAACCAAAATTCGACTAAAATGACACTTCCTGACAAAAAATTTCCAAAATCACTAATTTCTGCAACAATTGCAAAAAAAACGCTCTTTTTGACAAAATTTTTTTAAAAAATTCATATTTTTACCAAAATTGCAAAAGAGTTTGTTTTCGGAACAAAGTTATACCATAAATTCGCATTTTTGGCAAAATTAGAAAAATTCCAATTTTTTTGCAAAAATAAGGCCTACAAAAGAGTCAGTTTTTTTGCCAAAATTGTCAAAACGTTGCTATTTTTGGGACAAAATTGTCAAACTTTACTACTTTGGTCAAATTTGCAAAAAAATATATATTTTTGGATAAACATTCAAAAAATGCAAGTATAAATATAAAATTATAATTTTTTAACAAAATCGAATAAAATCTCAAATTTTTGGTCAAAATTTAAGAACAATCTACTCATTTTCCAAAATTGTGAACAAGTCGTTTTTTTGGCCAAAATTTCAAAAAAGTACTATTTTTGGACAAAAAAGCAAAAAATCCTATTCTTGAACCAATTTTTTAGAAGTCCTATTTTCTGGTCAAAATAAAATTGTGAAGAAGTCACTATTTTTGGCTAAAATTGCCAAAAAAAAACAAATTTTTTAGGTAAAGTTTCCAAAACTGTAGAAGTGTAGATACTCATTATTTTACCTATACGAAAATTGCTAAAAGTTTAGGAGCCCGTTTAAGGATCCATTGCACCCTCCCCCCCCCCCGTCGATCCTCCGGAACAACATTTTCTTGGAGGGGGAAGTCTTAAGGAACATTTCTAGCCCTTGTACTCACTAAAAAAAGTGGCCCTACTTACAAAATAGTGGCCAATTTGATTGACAGGTCAGCCGAAATTGCAGATTTTGCGTTCCAACATAGGACTTGCACGAAATTTTTCAAACTGCACAAATGTAGATGGAAAGATCAAGCAAAAATTCATCACCTGTCAAAATTTCAAGTGCTAAAGTGCGTTTTTCGATTTTTGGTGAATTTGTGAAAATAAAATTTAGGCCAAAAATGAGGGAAAAAATCGAAATTTCACCAAATTGACCAAGAAAATTGAAATTTGGGACACACCCTATTTTTGACATGACAAATCGATTGAAAACTGTTTCAAATCTTTTGAGCAGTTCTGGAGCCTCCAGCAGATTTTTGAAACTCGATATTTCCACAAAATTTGATCAAAATGGAGTTGGAAAGCTGAATTTATACTGCAAACTAATTTCAATGCGGTACTAGGTACTGCAGGTAACTTTCAAGTCGTTTTGGAGCCTCCAGCGTTTTTTTGAAAATTACTGGAGCTTCCTGAAGATTTTTAAAACTTTAAATTTTCACAACATTTCATCAAATGGAGACGGAAAGCTGAAATTTACTCTACACTCCAATTTTAACACCTTCTGAAGACGACTTCAGGTGGGTTCAAGTCATTTTAGAGCTTCCACCGATTTTTTGAAAATTACTGGAGCCTCTAGTAGATTTTTGAAACTTGAAACTCCCGCTGTAACATTTTACCAAATGGAGTATGGCAAGCTGAAATTTGCTTCGCAAACTAATTTCAATGCGATGTGAAGTCGACTACATGGTGGTTTAAAATGGTTTTGAAGCTTCAAGCTACTTTTTGGAAATTTCCATTTTCTAAAAAACGCCATACGACCTTTCAAAAAGTCGCTGGAGGCTCCAAAACGACTTGAAATCCACCATTTGCAGAATGAATTTCGACTTACCATCTCCATTTGATGAAACTTTGTGAAAATTTAAAGTTTAAAAAGTCTACTGGAGGCTCCAGTAATTTTCACAAAATCGCTGGAGGCTCCAAAATGACTTGAAATATACCTGCAGTACCTCGTAGCGCATTAAAGTCAGTTTGCAGAATAAATTTCAGCTTTCCAACTCCATTTTGATAACATTTTGTGGAAATTTCGAGTTTCAAAAATCTGCTGGAGGCTCCAGAACTGCTCAAAACTGTTCGAAACAGTTTCCAATCGATCTGGCTTGTCGAAAAGAGGGTATATCCCAAATTTCAGCTTTCTTGGTCAATTTGGTAAAATTTTGATTTTTTCCCTCATTTTTGGCCTAAATTTGATTTTCAAAAATTCACCAAAAATCGAAAAACGCACTTGAAATTTTGGCAGGTGATGAATTCTTGCCTGATCTTTCGATCTACTTTTCGACGGGGCAAGGGGGGGTTTCAATAGATCCTTAAGCGGGCTCCCCGACTATAACAAAACTGTATTTTTCTCAAAATTGCAACAAAATAAATTTTTGTCAAAAATTTTAAAGAAGGTTGGTTTCTTGTCAAAACTGAAAAAAGTCTGTTTTTCGCCAAAATTTCCAAAAACTTATCTACTATTTTATCGTAACATGATTTGGAAAAAAAATTATTTTGAAAAATACACTATTTTTGACAACAATTTCAAAAAAGGGGGGGACGGTTCTATTTTTGGACAAAATTATAAACCCCCTCCTCAAAAAGTCGCTGGAGGCTCCAAAATGACTTGATCCCACCTTCAGTTGACCTAATAGCATGTTGAAATTGAAGTGTAGAACGAATTTGGATTTCCAGCTCTGTTTGGTAATGTTTTATGGAGATTTCGAGCATTCAAAAAATCTGCTGTAAGTCTCATGTAATTTTCAAAAAGTTGCTGGAGGCTCCAAAATGACTTAAACTCGCCAGCAGCCGACTTAATAGTGTGTTTAAGATGGAGTGCAGCGTGAATTTCGGATTTTCAACTTCATTTGATGAGATTTTGTGTAAATTTCAAATTTCAAAAATCCGCTGGAGGCTTCAGAACTGCTCAAAACGGCTTGAAACCATTTCCAATCGATTTGGCAGGTCGAAAATAGGGTATATTGTAGATTTCAGCTTTCTACTTAGTTCTATTTGGTAAAATTTTGATTTTTTTCTCATTTTTGGCCAAAATTTGATTTTTGAAAATTCATCAAAAATCGAAAAATACACTTTAGCACTTGAAATTTGGATTGGTAATAAATTTGTGCATGCTCTTTCAATCAATCTTCTTCCAGTTGAAAAAATTTGTTGCCAAGTCCTAGTACAACATACGTTGGAAAGCCAAATCTGCGATTTCGGCTGACTTGTCAATCAAAATGGCCGCCACTTTGTTAGTAAAGCCAACTTTTTTTCACACAAGTTTGCTTTAAAATGTCCCTTAGGATGTCTCTTTTAAGAAAAAAGTTGCCTCAACGGATTGGCTGCGGGGGGGGGGGGTGCTCTAATTCCTATTGTCATATGCCAGACTATACTAGTCTTAAAATAATAATCAGTTATAAGTAGGTCTTTTACTGATTACGAGACCATGCTCGAATATACGAGTAGCTCTTTCGAATTGCAGTCTTCATCTAGCGCAAAGGCCATTACTTTCATCGCCGCAATCAGACTATGAAAAAGTCGACCATTTTCATCAAACTAGGCCATTTCCTGGTTTTTTATTCGACCATCGGTAATCCTGCTTCGGGTTTCGTTGTTGAAAACGCGGCCGAGTATTTCACGCTAGTAAAAAAAAAAGAGCACCAACGAAGCTCCATCATTTCGATACGTACTCGACGTGTACTTATATACGATTCGAAAGCCATTAAGAGCTGGAAAACTACAAGTACCCGAGATTCTGTAGAGCAGAAGCTCGCGGACGTCTTCACTGCTCTCCTCCTCTGCAGTACCATACACTTGTGCAATATACCGAGTTAAAACACCGTATAAAAGAGCGAAATAGCTGGAAATTTCGGGCCTTCGATATGATAATATACATACATGGTGTGCTGGGAAACGCGCGCGTGCGATGGGAAGAAGGAAAGCGAAGAAAAAAAATACGCTATAAAAAACCTACCCACGACGTCGTTATCGTTCGCCGTGAAAAGATTTACAACAGGATGCGCCGCTCGCGCGTCGAACAAAATATAGGACACACTAACAACACCGGAGAACGGAGCGCAGGCCGCGTCAGCCGGAGCGGAGCGGGCGCAGCGTTGCTGAAAAGCACCAGCTTTGCAAATAAATAAACGGCAACGACGATGATAAGCGTCATCGAATAATTTACGATATAACTGACGATATATTGAGGGTTGATTGGGTCGATAAGAGTGCCGAAGCGGTGCTCAGAGAGAGCACCCTGACAACCGCCTCTCCTGCGTCCCATATTACTCTCACTCTCTCTCTCTCTCCTTCGCGGTATGTCTTTTGCTCTTTTCCTTATTCTTGGGAGCTTTCTTCGCCGACGATATCAAAAGTACTCACTCATACCACCACGAGCAACACGCCAACGACGACGACGACGACTACGACCAGCAGGGCGACGGCGAGGGTGAGGAAAAAACACCATTTCTGGTACAGATTTTCATTGACGTATAAACGCCGCATATAACAAACAACAACACGAAAAAGAAGAAGCGATACGAAAGCATAGCGAAAAAAATCAACCAAATATACAATCGACAGCCTTTAATATTCTATAGGTAGTTTTTGCTGTTTTGCCTCATACTTACTCGTAGCTTCCTAGTTTGCATAGAGTGAGAAATCTTTCTTCATGTGTCGACTTCTTATGTTTCTCTATCCTCCTCCTCCTGCATGATTTTTCTTTCTTTCTCACTGCACAATGCTCATAAATTTGATGCTGTCGTTATACGCGCATAAGCCTGATACGTTATACATGCAAATGTACCAGCTACATACCTCGGTACCTTCCTTTTTTAGACGAATTTTCTGATGAAAAATGAAAGGAAACCATCATCTTTATACCTCGTTCCGTTCTGAGCCCTTCGCCGTTCCAATAAATCAAAAATGAAGCTGAACAGTTTCAAAGTGCTTCTGTACTGGACAAAAACTTCAAAAATGGATAATGAACTCGAGAAACATCAAATTCAGGACATCAGGAGAATGTTCTTTCCTGACGCGATTTTCAGGGTATCCAACGTAACTTTTCAAGAGAACTACCTCTTCATTACCATTTAAAAAACACTTCCAGACAATTTTTACCCTCCCTTTCCATTTTTTTTCAACTTTTTCTGTGTCATTTAGAAAACGTCACCTTTGGACCTTGATGTGAAGTTTCTCAATTTTCAAAAATCAATCACAAACACCAAACGAAGCGAGGCCAAAAGCTTTTCGAAATTTATAAAAATTCAAGAAATGAATACAACAACAATGTTATTTCTGATGTCAGAATTTTATTTTATTGGCTTTGGCATGTTTCAAGTTTGAACAATAATTTTTTATAAATTTCAATTTTGAACAAGATACCTAATGCAAAGGAGGAAGTTTCTGAAAACTCATCTAATCGAAAACTTGAATTGTATTATTTTTTATGTGGAGACGTCGATTCTGCTTGCGCTTGATATTTCCCAAGTTCAAACAGTAATTTTTTAATAATTTTAGAAATCAAAGTCATTGACCTGCGAAAGCAAAAGTTCTCGTTTTTTGAATTTTCAAAGAAGTAGATATAAAATCGATGGACAAAAATATCTTTCGGACTGAAAAACTTCGATTTGAAAAAAATAACGGCTATATTTTATTGGCCATGGAGGTCCAAAAAACAGCTGGAAACCACAAAACCACTTGGAATCCACCTGCAGTCCACTTCATAGCGTATTGAAATTAGTTTGCGGAGTAGATTTTGGCCATAGATGAAACTTTGTGGAAATTTCAAGATTCAAAAACCTGCTGGAGACTCCAGAACTGCTCAAAACGGTTTGAAATCCTTTCCAATCGATTTGGCAGGTCGAAAATAGGGAATACTTATCCCGAATTTCAGATTTCTATGTCAGTTTGGGAAAATGTTAGCCATTTGGTTTTTTAAAAATTCTTCAAAAATCAAAATTGACAAAAAGGGGAAAAACCCTATTTTCGAACCTAATTTTTAAAAAGTCTAATTTTTGAACAAAACTGCCAAGAAGTCCCTATTTTTGAATAAAATTTCCAAAAATTTAGATACTTAATTGAAAAAAAAAATTCTTGTCCAAAATCTCAAAAAAGGTTCGTTTTGTATCAAAATTGAGAGAAAAAACTTTTTTAATCAAAATTTATTTTCTAAAAATTACTATTTCATTGCAAAATTTAGAAAAAAAAAAGTTGAGCAAAATTTTGTAAAAATTGACTATTTTTTGCCCATAATTTCAGAAAAAATCGCATTTACTGTCAAATCTTACCAAACTTGCAAAAAGTGCTATTTTGGGACAAAATTACAATAAAACATCTTTGTTTGGCAAAGTTAAGAGAAATTCCTGCTTTTTATCGAGAAATTTCAAGTTTCAAAAACCTGCTGGAGGCTCCAGAACCGCTCAAAATCATTTGAACCCGTTTCCAATCGATTCGGAAGATCTAAAAATAGGACATATCCGAAATATCAGCATCATAGGTCAATTGTGTAAAATTTTGTTTTTCCCCTCATTTTTAGCTTATTTTTTGGGGGGACGGGGGGGGGGTGTTTATAAATGCAAGATATCTGCTCAATTTAATTTTTAAATTTTTTGGTGAATTTTTGGAAATTTAAAGTTTATTATTTTTTGCGAACCTTTTTCGGTCATTCTGGACTGTGGAGCATCCAGCACGAATTTTGGTTCATTCAACATTTTAAAATTTCTTCAGAAGGTTTGAAAGTCAATTTAGATAGCCAAGAAGTGAGCTGTGGCTTATTCTCGACCTGTTTGAAGAGTTTATCTACATTTATATCGATTTTCAGGCGAACTTGACCAGAATATTTAAACTTAAAAAAAAAATGAATATTTATCAGTTCTTTGAAACATTTTTAAAATTTGTCTAATTGAATCCAACTTTACTAAAATTATGTCTGAAATGACCCAACCTGTGCCTTGCTAGCAAACTTCAATCAGGTCTGATTTACGATCCTTTTTCTATAGGGTTTTGATTTCATCACTTCCTAATCAGCCAACACATCTTTCTCGACTTCTAACATAACATCGCCATCACCACACCGTCTAATGTCTACAGTAGCTCGTCCACTTCTGCAGGCAGTTCCAATTAAAACCCTACGATTCGTAACGTTCGTTCCACAAATCTGGATACCGCGCGAAAGGATACATATCACTACTTCTCGGAGGTACAACAACATCATTATTACGCAAGCAGTCTAGATTACCATCGGAAAATATCATCGAGTTCTTTCGTAAAAAGCCACACACAACAACATACTCGTAACCATCGATAATGCTAACAAAGCACCTCGTAACCGTGTCCATTAAAAGATTGTAAAGACGAACGGAACAAATTAAGTTATAAAATTTACGAAGGGAAGACTACGATGATGGCAGCAGCGGCGCGATTATATCTCCGGGTACCTATTCTGGTCCCAATCAGCATCCTGCGAGAAGGCGGCAATGGTCGAGGGGACGCTGCAGGGATGTCTCGATTAGGGAATTTTCAACATTTTTAAGTCGATTTTAAACGATCGTATACGACGACGTATTTTATGGTTAATATTTTCGTTGACGAGAGCACCGAACGCATTACCACGCTTGTTCACCATTCCACAGAGTATGTGTGTACCACAATATACGTATGTATAAGCAGTAGGTAAAGACTGTAGGTGGTCTTGCGCGGCAGCATCTCAGCGACCGGTTTGCAGTATCGCTTGCTTTTTTCGTGTATTATAAGTATTTTATATCTATGCTATATAGAATATTATGAAGGTATAGGTATAGGTATAGGTATCTCTCAGTCAGTCAACCAGAGTGTATCAAAAAGGGTTGCATTTAATGCCACATAGACCATGGTTAATTAATCCATTCGAAGATCGGTAAGCGGGCTAATTAGCCGGTCATCCGAGTCTCTCGAAGCTATTATGAACGGTAATCAGATATTTTTATTGCTTTTTAAGGCAGCAAATACGGATACCCGTTGTATCTAAATCTATAATACGTACAATATACACGCAAGCCGTTTGTGAACTGGATGAAGAGATGAGACGCGATCAGATGAAATCTTATATACTCGTTTATAGTCGCGCGTAGATTTTACTGCAGTGCTCCAGCATTTATTTAGACCTACATATGAGCTGAAAGCTGATGTCTACGTAGATGCTATACTACTGGTTGCTCTCAAAAAATTTCAATTCTAATTTTGATGCAATCAAGTTATCTTGAAAGTTGATGAATGAGAGTTGAATTGAAAAAATCATTCACATTAGTTCAATTTGTTCCAAAAAAACTCATAGTCGTCGAGGAGCCCACTTAAGGATAAATTGCACCCCCCCCTCCGTCAATCCACAGGGACAACTTTTTTCTTAAAGGGGGAGTCCTAAGGAACGTTTATAGCCCTTGTACTCAAAAAAAAGTGGCCCAACTTACAAAATGGCGGCCATTTTGGTTGATAGGTAAGCCGAAATTGTGGGTTCCAACATAGGACTTGCACAAAGTTTTTCAAACTGTACAAAGGTAGATCGAAATATCAAGCAAAAATTTATCACCTGTCAAAATTTCAAGTGCTAAAGTGCGTTTTACGATTTTTGGTGAATTTTTGAAAATCAAATTAAGGCCAAAAATGAGGGGAAAAATCAAAATTTTACCAAATTGACCTAAAAATCTGAAATTTGGGATATATCCCATTTTCGACCTGTCAAATCGATTGAAAACTGTTTCAAACCGTTTTGAGCAGCTCTGGGGCCTCCAGCAGATTTTTGAAAATCGAAATTCCCACAAATTTCACCAAAATGGAGTAGGAAAGCTGAAATTTATTCTGCAAACTAATATCAATACGCTACGAAGTCAACTGCAGGGGGATTTCAAGTCGTTTTGGAGCCTCCGGCGACTTTTTGAAAATTCCTGGAGCCTCCATCAGATTTTTGAAACTTTATATTCTCACAAAATTTCATGAAATGGAGATGGAAAGCGAAAATTTACTCTACACTCCAATTTCAACACCCTCTGACGACGACTTCAGGTGAGTTCAAATCATTTTGGAGCCTCCAGCGACTTTTTGAAAATTACTGGAGCCTCCAGTAGATTTTTGAAAATTGAAATTCCCGCAACATTTTACTAAATGGAGTTGGCAAGCTGGAATTTACTTCGCAAACTAATTTCAATACGATATGAAGATGAAGTCGACTACGTGGTGGTTTCAAATGGTTTAAATAGTTTTGAAGCTTCCAGCTACTTTTTGGAAATTTCAATTTTTCAAAAAACACTATAGGACATCTCAATAAGTGGCTGGAGGCTCCGAAACCACTTGAAATTCACCAGCAGACGACTTCGTAGCGTATTACGTAAAATTAGTTTGCAGAATAAATTTTGACTTTCCATCTCCGTTTGATGAAATTTTTAGGAAATTTAAAATTTCAAAAATCTACTGGAGGCTCCAGGAATTTTCAAAAAGTCGCCGGAGGCTCCAAAACGACTTGAAATCCCCCTGCAGTTCACTTCGTAGCGTATTGAAATTAGTTTGCAGAATAAATTTCAGCTTTCCAACTCCATTTGGTAAAATGGTGCGGGAAATTCAACTTTCAAAAATCTACTGGAGGCTCCAGTAATTTTCAAAAAGTCACTGGAGGCTCCAAAATGATTTGAACCCACTCGAAGTCGTCTTCAGAGGATGTTAAAATTGAAGTGTAGAGTAAATTTCAGTTTTTCATCGCCATTTGATGAAATTTTTAGAAAATTTCAAGTTTTAAAAATCTGCTGGAGGCTCCTGGAATTATCAAAAAGTCGCCGGAGGCTACAAAACGACTTGAAATTCACCTACAGTACTTCGTAGCGCATTTAAATTAGTTTGCGGTATAGATTTCAGCTTCCCAACTCCATTTTGATGAAATTTTGTGAGAATTTCGAGTTCCAAAAATCTGCTGGAGGCTCCAGAACTGCTCAAAACAGTTTGAAACAGTTTCCAATCGATTTGTCATGTCAAAAATAGGGTGTGTCCCAATTTTCAGTTTTCTTCGTCAATTTGGTAAAATTTTGATTTTTCCCATCATTTTGGGCCTAAATTTGATTTTCAAAAATTCACTAAAAATCGAAAAACGCACTTTAGCACTTGAAATTTTGACAGGTGATAAATTTTTGCTTGATCTTTCGATTTACTTTTGTACAGTTTGAAAAATTTTGTGCAAGTCCTATGTTGAAACGCAAAATCTGCGATTTTGGCTGACCTATCAACCAAAATGGCTGCCATTTTGTGAGTAGGGCTACTTTTTTTTAGTACAAGGGCTAGAAAAGTTCCGTAGGACTCCCCCTTTAAGAAAAAAATTGTCCCGGATGATCACCGGGGGGGATGTGCAATTTATCCTTAAATGGGCTCCCCGACCATCATGTTTTATGAAAAAGTTTAAAAATTACCCTCGAATAGTGTTTTTAAATTGTTTAAATTTTCAAAAAATTCAAAAATGAACTTGAGGACCTGAAATTTTGGTTACGAGGGGTTTCAAGACATGCTCTTTCGATCTAGCCTGGTTGCATTCAAATCGGAGACTGTAAGCTCAAAAAGTCCCCTTGTTCAATGGCTATATCGATACTATGAGCAGATAATACGTATCATAACTCGATGTTCAAAAACAAAAACCAACACACGAAACCACACAAACGAAAACCATCCAATAAAAGAAGAGTCCACCGTGCCAGAGGGTGCAGAAAAAACACCAGATTGCAGGTAAACAATACACTCGAGGTGTAAGTGGCCGTGTATATTGAAATAAAGGCTATCCATTAAGCATCGTCGTACTCGTAGTCTACAGAAAACGAAAAAAAAGCCAGCGAAAAAAAAGAGGCAGTAGAAAAAAAATGGAAGATAAAACTATACACTCGAAGCGCCGCATAAAAGGCTCATAACGAGTCATTGTTTCAACGAGCCTTAATGCTTTTTCAAAACATCAAACTCGATTTTTTACCTTTTTCTGTTCGCCGCGCCCTGCCCCGCCCCCCGTTTCGTCGCTTTGCTACGTAATAACGAGGTTTTTTTTCCCGCGAAATTTCGCAAAGGGTGCCCGATACCGGAAATAATTACCTAAAACGAGAGCCAATTATGGGCTACATTTTCCTCTCTCTTTAGTTTTTCCGCGCGCAGTTTGGCGTGTAAAACGAGACGAAAGTGAAAATCGAGATGCGGAAAATACGAGTAGTAAGTATAGTTATGCTACAGACTTTGGGAATTCTTCTCGAGGAAATTATCTTCGTCGTGAGCAGAACTGAAGATGTCTACATATTTATGTAGGTAATTGGGTATTGCCTTTGCCCTATTTTTTTTTTCACTCGAGTAGAAGTAAATGTGAAAAAGACTGAAAGGGGTATCTAAATAAGAGAACATCGAACAGGTGGGTGTCAAAAAAGTTACGAAAACAATTGTTTTTGTTTTTTGTTTTTCTGTTGTTTTTTTTGAACTATTTTCAAACACAGAAAAAATGAAAATTTGGAGTTTTTCGAACTTAAAAATTGGAATTTATTGATATTTGTTATGTTTAGTCCCTCCTCCTTCGATAGACAAATTTAACCCAAAATCCACGTTTTCAGAGAATGAAATTTTACATATTTTTTTCGAATTGAAAAACAAAGAAGAAAGCCATAGAACAAAATGAAAAATTTTTAAAACATTTTTGGAATTTAGGGTATGTCCAGAAAATTTGGAGTTTTTGAATTTTGAACCATCATAATACATACGTACGTGTGTATTACAACACCAAATTCTTCTATAAATTATCATAAAATTACTCACTCATTATTCCCAGCATTGACACATATTAAATAGACTTCTTTTACGATGAAAATTTTTACTCACCTGAAACAAAAAAAAATAAAAGTATGGATTAGTTCATTTCAATAAATCATTAAAAATTCAACTTATACTGAGTCAAATCAGAAACATGTTTTTTTTCAATAAATAACTAATTTGTTCAGGAAAAATGATGGAAATCAGTTTTGAAAAACTAATATCGACTTCCTCGAACTAAATTTCGTCATTTTTGAACATTCCAGAGAAGCTCCGGCGAGATTTTCAACTGTCTTAGAAATTTCAAAATTTCTGCAAAAAGCATATTTTTTGGCCAAAAATTGGTAAATTTTGAAAAATTACTATGGGCAGCTAAAATTTTGTTTACCTGGCCAAGTTATCTGGTAAAAGATTTACATTGGAATTTTGAATGACAGAAAAATGACACAATATTGATGAAAAATTGTAATTTTCGTGATTTACCCCTCGTAAAATTGCTGTCAAAGTTAATGAGTCGACGAGATTTAGAAATCCAGATCTCATCTCGGCGGGGGGGGGGGGTTACAGCGGACTACATGTAGGTAACAGAGGGATCCAAAAAGTCAGTACACATTTATGTACTTAACGAAAAACCATGTTTTTTCCTTCAAATTAGCTTCAGTGAATTTTTTAAAATCAAAAAGCCAAAAATGAGAAAAAAATTAAAATTTCATAAAAATCACCTAGAAAGTTGAAATTTGGGATATGCCTTATTTTCCACCTCCCAAATCGATTGGAAACGGTTTCAACCCGTTTTGAACAATTTTAGAGCCTCCAGAATTTTTTTTTCAACTTGAAATTTCCACAACATTTTTACTTAATAAAATTGGAAAGCCGAAATTCACTCTGAACCTTAATTCAATACACTGAATCGACTGGAGGTGGCTTCAGACCATTTTGGAGGCTGGGCTGACATTTTGGGAATTCCAGTTATCCAAAAAACGCCATAAAATCTGTAAAATGAACTAAAACAAAAAATCTGTTGGTGAAAAATTTCCAAGTTCAGTGCTATTATTCGCCTGAATAATCTATCTGCTCCCCTCCTTCAAGTAACGTCCCCCCCCCCCATCATCGGTTGTAACCCCATGAAAATAAAGAAAAAAATGTGGAATAAAAATTGGATACATTTTCCTGAAATTGTATATTTTTGTGTCAGAATCTCGGTTCTTCAAACAATTATTAGTTTATGGTGAAAAAATGTGAAATGGGTGAACATTTTTTGAGAATTTTTCGTGGTAAGAAAAATGATTCTTTGTAGATTTTTCAAACGTTTAAAAATAAGTAATAATAAATTTTCAACAGTTGGTTTTTGAAAGGGAGCACAAAAGGAACATTGGTGATGGGAGGTATCAAATGAGAAGAAATTAATTTTGAAAATGTAACCTGAATTGCTAAAAAATGTTTATCAGGTATTTCAACCTGCTGAGCAAAAATCCTGCATCAAGTTTTATATTTGAATTTTGAATGGCAGAAAAATGACACAACATTGATGAAAAATTGTAATTTTTGTGATTTACTCCTCAAAAAAATGAAGCTCGAGGGCTACAAATGGTATCGAATTTAAAAGTTGATGAGTCAAGAAGATTTATAAATCCCGATCTCATCTCGTTGAGGGAAGGAGGGGGAGGGGGTACCAAAAGGGACTGCATAGACAACACAGGTATCCAAAAAGTAACGAAAAACATATTTTGTTAAAGGTGGTTTACTTTTATGATCCCTGGCTCAACCTGCAATACGACTACGAGACTCAGAATTATTCTGAGCAGTCTCACACATTCAAAGTAGGTAATCTTCCTAACCAACTTTCATCAACATCGAGATTGTTTTTTTTTTTGCTGCGTCCACCCATCAAAAATTTATTCTAAAAATCATTCCAAATTAGTTACTCATTTCTCAGTTTGGGAGTCAACAACAGCGAAAGTCTTGAGCATTCACTCCACTGAAATGCTTTCAACTTGCCAAACTTCTTTCTAATTCTCTAATTTTAGTCAAAAACAACTACAAACAATGCAATTTCACGCAAATACGTACATACTGTTTGTCTGTTGAGAAACAGCTAGCTGTGAAAATCGAATCTAGCACTTACGAGCAACAACGTATGTATTTTGCTAATTGATGGAAATTTTTACGGTCTCGTGTGAACCGTGCTCGGCTGCTGCGGCGCTGCAACTGCGGGTAATTTACGACCGGGTACCTTGTCGTTTGGGTTTTATCTGTTGTTCGATATTAGGTACGATACAGCGAGTACGACGTACCTATAGAGAGTGTTCTCGCTGTAGCATCGTCGTCGTCGAAGCTATCTAGGTAGAGACGCCGCGCCGCACTGCACAATTCCCCAAGACTGGAGATAATTTGTGGCCGAGGCGAAGTACGAGTATGTGATTTATTTGTGAAACAGAACCCTGAGACTGAGAATGAGAGTGAGAAAGAGAGAGAAAGGAGACAGAGAGCGAAGGTGTATGTGTGTAATCGGTGGTAACCCATTATTGGTAACTCCATACCCTATTATTCGCGCCGGATTTATGCACCAGATCATCACGTTATCCGGTACGTATGTAATTATCGACGAAAGCCAACGTTTATGAAAACAATATCGTAATGCAAGTTCATGTACCAAGGGTATATGGTACCGTACTGTGCACTATGGAATGGACATAGCATCTTCGACTTGGCCAATTGGTGGAAAATTTATCTCGTGTACTCGTACTTGTTGTTTTTGTCAAGATTTCTTATTATTCTTTTTTTTCCTACTTAACCACGTATATACATACTTTGATCAGAGACGAGCTGCAGCAACGATCGTGATCGCATTGCACCGCACCGCGTATAGGTAATTGCCCTATACTCGTACGTTGGGTATATAAGGATGCGTCTGCATGTGCCCGCCGCGCCGAGCCGGATTTAAATTCAAGTCGTGATTACGTAAATCCGTACAAAATGGTAATTTTAAAGTAAACATCGTGTCGCGTTCGTTCGATGCATTTTTTTTTTTTGCGCCGCCACTCCGAACCCGAACGCGAAATTATGGGAAAAAATTCGCAATCGTTAGATAAAAGAAGACTCATCGCGTTCAGGGTATATAAGAGAAAGAAAATAGGGGAGAAAGAGAGATGAATAGATGGAGTGAGGTACCGTAAACCGAGATGAAAATCGCGCCAATACAATTTACTCGTCGTTATAATAGACAACAACTATGAATTTTTCATCGGCTCGAATTGTCGGTACACGAAAGATCGTTATCATCCTCTTTCGTGTTCCGAAGATGCGAATACGATCGACCAACAGAGCCCGCGATCCAACATAGTATATTAACGCTGTTCGAGATCAAACCAAGCACATGCACTAGGGCGAAGTGATTTTATTCGGTTGAGTGAGAAAAACCAAGAAAATTATAATTTTTCGTACCATCGAAGCTTTTTGAAAACAAAACAAGGGGTAAAAATCATCCAAATGTCGAATCACGCTATCAAGGAAATCTATCGAGGTGTCCGACTCCGATTTTAAACTGTATCGCGATTTTTGGAAAGTTCATGGTCTAACCCCCCCCCCCCACCTCCGGCAGGTAAACAACATTTTTGCCTAGCTGCCCGAAGTCATTTTTCGATTTCTTGGGAATTTTATCAAAATTGGCCAATCTTTGGCATTTTACTTGCTTGGTTAGAAAAAAAATCAGAAAAACGTTTAATTTATGAAAATTCTTAGTTTTTGCGCCAGAATTTTTCTAAATAATCATAATCCTGTTTTCAAGAAAAAACTTTCCCTGGCCCTCCAAACCATATTGGCTCCTTAGTAAAGAGCCTCTAAAAGTTGAAAAAAATCACAAAAAATAATCAGGAGAAACGTTTTGAAAATAACTACCTATTTCATTTCCACATTAGAATTGTTCTACATAACCCCCTTTTCAAGAAAGAACCTTTATTGCACCCCTCAAATGACGTTGGCTCTCTTGTATGAAGCCCCCAAAGGGGAAAATGAAAAAATACTTACAAAAACTTGATATCTCTGTAAAATTGTTTTGAAAATTTTTCATTTATGGGCAGGATTTTTTTGAAGTAAGAACTTTTTCAAGAAAAACCCGAAAACTTTTTTGTTGGACCACCCCCCTCTTTTCCAAGGATATTGGCTCTCTTGTATGAAGCTCCCAAATCTGGGGAAAATAAAAAAAAATACCTACTCATAAAAAATTGATATCTGTAGACATTTTTTGAAAATTTTTCATCTCTGAGCACAATACTTCTAGATGATTCTTTTTTCAAGAAAACCCTTTCGTCAGTCCTCTCCCCCACCCCTCCCTAACAATTTTGACCACCTACATTACACAGAGACGTTGAAAGTTGAAAAAATAAAAAAAATAAAAATGAAGTGAAGTCACCTCTGCGAGGAAAGCTTAAAGTCATGGATATGTGTTTTGGTTTAAACCTAAAAATTAAATTTCATTGATAGGAATTCTGAATCTTACATTACAAGATGTCAGAATGTCAATAAGTCATCTGTGAAAATTTGACATGATTTTATTACAAGCTCTTAAAAGTCTGAATCAATTTTCTACATGTTTTTACAATAAAAATCTGACAAGTCTGACAATAATGTCACACATTCATTGAAATTTTTTCCAAGTTCTTGAAAGTTGCACAAAATATTGTGAAATTGCAAAATAATTAATTGTATTGATTAATTCTTTCTAAACTTTTAAAAGCCTGAAATACCTAATCATCAACACTTCAGTCGAACTATTTCCAAGTTTTATGAAAGTAATCTGTCCATAAATCAAATTATTTTTAGAAACCTTGGGGTGGGACTAAGTTCCACTTTCTCATCATGGAATGTGAGGGAGCAGATCAAAAACATGAAATCGTACTTTTATAATGAAGATTGACCAAATCCCAAAATTA
Organism: Planococcus citri; assembly: GCF_950023065.1. NCBI lineage: Eukaryota > Metazoa > Arthropoda > Insecta > Hemiptera > Pseudococcidae > Planococcus > Planococcus citri. Next base: position 67,639,822 of record NC_088681.1, read on the forward strand.
AAATTTAGATGAATTATTTTTTTAATTTTTTGAGGTAAGGATTAGAAAGTAAAAATGTCAATTTTCCGGAATTCCTATAAATATTTTGAGAACTGGAATGATGGGCGGGGGTGAGGCTAACTAACACAACTTATTTTCACAAACATTGTTGGAGAAATTTTTCTCATGAAACACGACAATTTTGGGTGTTACCAAATATTTTTTCACAAGTAGGTGTAAATGCCCATGCAAAAAAATAGTACTACTAATTTAATACTTAAAGCAGTACTACTTTCAGTAGTAACAATTTGAACTTTTCAAGTAGTACTACAGTACCATCACACAGTAGTTCCACAGTACTACTGAAAAGTGACACTACATAATAATACGTTTTCAGTAGTACTGTAACTCATCGATCCTATGAAAAAATAGTAGCACGCAGCAGTACTGTACCCAGTATTACTACAGTACTACTCAACTACTACTGAACTTCAGTACTCCTAGAGAATAATTTCTGAACGGTCACCCATCCAACCTCCAGCCAGGCTCGATGCTGCTTAACTTCTGTGGAAGTACTGAAGACGGATCTAAAACATGCTATAGTATTATTATAGTACTAATGGACCATTTTTGAATTACATTAGTTGTAGGTTGATGCGAGGTTCAGTACTATTTCAGTACTATAGTCAGTACTACTAAAGTATAATACCAGTACTACTTCCAGTACTGTAATACTGAGTAATACTGAACTACAAAATAAATAGTACATGAATTTGAAAGTAGTACTGCAATACTACTCAAGTATAATACCAGTACTACTTCCAGTATACCAATTGTTCATGACTTTAAAAGTAATACTGTAGTACTACTGCAGTACTACTAATCTATGATTTTTTTGCATGGGTGAGAGCTCTTCCCTCTAATCTACTGGTTATAGTCATGGATGGAGATGAAAAACTTGCTGAAATGTCCTCACAACAACCACCTAGAAGACATATAGCACGTGTAATACTTTGATGTCAACATTTTGATGAAAACCATCCACTAGATCTATATACTCATCTCAAGAAATAATCCAGACTACCTGACATTCATGAAAGCAACTATTCGCTAACTGTGGGAAATTGAGAAAGCCGCAAAAATCAGACTACCTTGTTGCCTCATGTAAGTAAATTATAACTTATCCTCAAAAGTAAGTCAATCACTACCTATTCACCCTATCCCTCCTAAAACAAGTATCCAAACTGTAAATGTACGCACACATCTTAGTAGTAAGTTTTGGGAGAGAAATAGGGGATCTTAATTCACAAAAGTCATAGTATTATTACTTTATAACAATTCTAATACATTGTTCATTTGTTTCATGCACGCTGGGAGCTTATTAACAAGATCAATTATCACAGAATCTGTGAAAGATGCACCAGTTCCAGATCAACAATCCAAACATTTACCCTTAACATTTAATTATGCTGTGTATCATTGCCAATTACAGTGGAAATCGCTTATAATGAGATCGGTCAGTACGAGATTTTGGATACAACAAGAACGAGCAAAATGCTCGGTCCTGAGCACAACGCCATTTAAACATGTACAATATGGTACCTGTTAGAACGAGCTCATTTATAACAAGGAATCCAGATAGTACGAACTGAAATTCTTGAAATTTGGGTTCTTTATTGTTTTTTCTTCCGCTTATAACAAGACGTGTTCATGCAAAAAACATTCATTAAATCCCCAGTTTTACAGGTTAATTTGGTGAAATTTTGAAATTCAGACAGATTTTGTGGCATTTTTTGAAAAACAGAACTTTCTTAAAAGTTGTGGAAGCTCAAGAACGGCTCAAAACAATTTGAAACTGTTTCCAATCGATTTGACAAGTCAAAAATAGTAGTAAAATTGACAATTTTTTTGCTACACGTGTTATATGAGTATCATTTCATTTATAACGAGAAGCTCTTTGTATGCAGTTATTACAAGATACTCGTTATAAATGCAATACCTTTTAGTACGAGAGACCTCATACAACGAGCAAAATGTCTGGTCCCTTCAATCTACTGTAGTTTATTGTTTAGTGCTAAGGTTGTACAGTTGTAATACCCCCCCCCAATACCCCCCCCGTGACGCATCTGTACCCCCATATTATTCAAATAAACTAGCCCCACCCACGAGATGTTGGGACTGGGGAACCCTCAAAAAAGAAAAAAAAACAAAACTAGACAGCTAAGCAAAGCTTTTAGCTGCAAAGTGTGCGTAGCTAGCTGCCTTTTCTACAGCTATAACCGTTATTACATCTAGGTAGTGCATAAGTGAATCAACCATGTCACAGTGATGAGAATTTTTGAAACTCTCACTGCTTCAAAATAATAATTGTTTTTCAGTGTTTTCATATTTTCCAAATTACAATAGGTATTTCAGAATAATTTATAAGCTTGTATTGCTTCTAAATTAAGAAATTTCTAGTTGTTTTTCATAGTTTGCATTGTTTTAAAATTTACAAAATTTCAAATCGATTTCCCGAATTCCCCATCGCTACAATTTCATAAAGTTTTCAATAAATTTTCAGAATTTTGCATTGCTGCTGAGTTAGGAAATTTGCAATCAATTTTTAGAATTCACATTGCCTCTAAATAGTCAAATTTTGAATAATTTTTCAGAATTCTTATTGTCTTTAAATTAAAAAATTTCAAATTCAATTTTCAAGTTCATAATTGTCCACAAATTGTAAAACGTTTACTCAATTTTTGGAATTCACATTGCCTCCAATTTTTCAGAATTCTCATCTTCTTCATAAATATTACAATACTTATTTCATATAATTTTCAAGTTCACATTATCTGCAACTTACAGAACTTTTAATCAATTTTTGGAATTCTCAGCGTCTCTAAATACAAATTTTCATACTATTTTTTTTAGAATTTCTATTGTCTTCAAATTTATAAATTTTCAAACCAATTTTCAGAACTTGCTTTTTATTCTAAATTAAGAATTAAATCTTATAAAATATGTTAAGAATTTGCATTGCCTCTAAATTACACGAAAAAATCACAAAAAAATTTAACTAAATACTGGTATTTAGCACAATTAAGTACCAGATCCCATTCAATAATTTTTACTGTAATCGTCCTAGTAAAACTTATCATTTTAATAAATTTTGCTATAGGTACCAATAGTAAAAATCATTTTGTTTTAATAATTTTTACTAAATCATGATAATAAAAATTACATGTTTCAATTGTACAAAAATTAGTTTAATTTCTCATTTTGAAGTAATTTTTAAATTATAAGTAAAAAGTTAAAAATTATTCATGTCAAGGTAATTCTTACTTTATACTTATGGCTATAGGTAGACAAAAATTAATGAAATGAATTTTTAGTTAGCAAATGATATCATAATTCATAACTCAGTTTTAGCATTGAACTATTCGTCCATTATATACGGTCGACGATATTTTGTAAAATTAGGGAGCTGAAAATTTCATGACATGATTTTCTCACCCTAGGTAACAACTTTAGGGGCTGGGAGCAGTAAAAAACAAAAAAAAATTCCACCACATAATAAATATGGTAGGTACATACACTCTAATACACACACATCACCTGGTATGTACGATATATTGGATTTTACATCACGAAATTCCCCCCTCCCCATCTTTCCCTTCTCATTCTACTTGTACAGATTTTCAAGCTTATGGAGCAAGATTTACTAATTTTACAAGCTAAAATCTTCCTCTTGATACACAACCCAGTCCAAAAAAACAAGCCAGTATTAATTATTGTAAAAAAAAACACACGCCGAACCCCGAAAAAAAAACAGAGAAGTGTAAACATATGTAAATAAACATACATCTTCTTATATATGAGCGACGATAAGCGATGAATTATTTGACAGCTGAAACGAGTAGACTACAAAATAAAATGTACATTACGAGATAAAATATACCTATCATACTCGTACATATGAGCGTGTGTATGTGTGTAAGCGTAAGCCCAACCATAAGTACGAGTATATCGTGTAGAGTAGAGAGAAAAGTAGAGACATCGCGAAGAGGAAAAAAAGATAGCGACTCGGCGTGTTGATGTTGATGCAGACTTATGGAGCTGAATTATCTCATAACCTACGTACTCGTGTATATCTAGACTCTAGGTAGAGGTAGGTATACCATCGTACACATTTTGTAGGAAAAAAGAGAGCACAATATGATACCTACATAAATGGAGCGATGTAATGTAACTTGATAAATACGTCGAGGAAAATCGTAACATTTCAGCGAGTGCTGCAGCGTATCTCGTATCTTGGAGAACTTGAAAATTTCTAAAAAAAAAAAAAAACCTAGCAAGAGTTTGGTGGGGGGAGGGCACTGAAAAACACGTGGAATGCCATAAAATACAACAGGGGGTGACAAAAATAGACCATAGATTCGAAATATTCGCAATTCAATCAAAACTCCAGACGCAAAAAATTATACATTCCCACGAATCGTAGCCAAGCAAGACGAATCAGTGCAACAATTTTCATTTAAACTCTGGTAAGGGAGTTAAAACACACGGCTGCGGCTGATGGATTTTTATGACTCGGACTACGATTATGGTTTGGATTAGAGAAGGCTATTTTACGGCTGAACCGATATTCGTTTTATAATATCCTGCGTACGTGGAACTGCACAACAGGTAAGCCATAAGTACACGCATTTATATACCTTTACCTTACGTGTAGGTATACCTTTTATCTATAATGCACGTACCTATATATATACCAACGATTATTATTACTACACAAGTACATTATAATTTCAATAATGACACACTGTAGTCGGTAAGCGAAGCGTTTTTTCCATCTTTCTTTCTTCCTTTTCCATGTACAAGTACGAGTACCTTACCTACTCCTTATGGGTAGACGTACACTGTGTGTGAGGCGATGCTTTCGTATTGTATGTAGAAGAATTAACCGCAGCTAATAGCGGAGCATTAATCGTATTAGGTATATACCAAAGCTAATCCTGCATTGCGCCCGCATCTACTACGTGCCTGTTCCTAATTTACTACCATTCGGCCATAAGAACAAAAGGTAATAAAGACTGAGTCACCGCGCGAGTCGGAGTCGCGATGGATTTCTCAAGGTGTTTTTTATATGGCGTAATATAATTGTATATTGGAATAAAAATGCCATATGAAATCACGTCAATTAAACGTGATATTAGAGTTTATCAGAAACAAAAATGACGAGATGACAAGGGGCGGAGTTATTTAAGCGGATGTACGCTGTAATGAGTCAGAAAAAAATTAACATTCCAGAGAATAAATTTGAAAAATTGTGCTATCTAAGGAGAGATAACAAACTGGGATGAATTTTGCTCGAATTTAATCGTATTTTTTCATCCATTTAAATTTTCAAATTATCAACAAAAAAATATTTAACGAGTACAGAATTGAAAAAAATCATGAAAAAGTTGGACACAGGTAGCCACAAAGATGAAAATTTACCAAAACAGAAAAATTTCTCACAAAGAGGTGTCCCAAAAGTGAAAGAAATTTTTTTGAAGCGAACAAAAAAAATTGAAAGTCTATGCAAAAATACATCATCAGCCAAAATTTTAAGAGGGGTCATTCCACGTCAATTGGACCAAGAAGTGGTAGGTAGGTTCGGCGATTTTTTGTTGAAAACCCCCTTTCACTCAATAAAATGAACTCATCACAAAAAAATCAAAATTCGAAAAAATTTAATTTTCAATTTCAAACATCAAAAAAAGTTTAAATTTATTCAGTTGTCTTATTTTGACCTCTTTCTGACGTATTTCATGAAAAAGTTGATAAAAATCACACTCACAACAAAAAAATAAAAATTCGTTCATTTTTTTAATCTTTTCGAAATTTTGATTTTTTTGTATTTCACCGTGTGAAGGGGGTTTTTCAACTTTTTCAACGGATACGTAAAAATAGGGGTCAAATGGGTAAACTTTACCAATCAAAACTTTTTTTCATGTCTCAAGTCGAAAAATCGCATTTTTTCGCAAACTTAAAATTTTTTTAAATCGACTTTGCGACAAGTTACCATCCCAATTTTTTAATATGTTGTTCAGCATGAACAGTTGTCTATAATATATTTTTTTCAGAATTTTTGAGAGTCGGAACGATATCAAAGCTACGTTTTGAAACTTTTTGAGCTAATTTTTTGTACGAAAAAAAGTGGCAACACTGATTTTAATGAAATCACCAAAAAGCTTTTTAAAACCCCTAACTATGGGAAAAAGTTCCATTTTGGTAGGTATCCCGGTTATCGAGTAATCCACTGCTGAAATGGATGATATTTTAGGTTCACTGAAAACTTTGACACCCCCTGGCTGCCTTTAAAAAAGGGCTAGTGGGCTGCGATTTGCGCCATTGGTCATCCCTTCGGAAGGTCTTTCCACAGGAAAAATTTCAAAAAAATCGCCGAACCCACCTACCACTTCTTGGTCCAATTGACGTGGAATGACCCAGAGCGAATGTGCATTTTTCGATTTTTGATGAATTTTTGAAAAATGACGAGTAAATTTGGGTCAAAAATAAGGAGAAATCAAAATTTCATCAAATGGACCTAGAAAGTTGAAATTTGAAGCGTTTGACCTCCTGAATCTATTTGAAATGGTTTCGAACCATTTTGAGCAGATGAGCATGTTCTGGAGCCTCCAGCAGATTTTTGATGATTGAAATGTTTACACCAAAATTTTTCCAAAGCAAGTAGTGGAAAGCAAATTATAATTATCCTACTTTTCAGCACTTTGAATCGATTGGAGGTGGTTTCAAGTCATTCTGGAGCCTCCAGCTATATTTTGGAAATTTTTGATTTTCAAAAAGTGTCATAAAAATTGTCCAAATAAACTTATACATGTAATTGGAGCTTGTAAGTGACCTATTTTGATCGATTACTCGTCATTTTTCTAAATTGGTTTCTGCCAGTTGTAAAGCGAATATTTCTAAAGCGATTTCATGGCACGTTTTGAGAAACTGGATTTTCCAAAATACGAATGGAGGCTCCAGAACGACTCGAGTTCATCTCAGTCGACTCAGAATGTTGAAATCGGGGTATTATGTAAATTGATCAATTTCCAAAACCTCTTGAAAATTCCAAAGGGTTTACTTTGTAACTAGATTTGGTGAAATTTTGATTTTTTTCCATTTTAGTTTTCAAAAATTCATCAAAAATCAAAAATTTCACTCGAGCACCTACTTGAAATCTTTGGCTGAAGTCGTATTTTTTGCATACTCATTCGATTAAGATGAGTCCAGTTCAAAAAATTTCCTGTCATTGAAATACTTCCTTTGTCGAAATACATACTGAAAAATTGGATCTTGATATTTGAAAAAAAAACTATTTTACTGCTCATTTCCGAAATAATTGAGAGTTCCTTAAATTCAAATAATACAAACGGCCAAACTAATTAAAATTTGATATAAAAAGTTTCATCACCAGAAAATTTTTTCGACTCTTCCCTCTTTAGCTATTTGAAAAATTTATTTTTGGAACTTTGTTTTAAAAATTTGGTACGGCTTGATTTCTCCATTTTTTCAAAATTTTTGTTTTCTCCTTCAAATAAATTCCAAAATGAAATTTGAATTTTTCAAAATTTTGCTCTCTACTCAAATTTTTCCCCATTTTATTCAGAATTGAAATGTTTACAAATTTAGAGACATAAAAATTTTTTTATTACAAAACATTCCCCAAAATTTTCAGTTTTTTCAACATTTTTCTCAATATTGAAATTGAAATTTCTTCCAATTCGAAAAGACTTTTTTGGAACATTTGACCCCAAGTTTCATTTACCTATACTCGTATTTCGTCGTGATATGAAAATATTTCCTTAATAAAAATGTCGTTGATTGAAACACTACTTTACAAGGGGGTTTTCAATTTTCAAAATTCTGACGACATTTCAGAAATTCGTTCTTGAAATCTTCACAAGTAGCAATTTATTGATTTTTTTTTTTGATAGTCCTTGAAAGTCAAACTCAAGATCTGAAAGTCAACTTCAAAATAATTCAAAATATCGAAAAATGATGATTTTCCAAAATTTTAAAGAAAGTGACCTGAAAAAATTCAAATTTTCAAAATTTTGGACAATCATCTTCCCCCTACCCCTTAAAAAAACATACCCACGTCAGGAAATCCAGTTGAAAACCTCTAATTGAAAAAAAAACACAGAATCAATCATTTCTGCAGAAAATTATTACTCGTAAAAACACGTGTTCTTTTCAAAGTGTACCCCCTCCCCCTCCCCTCCCACGTTTCCACAACTGGGGCCTCAAAAAAATACTTCTGAGTCATTCAAGAAATCTGGTAGGATGAGAGATTGAGGAGTACTTCGGGCTTCGATTAAAATTCTGTAAAATTTGTTCTCAAATTTGCCCTCCTCCCCCCACTAACCCTGAACCATCCTGACGCGAGACCGTAAAAACGCGCTCCAAAAATTCTACTATAGTCACCTTAAAGGAACGTCTAAAAATATAACTTTTTTCGTGAATTTTCAATCAGAAAAATATTCTCTTCTCACACTTAGCAATCTTTAAATCGAAAAAGAACTGAAAATTAACCTCACATCAGTTTTCCGGCAAAAAGACAGGACATTTGAACTCACAAAAATGAATTGAAAATTGATTCTAAAAAATTTAGAATCAAAAACCTCCAAAAATACTTCTTTTTTTCCATTCAAAATTCTTCGGAGAACATATTTTCGCGAGCTTTTCAACATTTTCACGTTTCAAGAAAGAAAAAAAAAAGTTCGTAAAACTTGTAGATAGGTACTTTTATTGGTCAAGATACATAAATATCCTGCAGGTTACACTTGTAAAGACTCAGCCGGCCTCGCACCATCGAAATTTATTTCACGAAAGAAAAATTTGGCGAAGATAAAAAAATTAGCCACTTGCAACGTCGTGTCTGCGTTTCACTTCGTCCCACACGCGAGGAAATTTTCATCCTTTTTTCCTGTTCGCTTCGTTGTTCGTCATATTTCACACAACCCTCTTGGTATATAAAAAAAAAAAAAAAAAAAAAAAAAAAAGTAGAAAACACCGGTTATTTACTCGGATCTAAACGAAGGATATGTCTTTAGGGTGATTATCTCGTGAAGTATATGAACCGCATAGCGTTTATACAAGATGGCTCGAATTATAGCGAAGCGGTGTGAAAAAAATAAGCGCAGGGGGTAGCCAAGGGGTAGGCTTTTTTGTCGGCTAGTTTTGGCAAGAAATCACTATGTAAGACGTGAAGTTTTACGAATTTAGCGAGTTTCAGTATATAGGGGGTTTTCTGCGAAAGGAAAAGAAAATTTCTTCTTTTTTTTTGCTGTTCCAAGACGATACGAAAATGTTTTTCGAAGTTACGATATTAGATTTTAAAAAGAGGATAGAGAAGTTGGAAAATTTGTACGAAATTATAGCAGCGATGAACGAGCGATGGTGGCGGAGGAGGGCAAATTACGAGCGAGAGTTTTAATTGGCGTAATTTATTCGTTTTTATAATGAAAGTATAGATTTCGGCGAAGACGACGACGTCTTTCATCTTTACCGAATTATTGTACGATTACGAAATTTCTAGAGAGTGTTCACGCTTTCAATAATTGGCTAAAAATTAATATTACGCAGATGTAGATGTTCGAATTAACAACAGCATTTTATATCGTGAATGTATAAATATATGAGAGTATAAACGATATTTTTTTGTTAGTTTTCAAGTGTTGAAAATTCGAATTCATTCTCAAAATATACGAGAAAAAAAAACACGCCTCGATGTGATTGTCTAACTGAAACTATTTTGACAACTTCGATTGTTTGCACGTGTGTCTTTGAAATTAATAAATTTCAAATTTCGCGTCTGCGTTCACGTTTTAGCAAAAAAGGGGAGCACGTTTTACAAGGTCAAAAAAATAATTCTCAGAAAAGCGCGGCGCGTCTCGAAACTTTGACATTTAATTAGATTTTCTCATTAAGCTACTAATTTTTTCAATTATTTTTTCAACCCTTCAAACTCTGAATTTGATTCATTTGCTGAAAATTTGACTACTGTGTGTGGCAAGATTCCATTTAATGGGATCTTTTCCTCGAGATGTAAAATTAAAAAATCCAAAGACATGAGAAATGCTATTTTTTTTAAAAATCACTAACACGTATAATTTTATTCAGTAAACTAACTCAAAAGCGTCAAGTAACACATGCACTGGCACTTTTATCAAAAAATTATCTAACGATATTGATTGTAAGAGAAAAAGGCAGATATTCTTATCTTGACTTTATTTTCCTCACGCTTATTCTTCACTGAAATATTAATTGGGACTTTTATGAAAACATTTCAAAACAAATGAGAATAGTACTTAATCAGTTATTTTAACCCATTGAATTTATCGAAAAAGCGATGATTCTTATCACATCCTACGTAATCGCTCTCAAAATATCCACATAATATCAAAGAAATGAGTCATTTTTTAAAAAGAGTTTAAAAATAATAGGAGATAAAAATACACTTGCAATAAACTCGAAATGCCGAAACAAATCAACACTGCCCAATTAATAATCAGAAATACATAGGTACATAGATAGTTCCTTCTAACAGGAGGATTATTTCATTTTATCGGAGAAATCACAAGAAAGAAAAAAAAATTGTTGAAATCACGATTTTGATGTTTTTTAATGGACCAACATAAGCTGAGAAAATCAGAGGAGAAATTTTCTCAAAAAGTGGATACTTTAGAAAAATGATCACACATAAATTGAAAAATGTTCGTCGATTTTTGTTTTATTACATTTTTTTTTCATGTTTTCAAGTTTGAACCAATATTGTTCGAAGGCCCGGTAACGATTTTCTTCCAAAAGGAAGAATTATTTAGAAGAATTCTGATGCAGAAATTGAAAATTCACAATGGAAATCTTTTCATCACATGTTGGGCAATTTCCTTAAAAATTTAAGGAGTCACGAGGCGCGATTTAATTTAATTTACAGTGACTTTTTTTTCGTGAAAACCAACAACTTCGAAACTTATATTTTTAATACTACCTATTCCAATTGGTGCGTATTATTTTTTATTTAATCTATTTTTTGCTGCATCTGTACTTTTTCTCTAAAAAATATACTTATCTAGATCATCAGATATTTACTTATCTGCTTCAGAAAAACAAGATGAAATTTATGAAGAAAAATTACATTTTCACAGAAAAATATACTCGTGTTGCTTAACCTCCCCCCTTCACCCCTCTTACCCCATCCCTTCCCATAAAAATGTAGGTATTCGATGAAAATATAATTCAACACGAAATTTTATATTGAAAGTAGGCGCAAGTTTTAAATATTATCACCAGAGAAGTTGTGCTGAAGAATTAAGACTCTTCAAAAAGAGTTTGTAGATTTACAAAAACAAGCTTAAAGGTCAAAATGGAAGCAAAAAGCCAAATTGATGAAAAATTTGCTGTATAAATTTCATAATTTGAAAATTTTTTTGATTCTTTCCTTCCTAACTTTTTTATACAGAGCACAAAAAAAAAATTAATGTATGCTCCAAAGCACAGCATTTCATGATCTCACGACAAAATTGGAGTACCTAAACAAGATTAAATTTGCAAAGAATTTTCCATTTCAAAAAAATCTCGTTTTGCCATTTTTTTGTATAAGACTATTTTTGATCACTTTTATAATAATACTTACGAAATTTTTTTTTTTTTTTTTTTTTTTTTTTTTTTGGGTGTTTGTAATTACTTGATTATTACACCCGTCGTATGAGATTTAAATCGAGTTGGTAAGGTCAAGTTTTTTAATTAGGTCTAAGAATTTTTTAATTTCGGAAGGGTCGTCTGGTATGAATAAGGATCTTTCATCTATTTGTAGGGACAGTCTGTGCTGATGTAAGGAGGGGCATTGAAATAGTAAGTGTTGGACAGATATAAGTTCTGAGAGGCAGAATTGACATGTGGGTTTTGGGGCCTTTTCATAGAGGTGATTATGTGTGATTTTTGTGTGGCCAATTCTCAGTCTGGTTATAATGATTTCTTCAAGTCTGTTTAAGTGGGAGAGGTTTTTCCAAGGATGGACTAATTTTTTATGTTGAAAGAGCTTGTTTGTGGTTTGGAGGGACCAAAAGTTTTGCCATTTCTTAAGTGTGCTTTGGGTGAAGATAGATTTGAGGTCGTCAGCTGTGATAAATATAAGGGGAGAAAGGATGGTGGCAGATTTTGCATTAATATCTACAATTTCATTTCCTAAGATTCCAACGTGGCTGGGTACATACATAAACTGTATGAAGAAGTTTGAATTTTGTAAGTCAAATAGAGTTTTATGAATATTTTGAATTAGAAGGTGATCGGAAAAAAGATTTTGGATAGCAGTTAGTGAGCTGAGGGAATCACTTTGAATTAAGAAGGACTTGTTTTCTGATTCATAAGTGAGTATGTCACAGAGACAATGGAAAATAGCTGTGAGTTCGGCAGTGTAGATTGAAGAACAGTTATGGATTTTAAAATTTGAAATTCTATCATTTATAGAGTATGCATATCCTGTGTGAAGTGTTGGTATTTTTGATCCATCTGTAAAGCAATTGATTTTGAAATTTTGGTAATTTCATTTTACATACAAATGAGATCTTACATCTCATTTTTTCCTTCAAATTTTATAATTCAGGGCTTGTGCTCAATTTTTTCTAAAAAAAAAAAAAACACATTATTGACCAAAAAAGTTTTAAAAGTAACCAAAAATGGACCAAAAAATAACCAAAAACGTTACAAGATGGGAGCGAAATATTTTAATGTAGAAAAATCACAAAAAAATAGAACATTCCATCAAAAAATGTAAAAAAGAGGACATTTTGGTAATCAATGGTAAAAAAATTATAGGTTTTTTCGAAATGGGAGATTGTGTCACCTTTTTGGTAATAAAATGTAATTTCTGGCAATTTTTGACATAAAATTGAGAATTTCTGACAATTTTAGACTAAAAGGCGAGATTTTGAAGCAATTTTTGGAAGCAAAAATTGAAACTTTGTGAAAATATCTGCAAAAAAACAACCATTTTCAGAATTTTTTGGCAAAAAAGCAAGATGTTTCAACTTTGAAAAAATTTCATTTTGTCATTTTTTTGTAAGACTAGCAATTTTTTGAGCACTTTTATAATTTATATAACACCCCCCCCCTCAGAAAAAAAATTCACGAAATTTGATTTTGAAATTTTGGTATTTTCATTTTACATTTCATTTTTTCCTTTCAATTTCAAAATGCAGGACTTGTGCTCAATTTTTTCCAATAAACAAAAACACACACTTTAATTAATATTGACCAAAAAAGTTTAAAAAGTAGCCAAAAAGTGAGCAAAAATAGAGGTAACCAAAAAAGTTACAAGATGAGGGCAATAAAAAATTTTAAAAAAAAAACAAAAAAAACGATGAAATATAGAGGATTTTTTTAGTAATCAGTGGTAAAAAAATTATAATTTTTCCAAAGTTTTGTTCGAAAAGGAAGATTATTTCGCAACTTTTTGGTACTAAAACGACATTTTTGGGAATTGTTGATGAAAAATTGAGGATTTCTGACAATTTTAGGTAAAAAAACGAAACTTTTAATCAATTTTTGGATGAAAAAAATTGAAACTTTTTGAAAAGTTGTGCAAAAAAACGATGGTTTTCAGAAATTGGCAAAAAAGCAAGATTTTTTAACAATTTGAAAAAAAAACGAAAAATTTTTGTCAATTTTTTACATAAAATCAAGACTTTTTTTTTGCAATTTCGCATTTTTTTTTTTTGGTAAAAAAGGCATGGCTGTGAGATTTTTGGATAATTTTTGGAAAAAAAATGTGAGAACCCGGGAAAAAAAGTTTTATAGAATTTTATAAAAAATACCCACTTATTTTCTATACAAAATTTGTCTCTATCAAACTGTATACAACTGTATAAAATTTTATGCAGTTGTATGCAGTTGTATACAGTTTGATAGAGACAAATTTTGTATAAAAAATAATTGGGTATTTTTTATAAAATTTTATATGTGGTTGCTATGAAAACAAATTTTAACATTGATTCAAAATTATTCATGAATTAATGCAAGATCATTTTGTGGATTGTGGGCTTCCAAAGCATCCACTTTTTATCAAAAATTAAGTCCCACGCTTGTCACTTCACTACACATGACACTTTGAGTGGAATAATTAGAAGAGACCAATAAAATCAATATATAGAGAATGATGCAGTACTTTATCTAAGAGTACTAACTATACCATTTCATTTGATACAATTGTATCATTTTTGATAAACTTATATAAAAATGTATACAATATTGTCTATTTGATAAAATCACATAAATTTTGATTAAAAAAAAAATTTAAAAACTAACACCATATTTGATCACTTTTATCAAATTTTATACACCCAAATCAAATTCTATACAAATTTATACAGTTTTAAACAATTTTATAAACGTTTATACAATTAATGCAAAATATCCATTCTACTGAAAAAATTTTTATCCAATTTTATCAAAGCAATTACTCTTCTTTTTATCAAAATCTATATGAATGTATAAAACTGTATACAATTATATGCATTTGATACACCTTTATAAAAAGCTAATTCAATTTTGATGAAATTCTATAAAATTTTATGCAATTTTATCAAAGCAATTATTTTTCTTTTTATGAAAATGTATAGGAATGTATAAAACTGCATACAATTGTATCATATTTGATACACCTTTATAAAAAACTATTTCAATTTTGATGAAATTCTATAAAATTTTATGCAATTTTTATAGAACTCTATACAAGTTTATGCAGTTTTTATAGAATTCTATACAAGTTTATAAAACTTTTTTTCCTGGGAGAAATGTGAAATTGTTTGCAAACTTTCGCTTCTCCGCCATTATTTGTGTAAGTAATTGATGGTTTAAAATGTCTGAAAAATTGAAAAAATTGATTAAGAAAACCGAGTAAAAGTCGAGGAAACCAAATTAGTAAATATTTTGCAATATTTTATAGTCTTAAATTATTTCTTCAGCAATCTCAAACATCCGTGTTCATGACGAATTTTCAAATTTTTTTTTCATGCCAACGAACGAACAAACGAACCAGACCAAATAATTACTCCATTTTAAATCTCTGAACTTGAAAATACCCTTTTGAGCCATTTTGGAAGTCTTTAACGAGTTTTCAATTCTCCTCAGAAATTGTTACCAGCTTCTCCAAAATGATTTTTTTTCGAAATAGAAACCCTCCACGATATTTGACGCCATTTTATTCCAATTTTGTCGCAAATGTGAACATTTTTGCTCACGAGCTGTCAAAATTGTCAGAAAAAGAGAATGAAACGCTGATCTTGGATTTTTTTTTAAATTTACGAAGGATGAAATTTTATAGAAAAATCCTATCAATTTGGCTTTTTATTTCCGCGTCTATGTCTTTAAATTTGGCTTCGGATCATTTCGAGGTAGGTTGAAGGAATCCTCAATTTTCACAAAGTCAATGATGACTCGAATTCAATATTTTTTCAAAATGTCACAACCTAATTTTTCAATTAATTTCACGCGTGAAAATTTTTGAATTTCATTCACTGAACTACTTACTCGAAGACGTGAAAGATTGGTAATTCTTTTTTTTTCTCTCATTTTTTGAATCTTTCAAGAAATCGCGACCTGAGACCACTTGTGCTTTTTTCCTCCCCCTCTCTTAGACCCTGTGTAAATTTTGGCTTTGATCGAAACTAAAAAAATACCTTCGAAGATATCTCGAATTAATTTCGACGAATAAATACTCAAAAATTGTTGAAGTTTTCGTTCTTGGATATTAAACTTTTCAAATTTCCGAGTTCAAACTCAAGCAGCCCTCTCCTCCTCCCATAATGATGCCAAATAATCTCAATTTTTCCAATCGACATTCACGCCTTGATATTCTAATTAATATAAACGACGAGAACTGCGCACATATAGAGTTAATTAAGCCAAGACGTGGAAAAAAAAGGGCACCTATTGACTATTGGACGTTCGAGTTAATTTCGGTAATTAAGGACGTTCTCGCTGATACATCTTTTTATCGTAAATATCTCCATCTCTCTCTCACACACATTCTGCACATCTCTGTACTCATCATCGCCATCATTATAGGCACACAGCACATTGCAAATAGTACAACTAGCCATTGCCTTGGTAAAGTACCTACGTACCAAAGCGCTAACAAATTTACAAAGTGATACTAAAATGCAACTACTAATTTAATCACATCTCGCATCTCTCCTCGTAACATGTAATACGAGTATTTCGCCGGTATTTAACAATTAGTAAATTAGGTAGCGAACCAACGACGATGACGAAGACCGACGTACATTCATTCATACCATACGCTTTAATTAGCGAGCTAGCTAATCGATTAACGAGTCCAAAATTCTTATCTTGTAACCCATTAGCATATTTTTTTTTCAGACATTGTAACCTGTAAGTACAACGTCGTGTAATAATAATGCAATGCAACATTACGTATGTATCTTGATTCGATAAAATTTCGGTGTTTTTTGTTTGTTCTTTGCGACTTCTTCTTCTTATACAAAACACATCCTGTACAACACTCTCGAAGTACCTTTGTATGTAGAAATTTGTTCGTCGAAGGTTCGAAGGAAGGCTACAATCACGTGTATTTTAGTAAACAACGATTATCAGAGTATATAAGGTACCGTTTAGGCGAATTGAATTTCAAATCATGAGGGTTGTTAAACCTTCTTACTGCTGCGGTACGGTAATTCACCCTTTACCATTTTATCACTCTTTTCTTTCACACACAGACGCACACACCAGTCAAATCAAACGTAAACAAAGCCTGATAGATCGTTCGGTGTTTTTCGAATTGGCCATATTTCCATTCGCCATTCTAAAACGAGATCTTACAAAAGCTTCGTCATTCTGCTCGTTCGTATATTGTGAAATCAACCCTTCGAAGGCATACAACACCAGGTTGTAGATCTTCACGTTGTAAGAATAGCCAAAAATGCTGCTCGAAACTCACCGTGGTCTTGGTATTTGGCCTGGAAAAACAATCAGCAAAGAAATCCTGGTGACCAGGTAAATGTCGCCAAGAAGTGCTGAATGAATTCAACGACGTTTCATCCAAAAAAAACACCAAAAAAAACAAACAAATCTATTACACAAACACACCGCGTATTTTATACGAACCAAGACATTTGAAAACCCACAAAATCATCGGCGAGGGGTTGAAAAACACGCGAAAATGTTTAACGATATGATTATCTAGCGATTATTATTATTAATTATTATTACGCGAACACGAACCACACAAATCAACAAAATAAAATAATAATAAATATGAAAACACACGATATGGCGGACGCGATTCGCGCATACGTTCGACTCGTATTCACACCAAAACACCGACTAAAAAACGCACCTAAACTCGTACAACTAACCAGCGGTGTTTCCCTAACACTTTGGTATGTTTAGTTCCTCGATATATTTCCATCCACGTGTAGATAGCGTCACCGTCACGGTATATAGAGGAGAGGTGCGCATGCGCATTCGAGACATTGTCTGCTGTGTGTGTTTGTGAAATAGTGACACCGCACGTCGCACTCGTCTTTGACCATCCTATACAACTAGCAAAGGTATCACCATTACATTGTTTACTATCTCTTTCTAGTACAGACCGACACAAGATGCCCCGAAAAGCATTCCGTCTTCGTCTTTCACGTTCACGACGCGACGCTGCTTAATGTATAATATTATGCTAGTACGATACACGTTTGGTAAAATAATACTTTTAACGTTTTTAATAACCGGAGTCGATCATATTCTATTAGATTGTCTCCTCCTTCGGCTCCTCCGCCTCCTACATCGAGTGCTCGCGTCCTCTTCCTCTTCTTCATCGCTCTTACACCATGTACCATCGCGGCGCGGTGTATCGCTTCCTTAACACTTATCCTCCGGCTTGCAGACATTTATTACACATTCACACATCAATTAACGTATCTTTCTTGTACTTACGCTTTATTACTCGTACGTGTATATAGTGGGTATGCTTGCTATAGCTCTCTAGCTTGCTTGTGAACTGAAGAGTCGTTTATAAGTATTTTTTTAAAAAGAATTTATTCTCGTTATTTTCATCATGCTCGAGAATTACATTGTCGTTGAAATTTGTTCGAAAAATAAACATCACAATGCATACTTAATTATGGTAATTATAAAATAGGGATCGAAATAGGGACTCGAGTGACTGGAAAAATTGATTTTTCAAAAGGGATTTCAACATCCCTCAGACGTACAAGAGCTTTCTCTCCACCATAAAATCAAAATTCAAAATTCAACAAAAAAAATCAAAAGAAATATTGATTGTTAACAATTTGAGGGTAGTGAATTCCAATATTCATTGATTTTTCGGGTACAACCTCCCCCCTCCTTTGCTCCTCTACTAGTAACCTGATCGTCCTGCTTTTTTGCAATCCAACTTCGAATTTTTCAATTCACACCTCATTATTTGTAGAATTTTTTTAAAATTTCATTGCAGAATTTTTCATTTCTTGCCAACTCACGACCCAAAATTCAAAGTTTGCCAATTTTTCGCATTTTCAAAAATAATTCCATTGAAAAAGTAGGTACACGATGAAAGGGCTTGTTCTGATGTAAAAAATCGAAAACTCACTAAAAATGGTTGAAAAAGTATGATGAAATTTCATTCAAAAAAACACTCTATAGAAGTTGATAAAGAATTTTAAAAACGGAAAAATTGAAATGGTGAAGTTGTAATGTTCAAAAACGTTGAATAAGTGAAAGATATCTACGTGTAATGAACATCGAATCATTCCTTCATCTCTCAATACCCCTTTTTTTCAATTTGTGTGCTGAGGAAACATCAATGGTTCGAATACTTAAGCAAAATAAATCGATATTAGGAGGCTGGAGGCAGTGGAGGTGCATGAAATAGGAATTAATTTTAGCAAAAATTGCCTGAAATATCATTAAAATGTATGAAAATGGAACCATAACAATATATGGGAAATGATTAAAAGATCAGAAAGATGATAAAATGCCTTAAAATTTGAGCAAAATCTTGCAAAAATTGACTAAAGGTCACTTAAATCTAATAAAATTTCGTTGAAATTGTATAAAGTAGGATAAAAATCGTCAAGCTGACGTATCAGTGATTAAAAGTAAGCCAAAAAATCCATGAAAAATCAGAAAAATCGAACAACTTCAAATTTTTGTATTTTTAGTGGTTAAAAATATCTAAAAATTAATTCAACAAGCAAAGTTTGAGCGAAAAATCAAATACTTGCCTGAAATATTGCGAAAACTATTCGAGGCAACATACAAGCTGTACATTGACTTCAAGATCGTTGAAAATTACCAAAAATTGATGAATTTTCAGTAATATGTATTAAAAAACTAAAAAGGTGGCAAAACTTGTTTTTGAAGCCTCGTTAAAATTTATAAAGGCTACCACAAAATAATTTAAAATGACTAGAAGGTGATAAAATTCCTAAAAATTGGAGAAAAATCTTGCAAACATTGATAAAGTACATATGATAAAAATTCGAGGAAACTGGAAATCTTGTTTAAGTGCAGAAAGTCTAATGAAAATAGTCAAATTGGCACATCAATCATCGAAAACATCCAAAAATGGATGAAAAATCGGAAATACGTATTTCGATGAATCGAATAACTCGAAAACTGATTAATTAAAATCGATTTATTTGTGATTTACGATTTAATATGATCGATCTCATATCCGCAATGAAAAATCGATTTAGCTTTCAAAATGAACTTCCTGATCAAAACACAAATCGTGTCCAAAAATCGATTAGCCGAATCCCAAAACCGATTTTTTGCTACTTTCGATCTCACATGATCGATCATATTCGAAATTAAAAATTATTCTTATAGCCTCGATAACAGAATTCCTGATCGAAAATTACAAAACTAATTAATGAAACGACAATATTGACTTATTAGCGATTTTCGATTCAATATGATCGATCACTTCCGAAATGAAAAGTCAATTCAACTTTCAAAATATGTAGACTTCTTGATCAAAAACCTCATCACGACCAAAAACTGATTGATCAAACCCAAAAAGCTGGTCGAATCTCAAAATATATTTATTTGCGATTTTCGATTCAATATGATCGATCATATCTGACTGAGATGAAAAATCAATAATTAAAAAATAATAAACTTCTTGATCAAAAAACCAATCGTGACCGTAAATCGATTAATCAAACACCAAAATTGATTTTTTGCGATTTTCGATCACACCTGATTGACCTGATCGATTATGTTCAATTTGAAAAATCAATCATTAAAAATACAATTCCCGATAAAAATTTTAATATGTTCGAAAATCGATCAGTCATAAGATCTAAAAATCAACTTCCTACCGATTCTTAAGGTCGATCATTTTCAAAATTGATCAATCAATCGGACCAAAATTACAATTTTCAAAAAAAACGATGATTTGAAAATTGATTTTTTTCATTTTCCGTTTCAATCATCAACTGTGATCGATTTCAGGGTGTCCACTCATTTCTGGAAATGATATTTTTCCCTGACTTTTCCAGGTTTTCCAGGCCAATTTTTCCATTTTTCCAGACCATTTTTTTTTTATTTTCTAGGCTTACCCCACACTTTGATTAAAAAGGAATTTTGGGGAGAGGGGGTGTAATTCTATTTCATAAGCTTCTCTTCGAATTGAATACTTCTTTGGATATAAAACAACAGCTAAACTTCGATTATTAACTTTTTAAATTAAAAATAAATAAATAAAACATGCATCAATTTTGGCCAATTGATAGATACAATATTCGTATGACTTATGAAAAATTTTCTTCTGTTTTTTGGATTTTTGGAGGCCCGAAAATGTGAAATTTGTCCTTTTCAAAACGAGAAACAAATTGGCCCGAGCGAAGCGAGGGCTAGAACTTTTGAAAATTTTCATTTCGAAATGCCTAAAAACGAGTTTTTTTTAATGCGAAGAGTTTATTTTTTGGTTTCTTAAATTTTAATATTGGAATGATGTTTTTTTGAAAGAAAAGTTACTTTTGAAAAAGAAAAGAGAACAGGCTCAAGCAAAAGCTTCTGAAAATTTGCATTTCGAGAGGCATAAAAACGAGGTTTTTTCATGTGGGGACAAGAAGTAGTTTTTTTTTGGCTTTTAAAATTTCAGAATTTGAATGATACTTTTTTCGAAGGAAGTTGATTTTGACAAAGAAAACAGAACAGGCTCAAGCGAGGGCGAAAGCTCTTATAAATTTGCATTTCGAGATGCATAAAAACAATGGTTTTTCTGTGAGGAGTTCACTTTTTGGTTTTAAAACTTGATTTTTATTATCAAGAAATGTTTATCTAAAAAGAAAACAAGCCCGAGCGGAGCGAGGGCAAAAGCTTTTGAAAATTTGCGTTTCGAGAAGTAAAAAATAATGTTTTTCTTTCATCACAGGTACTCATCCAAAATTTGCAATTGATCGTTTTTTCAAAATTCCAGGGATTTTGAGTGAAAATTACAAAATTCCCTGACATTTCCCTGACTTTTCCAGACCGACCAAATTCCCTGACTTTTCCAGGTTTTTCAGGTTTTCCAGGCTTGTGGACACCCTGCGATTTTCATAAAGAATTCGTGTTTGTTTTTGCTTTAAAAAAAAACTCATGAATTTTGTTTTCAGAAGTCAGTTCTTCGAAAATGGATATTTTTGATCGTGATCGATCGATTTCTGATTTATTGGGAGTGATTGATATTTTCAAGATGATCGGGAGGCCTATAATTGAAAACATCTACCATAATGAAGCTTGAGCAAACCTTCCCTAATGCTTGAAACTTTAAAAAAAAAAAAATCAAAAATGAAAAAAAGAAATGATTAAATATCATCAGAACGATTACATTTTGAAAAACTCAATCATCGTATTGTTAAATTGTAAATTCAGCATAAAATAATTAAAAATTACCTAAAAGTAAAGAAAATTTCAAGAAATTTTAAGAAATTGACCAAAACTTGGCAAACATTGGTCAGAATATCGTTATTACTACATACAGCATCCAAAGAATTAAAAGAACTACGCACAAAAAATTATGGAATGCTTCAGAATCTTCGTAAAAAAAAAAAACATAAATTCATGAAAAATCAGGGGAAAAAAACTCAAAATTCCAAACCTAAAAATTTTTCAAATATTTTTGAAAACAGTTGATAATGATTAAAAGTTGATTGCAAAATTTCATCAGGACAAAAAATTTTGAAAATTAAGAAAAATTGATGAAACAAAAACCAAAATGGTACGAAAGTTGAAAAAATCATACGATGTACCAAAAAAACCAAGTAAATTTGCATAATACTCGTAACTACATACTACAAACTGCATATAAAGTGATCTTTTCAGTAAAATTAAGCAACATTTGGCAGAAGATGCACAAAATATTGTAAAAATTTGCTAAAATTATATTAAAACATTTAAAAATAACAAAATGAAAATGAAATACTTATCTTAAAATTTCAAGAAAATGTTGCCAAAATGGATTGAATTATTTAAAATTACAAAAAGATGATTACATCATCAAAAACCAAGGTATTCTACAGTAAAAATGTTGAAAAAGGGTAAGTACGTAAATTATCATAAGAAAAGAACTGCTTATTATTAAGCTCGCATAAAAACGTCTGATTTTTTTTAGAATATTCATTTGCAAATAAAAAAAAAAGTTTGATGAAATTTCAATCAAATCAAGCAAAATTTAGCAAAAATTGCATTAAAAAAATCATTAATAAAAGTAACAGAAAAGTAATCAGATGTTATCAAAAATCAAAACGAATACAATTTTAAGTATCATGCAAGTTGTACCTACCTAATTGAAAATTACAATAAGTTGATGAAAAATCAGAAAAATTGGTCAAAATTCAGTAAAAATTGCTCGAGTTGACATAATTAAATGTAGATAATGAAAACAAGGAACGTTGATCTCCTATCGCAAAATTTGAGAAAAATCTCACAAAAAAATGTTGAAAATTAAAACAAAAACTACCTGAAAACTAAAAAAAAATAAAGTTGAAAAAAAATCAATTTGAACCAAATTTTGAAAAAAATTAAAATAAGTTAAGTATAGGTATCATAAGTTTAAAAAACAGTATAAATGACACAAAAAAATCAATAAAAAATAGAATCACCGAAAAATTGATAAAATTTTCCCGAAATTCACAAAATTTGGAAAAAATTGCTTGCAAAATAAATTTAATACAAATTCCTCAAAATTTACCATAAATTGATGAAAATTCGACAAAACTTTGCAAAAATTGTCTAAAAATTTCTTGAAATACACGAAAACAGTAGAAAATGAAACAATAAACGAGAAAAGACAGATGAAAATGGAAGAAATTGTACCCACATCAGACTATTCTCTTCTCTACCTCGATCACTTCCTCGATGACTCGGATTCAAAAAGAAAAAGAGGGGACTAAATAAAATTAAGTGGACAGTGAGTATCGTGATTTGCATCCTAGATAAGTAACTATACACGTAAATAAGATACGTTATCACGTCATCAGCAATAGAATAGGTATATTAAACACAGTAAAGAGCAGTATGCTGCACGGTAGATGGTTAATAGAAATAAAAAAAACCTTATCGTATCTCGATCGCGTATCTGCGGTACTTACATATTATGTGCCTGGTCGTCGTGGTAGATAGATAGTACATACGTGTGCTGTGTGCCTTATACTCTCGTACTTAATACACAAAGTGTGGCATATCACTGTGTACCTTATAGTACCTCACGCTATCCAGCAACGGCAGCTATTTATCGTCTAATGTATTTACCTCGATTAAGATGAGTTTACTTTTGGTTGCAAGTACCTACCATCATCTATATGGTATCGTGCATCGTCTCTGAGCTGATGCAGTTCTGTACATACAGTGTATACTTACTCGTAATATCTCTCTATACCTATAGTAAGTAGAGGTACACAGTATACGATGTAGCAGCTATCCAGCATATCGTAAAGAAACCAAGATAAGTACACTATGAAATTATAATTGAAAAACGGCGACTCTAACGTCACCGCAAACAAGGTATATTAACGAAACGCCTGCAGAAGAAGCGCGAGCGCGTTTCAAAGGACTAAGCTCGCTTCCTCTTTCTCTCTCTCATTCTCAGAGAAATATTCAACTACGCCGTCGTTCTCGTTCTCTAATGAAAAGTAAATAATGTTAAAAAATACATCTTCGTTTGTTTATCATGGTTGCAAGACTCTCAGCACGGAGACGTGTACGTCTCGTCGCACTCCTTCGCCTTATATTCTACGTGTATAAAGCGCGCCAAAGTATAATATTGCAACTTCAAAGAAAATTTTCTCAAATTAAAAAAAAAAACCAGCGTGTACTTTACTTTTTTATGTTTGGTAATTCGATATGGCCTGTTCCTTAGAGCAGCAACCTAGAAGGCAATGGGACGAGTTGGGACCTGGGAGGCTGGGAGTAGCCCGAAGAAAAAAAAAGTACCGTTTGCAATAATTGTAAGTATACGCTTATTCGTAATATGTAAACCTCGCAATCGGCCTAAAAAAGCTTCTTTTGAGACTTTCGAAAGTTTTAATGCAAAACTATTCGAAGCTCGAGACCGAGCAGTTTTAATTAAACCCCATACGAAATTTTCAAGCACAACTTTTTGGGTGTTTACTCGAAACTCGGAAAAGAGAAAAGGCAAACTACCATTCTGAATTGTTCTAAATATATTTATAATATTTTTAGTGTAGAAGGATGTCAAAAATTGGAGAAGGTTGGAAACCACTGGCAAAGGTCAGAAAAAGTAAACATCTCGCAATATTTCGTGCTTCGACGTTTATTTCCGAATTTTTTGGCCAATTTTTGAAAATTCTATCAGGGGCTGACTGGCCTATGATGTTATACGACGATCACCAGGGGCCCCGCGACACCAAGAGGCCTCCGAGGCCATGTTTAAACCAAAAAAATATACCATTTTCACGATTTTCATTTCCAAAATTGATATTTTTAAAAGGGAAATATATAATCGAACGATAAAAAAGGTGGTTAGCACGATAACCATTTGAACGATAAAACGTGGCTTAGTAACGGTAGTTTAGGTGGTAATCACAGCATTTTTCAACCATTGAAAAAGGTTGTTAGCCCGATAATTTTCATTGATAAACACGATATTTTTCATTGATTAGCACGATATTTTTCATTGACAAAAGAAAACGCTGGCATACAGTGGGACAGATTCATTTTTTAAGGTGTCAAAATCATATTTCAGAAATGAATGCAAATTTGGACGTCAATCTTTTTGATACACGGGTATTTTGAGGCGCTGAATTCATTTTTGTCGTTATTTTGGTTCGAACCTCAAATGGGGGCCCCAGGAGTATGGTGCAAAGGGGTAAATATTTTGGAAGAGTCGAGTGGCGGGGTATCAATATGTACGTTTTTTGGGCCCCAGAATTCATTTTTGACGTTATTTTGGTTTTAAACCCAGATGGGGCCCCAGAAGGGGGAGTGCAAAGGCCATCGAATAGGTAAAAAAATGGAATTTTTCGCAATTTCATTAAAAATATGTGATTTTTCCAAGTCCAAATGGAGGAGAATCGGGACATTTCGAGAAAAAGTATTAGGCTCAGGGGAAAATTTACCGAATTTCAACTCTCCCTTGGCAGAAAAATCCATCCCATTGGGTCAAAAACATAAACGAGGTCGTCCGGCGTTATTTCGTAAAGCTTTATTGAAATAGGTACCTACTAGAACACTTCATTTTTTATTCACTCGCAAAAATCTTATACTTTTTGTCGTTCATTTATCCTCATTTATCGTGGGCATCACTTATTTATCCTTCATTTATCCTTATTTTATCGTGGACATCACTTATTTATCGTTCATTCTGTCAAAAACTTCTCGTGGAAATTGTTTATTTTTTATTGTTCTTACTATCATATATATTGTGGATACCACCTAATTTATCGTTCGTTTTTTAAGAAATCGTGCAATATATTTTTTTATTGTGAAATACACTTTTTTATCGTGCAATCCTCTTATTCACCGTGAATACTTATTTATCGTGATAACCCACTACTGTTATCGTGCTAACCCCCTTTTTTAAAGTAACGATAAATTGCACCCTTTTTAAAACCCCATAATTTATTAAAGATTCAATCCCCTGGACCTGATGAAATTCACCCTCACATGTTAAAGTACCTTTCAGACACTGGAAAAGAATACTTACTTCAGTTATATAACAAAATTTGGACTTCTGATTCCTTCCCAAAATTATGGAAAACTGCAACAATCATTCCAATATTAAAACCTGATAAAAACCCAAATCTTGCATCTAGTTACCACCCCATCTCCTTAACTTCAGTTCCTTGCAAAATACTTGAAAAAATGGTTATTACCCGTACAACAATGACCATGCTAATTTCGATGTGAATGTCAACCCATCCACATCCGTCACTTTTGGATGCCACATGTCGATGTGAATTTCGACCCTGTGTCGAGCTAATTGTTGATGTAATTGTTGACTGATGTTGATCTACATTCGTGTCGACAATTGGCTCCACATAGGGTCAAAATTCACATCGACATGGGGCATCCAAAAGTGACGGATGTGGATGGATCAACATTCACATCGAAATTTATGTCGACCTCCTGCTTCGTTAAGTTATAGAATTTGAGTTTTAAAATTTTTCATTTTTTTTCCAAAAATTATTTCCTCTGATGTGGCTATTGCTAGTGCTGAAAACAGCATCGATGCAAAGTCCACTTCCGAAGAAGTACAGACGAAAAGTCTGTATAATCAATAAGTTCAACAGAAATCCCTTATATCAAAGATGGTGCAATACTTTATCTGCAAGTACTAAACTAATCCATTTTTATGTCGACATGTCGATGTTAATGTTGATGTGAAATTTGACATCAACAAATACATCCACAATATCAACATCATATCATCTACATCTCCAAACTGCGGAAAAGTGAATAATTTCATCAATTCCCTAAAAAATTTGTTTTCCACATTCAGGGTGTCTACCAAAATTTAATTTTCAAAAATAGCGACTTTTCGCGACTTTAAGCGATTTTTTTTCGCGACTTTTAGCGACTTTTTTTCAGTTAAAAGTACCTCCCCCGCCCCCCAACAAAAAAATTTCAAATCGCCATGAACTAAAAATAAGAAAAGTTTTTAAAATTTGAAGTTTGGACAATTTATAGCGACTTTTTGGTATTTTTGGCGAAAATTGCGACCTTTTCGCGACTTTAGCGCCCTATTTTCAAAATCGCGACTTTTCGCAACTTTTAACGCTATAGCGACCTGGTAGACACCCTGACATTGAACAAGATCATATTTTTGAATGTTTACTAAAATTTTAAACACTAAAACAGAAATTTTAATTCTGAAAAATTGGTCGACATAGGTGTAGATGTAAATTTTGAGCATCGAATTTTACATCTACATGTCGAGATGGCATGTCGAGGTATCAGAAATAATGAGAAAATTTCAAAAATTTTCATTTACCTGGCTTTTGTATGGACAGAAGATTCCTACTAAATAATTAATTAATCACTTTTCCATCATTTATGTTGGAAAAAAACGTAGTCGATGTAAATGTCGACGTCTACAATTGTTGTGCGGGTAAATGTCTTAATTGGTATATTGATTCCTCAAACTCTCTTAGTATTCATCAGAGTGGTTTCAGAAAGAAAAGATCTATGTACCCTAGACCACCTGTTTAGTCTCCAAAAAGAAATTAGTTCAGCCTTCCAGAATAAAGAAAGTGTTCTTTCAGTCTTTTTTGATCTTGAAAATGCATTTGATAAAGCCTGGCGTTATAAAATTCTCCAAAAATTACATTCCATTGGAATGAGAGGACATTTGGCTGATTTGGCCTACGTTATTCAAAATTTTTTAACAAACGATACTTTTAGAGTAATGAGAGTTAACAATACATACCTACTCAGAATTTTTTGAAATTGAAAACGAAGTCCCCCAAGGTTCAGTTCTTAGCACAGTTTTATTTATATGTACTTTTGATTAATGACATTTCCAATGTTGTTTCTAGACCCATTTCTCTGAGAATCTTTGCTGATGATATAAACATTTCCTTTCGTTCAAATAATATTCAACTAGCTCTTCATGTAATCCAAGAAACCCTTAAAAAAGTTGAATCATGGGCAGATTCTAATGGTCTAACCTTCTCAGAGTCAAAAACTCACTGTATACTAGTACTTTTCACCAAAAAAAATAAGATTTCTGCAGATCTCATTCTCAACTTCAAAGGACACTCTTTAGAATTCAAAACCACAACTAAATTTCTTGGCTTAACTTTTGATAGAAAACTAAATTGGACTCCTCATTTCCTAAAAATCATTTCCTAAAAATAAAATCAGATCTCATGAAACGCTTAAATCTGTTGAAAATAATCAAAAATACTAAGTATAATACATCTCGCAAACTCCTACTTCACTTGTATAAATCTCTAATTTGCAGTAAAATTGAGTATGGAAGCCCATGTTTTGCAAATATCTCAAATAAAACTTCAAATATCCTAAAAACAATTCAAAACTCAGCCCTAAGGATCTGTATAGAATCCCTCTATTCCTCTCCAATAGATAGCATTCATTGTGAAGCGGCAGACTTACCCCCAGATTTTAGAAGAACTCTCATAACAAACAAATTCATCTCAAATGCATCCTTCAACCCTTCCCATCCACTCCAAAACTCAATTAACCCACCCAACTCCCAACATTTTGATCATATAGAAGGACCCATTTCTAATTTCATCACAATGTTGAATGATCTTCAAATTAATCCTAAAACACTCATCCAACAACCAATATTACACCCCCCTTGGCTTCTAAAGCCTCCTCAAGTCAATCTACAGCTTATTAACTACTCAAAAAATAGCCACTCTCCATTAGTTATAAAACAGAACTATCTTGAACTCTTATCAGAATACAAAAAATTCAATCTTTGCTTTACAGATGGATCAAAAATACCAACACTTCACTCAGGATATGCCTACTCTATAAATGATAGAATTTCAAATTTTAAAATCCATAACTGTTCTTCAATCTACACTGTCGAACTCGCAGCTATTTTCCATTGTCTCTGTGATAAACTCACTTATGAATCAGAAAATAAGTCCTTCTTAATTCAAAGTGATTCCCTCAGCTCACTAACTGCTGCCCAATATCTTTTTTCCGATTACCTTCTAATTCAAAATATTCATAAAACTCTATTTGACTTGAAAAATTCAAACTTCTTCATACAGTTTATGTATGTACCTAGCCACGTTGGAATCTTAGGAAATGAAATTGTAGATATTAATGCAAAATCTGCCACCACCCTTTCTTCCCTTACATTTATCACAGCTGACGACCTCAAATCTATCTTCACCCAAAGCACACTTGAGAAATGGCAAAACTTCTGGTCCCTCCAAACCACAAACAAGCTCTTTCAACATAAAAAACCAGTCAATCCTTAGAAAAACCTCTCTCACTTAAACAGACTTGAAGAAATCATTATAATCAGATTGAGAATTGGCCACACAAAAATCACACACAATCACCTCTATGAAAAGGCCCCAAAACCCACATGTCAGTTCTGCCTGTCAGAACTTATATCTGTCCAACACTTACTATTTCACTGTCCCTCCTTACATCAGCACAGACTACCCCTACAAATATGTAGATGAAAGATCCCCTATTCGGTGCATCCGTCAGGGGCCCCCAACCTAACTAATTCTCAATTTTTGAATTTCTGACATGGAAAGGTGGGACAGATCAAGAAAACTTTCAAGTCTTCTCTGCAGACAAATGATCAATTAATATCGACTTGAAATTAACGCTCGCCTCTTATTTCCAGGGGACTTTTAGCAACTACGTTGATCAGCTGGGCTACAACCCAAGAAATCAAGAATATTCCTCCATCGAATTTTTCTCACCAATTCACGCTAAAAACTCGTCAGTTAATTAATATTAAAAAACACAGCCATCATCCGGCGAATAGTAGTAGTAGAAAAATTTAGCTCGGAAAAAAAACGAGAATTCTCTCGTAATAAATCAAAGTGCACGAAACTCGACTCGAATCTACGAGTAGAATCGGATGCACTTGTTCGACGCAACATGAACAGTTAATCCGAGAGAAGCAGCAAAACCACATAAACGCATTATCGATCTGAACCCATCTCAGGCGGCTTGGCTCGTTTATGCGATAAAAATATATTTCATTATATACCCAGAAGGTCGGCAATAAAAGTAGTTAAACGTGTCATCGCCATCAGACAAGGCAATTCGAGCTTGGGTAATATTCAAATAAGTTATTCGAATGGTCGTATAGGTATCTGCACTTTGCAGCTTTCTATAGCTCTCCTGTTCTTTGCTTTACATTTATACAATTCCAACTCAAATAGCTTACTAGATAGCCTAGCAGAACAAAGAAAAATTATTTCGCAATAAAATACGTGTAAATTGAGTCATTAATACCGAACCTAGCAAGGTATAAATGTATGAGAGACACACGACGTCGTCGTCGTCTTGGTTGTAACAAAGTGTGAGCAACGACGACGTAACCGTGCAGCGAACCGGTTCAATACTCTCGAATGTAAAGATACCATAGATGCTGGGCAATGGACCAGCAGAGTATAGTACCATAGAGCAAAGCAAAGCCATCTTTAGAGAGGCGGCAAATAGTATCGTAAACCGAGTACAAGGTGTTAATTATACACGTAGAGGTATAGAGATACAGGTAAAAATGAGATCCTAAATACGTAGACAGTTTGCAGCAGTAAGAAGGGAAAGATAATCTGTGGGTGAATGGCGGTTCATTTATGGATACTTATAATACGTTATTATATAGCTGGCACATCCGAGAGGGTATAATTTCATTGATGCTACGCCGTATTTATCATCAAGACGGATACTTAAACAAGTCAATAGACAGACGAAATTGCGACCGTGGAGGTGGTCGTCAGTCATCATTGTAGCATATGCGATAGGCAGGCAGCACGAGCGACACGACTGCAGACGATGCAGAAGCATGAAAAAATTACCAATGGGCCAGTTCGCTGAAAGGATTCGAAAAATACAATGTACTTATGTAAGTGAGGAGAAATGTGTTTGACACGTGCCAAGTGGTTTTGTGATGTGGGGCTCTTTTTTTTTACTCTCACCAAAAATTGGAAGTCGCGAAATTTTGCGAATATGGAAATGGATTTCCAGCGAATATAGTTCATATAAGAAGCTTCAACCAAAGTCACAAGTGCTGAAGTTGATTTTAGATCCTGTGAAATATTACTTTATGCTGACTTCCTATAATGGATTAAGAAGAGACTTACCCCGGCTAGATTGGTAAATAATATTACACAGAATAATACACGACACGCGGTGTTGGTAGAATTATGTATTCAATTACGATACATGTCGATTTAAACACAATTTCACAATGAAACAATAATATAATAATTGCCTTCTTCGGCGAAACCGTTTAACACAATTAATACACTGATAAACTCAAATTAACCATATAAACTCAAATTGACATTACAAAGAAATAATAAGTTCAAATTAACCATTCACGCGAACGTGCCCAATAAACTCAAATTAACTGACCCGACACTACACAGTAGTACATGACGAATAACGGCCGCAGCGCCGATCACCGGACTCGACGTCCAGCTCGCGACGCTGTTCAGTGTTACCACCACAAGGGTGGTAATCTGTCCCTAATATCCCTTACAGGAACGGCATATATCCCTCTCACATATGCCCCTTCGTGTGTTTACTCGTGAGAGTAGCCACAGAGGAACATACGGATATTATGAGAGTTATATGACGCACCTGTAAGGTGATTGACCCGATGTAGGATCGGTCCCCTGCCCCCCGTGTGTTTCACTGTGTGAAAGTAGGAGCAGAGAAAATACACTTTTCACCCACGTACGTAAGTAACTGCACTCGTCTACCACCCCTGAACTCAGTGCACTGCACTGCCCACCAGCGATCCAGAACCGAAGGCAAGCGCGAGCAGCTCACATGAGCCAGGTGTACCAGGTATGTACAGTATACTTACGAGACAGTTTCCAAAAAGAAGACTTTTCCCTAATCTATTCGAAATTTTTCTGTTTCAGCGCAGTGGCTGGAGTACCCTTCCGGTCAAAATTGGAGATAAGACAAAAGCCAAGAGGAGCGAACCGTTATTCGAATCGCAGTGGATTCTGTTTCAGGTCAGCTGTACTGCACTGTGGCAGAAATGGGCGAAATTACATCAAAAAATTTAAGAGTTGATAAAAATGAAAACTGTCAAAAAATACGTCAAAAAACATTCAAAATACATAAAACAAACACTTTTTACAAATTAATAGTGGACTTCTTTTTTATCTTCTTTTACTGGCGCTTTATATAAAAACAATAACAAATGCTTAAAAATTAAAAATTGAGCACCTCTTTTGAAAAAATTTACAATTTTGGTCCACGTGTTTCGAAAAAATAAAAATTAAGAAAAAATAAAGATTGAAAATTAAACAAAAACAAACATAAACAACAAGATAGGAAAAATGAAAAAACGGTCACGTAACCGTAAACTAGTTACTACAGGGTACATGATATTTTACACAATTCTAACATCATTGAATGAATTACAAATCGGACAAATTACACTGTTTACATCAACATCACAAAAGAAAATCATCGATTGCACACACAGGTGCGAGAAAACGACTAGCAAGACGTAATGAATCGTATACAATTTTTTATCTTTGAAGAGTCGATTGAAAATACTGGAACCGTCGGATGAAAATCGTAGATAACGTGATGGTACGACGACGAGATGGAAAATTAATTTCGTTGAGGCGGTACAGTCCCTCGCCTTTACTACGCTGAGTCGACTGGCTTTAACGTTGCCAGGAATCGTTACGACATTCGATGATTTGCTAAGTGAAGCGAAAACCCATAGCAATTAGTAACATGATATGGAAAATATCACGCCGATGTAGGCGTTGTAAAAATTTGGACAATTTTAAATTATTGAAACTACGTTAATTCACTCGATTTTGATAAAAAAAAAAAAAAAATAAATAAAAATGGTCAAAACTACGAAAATATTGGCGACTTCGAGTGAATTTTGAAAGTTTTACTGGTGAAATTTTGGCCCTAGGTCTAGAAACCTTTTTTGAATTTATCAGTACCTACTTTTTGGTGGGTAGGTACCTACAATTTTGAAGTTCATTTTTACATTGCCAAAATTTATTTTTTTAATAACTTTCCCAGTGGGAAAAGTTGAATAAAAATTTCACCAGTTTTTGTATATTGTTTAGGTATGTAACCTCTTTAGGAATTTTTAATCTTCCTCGTTCTTCGAATCGTCGAAATTGTCTTTCATCGGAGATTTGAGTTCAGCTAAGCTGGGCTCATCCTCCATTTTGGATTCGTCTGTCGCTGAGGACAGTGTCGATTGTGCCGATGTGTTCGGCGATTGAAACGTTGTATTGGCTGGCGTAGTAGCCACCGATGATGCGAATGAGGTTTGAGGTTGCGTCGGTGTATTCGGCGCTGTGCTGGTGTCCATGTGTTCGATTCCAAGCGATCGTGGGCTCGGGTTGGGTGCGAAGCTGAGGTAATTCGGTGCAGTGGATCGCGGTGACCCTTGGACAATCGGTTGAGTTGACGCAGGTAGCGCCGGTGAAGCCGGAGCTGACGGTGTAGCTTGAGCTTGAGATGCTGGCGGTGTTGCCAGACTATCGATCGATTGAAATATCTCATTCGCACTTTGACCCGAAGTAGGGGCATTTTGCGTAGTATTACGCGTTGGAGAGAATATGCGAGAGTTTACTGTGATAGTAGCCGTGCCTCCGGGTATTTTCACTGTTTGTTGTCCGAGAGCAGGTATGCTCTGTGAAGTTTGTTGATTAATACCAGCTCCAGCGGATGCTGCGTTGTCGGCAGGTGGCGTAGGAGCGGGTTGGCTCGATGGTCCAGCAACGGCGTTTGGTTGCTGGTTTTGCTGAGTATTATTATTCGCAGCGAGTTGCTGCTGTACTGAGGCGTTGAGTTCACGATCGCTATCATCGTTTCCCGCATTGGACGCATTGTCGTCGTCATTTCCTTCGTAGTTGTCATTATCATCGTTGGCACGTTCGGTGACGTCTAATGGAATCATGATAAATTCGTTGCGTACGGTCATGACGAAGTCAGTGAAGTCTTCTAGTCGGTACATTGGACCGAATTGATCAATCTCAGGTTCTAGACCTACGAAGAAATCGAGTGGTGCCATCATTTGGATGGTACCGCTGAACGTTCTAGTCCAAGTGCTGCGGAGAACTCGCTCGTAGTCTTGTAAGACTTGTTGGGGTTGTTCGCGGTAGCGAATCAATGGCATTACGTAGATTTCCTCAACTTGTCTACGTTGCAATAGGCGAAGTAGCGCAATAAATTGTTGTTCGAAATTGAACGCTGCTGTTCCATGGAATGCGTCCCAATTTCCAATCGATATCATGAGCCGCCGTGGGATCTGTGGTAATGAAGTCAAGTAATTGATAAGGTCTTGGAGCGTAAGGTCTCTGCGATATAGCGAGGGGTGGAGGAGGTCGCGCATTTCGGGTTTACGTTGCAAAATGTATTGCACCATGCCAAATACAAATCCATCGCCGAGCATTAAAATATCTTGCGCAGCTAGCGCAGTTTGAACCGTACTGTCGCGGTTGTGGATTCCGAGTAACGTATACCGCAGTGGGTATTGGTTTAGTGGGAAA
Source organism: Planococcus citri (assembly GCF_950023065.1). NCBI lineage: Eukaryota > Metazoa > Arthropoda > Insecta > Hemiptera > Pseudococcidae > Planococcus > Planococcus citri. Next base: position 67,674,522 of record NC_088681.1, read on the forward strand.
AACGGACGTAAATAGTCCGTATTGATATTGTATCGCGTTCTAAAGCGATTATGATTGCGTCGTGTTTGAGCTAGCGGGTCACGACGCTGACGCGGTGCAGCGGGTCGTGCGGGGGTACTTTCCACTGTACGCCGTTGACGAGGGGGTGCAGCTGCGTTGGGTACAATTACGCGTCCTTGCGCGTCATATTGCTGTCTATGTTGTTCCAATACTGGTTCGTTCGGATTGGCTTGCGGAGGTACCGCATTGTCGAGACGCTGAGCCTGTTGATTTTGGAGCGCACGTCGTTGACGTGGTGTATTTGAAGCAGGTGCCACGGGCGCCGGTGGCGGCATGTTGTGACGTGCTGGAGCTTGGCCGCGAGGCATGCGTACATTAGCGGCTCCAGGAGCGGCGAATTGGGGTTGATAATTCGCTGGTTGTTGTTGCGGCGCTGCGGCTGCTGTACCTGGCATCGGAGACGTATTGCGTTGTTGCATTGATCCTAATTGCGGTCTATACGCGCGGTTAGTACGAGCGGCGTCGTCTTGTTGGGCTGGGGCTGCGGCTGCGGCAGCATAAGAGTGTGATGATGAGGCGCCCCTGTTCACGTCCGATGACATGTCGCCGGCTACCGGAAAAAAATTCACTAGCGAACCGCTAGCTGGTTGATTAGGTAAAGTGCCCGAAGTAGAGCGATTGTCGACGTATGATTGACGTGTTCCGGATCGAGCGGGGGACGACGTGCGGCTGCTGTGGCGGCTGCTTTGTTGCGAGTGTACGCTGTTTGGCGGCGATCTGCCCGTAACAGAACCGGAACGAAGGTTGCGGACTTGCGAATCGAGGTTCGCTGCTTGATTGATGGCGCTTTGATACGATTGCGTCATCTGCATAAGTTGGCTGCGTAAATCGGCGGTTGTGCGTTCGTACGCATCTATCTGTGCTTGCAATTCCGCCGCGCGCTCGTTGCTGGCTGTAAATTGGTCGTGCCAATAGGTAGCCTCGTCGTTTACCGCATTGTCAGCGATTGCGCGTAGATCCATAGCACGTAGCATGGTCATCATTGGAAAGATCTGCGATCTCTGTAACCGAATACGACACTGGGGATGCGGGCATGCGGTCGTCGGAGTGGTACTGCCCGGGACCGGAGCGGAGTCCGCGGCGAACATACGGTCCACACAGGTCGTGTGGTACAGATGGCGACACGCAGATGCAGACATTGCGTCCGAGAACGAAGCGATATCCCTGTTAATCGAAGGGAGGTACATGGGCTCGCCGCAGAATTGGCAGAGCAACGTTGGGTGCACCGACATCTGTGAAAATAGGCAAGCAAAAAATACGACGCGAATGAATTTCGAGAATTTTACACTTTGGAAAAAACGCGTGGTCGAATACGAAATGAAAATAAGCGTCGTAAGCTAAAGTAAAATAAAGTTAAAAACTCACCTTATCGTAGGACTCTAAACTACCGGGATTTAGTTGGTTGAGGTGGAGTGAAAAATAAATCCACTGTTGTACCCTCTGGTGGGCGGTGAAATACTCAAATTGCCAAATTTTGGCCACTTACGGAGTATGATGAAACACTCGAACACAATCGAGCACCAGAAAATAAAATTAGCCCAAAAGGCACTGAAAATTACCCGATTCGGGACGCACAGGACGCCAACACGCGGTCGTGTTGGTAACACGTGAGCGAAATTTTCAAACACCCGAAAAGTAACAAATTTCTGAATTTTAATCGCGTAAAATGGACAAACGGATAGCTTTAGCCACTGTAAGCGCAATTAGACACGAAAAAGTTAAAGAAAAGCTCGAAAAAGCACGAAAAGCCGCACAAAGTTGCAAACTTGCGAGGAAGAGAACATACACAGACGACGAACACATACATAATGGTTCGGCCGAGCGGCGTACGCCTCGATGCAACCGGCTAGAGCTGCTTATCGAGTTCCCCTCTCTACCGCAGTTGCCTGTGGCGAGTGTCGTGTACGTGCCGTTGACGTAAAGTAAAATGGCGACGATCGGTTCGTCTCATGTTACATACGTACGTGTGTCGTTGTGTGAGTATAATGCGATGGTGAATTTCTAGGAATTTTGCTATCAAGCCGTTGTGAGCTTGCAAATGTTTGCTTCGTTGGCTTGTTTCGATCAGAGTTGTAGGCTTTGTTGCCTAATATCGCTGACAGTTTTGCGAGTGTAGTAGTGTGTATGTGTGAGAGTGGCGAACGATCTCGTTGAATGTTATGTGTATTATATTTGCTGCGAAATATATCTTATTGTCTGATTTTTTATCATGTAGATAATTCTGGGTATTTTTAGCTCGATCGATTCGAGAGAGGTTGGTGTGTTGTTGGCTTAGTTGCCAGATTTCAGGTTTGTCAGACTTTGTCAAAACTGTGTTCGAAGTCAAACACGTCGAGGTGTGACGTATTGTCAAAAAGGTGAATTTTGCTTTGAAAATAGTATTATTTTGGTAAAGGGGGTATGTTGAAAGTATTTGAATTTGGGATATTCGAGTTCGAAATTACACACGTACGTGTTTTCAGTCATGTATTTTTTTACAGAATAAATTACCCAAGATGGATCGAGAGTGATTTTTCGCATTTGAAATGTGTTTAAAAATGCCTCGTAGGTAAAAGTAGATAAGTGTGGGTTGGGAATTTAAAAATTCAGCTGTATAAAAATTGTGTACTTACCCTGAAGTTTGATACCTACGTTAGTATGATTGAGTCTTGATGCGAGTACGTAACTCGGTTTTTCAAGTAGGTACCTGGGTAAAGGAGTCAGGTTTTGAATTTCCAGTTTCGGCTGGTATGCTCGCTTTTTCGAAATACGTACTCGTAAATAAATTTAGACAAGTAGCCAAATTTGGAGTATTTTATTAGTAATAAATTTACAACGATGTGTATTGCTAGTCGGTACTTGATATTTTGAGTAAAACTAGGTGGTTAAAATAAATCATCGTAAATTTAGCTTGATTTCTAATTAATTTACCGAGGATGGTAGAATTCGAGTAATTTCAGCAACGTAGCTGAGGTATAACAAACGTGTATTTCATCAATTTGGAGACGTTTATAGGTATGTCAATACTTCGCGGAATTTACTTATGGAGGTCTTGAAGGATCGTCGACGTTGTCCGTTAAGGGTTACCTGTAGACGTACTCCCGCGTATGCATAGCTGGTAGATACATGAACGGTAAAAGGATCGTCTTCATCAATGTCAACGTTGCTGAGGTGTAAAATTTGCAGGATCTCCGCTTTTTGCTGGATTGTGATTGGGTCAGTGCGTTCATATTCGTACACTCGGCGCGTAAGCTGTAGTTGGTTTTCCGTGAACCTTGGGAAGAACGTGAAGTTGAAGTCTGGGTGTCTTGATGCGATCACTGCATTCATTGTGAAAATTGTATTTCACGTTGGTCAGGTTTGCGAAAAATGTCGTCTGTATTTTCGTTACGTCACGAACACTGTACTTTTCACTTCTTTCTCGTGAGTAAAGATCGAATCGGTTTCGAAGTCGAACACGGAGGCGCGAATCAGTAGTAGTTTTTTTACACGAGTACGCGTAATTTGGTCAGATCAGGTATACGAAGCTTCGTTCGAATAATTTTTTCAGTTGGAAAATGAAAGTAATTTCAAAGTAAGGGTATTTCGAATTGTATTCGATTTGTCTTTCCACAGTGGGTGATGGTTAATGCAACCCCCGAAATAGGTAGGGTTTGTTTTTCATTTCTTTTTCCATTTCTTTGCACTTTTCGTCAAATTTTTCTTTTTCTTTTTTACGCTGTGCCATGTCAGCTTTTAAACGCAAATAAGATTCGCTGTTTTTGTCTTTTTGTTTCTTCCTGAGTTCGAGGTTTCTTTTTTCAATGTCGCGTATACACGCGTTGTAGCGTGGTTTGACTTTTTTAGCCAATTCAGCATATTGGTTCAAAAACTGTTTTCTTTTACGAATTCGAGTCGGTTCCGAAAGTGCATCGTCGATCTCTGTAGGGTCGACTTTGAGTTTTTGTAGTAGTTCAATTAGGTCTTTTTGTTCAGGTTCAGTGTCTGATTTGAATTTCACTTTTTTCTTTTTTCGTGATGTTTTAGCTGACTCGTTGTCAGTGTCAGACGAAGCGTCATATTGTTTGACGTGAAACAAATTTAAATTTTTTAATTCTTCAACCATAGAGTCGGTATTTATATCGTCCTTTGTAGGTTTCTTTTCCACAGTAGGAATTTCTTTTTGGTTGGGTTTGGGGGTTTGTTTACTTGCCCCAGTGTCCAATTTTGGTTTTTTTGTAATTTCAGTATCAAAAATAGATTCGTAGCCTTGATCGATTGGATCATCGAAATGAATACTTTGAGTATTAAAATTCGTAAATTGTGGTTTCCAGCCTGTTTTAGCCTGTCTTGCAGCTAGTCGAGCTGAAATACGGACTTTGTCCTGTTTGGGGGTGGGAACGGGGTGCCCTGCCCCTGTCGGTTGTGCTCTAGATGTACTAGGAGGAGGGTTATTAGTATTAGTGATCAAGCTTGTAGCTTGTGCAGTATTTTTGATTCTGTCTGCGACAGATGGTTTTTTCTTTTTATGTGTAAGTGTGGGTGTAGGCTTGAGTTCAGCCTTTTTCCGTTTTTTATATTTCTTTTTGCGTTTGATACGAGCTTTTTGTTTTTGTGTTTTTTCTTCAGAAGAGTGGGTGGTTGAGCTCATGATCGACTCATAAAGTTGTGTGTCAAATTTTTTCAAATTTCGTAGATTTAAGCGCTGTTCTCGCGCTACGTCGATTACCTTTTTAATAATCATTCGTGAACCTTTGTCAAATACCGCTTTGTCAGCGTCAGTGGCTAATGGTATGCCTTGTATACGTCGTACACGCGAATCGCTGTCTTCAGTGGAAGTAGACGAGTAGGTTTTTGTTAAGTGATTGTTTAGGAAGTTTTTGATTTTAGTAATCATGTCTGCTTGATCGATGTACGAATGTAAACAAGGGTCTTTCCTCATTCTGTCTATTTCGTCTTGTGTCATGAAAAGCGTGAGTTGTCTCACGTTTGCTACTCGATTTACGTTCGAGTTGTCAATTGGTTCTATTAAATAGCAATTTTTTCCAGATCGTTGTAAGATCATGTAAGGTCCAGATTTCTTTGGGTAAAATTTTTCACCTGTTAACCTGTCACTGTTGGACAGTTTGTGATTTGTGAGTAATACTAAGTCACCTAGACGTAATGTAGTGGGGTCTGGGTGTTCCTTGTTAAAATTATATTCGTCCTCGATTTCTTTCAATCGACGTTTTTCACGTATGAAAGTTTCTATAATCTGTTTTTGTGACATGTTGTCAACTTTTAGGCTAAGTAAGTCAGTGGTGTACACTGCTTTCTTCGCAAGTTGGTCTGCAATAATGTTAGTGTATTCCAATTTTCTGGCATATACATGAATAAATTCACAACGTTTAAACTGCTCTTTGAGTTTGAGAATTTTTTCGAAAATGATTTTGTGGAAAACAGGTTTTTTCCTAGAGTTTAGCCAGTTATTCTTTTTCCATCTTTCGACGGTGTGGTTCAGTGCTTTGACTGCATAGTTCGAATCAGAAAAGCATTTGACTTTTTCAAAGCCATTTCTTTTCATCGTCATAAGTGCTATGAGTATCGCTATGAGTTCAGCATAGTTGTTGGAGACAGGAAAGTCTCCTTTCTCTCCGATCCGTACGGATATGTTTTTATTTGATTCGGGAGCGAAGCAAATGCCGATTCCAGCGACTGCATCGTCGTCACCGTTTTTGGAGCAAGCTCCGTCCGCGGTGACGCGTGCACTACCGTCTGGTTCGATGATAACATCATCTTTGTCTAGCTTGTATTCCCAGTTTTCCTGGATTGTCATTGAGGGTAATTTTGTTTTTGCTAGCTTTTGCAGCAGTTCAAGTAAGCTATGAGTGAAATTGAATATATTGTTTTTATGAGGTAATTTCTCCGAAATGGGATCTGAAATGCCCCAGGCCTCATTAGGTTTGAACCCAAAAATACCTGGAGTATTGTTTATCTCGTTTTCAATTTCATTGACGTAAGTGTACCAGTTTGCGTGTGTTGTGTAAGGATCGTGTTCCTTGTTTATTTTGGTTCGCAATTTGTCACCTATAATTCGCATAGTACGTTCAACCGACGAAGATTGCGGGTTGTACGCATTTGTATGCGCAACTTTTATGTTTCTGTCTTGGAGTAGATTATACCACTCTTCACTTATAAATTGTTTACCGTTATCAGTGATAACTTTTTTGACTGTTACTGCATTTTTCAGTATGTCATTAAGTATGGTTTTCATCTCTCGACAAACGTTTTCAGCCTTAATTTCAGGCAGTGAGCGAATCCAGTTTTTACCGGTAAAAATGTCTTTAGCGACAAGTAGGTACTTAGGTTTTCCTTCTATAGCCGGAGCTGGTCCGTATAAGTCCACAGATAGGACTTCTCCAATGCCGAAGGCTTCGACTTTGCCAAATTCTATACTCTTAGGTTGCGAGTAATTTTTATTTAATTTGCATACTAGGCATGCATTGGTTATTTCGCGAATGTATTCCAGCGATCGAGGATGGTAGTAAATTCGGCGGAATGCCATGTCGAGTTTATTGGCACCTGTGTGGCCATATGCAGTATGTAAGAAATCTACAGTGTCGTAGAAGAGTTCGTCAGGTAGGTATGGCACCTGAGTTTTGTCAGGTAGTGTTTTCATTAGGATTACCTTCATCTTAACTTTTTTCTGAGTCGTATCAGATTCGCTACGAGTGTCAGGTGAAGATGAGATCTCTTCTGTAGTTTTCATTTCACGTAGGGTAAAGCGTTTTAATAGCTTTTTCTTAGCTTCAATCTCAGCTTTTTTGTCAGGAGAATGATATTTTCTTAATTTTTTAATAAGTTTAGCGCAAGTATCGTCTTTTTGTTGGTATCTTGCAATGTCGGATAGTTTAGTAATTAGCATGGGAACGTTTTCATCTAGAAAATTTATGTCAAACGTCGTGATTAGTGTTTGGAAATTTTTTATTTCCAGTTCAGGTGCTTGTAGCACGTATAGCATTCTGTTTGATGTATTTAATTTGAAACGTAAATCGAAGCAATTTAGCATCGTGATCCAGTACGCAGCTTTGCGATGAGTCTGCATCATTTCACGATACCGATTGATCGTGGCTAGTAAGTGTGATTTGACGTTGATAATACGTCCGTGTACCCACATTTGTAGCCTTTTCAGTACTTGTACAAGAGCCATCATGTCTTTGTCAAAAGGTGTAAAATGTTTTTGGTGCTCCTCGAAAGCTATCGATACGTATAAGCATACGTGTTTAATTTCCTGTTCGGTAACAGGATCAATAGTAGTGTAAAATAATACCGCATTCATTGCGTCGTCTGTAACGTGGGTGTCTAAGCAGAGTTCCCCCGTAGGAGGGGGTGGTTGTATTTTAAAGTCTTTGCAATATTCTGTCTTGAGCTCCTCGAAAGCTTTTTCTTGGAGTTCTCCCCACTCAATTTTGCCATCTTTGGCATTTTTACCTTGCGTAGTAGCATAAATAGGTGCAAGAATTTGCATGTAGTTAGGTATAAAGTTTCTGTACAGGCCAGTTAGGCCAACTAATTGTAGAAGTTGTTTCACAGTCGTAATGTGAAATTTGTCAT